>NC_090449.1:204817065-205442065 GCF_031143425.1 Pleurodeles waltl
TATTACTTAGTGGTTGGTTGTTCAAGCTTGAACTTTGAAAGGAAATACCCCGATATTGGTGTGCCTTCTCTGTCCTAGAGCTATTATTGTTATACTAATGGCGAATCCAGTTGTAGTAGATATACCGCTTAATATGCGATTTCCGCTCACGGGTCATCTGATAGCACATGGACTGACGGTCCAGGGGGGTCCGGTCACTTTTGTGGTGGACGCCCATGCAGCCTATAGATCAGAACTTTTTTATTCTTGGGTCGTATTTCCAGCAGCTGATGGGGGTACAAATACTTTTCACGAATATACTGTTGCGAATGTCCCTGGACAATACAGGGCTTATGCATACTTAGAAATACCTTTATCTTATCAAGAACACCATAATTGGCTTGATGGCGCCCTCCCACATTCAGTAACACCACTACGGTTAGGTCCGTTGAGTAATGATGGTCCGACCTGGCCTTTATTGGCTACATATACACCATATCCTGGAGTGGCAAATGTGGCAGTGGCTGAAGTGCGTCGTTTATATGTGGAGTTAACTGCAACGTACAGACGATTAGTTCAGTTTGTGATGCAGACATTAAATACTAATGCAGCGCGTGCTGCTCCAGCTCATCCACATGCGGTGGTGCCGGGAATAAATCCGGCCACTGTACACTCTGTAATGGGCAAGGTACCGGCTAAACGTGAGGAGACTCCATTTTGGCTGGCGCAAAAAATTAATACGCTGGAAGCAGTATTTCCCCCATACGGGACCTCAGGATAAGCATATGTGTTTGCCGTATGGGATGGTTCCTACGGTGGATCTTTGTAATACTTGGGGCACGGTGTTTGCCGCTCTCTATACTACAGCACACGGTACACCGACTTTGGCTAATTTGCCGGAGGTGCTTAAACAAATTCAGGATGAATATGGGGCTGCCCCTGCCTTGGATTTAGGCATGCAATTGATGGGTAATTTTGACGCGGTTTCTTCTATTATTTTGAGTAATCTCAAGGGGGAGGCTGTAGCACTAGCAGTGCGAATGCGTCTTCGGGACGTTCCGCAGATTAATCAGGAGCGGGAACTTCCGAGAATGATAGCTGAAACATATTCTAGTATTGGTCGTGATAGCCTAGGGGCTCGACCGCAGAAACCACAATTGCAGGGTAAAAATAATAAGGATAATTCTAAGCAACAGCAACCTGAGGGTGCGAAAAAGCGCTGGGATAAGAAACAGCAAACACCTAAGAAAGATGGTGGGCAGTCTCCGCAACCGGAGACCCCACAAAATAAGTATAATCTCAGGAATAGGGATACTTTGAAGACGCCTGATAGATATCAATATAATGATACGCGCCAATCTCGTTCCTTTCAGGACTCCTCGGAGAAAAGAAGTGAGAGAGGTGGGCGGTCAGAGCGGAGGACGGAGTACGTGAAACCGAGACAGGATTCACAACGCTCAGCGGAGGTTTCTATTAAACAGGAAGAGAAACCGCTGCAACAAAAATAGCAGTTTAAAAAGAAGAAAGTGGCAGCAGTCTCAGTTAGACATGCCGCTCAAGAAGAGAGTTCTCTTGACGAACAAGACATGGGCGGTAGCGCTGTTAGACAGGGCGGCAGAGGTCACAATAGTTCGCCGGAGTCTTCTAGAGCATCTGGAGGCGAAAGCAACTGATGACTTCATACAAGTCGAGACGGCGGATATGCGAATCTCTGATCCTGATCAAGTATATCTTGTGACTCTACGATTAGAAGGGGACATTGACCGCGTTGTACACGCCATCTTTTGGGACCATATGGTGAAATCATATGATGTCCTGTTGGCCGAACAAGATTGGCCACCTGACTTTGTTCGCGACTGTCCAGTTGGGGAGGAGGTTATTGCGCCTTCCTTTTCACCACTTGTTCCGAGAGAACTAGCGGAGTCATATGGTAAATCATGGGCTCTAGCACAAGCCCCCGCCCTATATAGAAATAATGTGGGGTGGGATAAACAATCACCTTATCATGTAATTCCCATTAAAGGAGAACCTCAGCCACAGCCGCAATATCCTATTAAATTTGAAGCAAGGGCATCGGTTCGGAAAATTCTTACACAATTGGAGTACCAAGGTGTGATTGAGCCTTGTGTCTCGCCGATGAATAATTCCTTATTTCCGGTTGCTAAACCGGACCATTCCTATAGGATAGTGGTGGATTACAGACATTTGAATAGTCATACACGCACATATGCTATACAGAATTCACATAGCGCTGCGCTTATGAATAATATAGTGCGTAAAAAATACAAAACAACGTTGGATATCTCGAATGGATTTTTCTGCCAGAATATAGCACCCGAAAGTCGGGACTATACCGGTTTCAGTGCGTTTGGCTCTCAGAAAAAGTTTTGTCGTTTACCTCAGGGGTATAAGAATAGCCCAGGACTGTTCTCGGCTCGTGTGACTGAACTTCTGCACGAGTTGGACCCTGAGGCGTTATCATATGTTGATGACATTTATTTGACGGACAATGAGATTCTACAACATCTCAGTCGCGTATCGCGCATTGTTGTGGGTTTTGCTGATATTGGTTATAAGTTTAATTTTAAGAAATCGAAGATTGCCTTCCTCAGTGTTATTTTCCTGGGATATGAGTTATCGAGTGAGGGCAAGAGCCTGGCGCCACATTTTTTGGAGAAATGTGCTTTACTGCAGCCTCCTAATACGGTTCGGAAGCTCCAGTCTTTGTTGGGGTTTCTGAATTTTGGCAGAACTTACATTCCTGATTATGCTACACATATAAAACCCTTATATGAACTGATTCGCCCGAATTTTTCAAGTAGATTTTGGACGATTGAGCATACACACATACTGCGAGAGCTGCAGAATGATCTCTTAGCAGTTAAACATTTACACACGCAGGACAATAAAACTCATTTGGTCATCAGGGTGATTCCTGGGGCTCTTGGATTTACGTATGTCACCTTTAATGAAGGGGAGACAGTCCCGATAGCATACAAGTCCCACTTGTATTCTGCTGCAGAACAACGTTTTGCACAGACTGAGAAAATTCTCACTGCAGTACAGATGGCTGTGATCAAAGAAAGACCGCTAGCCCAGGGCCAACGCATTATTGTCGTTTCCCCAATTCCAGCCTTGGAGGCTGTTACAAAAGCGAGTGTTCCTAATTCGAAAGCTTTACACCCGCGGTGGATACAATGGGCTACGTCTTTGACGGCCACTGATGTGGATTACATATTTGACCCTAAGCTGCAGACTCAAGAATTTCTTCAATATGAAATAGAGTACCCGGTTCCTGCTGGCACATTACCTATTGACCAATATGAAGTGGTCATGTATACCGATGGCTCTGCGCAACCGGCGGTTGGGACTAAACAACAGTATTCTGCTGCTTGTGCGGTGGTGAGCGGGACTATGGAGGGGGGAGTTTTCTGCCCCCGACATACTTATACTAAAACTTTGGGAGATTGCACGGCGCAGCTGGCTGAGCTCAAAGCTCTTTTGTTAGCGTTGGAGCATGCAGAGCCGGCGATATTGACCTTGCTAGTCTGTGACTCCTACTACTGTGTGCAATCCTTCAATGAATATCTGCATTATTGGAAAATTAATGGGTTCAGAGATTCTAAAGGCAACACCATTAAACATAAATTGTTGTGGGGTAAGGTTGCGGGTCTGAAAGAGACGCTTCCTAAAGTCCATGTTGTACATACACTTGGACACCAGCGCGTTTGAATACACGTTGCTGGGAATACTTTGGCTGATGAGGCTGCAAAGTCGGCAGTGGCTATCGCCACTGTAGCCGCGGTAACTCGTTCGAGTTCAAAACCAGACAGAGAGATGTCGGCTGCCATAAAAGCTACGGCTGATGGCACGCCATTTCCTAAAGGATTCCCTTCTAAATATAGTTACTGCTTGAGTGGTGCACTAAATGCTGTTGTTAATATTCCAGGCGTTGGTGTACGTGAGTTGCCGAATAAGATTGAGAGACCTCGATTAATTTCTGCAGCGCATGAAGGGGTGGCATCTGCGCATGCTGGTGTGGCTGCCACGATTTCGCTTTTACAGGCCCGTTATTGGTGGCCTGGTCTCTATAAGGAGACAAAGCAGTATGTCCTTTGTTGTGACGTCTGTCAACAAATTAAAGCATCGTCGGCTAGACGCCCGCAGCAGACTCCTCTTCTGATATCAAATAGACCATTACAGTGTGTGTACTTGGACCATTGTGGTCCACTGACACCAGATAGTGCATACAAATACATATTGGTTGCTGTAGATTCGTGCTCCAGATTTGTGTGGGTCTGGCCACAGCGCTCGGCTGACGCTCGTACTGTTATTAAAGATTTGCGTATCTTTGTCGATACATTTGCAGTTGCGACTTTTCATTCGGACCAGGGCCCTGCTTTTGCCTCTAAGGCATTCAGGGACACCATGGCTTTGTTGGGGGTCCAACTCCAATTCTCGTCTCCATTTCCTCCCGAGGGAAATTCTGTTGTGGAGCGTTTAAATCGTGATTTAAAGCAATCCTTAACAGCCAGGGTTATAGGTACGGGTCGTAGTTGGCTAGCCCACCTGTATGGAGTACAGAGAGCACTTAATAACTTGCCTAGAAGGTCACTGGGGGGTCGTACTTCATATGAGTGCCTGTTTGGAACACAAATGTATGTTCCTGATCTGGATGGTCCTGGTGTGGAGGCGGCAGATACGCCCTTTGACATAAATGATCGTGTCACTGTTTTGCAGGATTTACAACAATTCCGTGAAGATAACTCTTCTGCAAGTGCTGCCTCCTCTGGAATTAAGGATGAGCCAGTAACACCTACTGGTTGGATACCCAGGATTGGGGATCTAGTGCGTGAAAAGGTCGCAGTAAAGAAAGAATTTGGTCCTTCTTATCGAGCACCTGTCCCGGTGTTGGGGGTGAGCGGCACGAGAACTGTGATTTTGCCGCCGCTGCAAGGGGCCAAAGGAAATCGTTTTGTTTCCATTGATAATGTCAAGTTACAACATGTGGCCGATTCTGCACAGCAGACCAAGAGGGACACCCAGTAGTTCCGGCATCCCTCTCACTACTTGGGAAGAAGTCCCGCTGCAGGTGATTAGCACCGACCATGTTTCCTCTCCGAGCTTGGGGAGGGTGGAAGATGATCTTGCGATTGTTCCACAGTCGACGATTGATATCGATTCTTTTTCTCAAGTTGCTGTACGTTCTACTGATGTTTCTGAACATGTGATTTATAGCGTACCTAGGAGAGAACCTCCATCAGCTTCCTTGTTCACTGTTGCTCCTTTTGCGAGAACTGCCTCTGGCTGCTTCAACGACGCGGATGCGGCTGTATCCATCTCTTCGTCTTCGCTGTCTTCAATCCGAGGTCCTCGTAAGCTACTAAGTTGGTTTAAACGTACATATTTTGTTGTTCCTTGGAACTATTTGTGGCTTTTTATGGCTGTACTGACTATTTTTTTATGGTTGGGATTTGTGGTTACCTTTTTTCTAGTAATACATGATCATTTTCTTCCTGATCGATCGGACATTGAGCACGTGGAGACTGTGTTGAGACCACATTTTTCGTCTCATATGGTTCGAAGAGACTTATCCAATGTGAACATTTCTGCAATACCAATTCCGGATGGAATTGTGTGGGATAAAGTAATGTTTGATATATATGGTCCCACTGAATTGATTCAAATACCGTATGTTCTTAAGTTATCAATGAATGATATTGTTATTCCAGGCATTGTTTCTGATGATTGGGATGTGAAGACAGTAGATGCTATGCTAAAAGATTTGCAATATTATACTGTCTATGACGATGAAGATGCTTACCAATTTAAAGATAATCATGGTGATATGTTTTGCTACACCTATTATGGACACCGCTTTATTCACAAAGCGAGTAGCCCTAAGTCCATCTTTAATTATGTACAATGGGAACATTGCTCGACTTCTCCACAAGGGAGTTCGAAAACGTATAATGATAAATTTGCATATTTTTCTGGGCATGATCAGCGAAACGCTAAGTCTTACTATTTTAAAGTGACACCGTATTCTAATAAGCAAATTTTGTTGACCGATACTAAATTACTGTATTCTAATTCGTTTGTATCTAAACTTTCGGTCGAAGGATATGAATACTGGTTGAAGACTGTTGACTTGAAAAGTGTTTGGGGTACGAAAAATTGGCAGATGCAAGGCAGAGATACATTATTTCGAGCATGCATTATCCCTGTGCAAATGATTTTCCTCAATGACACAGTACAACAGACTAGTTGTTTGGGCGTGGCGTCGATTAGAGAATTGACTTTGCCTAGAATACCTGTCCCTTCTAAATTAAATAACTGGCAGCACTATGTGAATGCTACTTTTAGTGAATTTACGCATTGGGTCCAGAATGGTACGCTTAACGCTTCATCGTTACATCCGGGCGGGTGGTTATTGTGGCCTGTAGACACTAATCAGTGTCATCAACGTTTTGTTACCTCTTCTGGGGGGTTCAGGACTAGTAGGGCAGACCCTCGTTACATTTCACCAGAACATGCAGATATAATAACTACATACAGTGTGGGGAAACTTTGTCAACAATGGTTGAAGTACTCCACGCTGGGTGCAGTTAAGTCACACCTCAAGTTACTGTCTAATGGTACTGATTTACAAGATTTCTTGTCAGGTCCCAAGGTGCCCCGGAGAAAAAGGTTCTTATACGAAGTGTATAATGAGTTTTGGAAACTTTCCCAGCAGGAGGCTGCAGCCCGGTTAAGACAGATTGATCAAGAAAATCTGCTGCAGACTTTGTCTGTTGTTGATAATGGCATGCATACCCTTTCTGACCGTGTTTACACGATTGACAGCATTGTCTCTTCTGCTATTGACATTATAAAATCAGACATGTCTTCTTTATATCATGGGCAGAGTCAGACACGATCTATCATGCAGCTGGGTTGGACTCTTCAGACCTTGAAGGCGGGTCGCGTTCCATGGCAGCACATTCGTGCCAGAGAGATCTTTATCTCCTTTAATTTAACTCGTCAACAACAATTGATGGCTAAGAAGGAAGCGACGTATGTTATGTTAAATATTGAAAAGTTGGAGAAACTGCCTTTTACGGTGGCTGAGATTCCGTCAGCTGAGTGGTTGATTCATGGGGTTATTAATTTGCCTATCTCCACTCTGCAATTTACTTCTTGTTTGAAGCACATTCCGGTGGGTAGATATGAACTATTGGGTGACAGTTACATACACGAGGTGTGAGAGCTTCCTTTTCAGTACAGATGTGTTAATGGTTTGCGGGAAGTTTTTCTTAGCGGTAGCAAATGCGAAGCTTCTGTTAGCCATTCCATGGTTTGTAAACAGCTGTCCTTGCACGGAGCGTGTAATGCTTCGATTGCTAACTTAGCATGTTATCTGAAGGGAGTTCCAGTCCCGGTAATTAAAAACACTTTCCAGGTGCTTTCTAACGGCAGTTACATTGTTCTTAACAGCGAACGCTGCTGTGGCATGCGTGCCGGAATAGTTTACGTCGTTGTCGTCAACAAGGCCGTTACGTGCTGCGGGAATGTGTTGTTTCCCCCTACTGAATTTAGGGAGGTAGCGGACATCTGGCCTCATATTGCTACTTCCAAGGTTGATTTCGACAAGTTGAGTCGGCTGAAAGCTTTATTGTTTCAAAAGCATGTGGCCCTTACATCTGCTAGCGAGACCTACGCACTTCAAGTGGCAAGGTCATCGGCGGAGATACAGTCCCTTTTGAATACTAACTTTCCGAGTCACTTCGGTGAACTTGTGGGACGTATATTTAATGCATCCAGCACTGCTGGTATTGCTCATTTTTTCAAAGCCGTTGGTGTTGGTTTCGGTCACACCTTCTCTTCCATATTCGGTTTGATACCTTCGGCTATACACTCTATTTTCGGAAGCATTTTTGGGGGTTTCCCAATTACTTTGGCTTTATTGGCTGGAGTTTTGCTATTGTTGCTATTTTTTCGCAATGGTTGCCCCGCCGCAACGAGATCCTGTATTGCTGCTCCCGTCAGCGCAGCGGAGCAACAACCGGATTTAGGGTGACAGAGTTCCTTACACGTGGGTCAGACTCAGTCCCCCACACCGTTATCGATCCTGCTGCCTAGAAATCCAGTAGTCTCATTTAGGATAATGAGAGCCCACGCGACATGGACATTTCTAGGCAGCAGGATCGATAACGGTGTGGGGGACTGAGTCTGACCCACGTGTAAGGAACTCTGTCACCCTAAATCCGGTTGTTGCTCCGGCTAACTAGCAGTGCCTCATTTCTCCCACGGGGAAGAAATGATTGGGCAGCCGAGCGCATGACATCTTTGGAACTTCTCAGGGAAGTCGTGGTCACTCAGATCCAAACCAACTCTCTCATTCACTATATGGTCTCATATACAAATGACAAAGACAGTATAAGTTTTATATAATGTTTTAATAAAACGACTGTATTTCAGATATTAAGGCGTGAGACGCAATAACCAGAACAATACAACATAGTAGGATTGATATAGTAACCAGGAGAGTAAAACATAGTAATAAAGCTATCATAATTCCTAACCCTTTCTACTCTCCCTCTGCTTGTTCTATTTAGAGCACAGCATGTTAAGCTTTCAGCTTGCCTTTCTGTATCCCTAGGGAGACGGACACACTCATACCTGAGCAAAGGCCTGTGATCTGGTTCAGCATCTGCAACGAGGCAGTCAGCGTCTAGTTGTGGTTCCCTGGTCGGAATCTCCCTCTGATACAGAAAGGCAAGCTGAAAGCTTAACATGCTGTGCTCTAAATAGAACAAGCAGAGGGAGAGTAGAAACGGTTAGGAATTATGATAGATTTATCGCGATCGATAACGGTGTGGGGGACTGAGTCTGACCCACGTGTAAGGAACTCTGTCACCCTAAATCCGGTTGTTGCTCCGGCTAACTAGCAGTGCCTCATTTCTCCCACGGGGAAGAAATGATTGGGCAGCCGAGCGCATGACATCTTTGGAACTTCTCAGGGAAGTCGTGGTCACTTAGATCCAAACCAACTCTCTCATTCATTATATGGTCTCATATACAAATGACAAAGACAGTATAAGTTTTATATAATGTTTTAATAAAACGACTGTATTTTAGATATTAAGGCGTGAGCCGCAATAACCAGAACAATACAACATAGTAGGATTGATATAGTAACCAGGAGAGTAAAACATAGAAATAAAGCTATCATAATTCCTAACCGTTTCTACTCTCCCTCTGCTTGTTCTATTTAGAGCACAGCATTTTAGGCTTTCAGCTTGCCTTTCTGTATCACTAGGGAGACGGACACACTCATACCTGAGCAAAGGCCTGTGATCTGGTTCAGCATCTGCAACGAGGCAGTCAGCGTCTAGTTGTGGTTCCCTGGTCGGAATCTCCCTCTTGCATGTATTGGGACCAGGAAGTGATTTTATAACTAACATGTCATCGTGATCACAAAATGTTCCTACGCAGAAATGGCAAGTCTAGACTCCTACCACGTCTATCGGCAATGTACCAGACTGTATCCTTGACTAAAGCACAGAGTGAATATGTTATGAAGAACTCCAGTGCTGAAGTAGGCAAAACAGTGTGATATGAATAAAAAACAACACCGTAGAACTGGCTATTCTGTAAAATAACAGTACGAAGCCTAATAGAAAGCATTTAGAGCAAAGTGCACAGAGGCTCTAAGCTGTTAGCAAATGAATAAAATATATTTAGGGCAAAGTGCACAGAGGCCTAAGGCCTGAAGCTAATGCGCAAAATATACGTAAAACTGACCACACTACACCCTCCCCTTGTCGGTAGCAAGTGGTTCCAACAACATAAAAAAAAACATGACCTAAATTTAAACCCAACATTTCGACAAGATGAGAAGACAACAAAGTCATAAATTTAGGAAACATGTGACGATAGAGCGAATTGCAATATAGTGTCAATTTAGTCGGGAGAGAGAGAAAAAAAATCCAATTGTCAAACAGAAGCAATACAACGTAGAAGCTCCTCCACTTCGAGATATGTCAATATCGGAAGATCCACGCCACAAAGTACCATGGAGCAGGTGTGTTCCAAAGCCCCAAAACCATTCAGGGCGGCACCCCGTGTAGTGCCACGGAAAGAGACAAAACCATCTTCCTCCAGGAAGGGAATCTCATAATCCGCTTCACGAAGCAAACGCAACCGCAGTGCACAAGTCTGGGAATGAGCCCTAATCTGGAACATCAACAGATCAAGATCAACCACTGGAGAGCGCTGCAGTGAGAGACAGAAAGCCAGTGCATGTTCAAACGAGCACCAAAGGCATCGAAACACGGGTTGCACACAATCCAAAACCGGTCGGAACGACAAAGACCAGTCACACTCCAAATGAGCCAGGAGTGTTGCTCCAAAACACTGCATCATGCGTTCACGACACAGCTGCGCTGACGGGAGCAGCAATACAGGATCTCGTTGCGGCGGGGCAGCCATTGCGAAAAAATAGCAACAATAGCAAAACTCCAGCCAATAAAGCCAAAGTAATTGGGAAACCCCCAAAAATGCTTCCGAAAATAGAGTGTATAGCCGAAGGTATCAAACCGAATATGGAAGAGAAGTTGTGACCGAAACCAACACCAACAGCTTTGAAAAAATGAGCAATACCAGCAGTGCTGGATGCATTAAATATACGTCCCACAAGTTCACCGAAGTGACTCAGAAAGTTAGTATTCAAAAGGGACTGTATCTCCGCCAATGACCTTGCCACTTGAAGTGCGTAGGTCTCGCTAGCAGATGTAAGGGCCACATGCTTTTGAAACAATAAAGCTTTCAGCCGACTCAACTTGTCGAAATCAACCTTGGAAGTAGTAATATGAGGCCAGATGTCCGCTACCTCCCTAAATTCAGTAGGGGGAAACAACACATTCCCGCAGCACGTAACGGCCTTGTTGACGACAACGACGTAAACTATTCCGGCACGCATGCCACAGCAGCGTTCGCTGTTAAGAACAATGTAACTGCCGTTAGAAAGCACCTGGAAAGTGTTTTTAATTACCGGGACTGGAACTCCCTTCAGATAACAAGCTAAGTTAGCAATCGAAGCATTACACGCTCCGTGCAAGGACAGCTGTTTACAAACCATGGAATGGCTAACAGAAGCTTCGCATTCGCTACCGCTAAGAAAAACTTCCCGCAAACCATTAACACATCTGTACTGAAAAGGAAGCTCCCACACGCGTGGGCTCTCATTATCCTAAATGAGACTACTGGATTTCTAGGCAGTAGGATCGATAACGGTGTGGGGGACTGAGTCTGACCCACGTGTAAGGAACTCTGTCACCCTAAATCCGGTTGTTGCTCCGGCTAACTAGCAGTGCCTCATTTCTCCCACGGGGAAGAAATGATTGGGCAGCCGAGCGCATGACATCTTTGGAACTTCTCAGGGAAGTCGTGGTCACTCAGATCCAAACCAACTCTCTCATTCACTATATGGTCTCATATACAAATGACAAAGACAGTATAAGTTTTATATAATGTTTTAATAAAACGACTGTATTTTAGATATTAAGGCGTGAGCCGCAATAACCAGAACAATACAACATAGTAGGATTGATATAGTAACCAGGAGAGTAAAACATAGAAATAAAGCTATCATAATTCCTAACCGTTTCTACTCTCCCTCTGCTTGTTCTATTTAGAGCACAGCATGTTAAGCTTTCAGCTTGCCTTTCTGTATCACTAGGGAGACGGACACACTCATACCTGAGCAAAGGCCTGTGATCTGGTTCAGCATCTGCAACGAGGCAGTCAGCGTCTAGTTGTCGTTCCCTGGTCGGAATCTCCCTCTTGCATGTATTGGGACAAGGAAGTGATTTTATAACTAACATGTCATCGTGATCACAAAATGTTCCTACGCAGAAATGGCAAGTCTAGACTCCTACCACGTCTATCGGCAATGTACCAGACTGTATCCTTGACTAAAGCACAGAGTGAATATGTTATGAAGAACTCCAGTGCTGAAGTAGGCACAACAGTGTGATATGAATAAAAAACAACACCGTAGAACTGGCTATTCTGTATAATAACAGTACGAAGCCTAATAGAAAGCATTAGAGCAAAGTGCACAGAGGCTCTAAGCTGTTAGCAAATGAATAAAATATATTTAGGGCAAAGTGCACAGAGGCCTAAGGCCTGAAGCTAATGCACAAAATATACGTAAAACTGACCACACTACACCCTCCCCTTGTCGGTAGCAAGTGGTTCCAACAACATAAAAAAAAACATGACCTAAATTTAAACCCAACATTTCGACAAGATGAGAAGACAACAAAGTAATAAATTTAGGAAACATGTGACGATAGAGCGAATTGCAATATAGTGTCAATTTAGTCGGGAGAGAGAGAAAAAAAATCCAATTGTCAGACAGAAGCAATAGAACGTAGAAGCTCCTCCACTTCGAGATATGTCAATATCGGAAGATCCACGCCACAAAGTACCATGGAGCAGGTGTGTTCCAAAGCCCCAAAACCATTCAGGGCGGCACCCCGTGTAGTGCCATGGAAAGAGACAAAACCATCTTCCTCCAGGAAGGGAATCTCATAATCCGCTTCACGAAGCAAACGCAACCGCAGTGCACAAGTCTGGGAATGAGCCCTAATCGGGAACATCAACAGATCAAGATCAACCACTGGAGAGCGCTGCAGTGAGAGACAGAAAGCCAGTGCATGTTCAAACGAGCACCAAAGGCATCGAAACACGGGTTGCACACAATCCAAAACCGGTCGGAACGACAAAGACCAGTCACACTCCAAATGAGCCAGGAGTTTTGCTCCAAAACACTGCATCATGCGTTCACGACACAGCTGCGCTGACGGGAGCAGCAATACAGGATCTCGTTGCGGCGGGGCAGCCATTGCGAAAAAATAGCAACAATAGCAAAACTCCAGCCAATAAAGCCAAAGTAATTGGGAAACCCCCAAAAATGCTTCCGAAAATAGAGTGTATAGCCGAAGGTATCAAACCGAATATGGAAGAGAAGGTGTGAACGAAACCAACACCAACGGCTTTGAAAAAATGAGCAATACCAGCAGTGCTGGATGCATTAAATATACGTCCCACAAGTTCACCGAAGTGACTCAGAAAGTTAGTATTCAAAAGGGACTGTATCTCCGCCAATGACCTTGCCACTTGAAGTGCGTAGGTCTCGCTAGCAGATGTAAGGGCCACATGCTTTTGAAACAATAAAGCTTTCAGCCGACTCAACTTGTCGAAATCAACCTTGGAAGTAGCAATATGAGGCCAGATGTCCGCTACCTCCCTAAATTCAGTAGGGGGAAACAACACATTCCCGCAGCACGTAACAGCCTTGTTGACGACAACGACGTAAACTATTCCGGCACGCATGCCACAGCAGCGTTCGCTGTTAAGAACAATGTAACTGCCGTTAGAAAGCACCTGGAAAGTGTTTTTAATTACCGGGACTGGAACTCCCTTCAGATACCAAGCTAAGTTAGCAATCGAAGCATTACACGCTCCGTGCAAGGACAGCTGTTTACAAACCATGGAATGGCTAACAGAAGCTTCGCATTCGCTACCGCTAAGAAAAACTTCCCGCAAACCATTAACACATCTGTACTGAAAAGGAAGCTCCCACACGCGTGGGCTCTCATTATCCTAAATGAGACTACTGGATTTCTAGGCAGCAGGATCGATAACGGTGTGGGGGACTGAGTCTGACCCACGTGTAAGGAACTCTGTCACCCTAAATCCGGTTGTTGCTCCGGCTAACTAGCAGTGCCTCATTTCTCCCACGGGGAAGAAATGATTGGGCAGCCGAGCGCATTACATCTTTGGAACTTCTCAGGGAAGTCGTGGTCACTCAGATCCAAACCAACTCTCTCATTCACTATATGGTCTCATATACAAATGACAAAGACAGTATAAGTTTTATATAATGTTTTAATAAAACTACTGTATTTTAGATATTAAGGCGTGAGCCGCAATAACCAGAACAATACAACATAGTAGGATTGATATAGTAACCAGGAGAGTAAAACATAGAAATAAAGCTATCATAATTCCTAACCGTTTCTACTCTCCCTCTGCTTGTTCTATTTAGAGCACACCATGTTAAGCTTTCAGCTTGCCTTTCTGTATCACTAGGGAGACGGACACACTCATACCTGAGCAAAGGCCTGTGATCTGGTTCGGCATCTGCAACGAGGCAGTCAGCGTCTAGTTGTGGTTCCCTGGTCGGAATCTCCCTCTGGGCAGACTTAATTGAGGCCAGGGACCGTGGAGCACAGGAGGCCTGCTTGAAATTCAGCATTTTTAAAACGTTTCATGACTGGTACTGGACTCCCCAGAAATTGCGCACCGCAGGGTTATTGTCTCATGACTCATGCTAGAGATGCCCTCACACTTGCTGTGACTTGCCACACATCTTGCACGACTGCCTGGTCATTCAGCCTTTTTGGCGATCTGTGGGGGACACCCTTAGGGAAGTGCTTCCCTTACTGTCATCCCTCACTCCCCATGTCCTATTGCTGCATGATACCGTAGAGCTCTAAGACCTCTACCGACTGCAACATCGCTTATTGCACACTGCACTGGCTACAGCTAAGGTGTGTATTCTCAGGCATTGGCACGCGGCAACCGTCCCCTCACATGGGGACTGGATGACTGCAATGTATCAGGCAGCTTCCCATGAGCGCCTCATATATTACTTACAGGATAGAGCGGATTTGTTTTCCCAAACATGGTTGCCCTTTTTCTAGGGCCGATGGGTTAAAGGTTCAGTACGGAGATTGCAGCACACCCAACCGAGTGGGACCACATCTATCCGGTGTGTTTAACATCAGATACTAGTGCGTTTTTGCCTCTCTCTGTCTGCTGTCGATCTCAGTTTAGTACAAGCACTCCTCCTCACCCGCTCTTTATTTGGGCCTATCGAGACTTTATCTTTCTATCCCCAGCTTCTCTCACGGTCTATCTTTTTTTTTTTTTTTTATCTTTTTATTAGTTTTTCCAATACAGATACATAATACAAGACTTTAGCATGTTTGTTACAGGATAAACATTTCTGATTAGTTTACATTCAAACTTCTAACACCCCCCCTTGTTGCACACATACGTTCCAATCTATGACTTTCAGTATTATTTCTTGCTGTTATAGCTAGATACTTAGGTGTGTGTTGCCTCATTGTGGGGCCTTTCGTTTACTTGCTGGGGAAGTCCTGCTATGACAGAGTCCGAACGCCGCGCCGACTGGACGTGCGCTGCTAAAAGAGTTACGTGGTGTGAGGCAATGGGTGTTTTTAAATGTTTACATGTTTGCCCTATGTGTTTTCTGGTGTGCTTGTGTGCGGGATGCGGGCCAGTGATAGACATGCGTGGACTGCAGAGGGGGGGGGGGGCTTTGTGCTGCCAGTATTCTGTTTGGTGAAGTGTAGCCCTGTCTATATGTGGCTGAGTGAGTTTCGTCAGGGTGCATTATATTTAGCGACTTTCCCACTTTATGGGGGTTTATCATCATTCTTAGCCTCAAGTTTAGTTACCAATGTTCCCCAGGCATCGCTCCCTATGCGCTGTTGACCATTACGTGCAAGTTTTTCCAGTACCTGGTGCTCTGTGCGGGCCCAGCGCAAAGTGAGGGTGCGCCAGGCTTTCAGGTCGGGGGCGTTAGGCCCCTTCCAGTGCATTGCAATCAATCTTTTATACATCACGCAGGCTAGATCCGCAAATTTATGTAAGTGTTTGTGCTTTTTTTCTCTTGTCTTCAGACCCAGTAAGCAGGACCTAGGATCCATTTCCAGCACGAGGCCCATCATCTCCGACACCTCCTCCATCACCTTGTTCCATATCATTAGCACCTGAGGGCACTCCCAGACCATGTGGTAAAAGTGTGCCAATTGCGCTTTACATCTGGGGCATGACTGCTCCGTTTCAGGGAACATTCGCTTTATTCTGGCTGGGGACAAGTACGTTTGGTGTATATAATTAAACTGGGTGTATCGAAATCTGGGGTTTCTCGACACACCCCGGGTGTGGCATAGCACCTTCGGCCAGTCCAGTGGTTGAATTGGGTCAGGGAGTACAGTGTTCCACCTCTCCCTGGATCTCTCCAGGTGAGGTTCCAGGGGCTTGTTAAGGATCTTATATAAGGATGAAGTTACTTTTGTTTGAGCGTCATCCTGTAGTATGTGATGTATTATGGGGGAAATCTCTGGTTCTGTTACACCTGCCCCCCATGTTTGTTTAATTGCGTGGCATATTGCATGGTACGCCAGGTATTGCCTGGAGTTCACTGCGGTGAGAGCCTGCACAGCCTCAAACATCATTAGTTTACCATCTTCAAAGCAGTCTCCCACCGTCTGTATGCCCGCCTCCGACCACACCGACAGCTGCTGTGATGCGGCGTGGTGTACTCCCGGGAGGCAGTCCAGCGGTATGTGCGGGGAGTACGGGAGTGCCCTGCATCCCTTCTTAACGTATTTCCCCCAGCAAGCATGTGCTACTGTGAGCAGTGGATTGTTTAATCCTCTTTTGGGATGCTTGTTTGAGAGCCATGTTAGCAGAGGGATTCCTTTTAGCCGGGAGTGTAGCCATGTAGTCTCAGCCGATTCTGGTCTGTGGAACCATAGCTGTAGCCACTGCAGCTGAGCTGCCGCGTAGTACAGTTCAAGGTTGGGGGCACCCAGTCCACCCGCGTCCACCGGATGTTGCAGTGTGGCCAGTGCCACTCGTGATCTTCCCCCGCCCCATATGAGCTGTGTTAGCATTGCGTTCAGGTCCCTGAAAAAACTTCTGGGTATGTTGATTGGCAAGGCCGCGAAAAAATATAGTAGCCTGGGTAATATCAGCATATTTGCGATCGCCACCCTGCCAGGCGGTGACAGTGGCAGTTTGGTCCAAAAGCGCAATGATCCCTTCATAGAGGCCAGCGCTCTCCCTAGGTTGCCATCTCTAAGGTCCTCTGTGTTGTGGTAAATGTGTACCCCGAGGTATTTAAATGTGTTGAAGCACCATTTCAGGCGTCCCGGTGGAGCCATTTCCTGTCTATCCGAAGGCCGCTTGACCAATGGGAACACACACGATTTTTCCGAGTTTACCACTAGGCCGGATATTCTTCCGTACTCGGCCAGTAGTGACATCACTGAAGGTATCACCTCAGGCCCTTTACGGGTGTACATTAAAGCGTCATCAGCGTATAGTAATATTGCATGATGGACCCCGTTTCTAATTATTCCCCAACTGCTTTCCATGGAGGGTACTTTAGTTGCTAAGGGTTCCATTGCTATGGCAAACAATAGTGGGGAGAGGGGGCAGCCTTGTCTGGTGCCCCTGGTGATTGGGAAGCTATCTGATATGACTCCCCCCGTTTTTACTCTGGCTTGTGGGTTAGAGTATAGTGTCCGAATCCAGCGCGTGTAGTTGGGGCCTATCCCCATTCGCCGCATTGTGGACAGAAGGAAGTCCCACTCAAGCGTGTCGAACGCCTTTTCAATGTCAAGTGATAACACTATGTCATCGTGTACGTCCGGGGGGGTATCTCCTATTATACTCAGGAGTCTACGGATGTTGAGGAATGTATTGCGCTTCGGGATGAATCCATTTTGGTCCTCGTGTATTAGGGTGTTCATGATGGGGGCTAGTCTATTTGCTAGTGTTTAACCCAGTATTTTACAGTCTGAGTTTAAGAGCAAGAGGGGTCTGTAAGATTTGACATCTGTAGGGTCCCGGCCTTGTTTGGGGAGTACCACTATCATGGCCTCTCTTTGAGATGGAGGCAGCAGTTCATTGGTCCATGCCTCCTCGAACACCTTGAGCAGGTGGGGCTTCAAACGGGACGAGTAAGCAGTGTAGTACTCTGACGGTAGGCCGTCTATCCCCGGTGCTTTATTCTTGGGCATCTGTGCTAGGGCTAAATCTATTTCGCTAGCAGTGACAGGAGCATCTAGGGTGTCCCTGTCTGGTTGAGATAGTTGCGGTAGTGACGAGCTCCCCAGGAAGGCCCCGTGCTGTGCAAGTGTACACGAGGTGCGTTTGGTATACAAATTCGCGTAGTATTCTCTAAACGTTTCGTCAATCTCGGTTTGTGTAGAGACCGTGGTTTGTATATCAATCCGGATACTCCCTATGGGGGGCCGTTGCCGATCTTCCCTCAGTAGCCATGCCAACATTTTCCCCGACCTGTCTCCTTCCGTTTGCAGTCTCATTAAATGATAGTTGTAATCATGGCGGCGGAGTCTATTGTCTGCCTCGTTATATTATATGCGCACTGCTTTTAGAACTGTGTAGGGGCCCTCCCCCCGCACGACTGCTGTTTCTGCTGCTCTTAGTTCCCTCTCTAGCTTAGTAATTTACGATTGCAGGGTGCACCTCACTCCCCAACTGGTGGAAATGCACTGACCTCGTATCACCACTTTATTTGCTTCCCACTCCACCGCTCGAGAGTTGCAGTTGAGTCGTTTATTTCCCAGTACTGTTGCAGTGTGGTATTCAGTGTTTCTGCGAATGCCTGGTCTTGGAGGGCGGCTACCTGCAATCGCCAGGTGGGGATGCACTGCCGTCTCCTACCCCATACCAGTGTTACCCTCAGTGGGGAGTGGTCTGAGAGTGTTTTTGCTAGGTATTCTGTCCCGTTAATCAATACCCCTATGTCCCGGGTGCCCCATATTATATCAATTCTGGTGTGTGTTTTGTGCGGGGCAGAGTAGAATGAGTATTCCCTCTGCTGTGGGTGCCTCATGCGCCATACATCGTGGAGCCTCATTTCCTCTGCCCACTTCTGCAGTGGGCTTGTGGTGCGCCTACTCGTTGCAGAGCCTCCTTGAGCGTGTGATCTATCAAGTGTAACATTCGGTGTGCTATTGAAGTCGCCTCCCCAGATGGCCGGGGCCGACGGGTTCAACAGTAGTGTAGGAGTGAGTGTGTCCAGAAATCCCAATATACAGCTGTTTGGGGCATATATCCCTACTATAGAGAGTTGTCTACCGTCCAGCTGGCCTTCCACCACCACAAATCTGCCCCAATGGTCTATTCTTTGTGCCGTCAGATGGAATGGGACCCCGCCTGCGATCCATATCAGTACACCCCTTGCAAATGCTGAGTATGTTGTACCTATCAGCTGTCCTCCCCACTTCACTCGCAGTTCTTGTAGATCTGACTCCAGTAAGTGTGTCTCTTGCAGTATGGCAATGTGTATGCCCAGTCGCTTGAGGCGTGCACAGACACAAGATTTTTTGTTCCCAGCTACCAGGCCTCTCACATTCCACGTCACTATGTCATATTGATCCCCTTTTTGATTAGTGTGTGGTGACATGTGAGTTCAGTAATCCTGCCTATACGTGGTCTTCCATCTTGCTGCAAGACCTTCCGGCCTGCGGCCCCTCCTCTGAGGCTATTTATTATTAATGCCTGCTGCAGCAATGTTCCGAGTTTTAGGATTGGGACTGTAGTGTGCGACTTAACTGAATTGCTACTCCCACCCACCCACCCCAACTAGTTCCCCAAACCAACTAATAACTTGTATAAAACTACTTAACACGTTAATGTGTGTAAAAACCTGTATCCATCTGGATATCCGAGGTGGTATTAACATATCGACCGGATATGGCTCTTTTATGGGGCACACATCTGTCTGCAGACTTAATCTGCAAATACTTTTTGGGCGCCTTCAGAGTGTACGATCCTCCTCCCCGGGCCCCTCTACCCCGTCGGCTCCCTGAGTGTCCCCTCCACCGGCAGATGTGTGTACAATTAAAAGATACTCGTTGTTGGGAGAGGGCGCCCTCTCCAGTGTCCTCCGTTGTTCAGTGGGGTATCCTTCATCATCACCGGCCCCTCTTCCGTGTATGCTGATGCGGAGGAGGTGCGTCTGTGCGCTATTAAAGTTCATCTTCTGTTCTGGGGGTGACCTTCGGTCCCCTCAGCTCTCCTGTTATGGTGGAGACGGTGCTGGCAGTGTCCGACTCCGAATTGATCTCAGGGGTCACCCTGATTGCTTCAAAATTATTTTGTGTTAGTAGGGGGGTCTCTTTTAACACTTTTGCTCTTTCTTCAGCTACTTGCTGGGCCGACGGCGACCCCCTGGCGCGTCTTTTGGAGTGTTTCCTTGACTCGGATGTAGTCCATTCCTCTCCATCCTCCGTACTCTCGCTGGGGTGCGCCAGACCCTTAGCGTGCAGCCATGTCCAGGCGTCCTCTGGGGAGGTGAATATATGGATTCGGTCTTCTGTGGCCACTCTTAATTTAGCTGGGAACAGTAGGGCGTATTTAATGTCGTGTTCACGCAGACGCTGTTTGATTTTAAAATATGAGTTCCGTTGTGTTTGCACCTTTTGTGTGAAGTCTGGGTATGCGTTAATGACTGCTTCCTCAAAGTTGAATGGGCCTTTGCTGCGGAACTGCTGTAAGATTGCATCTCGGTCCCTATAGTTTAAGAATCTGGTGATCAATGGTCTGGGTGGTTGACCAGGGGGCGGGGGTCTGCCCGGTATTCTGTGCACCCTTTCCACCGAGAAGAACCTGGATGGGGCCCCGTTTAATACTTCTTTAATTAGCCATTGTTCTAGAAATATTTCCATGCTGAGTTGCTGCATTTTTTCAGGGAACCCCAGAAAGCGGATGTTATTGCGGCGTGATCTGCTCTCCGCCTCTTCCGTGCGTCTCCTTAGCACTTTCAGCTCCGCGTCCAGGCGTTGGATTTGTTTTTGGTTATCCTGGGTCGTGGGGGTCAGTTCGGCCAACCCCTCCTCTGTCATTTTCACTCTCTCCGACAACTTGCGATGATCCACCCTCAATAAGTTCAAGTCCTGTGAAACCGCATCTATTCTACTTTCCAGGGATGTTTTAGTGTCCATGACCGCCTGCAGTACTTTCTCGAGCTGTGCGGATTGTGATGCGAGCGAACATTCTAGTGTTTGTAGGGACGGGTTTGCCTGTTGGTCGCTGGTTGCCACATTGTGCGTGTTTCTATCTTGATTCTTAGCTGACTTAGGCCTGCCTGCCATTTTGCCAGTCTGATTGATACTTTGTGGGGTGCAGCGAGATGTTACTCCGCACAGTCCTGTCAGCCGATTGCCCTTTTACCGCCGTTTGTTAGTTCAGTGTGTGCTCTTCTGCCTTCCAGGTTCCATTCAGGGGGGTGGAAGCTGAGCCGGGTCCGCACACTGTCCTGGCTGTCCAGCACGTGCCCCTGCTAGCTCGCAAGGCCATCACCCGGTCCCGCAATCCCGGCTTCAGGCTGTCTGTGGGAGGTGTGCCGCTTACCCCTTGGAATAACAGAGTACCTGTAACTTTGTGTAGTTGCAGCACAGCTTGGGGACAGCGGTATTAACAGCGGAAGTCAGTGCCGGGAGGAGTCGGGCAACCTGCCTGGGGCCCCGGTGTCCGCTCCTCAGTGGGGGCCCGCCCGCCTCTTCAGTCTTCTGCACGTGTCCCAGTGGCCCACAAGGGGGGGGGGGGCCGCCAACTATTTCCGCCCACGGGTGGTATGCTTGTCACTGCCTTATGTTTTCGCATGCTCTCTCCAGCCTCCTTATATCTTCCTTTGGCCCCTGGGATCGGGGCCAGTGGGCTCTCTTCTAGTGCTCTGTTGGCCGCTAGCATGGGGGGGGCGATGCTCCGTGTGAGGAGCAGCTTTGCAGTTCTCGCCCTACACAGCAGCGAGTCGGAGGGGGAGGGGAAGCAGGCCCGATCCTCACGTATCTCCCACTGCCAGGAGTCAAGCCTATTTTTGTTTCCCCTCCTCACCTCTGTGTTGGTCGCCTGTTGTCTCCGAGCTGTTTTGTGCTTCGGCTCAATCCTGGAGCCCAAAAGCGCCATCCTCCGTGAAGCGCCGAGTCACTCCATTGATCCCCAGCCGGTGGGCGTCCCACACGCCTGAGGACGCACCAGTCCCCACCTCCGTAGGGCCCGGCGGGCAATCCAGCTCCCACCGAAGAGGGACGCTCACTTCAGGCTCCGGCGCCTCCCCGCACCTCGAGAGCGCCGGGAGCAATGTCGCGTTCCAGGAGGCTCCCGTCGGGGGTCCACAAGGACAGGCCCAGCCTGATGCGGACGGGCCAGTTGCTCCACTTCTCCGCCGGAGATTACTTTTCCCGTGGTGGGGCTTCGACCGACTCCCCCCGGGTGAGCTCCGGTCGGGTCTGCCAGTCCCCTTCCGAGTACGGCTGGGTTAAGTGCTTCGCGTTCCGAGTCTCAGTTGCGGGGCGGGTCTCGGGGCTGCAGCGTCAATTCTTCGGGTGCCGGGTTCCGCCTGCTCCGGCCGGTCCTCCTGAGTCGGCTCTCTTTGTCACGGGGGTCGGAGGAGCTCCGGAGGCGCCCTTCAGGATTTACTTGGCAAGTCCGGGACGGAGCTTAAACACTAGGCTTCCATCCCCGGTCGCCATCTTGGCTCCTCCCCCCTCTCACGGTCTATCTTGTTCCTACAAATCCTCCTTGATAGCGCCTCCTGTCCCCTCCTCCCCCTCCCATCTGTGTTATTCCCCTTCCCCCCTTGGTCACCACCACTACCATTCTTATTCTTAAACCCCATTTTCATTCTCATATACGTCCTAGCCCCCTTCCTTCTTACTATTACCCTCATTCTCTCTCTCTCTTGTCCCTCCCTACCCTTTTCCCTCTCACTGGTACCCTCTCCTTTTCCCTCCTTTCTTGCTCCCTCTCTTACTGTTTGTTCCCAGCTGGGTTTCTCTTCCCTTTACTTGCTTTCCCAGCTCTATCGATACCTTTTTCCTCAGATCTCCCCTCTAATATTACGATTTTGTCCATGCTCATCCATACTGATGCCCAGAGGCACCTCTCCTCCTTATACGCGTTGCTACTAATGAAGCATCATCTCATCTCCGTCCATCCCCTCTCCTGTCCCCTCTTGGGCTCCCCCCCCCCATCAATAGATCAGACTTCACTCCCTTTAGAGGCTGTTGTTACTTGTCTTCAGCTTGTGTGTCCTGCCTGGTAGCCCCATAGTGTTATCTTTTATCCATAACTTATTATTCGTGAGTGACATCCCAGTACTCCCCACCTTCTTACATTCAACCCAGTCGAGGAGTACTTGAACTGTGGACTACCTAGAGGAGAGGGGGCTTGGAATGGCAGGTTTGTTAGTTTATCAGGAAGATTTGTGATCAAGTTTACTAATTGGACCAGAGGAGGGGCGGAGGGGGAGTACCACTGTAGCCTCGGAACACTGCTTTTTTATTAGGAGTCAAAAGCGGTAGGTGGAGAATGCCAACAGGTGCTCGCACATCAGCAGCAAGTATTTCCAATAATTGTTCAGAACAAAGTCGAAGATGAAACAATGGTGGGTGCCAGGCTAGCCAAACACCTGCCACCAACAGGTGTCGGAGGACCACACACTGAGGAGTGGGTGGTTGCCTAAATAGCGGAAACAAAGTGGCCTGGGCACAACCGTATCTTAAATCCAGATAAAGTTCAGGAATTGAGGTAGATGTCCAATCAGGAAATTTAGTGCAGAGGCATTTATTATAGATGCAAATGGGTAATCAAAGTCACGATCACAGAGAGAATGTTGTTCAGTAAGTCCATGTATCCAAAAGCAGCCAGATGTTAATGAATGGTCAAGGTTACAATCAGATGACCACGAACAGCAAAACAGCCAACACGTGTTTCGTCTACAAGACTTTGTCAAGGCTGTGAAAACATAGATGAACAATATATACAAATCGATCAAGTGGACATCGTACATGTAATAATCAGATATCTTTATCCTTTTCAAAAAAGGTGATGAACGAGACCCAAGATAGTGTGCAAGAGTGTACAGTACATACATTATAAGAAGGGATGCGTGAGTTACAAAAGAAGAAAGAACCCTTAACTTAAAGTGCCCATAGAGGTCCCATAACCAGCTAATCAGATCAGGTTTGTCAAGGAGGACAGCCAAATCTACCCATTAATCAAGACATAAGGGGAAGTATGAGAAAAAACGTGAAGGTGCATCAAGATCTATTGAACAAATAAATGAAACAAAAAGTGCGGATTGCGCTAAGCAAAGAGTGAAAGTTTAATAAAAGCGTAAATGTCAATAGAGTGTCAAGTACCTTTGGATTTGCATAATATATATCAGGATATGGAAAACCATAAACCGGACTGGTGGTAGAGATTTAAGTTTTTCTATGTGCAGTCAATGAGCGTAAATAGGATCAATGGTGGCTATGATACGCCTAAGGGTGGAAGGAGAAAACAACAATTAATGTCTAACACAATAAAGACAAAGTAAATAACTAATGTTAACTAAAGTATATCAGTCCTCATGTGAAAAAAGCTTCCAGCAAAACCAAATGAGATGCCATTATAGATGTCAAACCAGACCTACGGAAGAAAAGCTAGTAATGCTATGTACCCAAGCTCAGCAAACCAATCTTATACCTGGGCCAAAGCCTGCCCAACTAAAGACACTTGAAAATAGCGCAATCTGTAGAGGTCCCGTCATGACCTCCGTGGTAAAGAAACACAATGCTAGGCATAATGGGAGCCGATTACAGTGTCATGACCTCGTATAATCATAAAAGTGAAATCAAACGCGTGTTGTTGTACCTCAAGGCTTGGCATGAAATGTTATTAAGCCAAAGCCTGCCAGATTAACGCTGCTTGAGAAAAGCGGCACTCGTGTTCTTCATTAAACTCGGTAATCAATAACTTAATTAGGCCCAAGCATTAAATACCAATCGACGAGAAGTCAAGTACCAAATAGTAGAGGAGAAGTCCAATAATAACTCACCATTAAGGTGGTTGACGGTAAATATGTATAAAAACGTCACAAAGTAAAGTTCCAGGATCGGCTTCAAAAACGAGTAAAAGAGCCCCAAACTCTATGTACTTAAACGTGGAAGAAAATACCGGTTCCCCGTATGGTTATGCCAGTAGTCACAGAGACCAACATAGTTGACCAACCAAACCTCTTACCTCAAGTAAAGTTGAAATAAACCTGTGCTGGTCGCGTCGGGAAAAGCAGTGTGAGTGTCCGCAAGCATGTCCAAATCTATTTAAAGGCTGTGCTCGGGTGAAAAGGCTTACTAGAAATAGAAAAGGGACTCCGTGTGTGAACTCAGGTGATAAAGAGGCCCGAAAGTGGCAGCCATTTTATAACGGAGTGTGTTTGCATAGAGAATCATGATAAACACACAAATTGTATGACGGCAAGCGAGGTGTAGAATTTAAACGTACAAGTCATGAGACTAAGAACAGGGTATCATAAATGTGCTATAAGAAATACAACAATGCATTATTCACAAAAATACTAAAGTACCAGTGGAAGTCATACAGTGAACAACAAATAGTAAAAAGCAAACAAAAAGTTATTCTACAAGGTATAGACTCATGGCACAAAATAGTAGGTGTGCTTAGAAACACTTTGTAAGTACAGTTTGTTTTTCTAAAATTAAATAAGACAGTAGTAACCAGTCAAGAGCTCATCCCTACATATACCAAAGTGTCAAGAGTGTAATCGGATGAGTATTGAAGAAAGAGGGTATTAAAGAAAGGTGTATAGATATTTGTCCACATTAATGCCTTCTTCCACCGCTCTCAGTCTAATGATCCAGCTGCTTTCTAATTGTCTAAGCAATAACGTTTTATTGCCTCCTCTGGGTGGTGTGTTAACTGAATCAATACCATGTATGTTAATGCCAAGTATTTCTCGTCATCCATGTTTGGTATTGTAGTGGACCGCAAAAGGATACTTGACATTGTTATTGCGGATGGCCCTGATGTGTTCTTGTAGTCTCTCCTTAAGTGGGCGGATGGTACTACCCACATAGATGAGACCACACAAACATATTAAACAGTAAACAACAATTTTTGGTGTTAGAATTGATAAATTTGTTGATCTTGTCCGTAATTGGCGTGTTATATTGGAATTAAGTGAGCTTAACTTTGATGAAACAGAACATATTACAGTGACCACATTTGTAGGAACCATGTGGTGCTGTTGGAATCCAAGTCTCTATTTGCTTTGGTGGAAGAAAACTATGGCACAGGTGATTTCGTAGGGCCGGTCCCCTACTATAAGTGATGTTAGGTTTAAGTGGGAGACTGGTTTTAAGAACACCATCTGCTAGGAGAAAGGGCCAGTGTTTGTAAAAAAAAACTTGTATGTATTGGAACTGAGTGCATTGAAAGGGGTAATGAAGGAAGGGGGTCTGGGTGAGTCACTCTTTTTGGTAGATGTCACCAAAAGATCTGATCTTTTAACTTGATTGATTCTGTTATTAGCTCGTGCTAGAGTATTAGGAGAATAGCCCCTTCGTAGGAATCGTGTGTTCCTTGCTTTTGATTCCTCATGAAAGACAGTATCTTCACTGCAGTTTCTCCTGATTCTGGTAAGTTCTCCATATGGTATGGCCTTGATTTGAGAGGCCGGGTGTGAGCTACTAACATGTAGGATGGCATTGCATGCTGTGGGTTTTCTGTATAGTTTAGATCAGATGTTGTCGCCTTTAGTGTAAAGTGTAAGATCTAAGAAGTTAACATGTGACGTACTGTGTTCCCCAGTAAAGGGGATGTTAAATGAGTTGGTGTTGAGATGATGTAAAAAGAGTTCGAATGAATCAAGTTTACTAATTGGACCAGAGGAGGGGCGGAGGGGGAGTACCACTGTAGCATCGGAACACTGCGTTTTTATTACGTTACCAAGTCAGATATATTTCTGTATCATTGTATTACGATCAGATGCTATTATACTAGTTTACCCGAGTGTTATAGTGACACTCTGTGCTTGATTTTAGTGTTGGCCACTTGGCCCAGATACGGACACATGGTATCAAGGATTTTCAAGACGTTATCCTACCTCTCAATGTCTCTATTCCCTAACCTTCTTATCTTTTTCATTTTGTGTGATATTTGCAGATTCTAAGCTGTATGTGGTATAGACATCTTGATGGCTTGTTATTTGCTCTATGTCTGTTGTTCTGGAATGTGGAAACAAAAAATTACAACACAAAAAAGAAAAGAAAACGAATGAGGGGCGTGCAGCACACTGAGAGTGTTGCCCTTTTCACCACAACTTTGGCTCACCCTTGCTTGTTTTCAGTCATTGTTTTCTGGTAGCATGTTAGCAGTGTAGATAATAAACAACCTGGGAAGTGTCCTATGAAAGATCCTTTGTTGATCATACCGAAACGTTTAGCCTAGACAGACTTCTGGAAATCAGAGTAATGTTTTCACACTTTCTCAAACTTTTTGATTGTCTTTGGTGGGAGAATGGGGGAGAGCGCGAGTGCTCTGTCTTGCCCTTCTATAACACTGCAGTGATTTACGAGCGGTCTGCAAAGGTTTGTGACAGCTCCAAAAGAGCTTTTTTTAAATTTGGAATTTCATGTGGATTGGATATGTCATGCGGCAGCTGTAAACTGCTCTCTTCTGTTTTTTGTTTCTAATATTCTTCGCATGTTTTAGATCTAAACACATTTTTGCAGCCAGGTGATGCTGCCTCCCTTCATTTTTAATTTCTATGTATAATGAGCCAGATGTTCTTATTATCAATGACTCTTTCTGCATGCTATAAATTACTGGCCTAACCTATTAATGGTGTCAAATGATGAATAGTCTTGATGCACTTTTTCTCTATCATTGTATTAGCATGCCTTGAGCAATTATTTTGTTTATAATATTATAACAATACATTACATAGTGATATGCAGCAAACAAAGAGCATTACCAAAATAAAACGTATTCCTGTCACTTATATTTGCAATTACATGTATTTTTGTAAAGTTCACATTGGGGTGGGACACTTTCAGGTGTCTTTCTCAGGCTGCCCTAGAGACACATCCTTTGTAAAGTGATGTTTCTCACACCATGGGCACAATGAAGTGTAAGGTCTCAGTACATGGCAGTCATCATATTTCCAGGAGCAGTAGTCATGGACAAAAGAGAGGCCTGGTCTAGAAACTTCCTGTTAGGATGGAAAAGTCCCTTGCATAGTGAAGATGTGCCCACCTGCCCCACCACGATATCTGGATCTTTGAGGCTGATTTTTAGTCATAAGTTAAATCGGATCTTGCCTATGCACCATGACCTAGACCTGTCACACAGATTACCTTCTTGTTGGACCAGGGGGTGCCTATAGTGCTACCCTCATAAGTGGTAAAAGGTCACTGCCATTACCAGAGAGTTAAGCAGCACAAGCATGGTGGCAGCAGCATACCTTGTGTCAGTAATAATGGTCAGTAGTGTAACTTTTTAGCTGTCTTTAGAGTAGAGCCTATCTGCCCACTCATGTAAAGTTCTTCTGGTGGGTGTTTACCTCACCCTTGATTTACATGGCGTTAGCATGTAGCGCTGTGCATTGTGCTTGCTGTGATGTATGTGCACCTGTGAGTGGTGCACTATATTGAGGTTGGTGGGTTCCATACTGGAAGCCTAGCATCTTGAGGAAGGCTTGTGGAGACATTTGTGGATTGCTACTTTCCTGAGAGCTGGGTGGGACTGACACCGGAAAGCCAGGCTATCCTGTACACCTCAAAAGGACTCTGACTCTGTAAAGGTCACAGGGGCAGGAGAACATCTCAGGAATGATATGGGGCTGATAAGGGAATCATAAAGGGTATGGCCTTTTTAACCTTTTGATAGGCATATATCATTGAGGCTGACTTCCAGATGTGATCCTCTAGTACCTATCCTGGCTGGTGTTGTGGAGCTATAAAGAGTGGAGTTGTCCCTGCTGTGACAGACTGCTTCCTGGACAAAGGACAGGACAAAGAAGTGGGCACTTCAAAGCGAGCACCTCCCACAATATGAACTTCTAAGACACTAAGGGGGTTATTACAACTTTGGAGGTGTTAATCCGTCCCAAAAGTGACGGTAAAGTGACGGATATACCACCAGCCGTATTACGAGTCCATTATATCCTATGGAACTCGTAATACGGCTGGTGGTATATCCGTCACTTTAGCGTCACTTTTGGGACAGATTAACACCTCCTCCAAAGTTGTAATAACCCCCTAAATTACATGGATTATAAAATGGGAGCTTCAGCCTCCAAAAGTTGTCAAACTGAAGCTGTACATCAGGGTGGAGAAACTCAGGATGGTTTCTGCTTGTTATGACCAGCACTGGTGACTAAATGTCTGCTAGACTTCCTGCTGTGTGAGGGGACATCACTCAGGAGAATCAAAAAGAGTTTACCCTGGAGCACCAGCAGCTGCCTGCTTGCCAAGGGACCCTGTGAGGAGGATAATGCGTGGAGGGAGTGAGGTCCAGTTGGGTATCTGTTGAGTGGTTCCATGAAGTAATGTGTGAATCTCTGGTCCTTGTTGGGACTGCCATATCGAACAGGCCATCCGCCCATGTGCCATTCGAACATGTGCCATTGTACACGATCCCCCCATATGGCAGGCGGGGGCTGCAGTAAAAATTAAGGGTGATTGCTCTAGTGCATCGCTCTGACAAGTAGAGGGCCATTGCCTTGCGCAACGTTGTGACCCAGAAGGGCGACTACCATATGTGCATTGTTCATGACCCCTGTTTGGCTGGTGGGGCTCCAGTGAAGATTAAGAGCTGTCTCCTTGATGCTTCGTTATGACAAGAAGAGGGCTGTGGCCCTCTAAAGTGTTTTGACCCAAAGAGCCGTCACCTTAAGTACATTGTTCGTGATGCCCATATGCCAGGTGAGGGCCACTGAGAAGAGAGGGGGCTGTCGCCTTGGATTAGTGTGCCTCAGTCAATTGTAGCAGGTTGGGACCCAAGGAAGAAGAGCATCAGTTCAACCTTCTGAACCCAGGAGCACCTGAGACCTGCTGCTGGACTCAGGAAAACTTATTAGATGATAGGAGGAACACCGTAGACATTTAACTGGTTCCCTACCTGCAGTCTCCAGACTTCTGATCACTTTGGGCGCTGACGCCTGGACCTTCCATGCCGCCACTCCAGCGAGAGAGGTTAAGACTGAATACCGGTTTGTTGGGCCTCTGGGGGAACTTGCTCTGAATGAAGTGCTATGGTGTTGAGATACTTTGACTTTTTTTAAAGCCATTATCGAGCATCTAAGATGTGTACTCATTTTCCGAGTCTCACATAAATGAGGAATAACCACAGTCCCTAAACACGGAAGTGGGACTCAGGGTTTTACCCGGACAACGCTAGAGTGCTGTCCTCACGAAAAGTGGGTACATTATTTGTGGTGCGCAATATTTCACTTTGTGTTTGTATATAAATATGAAAGGCCTCAACCCTCATGGTTAAGCCCAATAGCTCCTGCTTCCCGGCAGATCGCTCTATTATTTCTCCCTCCAACCTTTGCCTGTGTTGTGTATTTACTCATGCAGTTAGGTGGTCCTGGACAGTGATGGTGACTTATTGCTCCTTCTGCACGACTGACTTTTGTCCTGTATGCAGCTTTACTTATTCATGCAGGGGCTGTCCCTCTCCACTTCAGCCGAAGGGTGATTTCTTGAAATAACACTCCTCCAAAACCTCAAACTGGGCAAACTTTCCCTAGGAGTAAACAAGGCAGTGCATATAAAAAGAAACATTGGTTGCCACAGTTTGCTGAGACTGTCTATGCTGGGTAATGGGCCATTAGGCAACAAAGTTATGGTACTTCTGGGATTAAAAAAGATTGTGTCATGGAACATTTCAATGGTTCCCAGGTCAGACAGGAGTTTCAAGCAAGGTTGATGATGGCCCTGCTTCCCCTGTAACAGTCTTGTTTGTCTGGCAGGCAACCTGGCACAATATTGCTATTTGGCCCTGCCCTTTCTGTAGGGTCATCCCAGATGTTTGCCTTCCTCTGCTGAACCTTTTTTTCATGGCTTGTAGAACTCTGTACATAGTTTCCCTGCTAACCAGTGGTAAAGTGCTTGCACTCTCTTTCTAAAACATGGTAAAATTAGCCTACGCCTGATTGGTACATTTAATTTGCTTGTAAGACCCTAGTAAATGGTTTTACATGTACCGAGGGCCTGCAAATTAAATGCTACTGGGGGGTGCAACAGGTATTGTGCCACCCACTAAAGTAGCCTTTAAATCATGTCTCAGGCCTGCTACTGCAGCCTGTAGTGCAGTTTTAAAATGCCATTTTGACCTGGCACAATACACCTATTGCCAGGACTAAGGTCCTAAAAACCCATAAAGTACTTAAATGGAGAACATCCATGTTTAAGTTTTATATGTCCTGACTGTGAAAAAGTACTACAATTATTTTCACTGTTGCAAGGCCTAGTTCTCCCACAGGGTAACACTGCATCAAAATATTTTATTTAGTAAGTGCTAACATGTGATAGGGAGCAGATAGAGATCTGAAGTTTACACTCAAATGAAATGTAATTTAAAATCCTCTTCAATTATGAAGTGGATTTTAAGTTACAATTCTTAAAATGTCACTTTTAGAAAGTTAGTATTTTTTGTCCCAACCCACTGTGCCTTCTGCCACTGTTCTGGGCCATATGACTGTGAATGACTCTGCTGTTGGTGTCTGGGAATTGCTTCCAGACAGTGAGACAAAGGGGGATTAGGTGTGGAGAAGATGGCTGGGGAGTGGCTGTACCCAGCCTTACTTACACTTCAAAGAGCTTTGCCTACAGCATTCACAAAGGAATATGGCCTGCCCAGCCTTTTGTCACCTCAGACAGTTTTGAGTCTTGACGACAGAAAGAAGTGACCAGAACCGGTTTTGGGGAAGGTTAAGGGATTGCCTTACACAAAGGATGGCACCAGGTATAAATACAGAACCTTCAGAATCACTCTTCAGATAACTCCTGGACCTGTGGAAAATTCAGAAGAAGGGCTGTCCTGCTGTTAAAAGGACTTGTCAGGTACATGGTAGCAAGTGTTAATTTAACCACACAAAATATTTAAAAGAGTTTCAGATTGGTAAGAGTGCTAAAATATACTCATTGGAAACAAGCCCAAACATCCTCTTATGTCCTGTTTAGATAACTACTGAAATAACTTTTGATTGCAGCAGAAGTCAAATTCCAGGATGGCGGCCGTCATGAGCTTTAAAACATGAGCTTCGGTCTAGTCTTTGAGTACGCACTAGTGTTTGAGGTCTTCGATGCGCATGCTCAGAAAAAGACTGAAGTTTTCTGAAGGGTGAGTAGTGTCTCCGCTTTGCGCTCCTTTTGTTCTGACAAGAATTCAAGAGCAAAGCGTCTTTTCTCAGCACCTGTACTCCGCTTCCTGGTATTCTCTTTTCAGTTCTTTTGTGTAGTGGGTGCCAAGTATTTTGGTGACTAACATCCCCAAAAAGTTGAAAACTCACCTTGAATTCTTGTTAATGTCTTGTATCCTCACAAGCAGGTCAGCCAGTCGTTCTGCAATTTTTCTGATGAACAGTTTATTCTTAAAATAGTTAGTTGCTGAGATATTATTCCTTTTCATGAAAGACTAGTACAGAAATACTCAGTTCGTCCCACAAGACATAACTTAACATATTAAGGGCCAGATGTAGCAAACCTTTTGCGAGTCGCAAACGGCGAAAATCGCCGTTTGCTAGTCGCAAACGTGGGTTTGCCATGCAGAAATGCATATTGCGAGTCGTTACCGACTCGCAATATGCATTTCTGACTCGCAAATAGGAAGGGGTGTTGGAAATGGCATCGCAGTTACCATCCACTTCAAGGGGACCCCTTCCAGTTTGTGACTGGACCCAAAAATATTTTTTCAGGGCAGGGAGTGGTCCAAGGGACTACTCCCTGCCCTGAAAAAATACCGAAACAAAAGGTTTCCTGTAAGGAAAACGGGCTACACTTAAAAAAAAAAAAAACTGCTTTATTTAAAAGCAGGTCACGAACATGGAGGTCTGCTGACGTCAGCAGGCCTCTATGTTAGCGAGTGCCTATACTCGCTATGGGGCTGCAATTTGCGACCCACCTCATGAATATTCATGAGGTGGGTTATTGCGACCCCATAGCGAGTCGCAGTCGGTGTCTGAGACACCGTACTGCATAGCAATTTGCGACTTGCAAATTGCGAGTCGCAGGGACTCGCAATTTGCAAGTCGCAAATTGCCGTTTTGCTACATCTGGCCCTAAGTTCCTCAGTTCAGTTTACTCTTTAGAAAGCCCAACAAAAGGATCTTCTGGACATAATAAAAGAGACAGCAAGATTCCAATTTTCTAAAATACATCACAGGAAGTTTTTGATACAAGTCTCACTTGTCAGAGTTGTATATACTGTTATAAACAGTGACTATTACTGAACAACAAGAGAGAGTAGCGGAAGGCTTGAGGTATTTGGGTAAAGGTTATTGAATGGTGCATGAATATTGTATTTGTAAATAGTGTTAATTTTCTGAGAATGGTCTTGCAATGTGCATGTAATGTTTTCTTTCCACTGCAGGTGCAGAATAGCGATTCACCCAAGTTAAAAGAATTCCTGAGAGAGAACTACAAAATAGAAGAAGCTCCATTCTCCACAAGGTAGCATCTCTTTTTCTCTGTCTACTTCTTCTTTCCCCCATGTTGGTGTCCTACACTGGAAAAGTTTTCATACATAGTCAGCATGGGTACCAATAGGGGGGCATTATGTCCATCTTCTGCTCCAGTGGAATTTATTGTTCATGTTCTTCTGACAGGACTGCCCTGTTGCCCAATTATCTGAGGAAGGAAGACTGGACCTGCTCCCTTGAATCCAGGACAACCACAGTGGCTAGCCTTGTATCTGAGCTAGATAGACACAACAAGCTTTCAGAGGCCTCCCAGCAACTGCCAGGCTGACCCGCTGCAACTGGACCTATCTGAGCCCAGATGCTGGCCTCTGCTAGAGTGAGTCCTGATCCCCAAGAGAACCTCTAAGGTCATGAACCCTTGGTTAGCTTTGAGTGTATTGCTCCTGAAGAAAAAGTGAAAATCCTGAAGTTCGGGTTTTTTGCAACCTCGAAAACTGCCAATATGAGGTTCCAGTGAGATCTGCTTGTCACACAAACAGTGACTGCCTGCAATGACCAGCAACGCAAGAGCTGTAGTTTGCGTCGACAACATCGTCCGCGCTGAATCACCACACCTAGGCTCCAGCAGCTATTCGCCCTACAGCAACTACTGCTGTAATACTTGACCTGCTCCTCACGCCGAAAGCCTCCACCACGTGAACATAACACTTCATGCCAAACTTGAGAAGGTAACTCTTCAGGGGAACTAACCTTGTCCCTCTATCCATCCCATGCTCCATTGGGGTCAGCCCGAACTTGTGGCTTTTCCAGGGTCTAGTGCGAACAAATAAATACAAGTCTCACTTTCTGTTACTTGGTACTATTTTCACTAAAACACAGCACAGGTTGATTTAGTGACTTTTGTGGCTCACCCTGAGAGGGAATGTGGTTGCTGTTTGGGTGAAGCTCCCATCCTTCTCAAACAATACTCTTACAGCTGGGTTCTTTATGGTCTTGTGACTGCCACTTCCACCCTCCAATCCTCAAACTGACCTAATGAGGAGACACGGAGATGTGTTTTCTACCTTGTGGAGTCTCTTCTATCATGAGATATTGTGGGTGTTCTGTGTGTCACCTCAACAGCTTGGCACCATGGTCCCTATAACCTTGTCACTGTCCACAGGACTGGATAAAATTGAGGCTTTAACTTGCTAACAGTTGTTTTGTCTCAACAACATGTGATCATCAAATGTTATGTCTCTGTAATTGCTCTTCCTGCAATGTCTGACTAGGTGGCTTGCTTGTCCACCTCTCCCTTTGACACCAGGTGCATTTGGTGTCCAGGGGCCCTTGTTGGACAATGGGAGGCATGCAATGACATGGAGGAAAGGCAAGGTGCCAACCTCATCGTCAGGTTGTTGTGCATTCCCCCATTGCAGTGCAACATACAATCAAGTGAGCACACATGGCTGGGGGACCATACATGCCAAAATTTTAGAACATGAAACTAAAAGATTTTGAAAAAAAATAGAGGGAATGTATTTTGCCCATTGACTTCTACTGAAGCGCAAGCAATTTAAGGAGGAAGACAACTAAAATAAAGCCATTATTGGCTTCAAAAACTGTGAATTTCCTGCCTGAATAAGGTCTATTGGCATGGATGGTGGTGGCTTATTGTGTCTGACATGCAACAGACTTTTGTGCTGTATGCAGATTTATTTAATCCCTCCACTGACCAGCAGTAGGTCTAATACACTGCAGGGTCTGAGCAGGGTCACCCCAATCCACGTCTGCTGGTGGGGGATTCTATAGACATATCAGGCGTGCTCGGGACCATAAGCTTTAAATAAAATATCTCAGAATGACCAGCCTGGTGCAGTAAAAAGCTAACTGGTTTATAACCACAAGAAATCCCATAAAGGGACCTGCAAAGCACTTCAAAGCTGCCAGCTTACTGAAAACCTTAAACTGTGCGCCTCTCATACACCTTCATCCAACATACTGCTAGCGGAGGGTCCTATAACAGGATAATCTGACCTCAGTGGTCATCATGCACAACGTGGGAAAACATCTGACATGGGATTAAAACAAAGACAACACACTTCCAACCACAAGCATACATGCTAACTCTCCCAATTCAGATTCAGACGGGAGACTACAGATTTCAAGGCTCCCGGTTCCTGAATGTAGAAACCCGATTCAGATTTCTGAATCATGACCTGCTGGAAACCAGGCTGCTTGAACTTGGAAATACAAATCCTGAGCCTGAACGTTTTGTCCTTAATTCTTGGAGGGGCAAATTAGGCAGTTTTACAAAGTGCATAAAAAAAAAAAAGTTTAGAACTCTGTTTTTGTTTGTGCTATGTTATTAACCCCTCGGGTGCCGTGGATGAGGTGGTTACGTCCACTGCTGTGGCGCTGAGATGCCAGGGATGTAACCACCTCATCCAGCAATTGGCCCCCTGCTCTCCCCTGAGGGCTTCGCACCCCATCCCATGGGCAGGGATGGAAGGGACAATCGCTTTCCCTTACACCACAGCCCTCCAGATCCCCTAGTGACATCTGATTGCGTGCTGACCTCATGAGAGGTTGCCTCCCATCCTGCTGGAAGCTCAGCTTTCCAGCGCGACCGAGGAGATACAGATTAGTTTCTCCTCGGTACAGGGGCAGGGAAGGTCAGAGAGGCACTGACCCATTTCCTTCCCTTTTCATGTCTCTCTGAGCATTGCTGCCGCACGCTCGCACAGCAATTTTCTTGCAGGAATGCCACTAGACACCAGGGATGTTTTTTTTTTTCTGTTTACTGATATAAGGGGAGCGACTCCTTAGGCAAGGACTGCTCCCCAGGGGACAATTTTGTAATTAGGCCTTTTCTGCCCGGGGGGGGGGGGGGGGCAGAAGCCACTAGACACCGGAGATTTTTTTTTTTAGTTTACACTCATAAGGGGAGCGACTCTTTAGGCAAGAGTCACTCTCTGGGGGGCAATTACTTTTTTATGCCTTTTCTGCCCCCCCTCTGGGCAGATCGGCCTATATTCATTTTGCTGATCTGCCCCCGGGGGTGGGTGGAGGGGCAGAAGACACTAGAGGCCTGGTTTTTTTTTTTGCTTACATTAATAAGGGGAGCGACCCCCTTGGGGGCAGATCGGCCTATTTTTATTAGGCCAATCTGCCCCCAAGGAGGGCAGAAACCACTGGACACCAGGGATTTTTTGGTTGTGCCAATTTCATGCAAAGGGAGCGACCCCTTAGGCAAGGGTCGCTCCCCTGGGGGGCAAATTTATTTTAGGCTATTTCTGCCTCCCTTGAGGGCAGATCAGGCTATTTTTGTAAGGCTCATCTGCTCCCCAGACATCAGGGAAGATATTTTTTCAAAAAAAGAGGGTGGGCTGCCCACTGGTGGGCAGATGATATAATTACCCCTGATCCACTCCCCAGGGGGGGCAGAAAGCCAACTATATGCCAGGGAATTAAAAAAAAAACATTGTCGGGTGGTGGCTAACAACCAGTATGGGCACAGTTATGCCCTCATCCCAACTGAAGGGGGTAACAGTCTTTCAGCTCTCCCCTCGCACACTAAAACATCTTATCCCACGGCAAGCAATAGTACATTTGATTATTTTGGGTTTTGGTTTTACATTTGGGCCATGAGAGCTTGTCTAACTCTCAAAATCGTCCCACTTGGAATGGTGAGGGCTGTACTTTTTGGACTTTGGGACGCTGCCATGTAGAAAAATCTAATAGTACTAGACACATCTGAAAACTAAACATCTGGGTGAGTCCAGGGTGGTGTGCTTCATATGCACCCCGCACCATTTTCTTACCCACAATGCCCTGCAAACCTCCAACTTTGCTGGAAATCACACATTTATCCCACATTTTTGTGATGGAAACTTCCGGAATCTACAAAATTCCTACCACCCAGCATTGTCGCATCTATACCGATAAAAAGTCTGCCCCACTTGTCAGCCTAAAAATTTGTTCCCCCCCCAAACTGCCCTTTTGGACCCGCTTTGGTTCCCCCTCATTTTTAACATGTTTTTGGCTCCTCCCTGTCACAGGCACTTGGCACACCTTCACAAGTGAGGTATCATTTTTACAGGGAGACTGAGGAGAACATTGAGAGGTAGGAAATTTGCACCTGTGCGGTGATACCACACAGAAATGTGGGAAAAATTTAACTTTTTAGCTAAATTTGAGGTTTCCTAAGATTCTGGGTAAGAAAACACTGGGGGATCAACGCAAGTCACACCTCCCTGGACTCCCTCAGGTGTCTAGTTTTCAGAAATGTTTAGGTTTGGTAGGTTTCCCTATATGGCTGCTGAGCCCAAGACCAAAAACGCAGTCCCCTCCCCACCACAAAAAACAGGTGGTTTTGTATTTGATGTGTCCACATAGAGTTTTGGAGCATTTCCTTTTGCGGGCCCTAGGTCTACCCACACTAGTGAGGTACCATTTTTAGCGGGAGACTTAGGGGAATGCTGGGTGGAAGGAAAGGTGTGGCTCCTCTCAGATTCCTGAACTTTCTATCACCGAAATGTGAGGAAAGAAAATGTGGGCAAATGTTGAGGTTTGCAAAGGATTCTGTGTAACAGAACCTGGTGAGAGCCCAACAAGTCACCCCATCCTGGACTCCCCTAGGTGTAGAAAGGCACAGGTTCAGTCGGTATCCCCGGGTGCTGGCTCAGCTGGAGTCCAAAATCCACAGCTAGGCACATTCCAAAAAACACTTCACATTTCAATGTAAAAATATTGATGTGTCCATGTTGCGTTTCCTGTCGAAGGCATTAGGCCTACCCACGCAAGTGAGGTACCATTTTTATCGGGAGACTTGGGGGGAACACAGAATAGCAGAACAAGTGTTATTGCCCCTTGTCTTTCTCCACATTTTTTCCTTCCAAATGTAATACAGTGTGTAAAAATGACGTCTATTTGAGAAATGCCCTATAATTCACATGCTAGTACGGGCACCCCGGAATCCAGAGATGTGCAAATAACCACTGCTTCTTAACACCTTATCTTGTGCTAATTTAGGAAATACAAGGGTTTGCTTGATACCTATTTTTCACTCTTTATAGTTTACCAAATGAATTGCTGTATACCTGGGATACAATGAAAACTCATTGCATGGTGCAGCTCCTTATTTAGCTCTGGGCACCTAGGTTCTTGATGAACCTACAGGCCCTATAAATCCCAGCAACCGGAAGAGTCCAGGAGATGTAACAGAATATTATTTTTGAAAATCTGACATCACAGGAAAAAGTTACAGAGTGAAATGTGGAGAAAAAGTGCATTTTTTCACCTCAATTTTAATCTGTTTTTAATTTCAGCTGTTATTTTCAGTAGGAAAACCTTGTCGGGTCTACAAAATGACCCGTTGCTGAATTTAGAATTTTGCCTACTTTTCAGAAATGTTTAGCTTTCCAGGATCCAGCATTGGTTTCACACTCATTTCTGCCACTAACTGGAAGGAGGCTAAAGGCACAAACAATAGTAAAATTGGGCTATGCCCCAGTAAAATGCCAAAATTGTGTTGAAAAATGTAATTTTCTGACTCAAGTCTGCCTGTTCCTAAAAGCTGGGAAGATGGTGATTTTAGCACCACAAACCCTTTGTTGGTGCCATTTTCAGGGGGAAAAAAACCACACAAGCCTTCTGCAGCCCTTTTTCCCATTTGTTTTTAAAAAACGAAATTTTTGCTGTATTTTGGCTAATTTCTTGGTCTCCTCCTGACGAGCCCACAAACTCTGGGTTCCTCTAGAATACCTTGGATGTTGGGGAAAAAAAGGACGCAAATTTGGCGTGGGTAGCTTACGTGGACAAAAAGTTACGAGGGCCTAAGGGCGAACTGCCCTAAAAAGGCAAAAAAAGGCCTGGCACCTGAGGGAGAAAAGGCCCGTCAGCGAAGAGGTTAAATTGCCAAAAATAAAATGCTGCTAGTTGCCTAGGGTGACCAGAATTTTAAAGCCCAAAACCGGGACATTTCACAAGAACAGAAAACAGAAGAAGGGGTGCAATTTTACTTCAACCAAAGGCACGGAATGACAGCTCTCATCAGAGTAGAATTACAGAAGAGGCACTAAGGACATCAATAAAATTCAATTTTTAAAGCAAGTGTAGTTCTTGTTAAATAAATTGCTTTCTGATAACACCTGCTGAGTATCTCTGCTTTGAAAAACAAAAACAAAAAAATACCTCCTACCGTTTTCAGGAGACCCTCTTTAAAAATAGGGGCATTAGCTAAATGTCCCGAAATCTGCCGGGATAGCTGGTGAAGAAAACGGGACTGTCCCGTCAAATCCGGGCCGCTTCAATCTAAGTCAATTGGGAAACTGCACTCTCCAGACTATTTTTACCAAATTTTCCACTTGTCTGCTCTGAAATGTTGGCATGTATGCACTCGCCCTATATTGTGTAGCATGTTGCCCCTAAGTTCTTACCAGCCTCACTAATGGGTAGTAAGAGCTATATGAATGTTCGACAGACAACATTCGAGAGTTGTGGCAATGCTAGAACGTAAATTTTCAGCGATTGAGTAATAGACACAAATGCAGAACAAATTGAGGTAGAAACTGTGGTCTGGGACTGAGACTGTATTAGAAATAAGTAGAGCGGTTGCGTGAAGCATACATGAAAACGAAACATTTGCAAAGGTTACCAGCGAAACGATATGTAGCTTTAAGACTATGCTATCGTTACTACTGCTTAAAAAGTGTTCTAAACAGTAATAGAATATCTCCTATGTTTAAGTTGTCAGTGACTGAGAGCCGTGAACTAATTTGACTGGACTTTTTAAATTAAAACAAATATTTCGCAAATTCAAACATTACTGGGCGATAAAGACATGACTATAGTTATTTAAAGATGGCCGCCATGTTCACTAATCGTCAGCAAGCTGTTCTTTAGCAGACGGCTGAGGGGGTTGGACTGTAGCTAGAACTTGTAGTTCAGAGGTCAATTTTTTTAGCGTCGGCGCAATTGCTACTGAGGGTTACACGTGTGCTGTAAACATGGTGTCGGAGGAGGCTGGAGAAAAGCTGAACCAGGCTCAGGTGAGGCGGGTGTTCTGGCTTGTTAGGTGTGGTATCAGAGAAAATATTGTGTGTGCCTCCAACACCCCACAGAACTTTCTCGTGTTTTCTCAGGACTGATGGGATAGATTATATTGCGCGATGGCTACTTCTTGCTGATAGGACTGAGATTCTCCGTGATGGTGGTCGACCCGAAAATAAAAGTAGAACATAAGAAATAGGTCACTGAGCACTGGGAGTGAAATATTTGTACGTGGGAACGCTTTTATTTCAGTGATGGGGAACTCTTAAAATCCCCCAAGGCTCATGAATATTAATCCCACAGACTGTGACACATTTCATGCAATGGCACGTTTAAAACAATTTCGTTTGCCAAGACTAACGTAATTCTTGAGGAGTGTTTCCATATGTTTTCTCGACGCCTAGTTTCTGGTCCTGGCTTGACTTTAACAGTGTTTTCTGCAACTTGCGTATATTGAGTTATTAGGACTAACCTGAAAATGAAATCCGGTGACCTGGAGTGTGCTGTTAGTCTTACGTAGCTGCCAAGTTGTATGTGACATTTCGATGGTTTCAGTAATTGTAAATGATTGTCATTCGACTGTGAAACGTGTGACACTTATTCACAAGTAAATTAAAACGATCTTGTTAGATACTGGAAGCTGTGTATCGAGAACGTGTCATGTACAACTAGGAATGTGGGGTTCACCTGTGCTCCGAGTTCTAGATTTGAAGCTACTGCTTCAGGGATGTCATTTGGAGTATAACTTGATGAGGAAGAAATACAATCAAGTTGTAGGGAGTCTTCTTGAAATAAACTAACTTAGCTGACCTCTGTTCGGTGCGTCTTCGTTACGGGGTCCAAGAATTGGTGACGGGGACCCAGTCATCATCTGCAGCTGCCCAAGGTAGCTTTGGACCCTGTGAGTGGTTCAGCCAAGGAACGGCTTAGAGCTCGGGAAGACTTAAGTTGACCTGTCCCAGTGCTAGCGGGACCGTACCCGCTCTGGTATGGTTTGTGATTTTCTTTTCATGCGCGAAAGGCTGTAATTTGGAGGAAGTGCGAACCAGTCATCAGCAGTCACAAGGCTGGAGAGCGCAAGCACTTACTTTGTTATGCGCACGACTGGCTTTGAGAGACGTTGCAGACGTAAACGAGGGGAATGGAATACAGTGAGCACTCATTTCCTGTTGATGCTGTGCTGATTGGTATAATTTCACCAACGCACGTTGTGTAGGTGAACGCCATCATTGTTTGGGCACACAATCTGCATATGATGATGTGCTCACCGAAAAGTAAGGAGATTTCTGTTCAGAAGTAATAACTCTTTCCACTAGCTGAGTAATCTATATAAATTTATTTCCTAAACGTGGACGACGCTGTCAGTGCTCACTCTCCGACCGCAGCCAACTGCCAACAGCCCGAGAGAGAACGCTCACAGCATCTTAGAATGCCGAGTACAACTCGGCATTCCAGCATTACATCACAACATATCCTCTCCCTTTACAATCAACAAAATTTTTTTTTTAACCGAAAAAATGAATTTTCCTCCCTCTCATCATCTCAAAAGGCACTTTTCCTGTAGAACTATTACTAGTCGTACGATAAGCCCACACTAAATCACACCATTTTCCTTACACTTTCTTTTTTTTCTATAGCCATTTGAACTACACCTTTCACCATGCGGTTAGCCCTTTCCACCATACCATTGGCTTGGAGATTATACAACGAGGTGCGTATGATAAATCCCAATATATTCAAGATATTTAGTCATTTCCTCAGACACCAACTGGGTACCGTTGTCAGTTATCATTTTACATGGATATCCCTCCTCTTTGAAAATATCCTCTAGTGTCCTGATCGTACTTTGAGTAGTAATATCTTGCATGAACTTCACCATCAACCATTTGCTATGAACATCCATGATCACCAAAGCATATCTCAAATTGCAACTCACCTTTCCCATAGGTCCTATAAAATCCAAGCAAACCGTGTGCCTACCTGGATCACCTATAGCACCCATCACAGCTTGATCCCCTACTCTCAATCTTTTCTTCCCTTCATTGCAGTCACCACATCGTTCCACCCACTCAATCACATTCTGATCCATATCCGGCCACCAAAAATGTTCTCTCAGCCTTTTTTTAGTTAGTCTGACCCAAATGCCCCCCATGTGTGATCTTAAATAACACATATCTCAAATCTTCAGGTGGCACTATCTTATCGCCTCTTACTATAACTTTATTGCCACAGACCACCAACTCCTCTATCGCCTTCAAATACGACCTAACTGGAAATGGTACTGTACTCTCTCTCCTCACCCCCTTGATCATTAACTCCATGACCTGTTGTGAAACTGCATCTTTGTCCATACAGTCACACCACGTCTTTTCCTTCACTGCTCCCTGAACCCGTTCAACCACATCTACACTAGCAACCATATCCTCAACTTCACTTGCTTCAACCATATTCTTGTCTACTTCGTGCCATGGCAAAGGTGACCTTGACAACCCATCCGCTTGAACATTCCTCCACCCAGGGATATACTCTACTGTGTATTGGAATTCCTGCAAGCATGCTGCCAACCTAGCCAATCTTGCTGACACCTTCCCAGTTCTACCCGGTATCAAGACTCTCACTAGTGGCTTGTGATCTGTGCGAATTATTATCAGTGAACCCCAAACATATATCCTGAAATATTCCACACACCAAGCCGCTGCTAACGCTTCCCTTTCTATGACCGCATAGTTGCGTTCAGTGTGCGTCAACGCGAAGCAAACGCTACTGTCCTCTCTCCATCTCTATGCTTCTGTGTTAGTACAGCATCTATTCCCACCGCACTCGCATCCACCGTTATTATAGGTGTGCATTTAGTATTAAATGGAGCTAAAATCCCTGCAGAACACATCTCTTCCTTTATGTCTTCAAAAGCCCTCTGTTGTTCATCCATCCACTCAAACTTCTATCCCTTTCTTAACAATCTCTTCATACCCTCGGTTTTCTCTGCAAAAGTTTTGACATTTTGAATAGAATTCGATAAGGCCTAGAAAAGACCTCAATTGATCCTTATCTGAAAGACGTGGTGCCTTCCTTATTGCCTCTAAGTCTTGTTTTGGGCTCACTCCAGACGACGACAATGTGTACCCCAAATACTCCACTTCTTCAACACAATATGTGCATTTCTCTTTCTTAAGCGTTAGGCCGGCTTCAATTATCCGATCCAACACCCTTTTGAGTAATACAGTATGGTTTTCCATATTATCCGAAAAAATCAAAATGCCATCTTGAAAATACACGACGCCTTCGATCCCCTTCAAAATTCTGCCAATCATCCTTTGAAAAACTCCAGCAGCAGAGGCCAATCTAAAAGGCATTCTAGTAAACTGGAATAACCCTTCAGTCGTTATAAAAGCTGTAAGTTGTTTAGTCATCATGGAGCCTTATCTGGTGATATGCGCTTCTCAAATCTAACTTGGAGAAATACTTCCCCCCCCCCCGCCCCCCCCACCGCCCCCAAAAGCATCAAAATTGGCTCATTGATATTAGGAAGCAGAAAATTATCGATTTATTATATTCTGGTTCAGAGTGCGCAAGTCCACACAAAGTCTAAAGGTGCCATCCGATTTCTTGGTAACGACAATAGGAGAGATCCAACTTGACGTCTCTATTGATTCGATGATACCTCGATCCTCCATCTCCTTAAGCATCCTCTTAACTTCCAGTCTGGCTGCTAAAGGAACTCTCCTCACTTTATGTTGCACTGGAATTGCAGAGGGTTTAAGCCTTATACTGTGCACATAGCCCTTGAGTTCTCCTATATCCTCTGAAAATGCTGCACTCGCCCCTTCCAGTACCTGCCCTACGGTAATCTCATCCACTATCATAACTTTGCTAGGTGACCTGGGATTGATTATCAAGTGCAGATCATACTGATGTTTCCAACCCAATATTGGAGGTCCACTTTCAGCTACATAAACCTTTCCTTGTACGTAATGGTCTGGAAACTCAATCTTGGCTAACATATAGCCTATAATTTCTATTTTCTCCCCCTGATAACCTCCAGTATTAATATCCTTGGGAAGTAAACATACTTCGGGCCAATGCAGCCTAAACAAATCTTTGGGTACAATTGTATATAGAGATCCTGAATCTACCATCAATTGAACTTTTTTGTTCCTCACGTTAAACATAGCCTTTGGTCTGTTATATCTCCCTTTCTCCGCCATAGTATCCAACACACATAAGATCCGTTCTTTATTCACTTCCTCCTCCTCCTCCTCCATCATCATCAATTGTTGCAACTGTAGATCTACTATTTGACTTGCACATGCGTGCGAAGTGCCCTATTTGTCCACACCTTTTGCAATCTTTGCCCACTGCAAAACAATTTTTAGGGTCTGCAGTATGATAGCTACTGCCACACCTCGTGCACATTTTTTTCCATCTTCAAGTTAACATTGTTTCCTTTCCTATAAGCACCATTTTTCTTTTGGCTCACAAAATATCCCCTATCGGTGCTCAAACTTCCTTTCTTGACTTTATCTACATATGACACATTGTCATCAGTTTTTCGTTCCATCTCCTTCATACCTTGCTCTGACTGTTCCACCACCTTTGCAATCTCTAAAGCATCTTGTAGTGAAGGATTTTTATCTGCCCATAGTCTTTCTTGCGTCCTCTTATTTTTGCATTGGACTATCAATTGGTCACGTATCATCTCATCCCTCATATTCCCAAATTGACATTTTAATGACAGTTCTTGTAGTCTTGTAACAAATTGGTCAATAGTCTCCTCACTTCCCTACGGCTGGGTATAACATTTATACTGACACATCACTACATTCCTGTCCTTCACGAAATACTTCTCTAAACGTGCTTTGGCCTCTACATATACATCGGCCAGTGGCTGACCACCCTCACCAAGCGCCGTAGGCCAATATTTGAATATATGTTGACCTTCCTTGCCTAAGGTATACAATAGTAACACTTTCTTCCTAGCCGGACGGAACTCTCTTCCATCTAAAGCTTCAATATACTTTTCAAAGATCTCTACCCATTCTTCCCATTCAATCGGTGGAGTTCCTGGTTGTGGTAAGAACACCGGTGGGAGAATGACAGTCCCTTCCGTAATCACTCTTATCAATATGTAATATTGCTTCCAAATGCAGCTCGCACTTCTTTTATATCCATAAATCAAGACTTCACGTCTTCCCCACCGCACAAATACCGCACACATTTTGTTTTTTTTTCCTTCCTTCTCTTTTTTTTTTTTAGTATCCGGTATGAAAATAGTTTATTTAATAAAATTATATTTCAAAACACTTCCTCCCATTTCACTGTTCTTTTCATCAATATCTCGCTGGAATGACGTTGTCTCCATAGGACTTAATGTAAACCATCCCAAACAGCTAAGATGGCCGCTGAATTATTACCTTCAGTCCGATTTCAGAAGGAATTAGGCCTTGTTTCACTCAAAATGGCCACCTGTGTGTTTCTGCAGGGAGTTGGGCATGTTCACTCCCAGAATCCCTTGGTGCCAAGAAAATTCAATTTCAGCCTAAAATGCAGTTTGCCTGTGCTCAGTTCACCAAGGTAAGAGGTCTTTTAACCTGTCCAAATGCAGCCAAACTGAACTTTCCTGCATGCTTCCTCAAATTATGTCTTCCTTCCACTGCACACACAGGTTCTTTAACACTGACTGCGTCCACGCTTGAGTGCTCGGAGCTCGTCGCCAGTGTTCAGTTGTAATAACGCTTTCCACTAGCTGAATAATCTATATATATATTTATTTCCTAAGCGTGAACGACGCTATCAGTGCTCCCTCTCCAACCGCAGCCAACTGCCAACAACCCGAGAGAGAACGCTCACAGCATCTTAGAATGCTGAGTACAACTCTGCATTCCAGCATTACATCACAACAATTTCACAGGAACTTTCTACTGAATTTCAGTGACGTGCATACCAAAGCATGTCATTCTCCAGAAATGTCAGCATTTTTTATCACAGCATGAATAAAAAATTGTCAAGCTTACAGTCAAGAATTTTCGATTCTATTAAGGACACTGAGGCGAGGATTAGTGCTTCTCTTTCCTTACTTTGACTTTAAAAGCAGTGAAACGACCCTGGGCCGGAGAAATTGGGTTAAATACCAAGTTTATTTCCACTGTACAACTAGGAGGGAGACAACGCCAAACCGCCTCCGCCTCTTCCTCACTTACTTATGTCGCACACGACGCACAGCATAATCTGCATTCAACAGCGCGTGCGACAGAACCTTTACAAGAACATAACACATCGTCTTTCCTCAAAATAATAAATACAACATAACTATGCAGAAGATGATAACGATAACTTTAAAATAAACAAAAACAGAGAAAAAAATAAAAATTGAAGATTGGAACAATGTACAAAACTCATAGGAGGAAACAATGTTGCAGCTAAACATACATTAAAGCATATGCAAGACATATGGATAATTACTGTTTAACAAAATTATCAAATCTCTTAGGCATTCTTAACATTGACTTCTCCCTTACTTTTACTCCAACATCCAATGAAGAGTCTGTAACACCAGAACCGTTATCTACAGTAATTCCAGTGCAGTCACCTAAATTCAATAATTTTTCCCATCTGACACCCTCTGGAACCTTTAACTTTTCCATGATTCCACACATTCCCATCACTCAACAACAACAAGGTATGTTTGTACACTTTTCTCACCACTTCACAACTCGTACCCAATCTTCAACTTTATAATCATCTTGCACATCATCAATACCAACCTTCTTCCTCTCCACTCCTTTAGACAACAATGCCCTTGGTTTCCTACCCCTCATGGCTTCGAAAGGTGATTTCCCAGTCACGCAATGAGGAGTTGTGCGGTAAGACAAACTACGTCCTTCACTGCCTTCCGCCAGTTCATACCATTACTGATCGCTAATTGCAATCCCTCCTTCAACGTCCTGTTCCACCTCTCAATCCAAACCATTACTTTGTGGATAATAAACCGATGCCCTGATGTGCTCTGTCACATTTGTATAAAAACTCATTCATATAACTCAACACAAACTGCACACTATTGTCGGAAACTATCGTTTCAGGAACCCCTTCTGAATCAAACACATCCAATAAAAATGCCACCACAAACGCAGTGTTTACATTTTCCACAAATCTCACAGCAGGCCACCTGGAAAAAGAATTCACCACAACGAGAGCATAGTTAGGAATTTTTCCCAACACACTAAACGGACCCATAATATCAATAGCTATTTTTTTCCACGGACCATCAGATTTGTCAGACTCTACTGGGGCATTTTTAACAACTCTCTGAGACTTCTTGCTCCATGCACTTAACACACATTCTCTCACATGATGTTCCACGTCCCTATCTAGCCCGGGTCACCAGTAGTCAGATCTGACACGTCTTCCAATTGCACTCATACCAAGGTGACCCTCATGAGCCAATTTCAACATCCGTTCCCGCAAAACCGCAGGAACCACCAAAAGCTCCCCCCTGAGCATCACTCCATCCTTCACACACAACTCTACGCACACTTGACAGAAACACTCTGCGTCACACGAAGCACAACCTCTAGTTGGCCATCCTTGATGACAATAACCCAACACTTCTTGCAACACCACATCTTTTTGCACCTCGCACACCCACTCCTCATGCAAAATCCCACCCTCATTCACACTTCCCACATCTGCTCCAGCAATAGCTATGAGCTCATCGGGTTCAGGATCACTCATGTCATCTTGAACTGACTGCACCGGAAATCTGGACAGACAATCTGCTAACACATTCCTCTTTCCAGGAAAATACTCTAATTGGTAGTTGTATTCCAATATCCTTGCCACCCAACGAGCTATTCTATGCATAGCTCTTCCTGCCCCTTTAGTCGAAAACACTTCAATTTAAAGGACGATAATCAGTACGAATCACAAACTTCATTCCCCAAACATACTTGCAAAAATGATTTACGCCTCACCAACATGCCAATGCCCTCCTTTTCAATGGTGGAATAATTAATTTCAGACAAACTCAACTGTCTGGAAGCATACGCAATGGTCACTTCCTTACCATCTCTTTCTTTTTTTTTTTTTTTTTGTGTGCATTAACACTGCACCCAAACCCACTGAACTGGCATCATTAATAATAATGATGTTATCCTTGGTGTCAAAAGGCTTACGGGCTGGTGCTGTGGCAATCTGTTTATTCAACTAACAAAACTCTTTTTCACAACCATCACACCACAAAAATAGCGCTCTCATGCATAATAACTTCCTCATGTACTTAGTCTGGTCAGCGAACCTGGGAATGAACTTTGAGTAAATACTCTGCCAGACCCAAAAATGACCTCAATTGATCTTTGTTGACTGGAGAAGGCAAGTTTTCTATTGCTTCCACCAAATTAGATTTTGGAGAAATTCCATCTCTGTTTATGCAGTGACCCAAATACTCCACCCAAGGCACGCTCATCTTACAGTTTCCCAATTTAATCGTAAACCCATTCTCCTTCACAACTTCATTGTATGATCGTGCTCCATCTGATCCCCACCAAACACCAAAATAGCTTCCTGGAAATAAGTAACACAGGAGATATCTTTTAACAAATGATGCATCGCTCATTGAAACACTGATGATGCTGATGCCAAACCGAAAGGCAGGAATTTGAATCTGTATGTCCCTTCAGGTGTAATGAAGGATGTCAACGCACGTGACTCAGGATGCAACTCTATCAGTGATATGCAGATGATAAATCCAATGTGGAAAACACACTAGCCCCTTTCAGCATTGATAACATGTCTCCAATATTAGGTAGAGGATGTCTATCCACCCATATTGAAGCATTCAGATCACGAAGATCCACACACAAATGTATGTCCCCAGTGGCCTTCTTGGCGATTACCACCGGCACCAACCACTCAGACGCCTCATTTTCCTCAATCACATCCTGCTCACACAACCTAGATAATTCCTGTCGTAACTGTTCCCATATCACTAAAGGAACAGGACGAGGTTTGTGCGCCTTGGGTACTGCATGCTGTTTCAACACAATTTTATGCATAAAACCTTTCAATTTTCCTAACTCTTCACTAAATACTTGAGGAAATTCCTCCACAAAATTGGCCTTTTGAACCACATGTACACTGGACCTTGACCCCAACACTTGATCAGGGTGATTAAGATCAAGAATGATGCCAATATCTTTTTGTTGTGGCCACCCCAACAAATTAGTTCCTTCTTCCACAAAGTGCACCTTAGACATAATTGCCGTACCTTGGAATTCTAGTGAAGCTTCTATATATCCCACAAGCTCAATAGGTTTGTTTCCGTATGCTACTAACTGTACATCAGGTGGTTTGAAGTCATGCATAGGAAAATTTGGACATGTTTTCTTTTCCAATCAAAGTATATTTAGCTCCTGAGTCAGCCATCACCAGCATATCTACCCCATCAATCTTATCCACACAGTGCAGACCATTAGAACTCACACTACCTACATCCACCACTTGAAAAATAAATTGTTGTGTATCAATATCTTCACTATCACTTCCCACTGAATTGATTATTCCTTTACTCTTCCTCATGGTCACTTGCTTTCCCTTGCATACTCTCGCAAAATGTCCTTTAGATCTACATTTTCTGCACACTTGGCCGATAGCAGGACAGCACACATCAGTCGCAATGTGTCCCTTTAAGCCACATGTGTAACAGATTACACTTTTTTTTTTTCCCCATCCAATTTACAAGAAACTCCAATTTTGGTCCATCTTTTTAACCTTTGACCCTTCTGCGTTGACCGCACTCACAACTCCAGGCGCGGTGGATGGCTCCTTCAAACCCTCATTAGTTATTTCAAACCTTTTAATAATGTTTATTGCTCTTTGTAGCATCAGATCCTACGTATTCAGCAATTTCTCTTGAATTTTCTTTATCATTCACTTTCAAAACCAATTGGTCTCTTAACATTTCATCCTGAAAATGTCCATAATTACATGTAGCTGCCAAATTCCACAATCCTGCCACATAACTTTCAACAGATTATCCCGGTAACTGGCTCCTTTTTAAACATTTAAAACGCTCCACAACAACATTTTTATTTTTCCCAAAATTGGTGTTCAACTGTTCCTTGGCAATTTCGAATTAATCTGCATCCTGATCTTCCTCCACATAGGGATACGGTAAATGTTTCAAAATGCGTCTTCCTTCTGCTCCCAAACAGTGTTTCAACATAGCCAATTTCCCATCCACATCCAATACATATGCTTCAAATCCTTCTTTCCAGTCCTCCGAGGATGTGATTGGTTCTCCAGGCATGTTCAAGAAAAAACTAGGTGCTGTAAATCCTTCCATGAAGTCACACTCATGAATTAGATTTATTTTTTATTTTTTACTTAAACCATTTTAACCAACATTGACCCACCAGAGTCTGAAAGTCAAAGAAGAAAACAAAAATATAACCCAAATAAGGAAAACTTCCCTGTGTTGTGTTTTTTTTTTTTTTTTTTTTAACCCATCAGCAACTGTAAATCCCCTACAGAAAGCCTGTGCCTAAAAGTGTCTCCTGTTGCTTGGCAACAGACTCTGGCTCGAGGATCTTAGCCGTTGCTTGACAGTGTTGCTAAGCAACAAAACTAACACTGTGTCTAATGTTAAACTTTTATCCTTTTTACCACTTTTGAAATATTGCTCTTCGGAGCTCCTTAATTGAAATTTACTGCTCCCAGCATCGTATCGGACCGACACTCTTAACGTGATTTGCGTTTGTGTCAGCGTCACGTCTCAACCGGAAAACTCTGCTGCCTCTCCTCCCGGTCGCCACTACACCCTCGTCGCCAGTGAAACGACCCGGGGCTGGAGAAATTGGGTTAAATACCAAGTTTATTTCCAGGGTACAGCCGGGAGGGAGACAACGGCAAACTGCCACCACCTCCTCCTCACTTAGTTCTGTCGCATGCGACGCACAGCAGAATATGCATTCCCGTGCAACAGAATGTTTACAAGAACATCCAGTCAGAAACAATAAACTTTAAACTAGATCTTCCACGAGTCCACCATCTCCTCTAATCAAAGTCTTAGAAGCCATAGCGCCCCTCACTGAATGAACCCCAAAAATGGAGATATCAATTCCTGCTTCATTTAACCCACCTGGGCAGGCTAGCCGAAGTGACCGGGTGGAAAGATTTCTGCAAAGATATCAATAACTGAGCATTACAATCTCTTCTAAATTCACAGGTGCAATCTTCATAGGCCTTGATACATTTAACCACACACAATTTCTGATGATGTGGAAAAGCAGGATATCTAATACAAGTAGATGCAGTCTTTGTACGTCTTGATACAGTAAAGGAAACTCCAGAAGGAGTAAATACTCTACGTGCTAGATCCGAGGCTCTCATATCAGAAACACATCTACAGGATATCAAACATAACAACAGGGTCAATTTTGCAGACAGTGGTTTGGGATATAGATCCTCATTCGCTGGCCAAGATCTAAGAAACCATCCATGTCCCACAAAAAAGAATATTGTGGTTGAGGGGGGACATACCAACCTGCTACCCCTAAGTAACTTACACACCAGAGAATGGTTGCCAGCAGGTTTACCATCCAGCGGGGTGTGACCCTCCAAAATAGCTGATCGGAAACTATTAACAGTCCTATATGCCAGTCCTTCACCAGCCAATTCTGAAAGAAAATTCAGTCATATGTGTTCCTGCTCACAAAGAATCCACATTCCGTTTGTTACACCAACAATTCCCATTGTCGCCAGGCTGCCTCATACCATTTGTGAGCAGAGGGAGCCCAGGACTGGGACAAGAAAAACATTGCATCTTGCAAAACTCCTGGCACCTGCCATCTATCCCTGAAATTCTCTAAGCCGTGAGGGACAGTAGCCCCTGAATCATCAGCGGATGTGGTGGCCCCATTGGATCCGAGAGAAGATCTGGGAATGATAGTACTCACCGGCGGTGCACAAAACAGTGTCATCGCCACAGGAGACCAAGGTTGCGCTTTCCAACAAGGATTTATCAGTACCATCTCTGCTCTTTGATGCTGCACCTGAGATAGTACAGTTTGGATCATCGATACTGAAGGAATGCATCTGAAGCCGCTGCTTGAGGATTCGACATCCAAAGAATAAAAGAGCAGAAGTTGAGAATTCATTCACAACACAAAAATATCTATCTGACATGGGCCCCGACGAGAGTTCAGCTGCTCAAAGACTCATTGGTGAAGTTTCCAATCGCTGGAATCTTGCAGGAAGTGAGGATTCCAATCCGCGTTCATTGTTCTGGCCTGGAATATACTCCGTCATCATTGAAATTTGATGTGGAAGACCATGTCAAAATTCTTTGGCTATTTTTACTAGTACCCTGGACTTAGTCCCGCCAGGCGGTTGATATAACATACAGTGATACATTGTCCATTTTTTTTTTAACAAGCGGCAATAGCTGGCCCTGTGAGGTGCCAGAGTGTGAACTGCAAAGGGCCCCACCAGGAGGTGCAGACTAAGTTCCTCCAGGGACCAACAACCCCCTATTTCCACCTGGCCACACCTGGCACCCCAGCCCCACCAACTGGTGTCAGACTCTTATTACCTCTGGAACTGGTGCAAAGATCGCTTTGCCGCCCCATGCATCCATGTGATCTAGCCACCAGATCATTTCTGTCCTGGCCTCGTCCGACAGAGCTATTTTCTCCAAGTAGGATAACCCCTCGCGAACATGTAAGGTCTTCATCCTCTGAAGGGCCCTATAGTGAAGCAAACCAGGAAAAATGACCTGATTGACAATGACAACAACCCTACCAGGTGAGCTAGGATCCTCCAGGATATAGTTGGAGAGGTGAGCGCTCTCTTCAATTGTTTCTTGATAGAAGTCCTTTTCTTTAGAGGCAGAAGAAGTTGTGTCGAAACCTAGTTCATTTGAAAACAGAGGAACTCTAACTTCTGAACAGGGACTAGAATGGACTTGTCGGAATTGATAATGAACACCAGATCCTGTAGGAACTGGACCGTCTATGAGAGATGAAGAATGACTGTGTCTCTTGCTTGCATCATTACCAGGATGTCGTCCAAATATATGAGGAGACCCACCCCTCGTTCCCACAGAAACTGGTTGTGGTAACTTGGTGAAACACCAAGGGGCTGAAGACAGGCCGCACCGCATCGCTGCAAACTCGTACCAAAGGTGCTGCCATTGAAATTTGAGAAATCTCCGATGTGGCGGAAAGATTGGGACTGACAGCTAAGCATCCCTTAGTTCCAAACAGACCAACTAATCGTTCTCCTGCAACAGATCTCAAAGTAAATGAATGTCTTCGATTTTGAAGTGGCGATATACAATCCAAGAATTGAATTTTTGGAGATTTAAGATTAAACGGAAACATTTGTGTGTTTTTTTTTCTTCACTAGAAATATTGTACTGACAAAGCTTTGAGGGTACGGTATAGTGTGGACTATCACCATCTTTGTTACCAACGACTGAAGTTCTTAGTCAATGAAAATACTCTCTGTCCAGGAAAATTGAAGAGGAAGTGGATGAGAACTCTGATGTGGGATCGAATATAACTCCAATCTGAATCCCTGAACAGTCTGCAACACCCAAGGGTCATGAGTAATCAGTTCCCACTGGTGTCGAAACTACTGAATCCTTCCCCCAACCAAGGCCTCTGAAGCCGGACAAACACTCACCTGCGTAAGAAGTATCTGTATTGTTGCCACCTGGATATCCACCTCAATGGGCACATCCGTGCCCTCCTCTATTACCAGAAGGGTAGAATGAGGAAGATCCGGAGGGATAACCTGTGCCTCTAGGATAACTTCTGAAAGCCAGGTAGGTGCCGCAGCTAGGTGCTCAGCTTTGGAAGCATCCAGCCCTGGTAAAAAGGCCACAGTGAAATACCTTCTTTATGGATGTTTGTGCATGTTCCAGAGTTGCAAACATCGAAACATACTTCCCCAAATCCTTTACTAATTTGTCACCAAACAGACCATTCGTCATAGTTCCAGCCTCCTTGGAGTCCAGCTCCGACAAGTTAGGGTGAATGGGCATGAGAAATTACTATCTTCTTTCAGTATAGCACAGTTTGCATTGCCTAACAGGCAAATAGCTCATGGAGCCCATTTTAGGAGGTCACTGGGATCTAGTTTGGTATTGGAGTCTTTGGCCTGGACTACTAACTCCAAAATCTATGTAAGAGGCCCTGAAATGTCTAATAACATCCTGGCAACCGCCCCAAGCACTGTCCAGACCCTTTTCAGGGTCCTTTGCGAACTGTTTTATGAACAAAGCCATTTTTGGATCCAACTCTGGCGTGTCCGCCACCTTCCCCAGCAAAGATGGTCCGGTGAAGAGTGTTGCGTACTTAATGCTCATAACCTTTTAGTAGTTTGTCCTGCACACAGTGTGCTACCTCCACACACGGTATCCACTCAGTGGACCTAGGGTGAATTATGTTTTATGGTTCAAACAGATTTTTAGGTGGCACAGTAGGTTGGTCACAGGGATTATTGTGTCTTACATTTGCGTTTAGAGGGTGGATGGAGCGGCATCAGAGAATAAAGGTGAAGACACAGGGAACACATCTGTGATCTGGGGGTTAGCCCCTAAAGGATTCCCCATCACCCCTAAAGTTGATTCGTACCCATATTTACGATCCCGAAGGAAAGGGGTCGCGATTTTTGACAAAACCTCTGCCGATCTCAAAGCTGAGTTCGAAACTCTTCCACCTGATGGCTCTAGGGAGGGACACCTGCTTAATTATTCATCCTAGACAAGGATTCAGCTGAAGCACCCCCAAATTCTCTTCTTCCAAATCGTACAAGGGTTTGTGTAAGAGGCCTCAAAGCTTTGAGTAAAGCTTGGTTCACTGAATCCTGCCCTTGGTGTTTCAGCTAGGCGCCCTTCTATATGCCGGTCATATGGCACTTCAACATACTCTGTATATCCTTCCTCATCGGCATAGTACGCCATAATGCCTGGAATTCAGAACAATGAGGGAGGAAAGAGGTTAAGGGGAGGGAAATGAAGCCTTGTGTAGGTGAAAGACTTTTCAGAATAGAAATACCCCTTAAATGGTAAATCTGCCTTCATGTAGATATCAGTCATTTATCAGTTGTATTAATAAGAATGGAGGGAGCCACCTGCAAAACTCTCTAATGCAAGGCCCTTGATACTATTATTTACGCCCTGTCAGGTGTTCTTGGGGATTCTGGAGCCCTACACGGTTATGCCCGCATTGCAAGTTGATCGGGAACAAAGATAAACCTGTCTGACGCTCTGCGCGTGCACGAGCGCAAACAATGAAAGAGGACTGCGTCCTCACTCCAAGCGGCGCTCTGCCTCTATTCCCTGCTCCCACTTCACAACCGAAAACAAATAAACGGAGTTGCGCCAGTATCGGTATCCATAATGCCACCAGTTCACCTGACGTATTTACCAAACAAAATGCTTGAAAACACCACAAATAATGTAATAATGCAAAAACATTTAACTCGGCTGCAGCAGCAGCAAAGAAAGAGGAAAGACTAGAGAGTGATTGATATTTATCGGGGATTTGACACCTATGATTGGAGGAGGCGGTGGGCTCATGGGCTATTTAGTTTAAAGTTTACTCTTTCTGATTGCTCGTAAAGTCAAAGTAAATAAAGAGAAGCACTAGTCTGAAGCCTCTGGTCCTGACACAGAATTCCGATGATACGCCCACCAGATTTGACTCTGCCTCCGGTCCTCCCATAGAATTCTGGTGATACGCACACAATATTTTACTTAATGTCACTCCTCAATATTCTTGGTAACTACATACCGGTGATAAACACACCTTTTGGCTTTAAAGATATTATTTGTTGTACTTTCTAAACTTGATTTGTACAAAGTATATGCATACCATATAAGCCCTAATTATTCACACAGTTCCAGTATGCAGTCTCAAAATGCCTGCATTGCCTCCCTCCCCCCATATTTTGGTTCAACCTGGTCCCTTATCAGTGGAATGGGAGAATAGGATAGGAATGTTTGAGATGTTTGGGTATTTAGCACTAGATGGTCAGGTATTTAGTGCTGCTAGAAAAATTGCATTACTCTTGAACACCCATAGTAAGGACGGTCAACATGTAAATATTTGCTGTTAGCAACTGAATCAAATGGGGATCCAGTTGAGGATGTGTATGTTGAGGCTAAAAAACGACTCTGGCTAAGGTTTGCTAAAGAGGTAACTCTAGTCATGACCATATCATAGTACTGTTATCTTATGGGGTAAGACTGCTTAGTTTAGGGCACCACCACCACAGAGTGTGGGTGACTGATCAGTCCCAGTCCTACTGGAAATTGTCAGCCTGACTTCTTCGCTAGCTAGCAGCACCTCACTCAACCTCATGTGAGAACGAGTTATTGCAGCAGTTATCACAGCAATAGGTGCGGTAGCAACTGCAGATTTGGCTGCTTTGTCATTTACAATTCGTCCTTACCCCGCAAACGGCTGTGCAAGTCTTGGAGTATTGGTGTTTGGTACCTACAGTTGGTTGAACTGAACCAGTGAATTAATCTGGATTGATCAAGAGGCAAAATGTTGGTAGAGATGGGGTATTCAAGTTCGTACCAAAGGAATTCTTGGGTCTGAATCTTTGGATCAAAAACATAATCAACATTAGTGGTAGTCAGGGAGGTAGCTTATTGTATCCAAAGTGGATATAATGCCTTTGTGTACAGGACGTTTGCATTTGTGACAGCCTCGAGGACTGTTATCGGGATAACAGCAGTAATGTGTTTCCCTTGGGCAAATGGCCTGTCCTTTATGACAGCCACTTGAACAGCAGTCAGTATTTTTCCGAGTGATGCAAAACATTGTTCTGTGTAAGCGAAAAGGTGTGGTTTATATGCTGTGGGTACTGTCACCTTCATGAAATGTGACATAGATGAACCCAATGGCATGTGGAATGATTCAGGTTATCAAATTTGTTTTGTTGCAATGTGTGTGCAAGTGTTTTGCTTTAAACATGTCCGTCTGTAATTTTCTAAGAATTTGTGTGTGCTGTGGTGTCCAATGTTAGTTTGATAGGTCTGGACAAATCAAATTATAAAGTGGTTAATTGCATTGTGCATATTCTTGAATGTAAGTTCTGCCAAAGTTAAAGAAACCAATCATTGATTGCAGTTGCTTGATGGTATTTGGTGATTGTAATTGCATACATTTCTCTGTGAATTGTGGTGCCAGGCTCTTTCCTTCATTTGATAGTTTGTATCCTAGAAATAGGACTCTAAGAAAAGCAATCTATTTTTCCTTGAAATTGAACTTGTAGCCCTGTGCAGCGAATCCCAAAACAATGCAATCCATCCTGGCTAGATGTGTGTTGAGGTTGTCATCTGTCAGATAGATGTCATCTACATAAAACAAAGCCTCAAGATCAGCATCGTAACGTTTTGATGTCATACCGGCTGAGAAAAAGCCTGGACTGTTCTTATACCTTTTTGAGATGAACGACAATCTCCTTTGGGAACTCAACATGGAAAATGCGCTTAGATCCCAGCTTACAGGTGCTAGGTTTTGGCAGAAAAAAACAATGGAAATATCCAAGGTTGTTTTGTATTTTATTGCGCACTATGTAGTTGATTAGTGCTGTACTGTGTGAATTTTGTATGGCAAATATGCGTGTAGGATTGTTTAAATGTCTGCAGTCTAAGACTATGCTTTATGAATGGCCCAGCTTAGCTACGGTAAACAAAGGGTTATTCATAGGAGATACACAAGGTTCAGTTATTCCCTTGGACTCAAGGTGTTAGAGAATTTCCCTCACTGATGCTTTAACCTCATGTTTAATGGGATATTGAGATTGTATCTGTGGAGTGGATCTTATCGGAATAACATGGTATGGGGGATCCCTATCCCACCCCACATGATTGAGGTACATCACTGGAGCCTGCGCCAAAGCCCAGTCTGAGGCACAGACTTCTTTTACTATGTCTGGAACAAGGACTGAAAAAGAAGGCAAAATGACATTTTCCCCTTATGGGAGCGTACAGACAATATAGGTGACTGTAGGAAGTTGGCTCTGTATGTGCTATTTCAAAGTAAGGAATAGCATGCACAGAGTCCAAGGGTTCCCCTTAGAGGTAAAATAGTGGTAAAAATAGATAATACTAATGCTCTATTTTGTGGTAGTGTGGTCGAGCAGTAGGCTTATCCAAGGAGTAGTGTTAAGCATTTGTTGTACATACACATAGACAATAAATGAGGTACACACACTCAGAGACAAATCCAGCCAATAGGTTTTTATATAGAAAAATATCTTTTCTTAGTTTATTTTAAGAACCACAGGTTCAAATTCTACATGCAATATCTCATTCGAAAGGTATTGCAGGTAAGTACTTTAGGAACTTTAAATCATAAAAATTGCATGTATACTTTTCAAGTTATTGACAAATAGCTGTTTTAAAAGTGGACACAGTGCAATTTTCACAGTTCCTAGGGGAGGTAAGTATTTGTTAGGTTAACCAGGTAAGTAAGACACTTACAGGGCTTAGTTCTTGGTCCAAGGTAGCCCACCGTTGGGGGTTCAGAGCAACCCCAAAGTCACCACACCAGCAGCTCAGGGCCGGTCAGGTGCAGAGTTCAAAGTGGTGCCCAAAACACATAGGCTGCAATGGAGAAGGGGGTGCCCCGGTTCCAGTCTGCCAGCAGGTAAGTACCCGCGTCTTCGGAGGGCAGACCAGGGGGGTTTTGTAGGGCACCGGGGGGGACACAAGCCCACACAGGAATTTCACCCTCAGCAGCGCGGGGGCGGCCGGGTGCAGTGTAGAAACAAGCGTCGGGTTTGTAGTGTTAGTCTATGGGAGATCTCGGGATCTCTTCAGCGCTGCAGGCAGGCAAGGGGGGGGTTCCTCGGGGAAACCTCCACTTGGGCAAGGGAGAGGGACTCCTGGGGGTCACTTCTCCAGTGAAAGTCCGGTCCTTCAGGTCCTGGGGGCTGCGGGTGCAGGGTCTCTCCCAGGCGTCGGGACTTAGGATTCAAAGAGTCGCGGTCAGGGGAAGCCTCGGGATTCCCTCTGCAGGCGGCGCTGTGGGGGCTCAGGGGGGACAGGTTTTTGTACTCACAGTCTTAGAGTAGTCCTGGGGTCCCTCCTGAGGTGTTGGATCGCCACCAGCCGAGTCGGGGTCGCCGGGTGCAGTGTTGCAAGTCTCACGCTTCTTGCGGGGAGCTTGCAGGGTTCTTTAGAGCTGCTGGGAACAAAGTTGCAGCTTTTCTTGGAGCAGGTCCGCTGTCCTCGGGAGTTTCTTGTCTTTTCGAAGCAGGGGCAGTCCTCAGAGGATGTCGAGGTCGCTGGTCCCTTTGGAAGGCGTCGCTGGAGCAGGATCTTTGGAAGGCAGGAGACAGGCCGGTGAGTTTCTGGAGCCAAGGCAGTTGTCGTCTTCTGGCCTTCCTCTGCAGGGGTTTTCAGCTAGGCAGTCCTTCTTCTTGTAGTTGCAGGAATCTAATTTTCTAGGGTTCAGGGTAGCCCTTAAATACTAACTTTAAGGGCGTGTTTAGGTCTGGGGGGTTAGTAGCCAATGGCTACTAGCCCTGAGGGTGGGTACACCCTCTTTGTGCCTCCTCCCAAGGGGAGGGGGTCACAATCCTAACCCTATTGGGGGAATCCTCCATCTGCAAGATGGAGGATTTCTAAAAGTTAGTCACTTCAGCTCAGGACACCTTAGGGGCTGTCCTGACTGGCCAGTGACTCCTCCTTGTTTTTCTCATTATTTTCTCCGGCCTTGCCGCCAAAAGTGGGGCCTGGCCGGAGGGGGCGGGCAACTCCACTAGCTGGAGTGTCCTGCTGGGTTGGCACAAAGGAGGTGAGCCTTTGAGGCTCACCGCCAGGTGTGACAATTCCTGCCTGGGGGAGGTGTTAGCATCTCCACCCAGTGCAGGCTTTGTTACTGGCCTCAGAGTGACAAAGGCACTCTCCCCATGGGGCCAGCAACATGTCTCGGTCTGTGGCAGGCTGCTAAAACTAGTCAGCCTACACAGATAGTCGGTTAAGTTTCAGGGGGCACCTCTAAGGTGCCCTCTGGGGTGTATTTTACAATAAAATGTACACTGGCATCAGTGTGCATTTATTGTGCTGAGAAGTTTGATACCAAACTTCCCAGTTTTTAGTGTAGCCATTATGGGGCTGTGGAGTTCGTGTTTGACAAACTCCCAGACCATATACTCTTATGGCTACCCTGCACTTACAATGTCTAAGGTTTTGTTTAGACACTGTAGGGGTACCATGCTCATGCACTGGTACCCTCACCTATGGTATAGTGCACCCTGCCTTAGGGCTGTACGGCCTGCTAGAGGGGTGTCTTACCTGTACTGCATAGGCAGTGAGAGGCTGGCATGGCACTCTGAGGGGAGTGCCATGTCGACTTACTCGTTTTGTCTTCACTAGCACACACAAGCTGGCAAGCAGTGTGTCTGTGCTGAGTGAGAGGTCTCCAGGGTGGCATAAGACATGCTGCAGCCCTTAGAGACCTTCCTTGGCATCAGGGCCCTTGGTACTAGAAGTACCAGTTACAAGGGACTTATCTGGATGCCAGGGTCTGCCAATTGTGGATACAAAAGTACAGGTTAGGGAAAGAACACTGGTGCTGGGGCCTGGTTAGCAGGCCTCAGCACACTTTCAATTGTAAACATAGCATCAGCAAAGGCAAAAAGTCAGGGGGCAACCATGCCAAGGAGGCATTTCCTTACAGTGACCAATCCTTTTCTGCAAATAGTATTTCATAACTTAGTGTTTTTGGTTTCACTTACTCGTTTTGGTGGTCTGACTGCCCTCCTCCCTCACTTCTTTTGACGGGAGAGTCCTGAAAGGAAGGAGATGGGCGACTATCTGTATACTGATATCTATGAGGAATTCTTAAAGTTTCACGATTTCTAAGAAGCTTTTTCTGAGGTCTCCGTATGCGGAGATTCTCCTCTTTGTTTTTGTTTGTCCTTGTTATTTTTCTTTTTATCCCAGCGTTTTTTTTTAGAACCCTCTTGCGTTTGCTTGGTATTTTCCTTTCTGGAATTACCTTGTATTTGGGGTTTACCTGGTCTGCCTCCCAGATTATCCTGATGCATACTAGTATATGTCTCAGAGATAGTTTTAAGCAACTCCCGTTCCTTATCTTGTGGTGTAAAGCCCTGGAGTCACTAGCAGACTGCTAATGCTACTGTTTTCCCTTTAATATTACTTAATATAATTGAGGAGACTGTGAGAAAATTGCCCATTAATTACATCCCCAAATCCAGGGCAGGGGCCCCTAACTCAGCTTGAATTTGTTTTAACACTTCAGGAAGGTTTGCAAGTGTTGCTATCCCATGTGCTGTGCTGTATATAGCTTCAGATAATATGCTTCCAGAGGGACAGTTTTCTATAGGGAGAACCATTCCAAACCGCATGCACATTGTGAGAATTCTGTGTTTATCTAGGGATCCTGTATGAGGAAACACTGATTCCAGCGTGTTTATTTTTTGTGCTTTCCAAAACGGAATTTCTTCGTTTGGTGAGTACCTTACCCATTATTGAGTGCACAGTCGCAGGGTTTATCTATGTTCTAGCCAAATGTGGTGGTGCTGGGGCGCTGTTTAAAGTCCTTATTACGAATTGTATTTGTTGTCCATAAATATCTACAAAATTATTGTGTAAGCGTCAGCCATCTGCTATGGCATGTTTTATAAATTGGGATCTGGTTTATATGTGGCTAATTCTGGCCATGTTGATCCATCATTACTTACGGGACCTACTCTGACATAATGTATAACATGTGAGAGGGCGCCTTCAAACCAATTCTGCTGTTGTTGGTAAGAAAGAGGTATTTCAAAAAATGCATAAGCTCTGTATTATGCACATATGTTTGCTGTTGTGTAATTTTGAAAAAATGGCTTGGATTTGCATCTGGTGCCGGAAAGGTGACCCAGGAATAACAAATTCTGTTCTGTACACTGTGTGTGCCTCTACCACAAACATAACTTCCCCACCCTCATCAGCGAGTCCATTAGCTAATTTTGTGTGAGAGGTTATCATATTCACTGGGATTGTTACCCGTTGAGGGTCTGCCATATTTTAAAGTGTTAAGTTCAGAGACCGAAACAAAACACCAATTGAGGGGCTCCTCTTAGAGTCCAAGCTTGTACAACCTGGAGACTAAGATAGGTACTACCTATTTAGCCGAGGAGGATTTTTACCTAATACCACGGGCGTCTTTGTATTAAGGTAATTAGGTTACCATTAGCATGCAAGAGAGAGATTTACTTGAGAGATCCATCAAATTTGTGCCTGATCGAACGTTGGTGGTGCCATGTCATAGGACCTCTACCTTAGAGGTAAGGCTGCTTAGTTTAGTAGTTTAGGGTGTAGCAGTGAGTGACTCGATCAGTCCCACACCAACTGGAAGCTGTTGGCCTGACTTTGTCAGCTAGCTAACAGCACCTCACCAAAACTTGAAAGTAAAGGTGATTTGTGGCGGCCTAGAAACCTGACACACTGACACCTCAGGGAATTTGTGGTTGACAGATCATACACCTTTCTCGTAGATACACAGTCTCAAACTTGTGGAGGCAGGGAATGAGATGCAGAGTAAGTCTTCTGACAAAAAGCATGAGCTGTGATTATTAGGAAGATGAAACAAAATACAGTGATGTGACCATTAGAGTAAAAAGTATAAACATTCCCATCATCCTGAGCTACTCATAAGATCTAGTGATTGCTACCTACACACTAATGTCTAACCATATAGCATAGTGGCAGTAGCCCTACTGCCTGTTCCTGGTCTGTGGAAGGACTCCCTACCTGTAAGGTGGGCAAGAGTCTTCCTGTTGTCAATCCTCCCGGTTGGCTGGAAAGAGCAGGCCAGGGTCAGCGGAGCCCTCCTTAGGCCTGTGAGATGTGTATATATAACCAAACATGTTCCGTTCTAAGAACAGGCCTCACGTGATGATACGTCTATGGTTGAGGTTTGACTCCATAAATCTTGGAGCAAGCTGTGCTAAATTAAATTAAAATGAATAAACGAAGAAAATGTGTATGTGTGTAAAAGACCACTGGTTACAGGCCTAGACCTGAAATAAGCATGGCCAGTTTTGGCACTAAAACAAACCCACGACAACCAGGTATACATTTTACACATATCCTCAAAATGAGACTGAGTCAATTGATGAGTTTGTTTCCAAACTAAGGCCATTTTCATACCACAGTCAATCCCAAGTACATAGCAATCAATAAGGACTGTGGAAAGTGTGGTGTAAAGGCCACTTTGCTATTGTTTGCAAACAAGTGAGCAAACAAAGAATAGCCACTGTGGATGAGGAATGCATAACAAAGGTGTGTGAGCCTCATCATCTTTGTGTAGGGAATGTAGACATGGATAAAGGGAGGTGAAGTAGTAGACCCAAGGCAGAATTCAAGCTCTGTGGGGAAACTGTAGAACTTATGGTAGACTCCAATTCTGTAGTTCTAAACTGGATTTAAAGAATGCATACCTGTCAGATAAATTACATGAGGAGTCTAAATAACTAAGTCACAAAAGAGAGTACGGGGTTTTTTGGAAATATAAATGGATTGGAAGTGTGCTAATTGCGTCACCATGCCAGTCCTAAATCTCAACTAGAGATACAACGCGGGGTGGTTCACGGTCTGTGGAGGGAGATTTCCTTTACGGACTAGGTGGTCTCACACACTATATAGTGTCATGCTTCATCATATGACCACCTAGCCCCACCCAGGTAGGGCAATACCACCTGGGCGGACTCAACCTCGCTGTTAAAGGAACAGGAGGGAGTGCGTAAATTTAGTTAGATTTCTGGAAAGATAGGGATCCAGCTATGCTATGGGAATAAAAACACCTACTCAGATACCAGGGTGAGTTTTAATAGAAGGTTCTGTGTGGTGTGTTTAAAAGGAATGGGAGACCAGTGTGAGAACAATGACTCACAAGGTCACCTATCTAGCCGACATGTTTCTGCCCTTGTGATTGAGCTATGGAGGGTCTCTGGGCATTCATCAGGGCGTTGGATCCCTGTAGCGGATGCTAATAGCGCGCTGCAGTTTAATTCGCAATAGGAAAAAACGTGGGAAGGGAAGGAAGGGCCTACCTTAGCCAAGGGAATACCTGGGGAGAACCCTAACAATAAAGGCTACTAGCCTCTGGTATCCTGGAGAGGGAGCGTCCCCTTATAGTCAGACTTGCATCAAAGGTGGGCGCTCGCCTATACCGACCTCTCTGTCAGGACCTGCAAGCCTTTATTGTTAGGGTTCTCCCCAGGTATTCCCTTGGCTAAGGTAGGCCCTTCCTTCCCTTCCCACGTTTTTTCCTATTGCGAATTAAACTGCAGCGCGCTATTAGCATCCGCTACAGGGATCCAACGCCCTGATGAATGCCCAGAGACCCTCCATAGCTCAATCACAAGGGCAGAAACATGTCGGCTAGATAGGTGACCTTGTGAGTCATTGTTCTCACACTGGTCTCCCATTCCTTTTAAACACACCACACAGAACCTTCTATTAAAACTCACCCTGGTATCTGAGTAGGTGTTTTTATTCCCATAGCATAGCTGGATCCCTATCTTTCCAGAAATCTAACTAAATTTACGCACTCCCTCCTGTTCCTTTAACAGCGAGGTTGAGTCCGCCCAGGTGGTATTGCCCTACCTGGGTGGGGCTAGGTGGTCATATGATGAAGCATGACACTATATAGTGTGTGAGACCACCTAGTCCGTAAAGGAAATCTCCCTCCCCAGACCGTGAACCACCCCGCGTTGTATCTCTAGTTGAGATTTAGGACTGGCATGGTGACGCAATTAGCACACTTCCAATCCATTTATATTTCCAAAAAACCCCGTACTCTCTTTTGTGACTTAGTATTGTGTTTGGGGAGTCGAGTACGATGGGTGCCTTTTCTTACTCCCTTATACTCTCCCTTTGTGTACGAGTCTAAATAACTGACAACCTACATTACCATGGAGAGCAAGTTTCAGTTAACAAGCTTGCCCTATGGTTTATGTTCGGCAGCTAGTGTATTCCAAAGGATGATTAACAAAATGTTAAAGGACATATGAATATCTTGTACTTTCAAGATGATTCAGTTGATCAAAATAATATGCTCCTCATACAAGCATTACAAAGAGTGAAGGATGCAGGTCTGACTCTCCGCCATGAGAAACACAAGTTCTAAGAGGAACAAGTGGATTATTTAGGGCACAGCATTAATACAAATCGTGTTAAACCTAGGGTGAATTTGTTAAATGCTATTAAATTAACTCCATCGTCCATGGATAAAGATATGTTGAGGTCTTTCCTTGGCCTCATTTACTATTATGCCAAATTTGTGGAAGAGTTTTCGGACACAATGGAGTGTTTTAACCTTGTTACCAATAAAAGTGTTTTGAATTGATCACACTGACTTGAAACTTGATCTGGACTGGTGCGTGTTGGCAAAGTGAGTGGTATATACCAGAAAGGGTTGCCCAAAGAAATGGACCAAAATACCTGGAAAGTGGAACACCCATAGAGGCAGTTTATGGGCTCCATCTGGCCTGGGGGGAAGGGGGCAGCAGACGATCGCAATCAGTTACGACCTAACGCTCACAATGTGCTGTGATTTTGTAGTGGGGTAAGGGGAGGGAGTGGGCTTTTGGAAACCTATGGGGAAAAGTAATGCTGCTCGACTACTATCCAATGTTGTAGATTTTGCTGCTGCAATGCTTTGTTGCTCTTATGCAATAAAAGAATTGAAAAAAAATAAGATTTGTAATGCCAGTATCCTAACTCCTTTTGACACCAAGTTATAATTCGTACGCACTCTGGACTCTAGTGCCACAGGCATTGGGGCAGTGCTATCACAAGTTTGTGGCAGACATGAAAAAACAGTCATCTTTGCCTCCAGAACCTTGACCACCTCTGAGAGAAACTACTTGGTTATTCAATGTGAGGCTTTTGCGGCAGCGTGGGGGAGCAGAGTATTTTAGAACCTGTCTCTGGGTAACCAGGTTTGTTCTACGTAAGGATCATAAGTCTTTGGCAAAGGTTTTGCTTCCATGGAGGCAGGTAAGGGATCGGCAAGAATGGCTAGATAAGCAGCTAGGTTTCAAGGAGTATTGTTACTCATTGGAGCACATCCAAGGATGGAGAAATTGTTAGGATTATGCTTGTCTAGGTTGTCATTGGACTCGTGTGAGGTGGATGGACCTGCAGCACTGGCAAAGGAGAATGAGGGTGCGGTAGCATAAGTGCAGGATGCGATTCAGGTAGGAGATACACTCACAATCACGTTGGAAGAATGGAATGGAGAGATGGCATCTGATACTACCACTAAAGAGATCAATGCCTAATTGTGTTGGGGAGCTGGAGTAGCACCTTCTGTTGGACCTTATCTTAAAAATGTGTATGAACTGTCAGTAGGAGATTATGTAGTGGTAATGAGGGTTGAGAAATTGGTTCCATTGTGTGGACTGTGCCAAAGTTAATAGAGATAGCTCAAGAGGGACACCTGGGACTATCCAAGATGAGGAACAGGTTGAGGAACAGGTTGAGGGAGAGTTGGTGGTGGTCCAGTATGGATGAACAAGTAGATAAATGGGTTGATAAGTGTGACATATGCAAGGAGAGCGAGAAGAGGTTAAACATGGGACTGCAATCTGACAGGGGTCCCATATCTGATCCTAGTAAGCCCTGTTAATCGTTGAGTTTAGATTTTATTAGGCCCATACATGAATTGAGGAATGAATGGAAATTTGTAGTGGTAATGGTTGATGTACATTTTATGTGGTTGATTGTCAGATTCATGAGGGTGATTACCACTAGAGCAACTGTACTTTTGCTGAAAGAAAACTTTAGTGAGGAAACCTTCCCTCTGTAGTTAGAACGGATAGTGGGTCGCAATTGATCTCGAGTGAGATGCGTAATTTATTTGACACACTCGCCCATCGTTCTTTAACCCACAAAGTAATGGAGTTATGGAAAGGGCGAATAGTGGAGTCAAAGGCACTATTCAAATGGCAGTAGCTGTGGATCAAGATGGAGGTAGGATTATTATGGAGATGGTGGGGGACTATCGGATTAGCGATCATGATGCTATTCGTAAAACCCTGTTTTAGATGAAGCTAGGAAGATTTTCAGGTACTAAGTTAGTTCCTGCTTGGGTAAAGGACAGGGTCGGATACGGGCAAGTGGGAAAATGGGAGGCATGACAATAAAGGGGCTTCCAATTCATCTTGAAAGGAAATTGGGTGAAACTTTTATGTGATCAGAAAGGTGGTGTTATGACAAACTTCAGAGGACCTTTTAAGGTTAAACAGGTTCATACCTATTCGCTGGTTGTGGAAAATGGTGAAAGTTGGAACAATAGGTGAGTGGCCTTGTATCTAGGAGGTGGTCAAGGTATGGTTGATGAGGAGCGAGGTAATCATGTTTTTATGTTAATGTCTGAGTATTTGTGTAATTCGACGGGAGGGCTTAGTAACACTTTGGAAGTTGTCCGAGGTAGAAGAGATGTAGTGGTGGAATATTCGGCAGGACCCAGTCAAGGTGTGGATATACCAAGAAGTGTCAGAAGTCGCCAAGTACTTGCATACGTCGGTGAATATGTTCAGTAAGCTTAGTCCTTTAATTTTTCCAAGGTTTTTTGGGCAATTTTTTTTCCATGAGTCACCTTCCATTAATTGTTGTGTGTTTTTTTTTTTTTTTTTTTTTTTTTTTTCCTTTGTATTCTCCTGTACTATACATTTTCCTTGCTTAACTTTTTGTTCATCTGTTCTCATTGTATAGCTATTAACTTGCTGTTCAAAATGTGTGGTAAAGGGGAAGGATATTGTATACACTGGAAAGTGTTGTAACGGAGGACTCCAACACGGAAGATGTCTTCATTAGACGTTTATTGAAGTAACACAATACAAGTGTGACCTCCACCTCGGCCAGCTTCCAATAACCGTCCCAAGGTGGAATGTCAAGTTCCGTTCCCATAACAACCTACAACCATTCTAATATGACTAAGCTACACATTACAACATATCCTCCCCCTTTACATAATAACATACTACTGCACATAACCAAAAAAAAAAAAAACAGTTTGAAATAATATCACTTACAATATGTACCAATTTAAATATGATTATCTTACATAATCTTGCAAATACAAAGGAGGGCGTCTGTCTCTGCTCTCTTGTAGTATATACCAAGTGGGGAAGCATCTCTAGTCTCATCCTATACACCAACGTTCAGTGGTTGTTCAGAAGAACTGATCAGACGATCCCACTGTCCCTCAAAGCAAGGAGCTGTACTATTGATGTAACATACATAAATTCACCACTCCCACTATCCATATTAAGTCTATCTGTCTTTTAGAACAGCAGCCACATATTTTGCATCAAAATACTCCACTCTGCTTTCATTAGCTTGGTGCTTGCTGCAGCCCAAGTTACGCATATACTATCTGGAGCACACATCCTCCATTACTCTGAGGGAAGATTTGGGCACCTGCTCCTCCTACACATTTTTATCTCTTTCCATCACCACTAGCGACAGGACGCATTAAGCTTCTCAAGGAAAATCAGTTCTATGCAGCCCACCTGCTGCTTCCCTTAGATGTGAGAAAAACCCCCCTGAGTGAGTCGTGCTACAAACAGTTGCAAGAGTTTTCTAAATAAACATTTAAAAGCTTCAGTTTTCCGGATTAATATTGTATTCCTGCCCACCTTCGCTGAAGTGACGTGGGTCAGTCCGTCTCCCCTTCTGCACTTTCTTTCCAGTGACAGGGAAGCAGTAAGCTGCCATAGAGCATCATAGACAGATGCTTCTTAAAGTACTGTTGTGAAATGTGTGTTTTGACCACTGACTTCATGTTGCACCACTTTGCACTTGGCTTAGCTGTCCAGTGGTCACCAGTTACAGACTCCATTTTGTATTCAGTTTAGCCTTAGCGTCATTCTGCCTATTGAATTATCTAGCATTAGACTCTGCCTTGTTAAAAGCTGCAAGTTATTTTCCATGTTGTACACTATGCATTCTGTCTTGTTTTCATTCACCAAGGGCTTTGGCTGATAAGAATGTACTCAGATGGGAGTGAACAGCCTTGCTTTGATGTCTTGGGATTGTGGCCACGTCCCAACATGTTATTTTCAAAGCTGGCCTAAAGTAAACAGCATTTTTTTAATAATAAACTTCTGCAGGGAGAGGGAAGTCTGGAAATTTCCTCTCTTGTTTGTTTAAAGTATAAGAGGCCAAGACAGATGGACCAGCGACAGAGCAGGTCTCTGGCACATTCAGGTCGCTGAGTGTGCCATCCTTCCCGTGAGGATAATTGATCTCACTCTCTCTCTCCTCGATCGATTCTGGGATCTAGTGATCTGATGCTGAGAGGAGGGAGCTGAAGGAGTTGGCCCTTGCCTCATGTGATGCATTCTTTTTAATTCATTATTTGCTTTGCATTATTATATAGATCCATATATTTGCTGTGTATATTGTAGTAGAGAATCATTTGTGTGTGTTAATTTCATTGTTGTGACCATTTTTAAACGTGTGCTTTCAACATGCTAATCTCCTTTTAGGAACCATGTGTAGTTAAATAATAAATGTTTGGACTAAGAAGCGCATTCCAGAGATTTTTGCCAGTGCATGAGTAGTTCAGCTCTGTCATTAGTGAAAAGTAAAACGAGTACAGTGAGCGGTAACTGCCAGGTCCACTGCTTTCCCATATGCCTGTTGTAGGAAGTTGGCTCTGTATGTGCTATTTCAATTAAGGAATAGCATGCACAGAGTCCAAGGGTTCCCCTTAGAGGTAAGATAGTGGCAAAAAGAGATAATACTAATGCTCTATTTTGTGGTAGTGTGGTCGAGCAGTAGGCTTATCAAAGGAGTAGTGTTAAGCATTTGTTGTACATACACACAGGCAATAAATGAGGAACACACACTCAGAGACAATTCCAAGCCAATAGGTTTTGTTATAGAAAAATATATTTTCTTAGTTTATTTTAAGAACCACAGGTTCAATTTCTACATGTAATATCTCATTTGAAAGGTATTGCAGGTAAGTATTTTAGGAACTTTGAATAATTACAGTAGCATATATACTTTTCACATAAAACACAAATAGCTGTTTTAAAAGTGGACACAGTGCAATTTTCACAGTTCCTGGGGGAGGTAAAGTATTGTTAGGTTTTGCAGGTAAGTACACCACCTACGGGGTTAAGATTGGGGTCCAAGGTAGCCCACCGTTGGGGGTTCAGAGCAACCCCAAAGTCACCACACCAGCAGCTCAGGGCCGGTCAGGTGCAGAGTTCAAAGTGGTGCCCAAAACACATAGGCTTCAATGGAGAGAAGGGGGTGCCCCGGTTCCAGTCTGCCAGCAGGTAAGTACCCGCGTCTTCGGAGGGCAGACCAGGGGGGTTTTGTAGGGCACCGGGGGGGGGACACAAGTCCATACAGAACGTACACCCTCAGCAGCGCGGGGGCGGCCGGGTGCAGTGTGCAAACTAGCATCGGGTTTCCAACGGGAGACAATGGGAGATCAAGGGGTCTCTTCAGCGGTGCAAGCAGGCAAGGGGGGGGGCTCCTCGGGGTAGCCACCACCTGGGAAAGGGAGAGGGCCTCCTGGGGGGTCACTCCTGCACTGAAGTTCCGTTCCTTCAGGTGCTGGGGGCTGCGGGTGCAGAGTCTTTTCCAGCCGTCGGAATTTTGGAGCCAGGCAGTCGCGGTCAGGGGGAGCCTCGGGTTTCCCGCTGCAGGCGTCGCTGTGGGGGCTCAGGGGGGACAACTTTGGTTACTCACGGTCTTAGAGTTGCCGGAGGGTCCTCCCTGAGGTGTTGGTTCTCCACCAGTCGAGTCGGGGTCGCCGGGTGCAGTGTTGCAAGTCTCACGCTTCTTGCGGGGATTTGCAGGGGTCTTTAAATCTGCTCCTCTGTAACAAAGTTGCAGTCTTTTTGGAGCAGTGCTGCTGTCCTCAGGAGTTTCTGGTCTTCCTTGAAGCAGGGCAGTCCTCTGAGGATTCAGAGGTCGCTGGTCCTGGGGAAAGCGTCGCTGGAGCAGGTTTCTTTGGAAGGCAGGAGACAGGCCGGTAGGACTGGGGCCAAAGCAGTTGGTGTCTTCTTTCTTCATCTGCAGGGGTTTTCAGCTCAGCAGTCCTCTTCTTCTTGTAAGTTGCAGGAATCTGAGTTCCTAGGTTCTGGGGAGCCCCTAAATACTGAATTTAGGGGTGTGTTTAGGTCTGGAAGGGCAGTAGCCAATGGCTACTGACCTTGAGGGTGGGTACACCCTCTTTGTGCCTCCTCCCTGAGGGGAGGGGGGCACATCCCTATTCCTATTGGGGGAATCCTCCTTCTACAAGATGGAGGATTTCTAAAAGTCAGTCACCTCAGCTCAGGACACCTTAGGGGCTGTCCTGACTGGCCAGTGACTCCTCCTTGTTTTTCTCATTATCTCTCCTGGACTTGCCGCCAAAAGTGGGGGCTGTGTCCAGGGGGCGGGCATCTCCACTAGCTGGAGTGCCCTGGGGCATTGTAACACGAAGCTTGAGCCTTTGAAGCTCACTGCTAGGTGTTACAGTTCCTGCAGGGGGGAGGTGTGAAGCACCTCCACCCAGAGCAGGCTTTGTTTCTGTCCTCAGAGAGCACAAAGGCTCTCACTGCATGGGGTCAGAAACTCGTCTCTCAGCAGCAGGCTGGCAGAGACCAGTTAGTCCTGCACTGAACAATTGGGTAAAATACAGGGGGCATCTCTAAGATGCCCTCTGTGTGCATTTTTTAATAAATCCAACACTGGCATCAGTGTGGGTTTATTATTCTGAGAAGTTTGATACTAAACTTCCCAGTATTCAGTGTAGCCATTATGGAGCTGTGGAGTTCGTTTTTGACAGACTCCCAGACCATATACTCTTATGGCTACCCTGCACTTACAATGTCTAAGGTTTTGCTTAGACACTGTAGGGGCATAGTGCTCATGCACATATGCCCTCACCTGTGGTATAGTGCACCCTGCCTTAGGGCTGTAAGGCCTGCAAGAGGGGTGACTTACCTATGCCACAGGCAGTGTGAGGCTGGCATGGTACCCTGAGGGGAGTGCCATGTCGACTTAGTCATTTTCTCCCCACCAGCACACACAAGCTGGCAAGCAGTGTGTCTGTGCTGAGTGAGGGGTCCCCAGGGTGGCATAAGACATGCTGCAGCCCTTAGAGACCTTCCCTGGCATCAGGGCCCTTGGTACCAGGGGTACCAGTTACAAGGGACTTACCCTGGGTGCCAGGGTTGTGCCAGTTGTGGAGACAATGGTACATTTTAGGTGAAAGAACACTGGTGCTGGGGCCTGGTTAGCAGGGTCCCAGCACACTTCTCAGTCAAGTCAGCATCAGTATCAGGCAAAAAGTGGGGGGTAACTGCAACAGGGAGCCATTTCTTTACACCTGTCTTCACAGGAACACGGTCCATCACACTACATGAGCAAACACACCAACAGTGCACTGTTGCAGGATCACTCCTTCGCCTTCACACAGCCATTATACCAACTAAAGGTATCTCTGAGTGAAGCTGCAACATAGCTACAGCTGTGCACACAAGGAAGCACGCACTGCTGCCGCGAGCTATATTTTTTACGTGACATAAACTGCTGTATTTGCTGTCCACGCTTCCGTTTGTGTTATAAATCATATAATGCAGGATTCCATGCTTTACCCAAATTGTGTTTTTAATGAAGTATGGTAATAGTCTTTTTACTACACAAAAATCTATGCTGTTGGCATTTGTTGTAAATCTTTGGTTGCCTATTTGTTTGTGTCTGGTTGTTCTCTGCTTGAAAATTTCTCTTTGTAGGACATTAAATAACATTTATTATTGTATGACATTTCTGTCAAAATAAATGACATCCAGCAATCTAATTCTCGGGGCAGATTTGGGGTATAATTATTTATTTTTTAAATAAATGTATCCCACTGCCTGTGAACATACTCCCACTACAGTAATCTCAAAAGTTCAAAGCAAACATCCAAGCTTGCTGTTTGCAGCAGTACCTCAATACCAGTGTGAGTATTTTAGCAGTCTTAGAACGTTCACTGGGCTGGTTGTGACATGTTTACGGTTTTCTCTGTGGCTTTTTTGTACCATATTGAAACTAGCTGATGTGTTCTATTATTTATTGTTCTTTCAGGTTAAAAAGGCAGTACAGGCTTTGCTAGCTTACACAAAAAAGAAGGGCGATGGTGATTCCTTGTTGCTTAATGAACACGAGAAAATCCTTTTGATGGTGACTGTATGGAAAATTCCAGAACAGGATCAATGCATCAAAATGTAATTGTTCATTTCTTTAATGTTCTTTCATTGTTTGTAGTTTCCAGAACAACATTAATATCTTTGTTTCAGTGCCACGTGAGTCGTACTTAAAAATAACAATGCTGTTTCTCTTACCGTTTTTGCTGGATAATGTGTTTTTTTTTTTTTTTTTTTTTTTTAAATAGACTGTTCAGTCTTTCTAAATGAAGGTTCTAGGTTTTGCTAGTAATCATCTGGATATACAGAAAACAGTGATGTGCTCTATCATTGTAGGTCAAGTGATCTGTGTTTTACAAGTTATTGAACCATTAGTTAACTAAGCCATGATTGTTAGATGTGAGACGATCACTTCTAACTTCTTATAAGAATTTACTTAAGACCACAACACTCCAGCACAAGAATATAGAACATAATTAATAATTTTCGAAATATGCAACAGTTTTTTGACCAGTCCATGAAGAAAATCAAACGAAAATACTTTCTTGTTGTAACCTTGTGGTTTATTGACATCAGTAAAAGTCCTCCTTGAATTTGTTCATTCAAATAAGGTCATAGGCAATACTTTTTCGTAGTCAATCCATACAGTAACGACCCGTAGTCAATCCATGCAATAACAGCCAACATGTGTTTCGTCCCAAAGTGACTTTTTCAGGCGTAAACATCCGAGTGTGGACGCTTCGCTTAAGATACAGCAGATATAGGACTTATCATGGTCCTATAAACAGCAGTTAACACCACATAGTTTGGAATTTTGGAATTCACCCAATTTGGGGACATTACGGAAGAAACTGTCTCTGGATCATTAATGAATGATGCTTTAACATACTTCTATAACACAGCTTTCTCTCTTAAGACTGGTTTGAAAGCATACAGGACTCATCACTCTAACTTTTCTGCCTTGAAAAAGTCACATTTTGGATGTTATTGCATGAATTGACTACAGGTTGTTAAGGTATGGCTTGACTATGAAAAAGTATTGCCTATGACCTTATGTGAATGAACAAAGTCAAGGAGGGCTTTTATTGATGTCAATAAACCACGAGGTTACAACAAGAAGGATTTTCATTTGATTTTCTTCAAAGACTGGTCAAAAAACTGTTGGATATTTGGAAAATTATTAATTATGTTCTATATACTTGTGCTGGAGTGCTGTGGTCTTAAGTAAATTCTTAAATGTTGGGTATTCTTGTGATACATACTGTTTTGTCTTGAGGTAGTTGGACATCTTTGACCACGTAGCACCACAACATACTTCCTTATCTCGACAATTGGACACTTATGGAAAGTGCTTCTACGTTACTGTTACTAGCAGTTCTATGTTTATGTTCACTTCTAACTTCTTGTTTGTTTCAGTTACATTGTGTCATGATAGTATGTGACAACTAGTGTGAGATAAGCTTGATAGGCAATTAACTGAATTACGTAGTTGTAGTTGGCAACTGCTCAACAGTTGGTTTAATAATACCAACCCCCCCTTTTTAAAAATTTTTTTTATAAAGTTGTGTGTAGTTGCTAAGAACTCTAACCACAGTACCTCATTGTAATCTACTATTGCTCTAGGATTTCCTACACTGCTTTAAGTTATGGCCTAGTCCTGTGCCTGAATGTTTTTTAAAATGAATTTATAGCTTAATATAGTGTTAATCAGGCCCCATGGGCGTCAGCACTTTAAGGTTGAGAAATAGAATTAAAACAGTTTGTGTCAGCCTGTTACAGCAAAATATTCAGAAAGTCTAGACATACATTCAGAATATATAAATAGAATAGAAATTGCCCTCAATGAGTTGCATATGAAACAATAAGTAAAGTAAGACTACATCATAACATAACTAAAAGTAATAGGAGTGACAACCACAATATGACTACAAGTAAAATAAGTACAAATATTAAGTAAAGGTCAAAACGCGACTGATTTGAGACCTTCATCTAAGAAGATGAATCCTAATGTCAGGAGAGGTGATGTATGAGAAGGAAGGTGGGAGAGAGGGAGATAATGTCTGACAGCGTCATATACTTGGAAGTGATATTCAAAGTGAAGACTTTTAATGTCCTGTTTGAAAGAAGAGTAGGATGATTATCCAGGCTAACCAGAAGGAAATATTTCAGAATTTAGTCAGCTCGCCCTCTCCCTCTCATCCCCAACCAAAAAAGGTTGCATTGCTGGATTTCACTGCAGAATCGAGACATGCCTCATCTATGCTTCTCTGCACAGACTAAACATATGAGATATGGAAATCGCTGTTTTACATACTCTGTTGCACTTCAGGATATTAGCTAACGTTTTACCCTGAATATGATAGAAGATAACCAACCCTAACAAATATTTTGTATCAATTGCAGACCTCTTCCTCATGGAATTCGACCAGAGACATCAGAAGTTTGCCTTTTCACAAGGGATGAACCTAACATGACTGCAGAACAGACTGAAGCATTCTATAAAAAGCTCCTAAATCAACATGGAATCAAACATATTACCCAGGTAAAGGAGATACATCTGTTTCTGGCATGGATATAGCTTTGTTCCAAAAGAGAGGCTCATTGTCACTGATCTTTCTGCGTCCTTCTGCTAAGCCCTCTTTCAAGTAGTGTGCCTTCGGATCTTGTGTATAAAACCTGTGCATGCTCTTCTTTCTTACTCTGGTTATTCCTTATTTAGATGGCATTAGGAAACAGAATGCTGGAGAAGTAGAATCATGAATCATGAATCGCGAAGTAACAAGTGGAGAGTTAGAAACGTTTTGGTGATTGAGTGAGGCTATGTGAATGCTTCATCCATGCTTCCCTGCACTGAATAAATGTATGAGATCATATGCTTTTGATCCTGTCGTCACATTCAGGCTTTTGAGAAGTACCCTCTCTGGTCTACTTCAACAATGTAGAGGGCCATCTTAAGCGTATCTCTGTTTCACTTGTTGCCTTTTGTCACCTTGAGCCTTCATGTCTCTTGATCCTAATTCTTTTTTAAGTACAATTTGTGAGGACCAGAAATAGCTGTTAAGTCCTCCAAAGTCCAACTGTCCTATGCCTTTTTCAGATTGTCTTCCTTTATCATTCTCCCTCCAACCTGAATCATTTTGTATATTTCACCACTCAGTGTTTTGTCTAACTGCACACGGTAAAATATTTTCCATCTCCTCACAGGTTTCAGTAAAAGTTTACTTTTTTACACCAAAAGCAACCACAGTGTCTTTGTTTTCTGTGGTCACAGATCATCTGCATCTTGGTAATGCCTTTGGACTCAATGAAGTTTCTGAAAGCTTGCATACCTTTCATTATGTTTTTTAATTCTGTCTGTTGCCCGATCTCAGGCACCTCAGTGGGATGTGGTAGTGGACCAGCTTCTCGTTTGCAAACGCACCTTATTGTTTGTGTGTATGTTCTTTTATTTAATGATGGCAACAACTGGGGTAGCTAATAGAGCTTATTATTTAAGGTAGGATATGCCACCTGTCAGTTGAAGTTCAACCTTTTTACTGACTTTTGTTATGTTATCTGTATCTTTTTTTTTTTTTTTTAATACGCTTATCACCCATGATGGTATTCCAGTGCTTGTAGTGGGTGAGTCGGGCCCGCCTGGTGTGCTTACTCGAAAAGCCAGGTCTTCAGCTTCTTGCGGAAGTCAAGAAGAGAGGGGAAGGTTCTGATGCGTTCTGGGAGATCGTTTAAGGCTTTAGCAGCCAAGTATGAGCGGGCATGACCCCCTGCTCTTCTATATGCTGTGGTGTGTGCTCTTGGGTGTCTGGCTGAGCAGAGGTTACAGGAAGGTAGATGGAAATGAATGTGACTGTTCAAGTCGCAGGGCCTGTGTTGTGGAGTGCTGTGGTGGGTGGGGAGTTTGAAGTGTGCATGCTTGTATCGAGAGCCAGTGGCATTTCTCATGTATAGCGTTATGTGAAGACTGCGTGGCCGGTTGCTTATTAGCTTGACTGCAGCGTTATTCCTGTGTTACTGGGTGTTCCCATAGTCTAATCTGCTAGTGATGAAGACTTGTGATTTTTTTTCCTAGTGCTGTCCAGAAACGATTTGAAGATTTTCTTTAGCATCCTCAGGGTGTTGAAGTAGGATAAGTTTGTTTATAAAGGTTCTGAGGCTTCTTGCTTGTGAGCTGGCCATGGTCGGGCCTGAGGTCTGTAGGCCACCTGGTGGAGTTTATTGGTGAGGAATCTTTCCTGTGGTGTTGAGAGCTGGTATTTAGTGAGTAGGCTAGAAAGACACTGTTGGGTGACTTTTTCTAGGACCTTGTCAGGGTAAGGAAGGAGGGATATCACTCGGTAGTTGGCAAGCTTGCTTGAGTTGGCCGAGGTTTTCTTTAGGAGGGCACTGACTGCTGCATGCTTTTATGGTTTTGGAAAGGTTGCTGTACTGATGGGGGCGTTGAGGATGGGAGGTGGATGCCTCACTGATGGGGGTTGCTTCTTTGTCAAAAGTGGAGGGGGTGATGGTTCAGACAGGATCCCGGAGTGTAATGTCTTTGATTGCTGTGGTTTTCTTTATGCTGATGGTGCCGTGGGTTTATTGCCTTGTTTTGGGAGGCTCTTTTGAGGTTCAAGGGGTCTTTTTATGGGGTTAAGATGCTGTATATGGTTGGGATCCTGCTGCAGAAACAGTATTAGAGGTCATTGCATAGGTCTTGTGATGGGGTTGGTTGCTACAATGGTTGTGGTAAAATCATTGACCATTGCAAAGATTTCTTTGCTGCTGTTGGAGCTGGGGTTTATTAGTTTGGTTTTGGCGTTTGGATTTGGCATACCTCTGTCCACAGTGTTTTGGGGAGAACCCTATAGATCATATTACAGTAGGCCATGCATGCACTGACTAGTTATCTGGTTGGTTCGTTCCATTCAGTGATTTAATTTGAAACGGCTGTAAGACTTTTAAGACTAGGCATGTTTGACAGTCCGTTCCTTTAAACTACTGTGTTTACTTGTGGGCGAAGGGCAGGTCTGTACCTATATTCTTGATTTTATTTGTTAGGGAAGGGTCTGTGCCCCTGGATTGGGGGTCTTGGTGAGTAGATGTAACAACCCTGATACTTTGACCTTTAATCCCTCTGGATAAAATGGGAGTTTTGACCAGTAAGCACTCCTGGATTAAATATTGTTTTGGACAGCAGATTCTACTACCAGACGTTCTAGATATGATAGAAGTAACTTTTGATAAGTCCCAATGAAAAAGGGCCTTACAAAACAGTGATGAGCTGCCACACCGCTCCTCTGAACATTTCCTCAGTAATGTTTTTAAGGAACTTTTGGCTTAAAATTATTGGCATGTATTACATATAATGTAAAAGAAAAAAAAGGTTTTTCGTTGGTGTCTTATTATTCTTGCTCTGCTTTCGAGAAGATTATAAAAGCTATAGCATTGCTACAGCAACATAAAATACTCTGCAACTTTTAGCTGACAGCAGTATTTACTGACTCGCCATTCATCACTTCTTGACATTGTTCCGTTCCTGCCCATTTCAACACCAATGACAATTGCAGACTACGTCATAATATTTGTAGGTTCTGCTCTTGTCTGCGCTGCTGCAGAATGTTGTTCTATGTGTGGTGGACTTGTCCCTCTCAGATATATTACATATTTCAGCAGATGGCCGAACCATATTGTTGTTTGCTAATCTCCTATTATGTTTTGACCTTGATGTACCTCAGATGCTCTTTGTTTAACTGTATAGTCATTGGATGACAACAGTAGTCATTTGTAAATCGGACAACAGTTAATTTTGTTAGTAACCTCTACCTTTGGAAATCACCAGCTGATGATATTTGGTATTTTAAATTGTGATAAAACGAAATTACACATTTTTCACTATCCCATGAATAGAATGTGGCCTTGAGGACATCAATCTTACATACAATGCATAAATCAATTATGAGATTTTTGTTGTGTCGCTCTACATTTAAAAATATCCATAATAAAATATAGACTATAACCCTTAAATAAGTAGGAAATGTTTTAGGCCAAGGTTTGTGGATTTTTTGCCAGCCAACATTGGAGTAATTTTATATTATTGTATGGTTTAAATTTCCATTAGCAACTTTCCCATATAATTTTTTTATACTGCTAACTAACAGATAAACACATGCCTAAAATAACTTACTGTGTTTAAAGATCGTCATTCAGGTGACCATTAAATCTTCATTTTGCATTATAAGTTAATACTACAAAGCAGAGAAAATGTGTACTGAACGGCTGTCTTTTTTTTTCCGAAACACACTTTCCATCTTTGAAAATAACATTGCTCTCCTGACATACAGTATATAACTTTGACCTTTCATTGCTTTTGGTAAATAGTTGTGTGGATTTTAAAACTGGAACGATGGGAAACTTTTTTAAAGGGTTTAGCACACCATTTTGCAAACGTTGAAGGGAGAAAATTAGGTGTAGGACAAGACATGCACTCTTTCTGTAGTTCAAAATCTCGTCAAACAATGTGGATTTTCTAGCTCTATACGCACACACAAACACAGTATCGACATTCAAGAAACTTTACTACAGGTAACTACCTTTCCTGGAAATCATGTTCTTGGTTTTCTAATGTTCCTGTGTCAGATTACTGTTTATCTTGCCCGTCTCTTAAAGATGCTGGTGTTTGCATCTGTTCTTGAGTAGGAGAGCACTTGAAGTATCTCACTACTCTTTATATCTTTAAAGATTGGTTTGGGTCGTACAGTTCCACAATTTTGTGGCCTTTGATTATGGAATTATAAATCAATACTTTTGCATCAGACCCTCATTAAGGATGGTGCCATTCTTCAAAAACACCAATGTCGGAACCAATTAAATCAAGTGTAATGGCTTTGTGGTTTCATATTGACGGCAAGGCCACTGCAGAAGGTGGACTTCAACCCTCCAAAAAGTGTTTGGTTTGATGACTCTTCGCAGTCACTTGGAAACACACCCTCTAATTAGTCTGCAGCACTACATGTTAGTGTATATAACCAGCATATAGCATAACGTTTCCTTTAATAGAAAAGTGAAACTCTTATTTTTTTTAACTGAGCTCAACAGAGGGTCGCAGTGTATCATTTGGTGCCAAATAACTGTCGAGCTATATACAATAACACATTTGTCATTCCCAGCGCTGGGCATTTATGAAACTGCAAATGAACCTTCTGTTTAGGGAAAGTCTTCGTAGAAGGTTGAATGCTGGCGTTGATATATTTCTTTGTTAGCCTTGATATATTTCTTTGTTAGCCTTGGAAGTTTCCACCGCAGGAGTTGCTACGCCAAGCTTGAACAAAACAAGAGATTTGATGGCAGGATAATTGACTCAGCTGTCCTAAAGCTTTATTTTTAATGGTTGCTTGCAATCCGATAGAAACATTGTCAGAATGTTGCTATGTGATTACATGTTTCCTGTGAGTTCTAATAGTGGGCTCTCTATCATTGTGGAGTAGCATGCTTCAGGTTTCTGTAAGCCACTGTCACCTTTACAACTTCCTAACTGCTAAAGGTGTTGATATCAACAGTTTTCTGGCCTTGAACCATGCCCATCCTTCTTGGCTAAGAGTATGTCACCTAGTTTCTCAGTACCTACTCCATCACTTAGAGAAGACCAGAAGTTATGTTAAATGTCTGGAACATGTCACTCGATACAGTTTGTCTTTATACAGTGATGCTCTTACAATGAATTGAGCATGAGAAGCATCTCTGTAAGTAAGAACAAAACGATAGTGCTAAATTAGAATCATTTCAAATATAAAACCACTCTGTTTCCTGTTGTCTTTACTCATTTAAAGCAGCATGTGTAGTATTATGATAAATACTAGGTTTGGTAGGGCAAGAAACAGTTTTTGTTCTTGCTGTCTATTTACAATCTCTGCATCAAAAATGCTGTTTTAGACATAACTGTTGCACAGTTAACATTTGTTACAGCATATCCTGATTCCAGTTGGAAAAAAAAATCTAGTTAAACAGAGGCCGTAGTTTTTTTTTTTTTTTTTTTTTTTTTTTTTTTTTTTACAATGCTGTGTGGAAACAAAAAAATAATAATTGGCCCTTACTTCTGCTAAATGGGAACACACATTTTTTTTACCTTAAAATTGTAATGACATTTTGGTGTTTTTTGCAGCCTGCATTACTGGTACCGTGCTGCTGTTAATAGCAGAGAAGTAGGTGTCCGTCTCTTAAGAACTCGACCTGTATGATGGGGAACATGGTTTTCAGAGATCGGTACTCCATTTGTAGTGAAAGAGCAAAGGTGGAGCTGCAAACTAAGTACAGTATTTGGTATTTTAGAAGGTAGTGAAATGGGTGGACAAAGTTCTCTTGTAGTCCGGCACATAATTTCCCTTCATCTTGTATTAATGCATCACAATATGTGCTATGGCTTCATAAGTTACGGTAAAGAAACTATTGAAAACGTTCAGTCCCCCTTCTTCCTCTACATACAGCAACTGTCCGTAAACATTTAATGTATTTTCTCATTCAAAGCCTAACGTCACACCATCACTCTCGTCAGCTGTGGGACTTGGGGGGGGTAAATGTATCGATTAGGTAGAGTCAGCATAAAATATGTGGTTGGGGCCACTCTGGGAAGGAGATAGGCTTTGTTTCCCATGCTGTCTGGCTGCCACAGTGTCCCTCCAACAATGTAGCATGATTTCATGAGACTGTAATTCTTTTAACTACCCTCTCCAGATGTTTGTCCATCACTCATTTATCTGATTTCTCAGTCATACTGTTGCTCCCTCCTAGTCTCTCATGCTCCCGTTTTCTTGACAACAACACTATTGTTCAGTCCTGTAAAATTCGTTTGGGGGAATGATCATCCTGTCACAACACTGCCTTCTCCTTTCATTCTCAGTTTCCTCCTTTCTCCCTAAGTACTTTGAAGAGGTTATTAGTTTACCATAAAGCACTATTCCAGTGGACTAATTTGAAATGTAAAAAATGTAAATGTTGTCACTGTTTATTTTCAGCTCATCTAATGTTTTGGACCCAACCCATATGGCCTTCAGAGTGCTGTGCATGATTTGTGTGTGTGTATATATGTGTGTGTGTGTGTGTATATATATATATATGTGTGTGTGTATATATATATATATATATATATATATATATATAATTTCACTTTAAAAAAACAAAGGTTACTGGGACATTATAGTTATGCTCACATTGTAAACATACAAAACCATAGAAATTCACCTGTTCTAGTTAGTTATCTCAAGTAACTAAAATTCTTGCCACCCCCCTCCCCCTCCTCATAGTTCCTCGGCCAGGCACAGTTTTCTCCTCATAAAATCTACTTCAGAAAAGTGTACTGCAAATATTACATTGATATTAACTAGGATGTTATCAAAGGAGTCACGAGTGCCGGAATTTGTGGGGTAATTGGCAGTGCATGGCGAGAGCGTGAGTTATAGTTACTTGAGATAACTCTTAACAGGTGAATTTCTATGGTTTTGTTTGTTTAATATGTGAGCTAATCTTTCCTTGTTTTTTCAGAGAATTTCTATGTTTTGTTTTTATAATGTATAGTAATTTTCATTACTATGCTAATCCAACCACCACCGTGCACAGCCTTTGGCTGTGTGCAGCAGCGGTTGGTCTTTGGGCTAGGCCCTGACCCCCAACTCCTATAAGCACCCAACCTTGTGCTGTGCACGGCATTCAGCCATCTGTGGTGGGGATTGGCTGCAAGAAAAATGTATGTCAATTAAAAAGAGTGAGATCACCTTTCAGCATGAACCTTAAACTTTTGAAGTTTAAAAGGAATTAAAGAAGAAAAACAACCATGGGCACACCTGGAGCAGAATCTTCAACTGTTAGTATGAGGGTCTATGACCTTAACCTTTAGGTCACAAGTGACTTCTTACTGTGATGCTTACTTACCTACCTATGACTGTTAACCCACGATTGGAAAGAAACGTTGTAAGGAAATGCCTCCTTGGCATGGTTGCCCCCTGACTTTTTGCCTTTGCTGATGCTATGTTTACAATTGAAAGTGTGCTGTGGCCTGCTAACCAGGCCCCAGCACCAGTGTTCTTTCCCTAACCTGTACTTTTGTATCCACAATTGGCAGACCCTGGCATCCAGATAAGTCCCTTGTAACTGGTACTTCTAGTACCAAGGGCCCTGATACCAAGGAAGGTCTCTAAGGGCTGCAGCATGTCTTATGCCACCCTGGAGACCTCTCACTCAGCACAGACACACTGCTTGCCAGCTTGTGTGTGCTAGTGAGGACAAAACGAGTAAGTCGACATGGCACTCCCCTCAGGGTGCCATGCCAGCCTCTCACTGCCTATGCAGTATAGGTAAGACACCCCTCTAGCAGGCCTTACAGCCCTAAGGCAGGGTGCACTATACCATAGGTGAGGGTACCAGTGCATGAGCATGGTACCCCTACAGTGTCTAAACAAAACCTTAGACATTGTAAGTGCAGGGTAGCCATAAGAGTATATGGTCTGGGAGTCTGTCAAACACGAACTCCACAGCACCATAATGGCTACACTGAAAACTGGGAAGTTTGGTATCAAACTTCTCAGCACAATAAATGCACACTGATGCCAGTGTACATTTTATTGTAAAATACACCCCAGAGGGCACCTTAGAGGTGCCCCCTGAAACCTATCCGACTATCTGTGTAGGCTGACTGGTTCCAGCAGCCTGCCACACTAGAGACATGTTGCTGGCCCCATGGGGAGAGTGCCTTTGTCACTCTGAGGCCAGTAACAAAGCCTGCACTGGGTGGAGATGCTAACACCTCCCCCAGGCAGGAGCTGTAACACCTGGCGGTGAGCCTCAAAGGCTCACCCCTTTGTCACAGCCCAGCAGGGCACTCCAGCTTAGTGGAGTTGCCCGCCCCCTCCGGCCACGGCCCCCACTTTTTGCGGCAAGGCTGGAGGGAACAAAGAAAGCAACAAGGAGGAGTCACTGGCCAGTCAGGACAGCCCCTAAGGTGTCCTGAGCTGAGGTGACTCCGACTTTTAGAAATCCTCCATCTTGCAGATGGAGGATTCCCCCAATAGGGTTAGGATTGTGACCCCCTCCCCTTGGGAGGGGGCACAAAGAGGGTGTACCCACCCTCAGGGCTAGTAGCCATTGGCTACTAACCCCCCAGACCTAAACACGCCCTTAAATTTAGTATTTAAGGGCTACCCTGAACCCTAGAAAATTAGATTCCTGCAACTACAAGAAGAAGGACTGCCTAGCTGAAAAACCCCTGCAGAGGAAGACCAGAAGACGACAACTGCCTTGGCTCCAGAAACTCACCGGCCTGTCTCCTGCCTTCCAAAGATCCTGCTCCAGCGACGCCTTCCAAAGGGACCAGCGACCTCGACATCCTCTGAGGACTGCCCCTGCTTCGAAAAGACAAGAAACTCCCGAGGACAGCGGACCTGCTCCAAAGAAAAGCTGCAACTTTGTTTCCAGCAGCTTTAAAGAACCCTGCAAGCTCCCCGCAAAAGGCGTGAGACTTGCAACACTGCACCCGGCGACCCCGACTCGGTTGGTGGCGATCCAACACCTCAGGAGGGACCCCAGGACTACTCTAAGACTGTGAGTACAAAAACCTGTCCCCCCTGAGCCCCCACAGCGCCGCCTGCAGAGGGAATCCCGAGGCTTCCCCTGACCGCGACTCTTTTGAATCCAAAGTCCCGACACCTGGGAGAGACCCTGCACCCGCAGCCCCCAGGACCTGAAGGACCGGACTTTCACTGGAGGAGTGACCCCCAGGAGTCCCTCTCCCTTGCCCAAGTGGAGGTTTCCCCGAGGAACCCCCCCCTTGCCTGCCTGCAGCGCTGAAGAGATCCCTAGATCTCCCATTGACTTCCATTACAAACCCGACGCTTGTTTCTACACTGCACCCGGCCGCCCCCGCGCTGCTGAGGGTGAAATTTCTGTGTGGGCTTGTGTCCCCCCCGGTGCCCTACAAAACCCCCCTGGTCTGCCCTCCGAAGACGCGGGTACTTACCTGCAAGCAGACCGGAACCGGGGCACCCCCTTCTCTCCATTCTAGCCTATGTGTTTTGGGCACCACTTTGAACTCTGCACCTGACCGGCCCTGAGCTGCTGGTGTGGTGACTTTGGGGTTGCTCTGAACCCCCAACGGTGGGCTACCTTGGACCAAGAACTGAACCCTGTAAGTGTCTTACTTACCTGGTAAAACTAACAAATACTTACCTCCCCTAGGAACTGTGAAAATTGCACTAAGTGTCCACTTTTAAAACAGCTATTTGTGAATAACTTGAAAAGTATACATGCAATTTTGATGATTTGAAGTTCCTAAAGTACTTACCTGCAATACCTTTCGAATGAGCTATTACATGTAGAATTTGAACCTGTGGTTCTTAAAATAAACTAAGAAAAGATATTTTTCTATATAAAAACCTATTGGCTGGATTTGTCTCTGAGTGTGTGTACCTCATTTATTGTCTATGTGTATGTACAACAAATGCTTAACACTACTCCTTGGATAAGCCTACTGCTCGACCACACTACCACAAAATAGAGCATTAGTATTATCTATTTTTACCACTATTTTACCTCTAAGGGGAACCCTTGGACTCTGTGCATGCTATTCCTTACTTTGAAATAGCACATACAGAGCCAACTTCCTACATTGGTGGCAGCGGTGGGATACAAGACTTTGCATTTGCTGGACTACTCAGCCAATACCTGATCACACGACAAATTCCAAAATTGTCATTAGAAATTGATTTTTTGCAATTTGAAAAGTTTTCTAAATTCTTAAAAGACCTGCTAGGGCCTTGTGTTAGATCCTGTTTAGCATTTCTTTTAGAGTTTAAAAGTTTGGTAAAAGTTTGAATTAGATTCTAGAACCAGTTTTAGTTTCTTAAAAAGTATTCCAACTTTTAGAAGCATAATGTCTAGCACAGATGTGAATGTGGTGGAACTCGACACCACACCTTACCTCCATCTACAGATGAGAGAGCTAAGGTCACTCTGTAAACTAAAGAAAATAGCAATGGGCCCCAAACCTACCAAAGTACAGCTCCAGGAGCTTTTGGCAGAGTTTGAAAAGGCCAACCCCTCTGAGGATGGCAACTCAGAGGATGAAGATAGTGACTTGGAGGGAAATTCCCCCCCTCCAGTCCTACTTAGGGAGAGCAGGGCTTCTCAAGCCCTGACTCCACAAATAATAGTCAGAGATGCTGGTTCCCTCACAGGAGGGACCAACAACTCTGAAATCACTGAGGATAACTCCAGTGAAGAGGACATCCAGTTAGCCAGGATGGCCAAAAGATTGGCTTTGGAAAGACAGATCCTAGCCATAGAGAGGGAAAGACAAGAGATGGGCCTAGGACCCATCAATGGTGGCAGCAACATAAATAGGGTCAGAGATTCTCCTGACATGTTGAAAATCCCTAAAGGGATTGTAACTAAATATGAAGATGGTGATGACATCACCAAATGGTTCACAGCTTTTGAGAGGGCTTGTGTGACCAGAAAAGTGAACAGATCTCACTGGGGTGCTCTCCTTTGGGAAATGTTCACAGGAAAGTGTAGGGATAGACTCCTCACACTCTCTGGACAAGATGCAGAATCTTATGACCTCATGAAGGGTACCCTGATTGAGGGCTTTGGATTCTCCACCGAGGAGTACAGGATTAGGTTCAGGGGGGCTCAAAAATCCTCGAGCCAGACCTGGGTTGACTTTGTTGACTACTCAGTGAAAACACTAGATGGTTGGATTCACGGCAGTGGTGTAAGTAATTATGATGGGCTGTACAATTTATTTGTGAAAGAACACCTGTTAAGTAATTGTTTCAATGATAAACTGCATCAGCATCTGGTAGACCTGGGACCAATTTCTCCCCAAGAATTGGGAAAGAAGGCGGACCATTGGGTCAAGACAAGGGTGTCCAAGACTTCAACAGGGGGTGACCAAAAGAAAGGGGTCACAAAGACTCCCCAGGGGAAGAGTGATGAGACAACCAAAACTAAAAATAGTAAAGAGTCTTCTACAGGCCCCCAAAAACCTGCACAGGAGGGTGGGCCCAGAGCCTCTTCACAAAACAATGGGTACAAGGGTAAAAACTTTGATCCCAAAAAGGCCTGGTGTCATAGCTGTAAACAGCATGGACACCAAACTGGAGACAAGGCCTGTCCCAAGAAAGGTTCCACTCCAAACTCCCATCCAGGTAACACTGGTATGGCTAGTCTCCAAGTGGGATCAACAGTGTGCCCAGAGCAAATCAGGGTCCACACTGAAGCTACTCTAGTTTCTGAGGGTGGGGTGGATTTAGCCACACTAGCTGTCTGGCCGCCTAACATGCAAAAATACAGACAGCAACTCTTAATTAATGGGACTAGAATAGAGGGCCTGAGGGATACAGGTGCCAGTGTCACCATGGTGACAGAGAAACTGGTTTCCCCTGGCCAATACCTGACTGGAAAAACTTACACAGTCACCAACGCTGACAATCAGAGAAAAGTACATCCCATGGCAATGGTTACTTTAGAATGGGGAGGGGTCAATGGCCTGAAACAGGTGGTGGTCTCCTCAAATATCCCAGTGGACTGTCTGCTTGGAAATGACCTGGAGTCCTCAGCATGGGCTGAGGTAGAACTAAAAACCCATGCAGCAATGCTGGGTATCCCTGAACTGGTGTGTGTGAAAACAAGAGCACAGTGCAAGGCACAGGGTGAAAAAGTAGAGCTGGAGTCTGGAAAAATGGCCCAGCCTACCAAGAGAACAGGAAAGTCAGTTGGGAAACCAACTGCAACACAGCAAAAGAAAGGGAACCTCTCTTCTCAGGAAGAAGTTCTGCCCTCTGAGGGAACTGAGCCTTTGGAGCTTGAACCTTATCAGGTTGAGCTCTTAGGCCCAGGGGGACCCTCAAGGGAGGAGCTGTGTAAGGGACAAGAAACCTGTCCCTCTCTTGAAGGCCTTAGGCAGCAAGCTGCTGAAGAGTCCAAAGGCAAGAAAAATGGAACACATAGGGTCTATTGGGAAGATGGGCTCCTGTACACTGAGGCCAGAGACCCCAAACCTGGTGCCACTAGGAGAGTGGTAGTGCCTCAGCTGTTCAGAGAGTTCATCCTAACATTGGCCCATGACATTCCCCTTGCTGGACATTTGGGACAAACCAAGACGTGGGAGAGGTTAGTCAACCACTTCTACTGGCCCAATATGTCCAACATGGTTAAGGAGTTTTGCCTCTCCTGCCCCACCTGTCAAGCCAGTGGTAAGACAGGTGGGCATCCAAAGGCCCCCCTCATTCCCCTTCCTGTGGTGGGGGTGCCCTTTGAAAGAGTGGGTGTGGACATAGTTGGTCCACTGGAACCTCCCACAGCCTCAGGAAATATGTATATCCTGGTAGTAGTGGATCATGCTACCAGGTATCCTGAAGCTATTCCCCTTAGGTCGACTACTGCCCCTGCAGTAGCCAAGGCCCTCATTGGTATCTTTACCAGAGTGGGTTTCCCTAAGGAGGTGGTGTCTGACAGAGGTACCAACTTCATGTCAGCATACCTAAAGCACATGTGGAATGAGTGTGGAGTGACTTATAAATTCACTACACCTTACCATCCACAAACTAATGGCTTAGTTGAGAGATTCAACAAGACATTAAAGGGCATGATCATGGGGCTCCCAGAAAAACTCAAAAGGAGATGGGATGTCCTCCTGCCATGTCTGCTTTTCGCTTACAGGGAGGTACCACAGAAGGGAGTAGGGTTCTCACCCTTTGAACTTCTGTTTGGTCATCCTGTAAGGGGACCACTTGCCCTTGTTAAAGAAGGCTGGGAGAGACCTCTCCATGAGCCTAAACAGGACATAGTGGACTATGTACTTGGCCTTCGCTCTAGAATGGCAGAGTACATGGAAAAGGCAACCAAAAACCTTGAGGCCAGCCAACAACTCCAGAAGTTTTGGTATGACCAAAAGGCTGCACTGGTTGAGTTCCAACCAGGGCAGAAAGTCTGGGTTCTGGAGCCTGTGGCTCCCAGGGCACTCCAGGACAAATGGAGTGGCCCTTACCCAGTGCTAGAGAGGAAGAGTCAGGTCACCTACCTGGTGGACCTGGGCACAAGCAGGAGCCCCAAGAGGGTGATCCATGTGAACCGCCTTAAGCTCTTCCATGACAGGGCTGATGTGAATCTGTTAATGGTAACAGATGAGGATCAGGAGGCAGAGAGTGAACCTCTCCCTGATCTTCTGTCATCAGACCCAAAAGATGGCACAGTAGATGGAGTGATCTACTCAGACACCCTCTCTGGCCAACAGCAGGCTGATTGTAGGAGAGTCCTACAACAGTTTCCTGAGCTTTTCTCCCTAACCCCTGGTCAGACACACCTGTGTACCCATGATGTGGACACAGGAGACAGCATGCCTGTCAAGAACAAAATCTTCAGACAGTCTGACCATGTTAAGGAAAGCATCAAGATGGAAGTCCACAAGATGCTGGAATTGGGAGTAATTGAGCGCTCTGACAGCCCCTGGGCTAGCCCAGTGGTCTTAGTCCCCAAACCTCACACCAAAGATGGAAAGAAAGAGATGAGGTTTTGTGTGGACTACAGAGGGCTCAACTCTGTCACCAAGACAGATGCCCATCCAATTCCAAGAGCTGATGAGCTCATTGATAAGTTAGGTGCTGCCAAATTTCTAAGTACCTTTGACTTGACAGCAGGGTACTGGCAAATAAAAATGGCACCTGGAGCAAAAGAAAAGACAGCATTCTCCACACCTGATGGGCATTATCAGTTTACTGTTATGCCCTTTGGTTTAAAGAATGCCCCTGCCACCTTCCAAAGGTTGGTGAATCAAGTCCTTGCTAGCTTGGAGTCCTTTAGCACAGCTTATCTGGATGATATTGCTGTCTTTAGCTCCACCTGGCAGGATCACCTGGTCCACCTGAAGAAGGTTTTGAAGGCTCTGCAATCTGCAGGCCTCTCTATCAAGGCATCCAAATGCCAGATAGGGCAGGGAACTGTGGTTTACTTGGGCCACCTTGTAGGTGGAGGCCAAGTTCAGCCACTCCAACCCAAGATCCAGACCATTCTGGACTGGGTAGCTCCAAAAACCCAGACTCAAGTCAGGGCATTCCTTGGCTTGACTGGGTACTACAGGAGGTTTGTGAAGGGATATGGATCCATTGTGACAGCCCTCACTGAGCTCACCTCCAAGAAAATGCCCAAGAAAGTGAACTGGACTGTGGACTGCCAACAGGCCTTTGACACCCTGAAACAAGCAATGTGCTCAGCACCAGTTCTCAAAGCTCCAGATTATTCTAAGCAGTTCATTGTGCAGACTGATGCCTCTGAACATGGGATAGGGGCAGTTTTGTCCCAAACAAATGATGATGGCCTTGACCAGCCTGTTGCTTTCATTAGCAGGAGGTTACTCCCCAGGGAGCAGCGTTGGAGTGCCATTGAGAGGGAGGCCTTTGCTGTGGTTTGGTCCCTGAAGAAGCTGAGACCATACCTCTTTGGGACTCACTTCCTAGTTCAAACTGACCACAGACCTCTCAAATGGCTGATGCAAATGAAAGGTGAAAATCCTAAACTGTTGAGGTGGTCCATCTCCCTACAGGGAATGGACTTTATAGTGGAACACAGACCTGGGACTGCCCATGCCAATGCAGATGGCCTTTCCAGGTTCTTCCACTTAGAAAATGAAGACTCTCTTGGGAAAGGTTAGTCTCATCCTCTTTCGTTTGGGGGGGGGTTGTGTAAGGAAATGCCTCCTTGGCATGGTTGCCCCCTGACTTTTTGCCTTTGCTGATGCTATGTTTACAATTGAAAGTGTGCTGTGGCCTGCTAACCAGGCCCCAGCACCAGTGTTCTTTCCCTAACCTGTACTTTTGTATCCACAATTGGCAGACCCTGGCATCCAGATAAGTCCCTTGTAACTGGTACTTCTAGTACCAAGGGCCCTGATACCAAGGAAGGTCTCTAAGGGCTGCAGCATGTCTTATGCCACCCTGGAGACCTCTCACTCAGCACAGACACACTGCTTGCCAGCTTGTGTGTGCTAGTGAGGACAAAACGAGTAAGTCGACATGGCACTCCCCTCAGGGTGCCATGCCAGCCTCTCACTGCCTATGCAGTATAGGTAAGACACCCCTCTAGCAGGCCTTACAGCCCTAAGGCAGGGTGCACTATACCATAGGTGAGGGTACCAGTGCATGAGCATGGTACCCCTACAGTGTCTAAACAAAACCTTAGACATTGTAAGTGCAGGGTAGCCATAAGAGTATATGGTCTGGGAGTCTGTCAAACACGAACTCCACAGCACCATAATGGCTACACTGAAAACTGGGAAGTTTGGTATCAAACTTCTCAGCACAATAAATGCACACTGATGCCAGTGTACATTTTATTGTAAAATACACCCCAGAGGGCACCTTAGAGGTGCCCCCTGAAACCTATCCGACTATCTGTGTAGGCTGACTGGTTCCAGCAGCCTGCCACACTAGAGACATGTTGCTGGCCCCATGGGGAGAGTGCCTTTGTCACTCTGAGGCCAGTAACAAAGCCTGCACTGGGTGGAGATGCTAACACCTCCCCCAGGCAGGAGCTGTAACACCTGGCGGTGAGCCTCAAAGGCTCACCCCTTTGTCACAGCCCAGCAGGGCACTCCAGCTTAGTGGAGTTGCCCGCCCCCTCCGGCCACGGCCCCCACTTTTGGCGGCAAGGCTGGAGGGAACAAAGAAAGCAACAAGGAGGAGTCACTGGCCAGTCAGGACAGCCCCTAAGGTGTCCTGAGCTGAGGTGACTCCGACTTTTAGAAATCCTCCATCTTGCAGATGGAGGATTCCCCCAATAGGGTTAGGATTGTGACCCCCTCCCCTTGGGAGGGGGCACAAAGAGGGTGTACCCACCCTCAGGGCTAGTAGCCATTGGCTACTAACCCCCCAGACCTAAACACGCCCTTAAATTTAGTATTTAAGGGCTACCCTGAACCCTAGAAAATTAGATTCCTGCAACTACAAGAAGAAGGACTGCCTAGCTGAAAAACCCCTGCAGAGGAAGACCAGAAGACGACAACTGCCTTGGCTCCAGAAACTCACCGGCCTGTCTCCTGCCTTCCAAAGATCCTGCTCCAGCGACGCCTTCCAAAGGGACCAGCGACCTCGACATCCTCTGAGGACTGCCCCTGCTTCGAAAAGACAAGAAACTCCCGAGGACAGCGGACCTGCTCCAAAGAAAAGCTGCAACTTTGTTTCCAGCAGCTTTAAAGAACCCTGCAAGCTCCCCGCAAAAGGCGTGAGACTTGCAACACTGCACCCGGCGACCCCGACTCGGTTGGTGGCGATCCAACACCTCAGGAGGGACCCCAGGACTACTCTAAGACTGTGAGTACAAAAACCTGTCCCCCCTGAGCCCCCACAGCGCCGCCTGCAGAGGGAATCCCGAGGCTTCCCCTGACCGCGACTCTTTTGAATCCAAAGTCCCGACACCTGGGAGAGACCCTGCACCCGCAGCCCCCAGGACCTGAAGGACCGGACTTTCACTGGAGGAGTGACCCCCAGGAGTCCCTCTCCCTTGCCCAAGTGGAGGTTTCCCCGAGGAACCCCCCCCTTGCCTGCCTGCAGCGCTGAAGAGATCCCTAGATCTCCCATTGACTTCCATTACAAACCCGACGCTTGTTTCTACACTGCACCCGGCCGCCCCCGCGCTGCTGAGGGTGAAATTTCTGTGTGGGCTTGTGTCCCCCCCGGTGCCCTACAAAACCCCCCTGGTCTGCCCTCCGAAGACGCGGGTACTTACCTGCAAGCAGACCGGAACCGGGGCACCCCCTTCTCTCCATTCTAGCCTATGTGTTTTGGGCACCACTTTGAACTCTGCACCTGACCGGCCCTGAGCTGCTGGTGTGGTGACTTTGGGGTTGCTCTGAACCCCCAACGGTGGGCTACCTTGGACCAAGAACTGAACCCTGTAAGTGTCTTACTTACCTGGTAAAACTAACAAATACTTACCTCCCCTAGGAACTGTGAAAATTGCACTAAGTGTCCACTTTTAAAACAGCTATTTGTGAATAACTTGAAAAGTATACATGCAATTTTGATGATTTGAAGTTCCTAAAGTACTTACCTGCAATACCTTTCGAATGAGCTATTACATGTAGAATTTGAACCTGTGGTTCTTAAAATAAACTAAGAAAAGATATTTTTCTATATAAAAACCTATTGGCTGGATTTGTCTCTGAGTGTGTGTACCTCATTTATTGTCTATGTGTATGTACAACAAATGCTTAACACTACTCCTTGGATAAGCCTACTGCTCGACCACACTACCACAAAATAGAGCATTAGTATTATCTATTTTTACCACTATTTTACCTCTAAGGGGAACCCTTGGACTCTGTGCATGCTATTCCTTACTTTGAAATAGCACATACAGAGCCAACTTCCTACAAACGTGATGTTTCATCACTAGGAAAGTTTAACAGTCAAAACACCAGTAAATAAGCAGACCGTGTCAAGTGATATTGAACCTTCGGCCTACTGAGTGACAGCACAAAACTTTGACCATTAGGCCAGAAGTGACTGTTCCGCTCTGCATCCAAACTTAACTATAACATTCATACCGAACACCTTGCTAGTTTACTTCTTTAAAGTCTTTGCATGAAGAGGACTTTGCAATTTCACTCTCTCCCTCTCCCTCTCTTTTCCATCCCATCATGGGATGGAAAAGAGAGAGAGAGAGAGTGTAACAGAACTGCAGGGGGAGGTTGAAGGCTCCCCCAATCCTAGCTAGCTCCACACATCCTGTGGGAGTCTGCATTGCTTCCACAAGCAGCGAGCTGCTTTAAATTGCAGCTTCCTGCTTGCAAGAGCAATGTTTTCATCTGTTTTCGCAGCATGCATATTTAGCTTTTGGGAATACAGATGAAAACTCAACTTTCTGCGAGTGAGAGGTATTTAATATGTCTCACTTGCAGAAAGTGGATTTTGTTTACTTTTGCTTGGTGAGGGCTGTCGGCTCCCACCAAGCACACAGCTATGTCCTGGGATGGGCACCTCGGGACATAATACGACCCTGCCCTTGGGGGGTAGTGATCTCAAAGGCCATCATTGGCTCCATGAGGGTGGCTATGCGGCCCCCCTTCAACCTTAATAGCCCCAGGGAGGTGGTGGTCCCTGGGGCTGTATATTAGGGGAGAAACGACGGCCCCCGATTATTTCATTGTAGCCCCAGGGAGGTGGTGGTTGCCAGGGCTGTAGCACATCCAGGCAGGCTCCCCTCCTAACTTTCTCCTGCCCCCGGGACGTGGCCCACCTGAGGGCTTCACAAAAAAGGTGTTTTTTTGTTTTTTTTTACATTAGGAAAATCCGCTAATTTGTCTGGTGTTTAGAAATAAAAAATGTAAGAACAGCACCAGAGCTAAGGGGTCAAGGTGTCACTACTCTGGCCCCTTTTGGTTTTTCTTTTTTTACTTTTTTTATCCCCGAGATGGCTTCCAACACTGCCTTGTTGAAGTGTTGGCAGCCAAACCGATGTCTGCACGGGGGAAGTCGGATCCGCAGCACCTATATATCTATATTTTTGGGCCTTACATTACTGTGAAACTACTGAACGAATTTACAGCAAACCACAAAAAATTATATGCGGAACAGTATCTACCTTCGTGCCAAATTTGTAATTCCATTCAGCAGTTTGGTCTGTAGGCATGTCTAAAGACCCTATGGAAAAATGAATGGGGAAAATGCGTTTTGGCCCTCCACCCCCTTTTTCTCGGTACCCGCTTGACGGATCACCCCCAAACTTTCAAGACCGCAGTTGAGAAGACCAAAGTGTAGGTTTAGAAAATTTCATGAAGATTGGTCATTCGGGGCCAGAGTTATTGTCAAAACAAAAAATGCTTTCTCTATGGAAACTAGGTCTTAACTGTAACTACGTAGTGGTAATTGCCAATAGGTGACTGGCGAGAGATCGCTATCACAATGTAAATGCTGGATGTATTTTACAGTTGTTGTTAGGAAGATCAGATATTCCATCTCAGATACAAAGCACATACCTGGAAGGTGGACTTGAACGTAGTAGATACAATATTTGCAAAACATTTTGACTACAATATTGTTTTTGAAAGTTTTGAATCTTTTATTTTTTGGGGTCAGAAAGTTTAAAACCCAAGTTCGCTTAAAATGTTACAATGCCACACTCCACCATGTAAATTCTTAGGTTGATTTGGGCAAGCATCTCGCACATGAAATAAGTGCACACATAAAACATTCCATGTCCATCCCGATTTTTTTTTTTTTTTTTTTTAAATTTGTAATAGAACTGACAGTCTTTGCCTAAAAGCATCCATCGATTTGTTAGCGAAATGGTGTAACAGAAGTCTCCATAATGTCTTAGTTAGTCTTTGCCCCTTGCCTTCCCTTCGGATTATGAATTGGAATGAATGTTCTCCATGCTCCTACATTCACTCTATCATCACCCCTGGTCTTCTTGCCAAACCCTGTGACTACTTGAAATTAGCCTTTTTATTTAAATAAAATACGGAACACACGTTATTTTTGATGCAGTTTAAAAGGTCCGATTTGCTACTCCTCGCATACATCCCTGTCACGTGTATTTTGTGCATATATGTGTGTGTATGTGTGTGCGCTTGCGCACATGCATGTTCCACCACATCAAATGCCTCCTTGTGAACTTGGTTAAGCGATATCTGCACTCAGTTTGAGTGCTAGAGCTGGATGAATCTGTAGCTGTATTGTCTCTATTTTTGAATATCCCTGTCAAATTTGAGGCTTGGTCCTCGAACGCTGTAATGTTCTCCTATGGGAGAAACTTACACTGCATAGTCACATGCAAATGACTTTAAGGACAGTTCTTCTGTACTTAAGGTAAGTAGGGACCAAGGTCCAAGAAAGCACCAGCAGTTCAGGTTTTCCTGCTGTGGTGTGTCCAGGTGCAGAGTTACTTCTAATGGTGGTAACCTTGAACGCTACTTGCTGAAGTCAATGGGGAAAAGTACATGTAAGAAAAAGGCTGCAAGCAGGGACTGCAGGACCAGTCCAGCAGAACCCAAAGGAGGGGAAGGGGGGGAAGGGGGGGGGGAGGGGGAGCTTGGTTCTTGATGGTCTGTGGAGCAAGGATGCACAGTGGGAAGGCTCAGACTCAGGCTGTGTGACTTGGGTGCAGAGGTGTTTTGTCCGGCAAGTCTCTTCTATTGGAGTCTCTCACTTTTTAGGTCGACCTGGAGATGAGAACAAAACAGGACAACAGGGCCACTCTCGAATAATGCCTCTATGATGCTGATGTCCCACGTTGGTAGGTCTGTCTTGGTGGTGTTGGGGTCTGGGCTTAACAAGCCTTGGCTGCTGCAACGGCTCTGGTACCCCTGATATTGGTGAAGGGAAGCTCTGGGCAGGGTAAGCGCCCCGAAGAGTGGTTGGGTTGACTGGGGTGACCTCCTGCACACTGAGGCTCCTCTTCCTGGCGAGTTGATCCCTCGGTGGACCTGAAGGTCAACAAAATGGGGGACCAGGCAGTTGCGGTTGGTGTCTGCTGGTGCAGAGAAGTGGCTCCTCCACTCCAAGGGAGATGTTTGGCTAAGTGCTGGCAGGCCTCCAAGGCCTTGGGAGGATGCACAGCTGCAGGACGAGCTGGGTCTTTGCAACTGTTGGGACAGGAGCAGGCAAGGTTTGGGGCAAAGTCCACAGCTTGTCTACAGTTGTTTGCGCTGGATGGCTCTTCTTTGTCTTCCTTCTTTTTGTAGTCAGATGAATCGAAGTTCTTGGTGTCAGTTGGGCACCTAAATACTGGATTTTAGGGGCGTTAAGGTGAGTGTAGGGTAGTAACCAATAGGCTGATTACCCTGGGTTCACTACACCCCCTATATGACCAGTTCCTGTGGGGAATGGGCAGAATCGTGTCCCACAGTTCCTAACTCCACCAAAAACAAGATGGTGGAACCAGGGGTGTGTAATTCCTATAGCCTGATGCACAGAACATATTGTTTGGGGACAAGCAGAATAAGTTTTCATGTTTATTTTGTCCTTGAGACAAGTAGGCCCAACCCCCTGCAGTACAAACCCTTTGATGTCCAGTTTACAGTACTACATAATGGAGCTGAAGTGGAGCTGAGAAGGGAATTTTCTGCAGTTGAGGTAATGTTTAAGTCCATATGTTAATACTGTTCAAACCTGTATTTATAGTTCATTAATTTAAAGTCTTTATTATTAGAGTGAGCGCTGTAAATATATGTTGTAGTCTCAGGCTGTAGTACTGAGAGTTGTTACAAAGTTGAACTATATGAGACTACTTATAATGCTTCCAGAATGCTCTTTGATTAGATGCAAATATGTGCAGAAGCTTGCAAGCAAGATGGATGATTCTTTGCTTTCGGAATAAAATGTTCGCAAAAAAAAGCATGTAGGGAAAAAAAAGTTTTGCTAAACTGTGAAATTTTAGGTACAGTTTCTTTGAAGCATCATTTAAAAAAATGTGCTGATGCATGCTAGTATTTCCACAAAGCATTCACAACTGAATATCAGTGTAATCACTTTTAATAGAGTTATGGGAAACATGAAAATAAACAAGCATAGCAAAACTAGTAGATCTGATATCGGTGGTCTGTCATTTGGTTTTGTCAATGTGTGTCTTTTTTTTAAACAGATTTTTTGTAAAACTTTATTGCTGTGATAGCTGCCAGGGCCTCACCATTGTAACAAACATTGGCAAAAAGCAAAAACATTTCTTGGTCTCAAAAAGCACCCATTGCCACAATAGGTCCTGCACTGAACAAAACTACTTGGTGTGCCAGTATGCTCTTTGTGAAAGAGCAGAATGCTTTCACAAAAGTGGACCCATGGAGTAAGTCTTTGTATGAGTGCAGAATTAGGTATTTTATTATTTCCTAAGAATTTAAGGAAGTAGACCAGAAAATCGGACTCCTAAAAAATATCTGTGAACTGTATTTTAGCATGAACAAACATGCATATGTAGAGTTGTTCATGGGAAATATGTTGAGCTTTTACAAGTTCACTTTCCATCCAACCACTTTTTTCCACAACCTTTAGCATTCTAGGAAAAGATTATGGAAGAGCTGGTGAAAACACCTAAAACATGCAGTTAATAGATTTGCACAGACTCAAATGGACATTCCAACCCTGGAACTATTGCTTTCCGCTACCCCCAGTCCCAGTATATAGATCTGCGAAAAGGTGTCAAAATAAGGACATTGCTAGTATTCAAGTTGTACTATAGTATTAACCCTGGCATAATAAGAGAGGCTATTATCAGAGCTCTTATGTAATGATGTTGCTGCCATAATTTGTCGCCGCACTGTGTAGCACCAAAGGGACAAATAGATTCTTTCACAGGACAAGCAGATTTATGAAGCAACCTGTCCCATGGATAAGTAGATATTTTATTAAATTCCGCACTCCTGTGTGCAACCCTTCTTTCTTGGAGAGTATCAGGTAGCCCACCTTAGGGGTGTGTCTAGCCTGGTAGTGTAACACGCCTACTGCATAGCTAATTTCCTGCCTGCCTCTGGCCTTGGTATGCAGATTTAATAGCCATCCTGCAGGAGAAGGTGATAACACCTTTCGCCGGAGCCGTCATTGTTTCCTGACCTCTGAGAGTGCTGGCTGTCACCTACAGGGTGTCATAAACTAGTCTGTGGTGGCAGGATGCTTGAGACCAGTCAGCAAACACACTAACAAACTAGTAGGTTTCAAGGGGCACCTCTAAGGTGTCCTCTGGGTACATGTCATAATAAATTCAATTCTGGCATCAGCATGTATTTATTAAGACGGGGTGTTTCATACCAAACACTGTAAGTTTCAGTAAAACCATCATGTAGTTGGGGGACTCGTAAAAACCAGTGCCCAGTACATAGACTTAAGATGGCTTCCATGTTAACTTTTACCCTCTACTAATTGAACTAGACCACACAGGAGGATATTTGCTTATGCAGGTATGCCCTCACATGTACTATAATGCACCCTACCTTCGGGCAATAAGGCCTGCTGTAGAGGTGACTTACATATATTAGATGCAGTGACATGGGTATGGCACACAGTGAGTGTGCCATGTTGTGTGTTCACACATGTTGTAGGAAGTTGGCTCTGTATGTGCTATTTCAAAGTAAGGAATAGCATGCACAGAGTCCAAGGGTTCCCCTTAGAGGTAAAATAGTGGTAAAAAGAGATAATACTAATGCTCTATTTTGTGGTAGTGTGGTCGAGCAGTAGGCTTATCCAAGGAGTAGTGTTAAGCATTTGTTGTACATACACATAGACAATAAATGAGGTACACACACTCAGAGACAAATCCAGCCAATAGGTTTTGTTATAGAAAAATATCTTTTCTTAGTTTATTTTAAGAACCACAGGTTCAAATTTAACATGTAATATCTTGTTTGAAAGGTATTGCAGGTAAGTACATTAGGAACTTTGAATCATTCAATTGCATGTATACTTTTCAAGTTATTCACAAATAGCTATTTCAAAAGTGGACACTTAGTGCAATTTTCACAGTTCCTGGGGGAGGTAAGTTTTTGTTAGTTTTACCAGGTAAGTAAGACACTTACAGGGTTCAGTTCTTGGTCCAAGGTAGCCCACCGTTGGGGGTTCAGAGCAACCCCAAAGTCACCACACCAGCAGCTCAGGGCCGGTCAGGTGCAGAGTTCAAAGTGGTGCCCAAAACGCATAGGCTAGAATAGAGAGAAGGGGGTGCCCCGGTTCCGGTCTGCTTGCAGGTAAGTACCCGCGTCTTCGGAGGGCAGACCAGGGGGGTTTTGTAGGGCACCGGGGGGGACACAAGCCCACACAGAAATTTCACCCTCAGCAGCGCGGGGGCGGCCGGGTGCAGTGTAGAAACAAGCGTCGGGTTTGCAATGTTAGTCTATGAGAGATCAACGGATCTCTTCAGCGCTGCAGGCAGGCAAGGGGGGGCTTCCTCGGGGAAACCTCCACTTGGGCAAGGGAGAGGGACTCCTGGGGGTCACTTCTGCAGTGAAAGTCCGGTCCTTCAGGTCCTGGGGGCTGCGGGTGCAGGGTCTTTTCCAGGCGTCGGACTTAGGTTTCAGAGAGTCGCGGTCAGGGGAAGCCTCGGGATTCCCTCTGCAGGCGGCGCTGTGGGGGCTCAGGGGGGACAGGTTTTGGTACTCACAGTCGTAGAGTAGTCCGGGGGTCCTCCCTGAGGTGTTGGTTCTCCACCAGCCGAGTCGGGGTCGCCGGGTGCAGTGTTGCAAGTCTCACGCTTCTTGCGGGGAGTTGCAGGGGTCTTTAAAGCTGCTCCTTGAAACAAAGTTGCAGTCTTTTTGGAGCAGGTCCGCTGTCCTCGGGAGTTTCTTGTCTTTTTCGAAGCAGGGCAGTCCTCAGAGGATTCAGAGGTCGCTGGTCCCTTGGAAGGCGTCGCTGGAGCAGAGTTCTTTGGAAGGCAGGAGACAGGCCGGTGAGTTTCTGGAGCCAAGGCAGTTGTCGTCTTCTGGTCTTCCTCTGCAGGGTTTTTCAGCTAGGCAGTCCTTCTTCTTGTAGTTTGCAGGAATCTAATTTTCTAGGGTTCAGGGTAGCCCTTAAATACTAAATTTAAGGGCGTGTTTAGGTCTGGGGGGTTAGTAGCCAATGGCTACTAGCCCTGAGGGTGGGTACACCCTCTTTGTGTCTCCTCCCAAGGGGAGGGGGTCACAATCCTAACCCTATTGGGGGAATCCTCCTTCTTCAAGATGGAGGATTTCTAAAAGTCAGAGACACCTCAGCTCAGGACACCTTAGGGGCTGTCCTGACAGGCCAGTGACTCCTCCTTGTTTTTCTCATTATCTCTCCTGGACTTGCCGCCAAAAGTGGGGGCTGGGTCCAGGAGGCGGGCATCTCCACTAGCTGGAGTGCCCTGGGGCATTGTAACACGAAGCTTGAGCCTTTGAAGCTCACTGCTAGGTGTTACAGTTCCTGCAGGGGGGAGGTGTGAAGCACCTCCACCCAGAGCAGGCTTTGTTTCTGTCCTCAGAGAGCACAAAGGCTCTCACCGCATGAGGTCAGACACTCGTCTCTCAGCAGCAGGCTGGCGCAGACCAGTCAGTCCTGCACTGAACAATTGGGTAAAATACAGGGGGTATCTCTAAGATGCCCTCTGTGTGCATTTTTTAATAAATCCAACACTGGCATCAGTGTGGGTTTATTATTCTGAGAAGTTTGATACTAAACTTCCCAGTATTCAGTGTAGCCATTATGGAGCTGTGGAGTTCGTTTTTGAGACTCCCAGCTCATATACTCTTATGGCTACCCTGCACTTACAATGTCTAAGGTTTTGCTTAGACACTGTAGGGGCATAGTGCTTATGCACATATGCCCTCACCTGTGGTATAGTGCACCCTGCCTTAGGGCTGTAAGGCCTACTAGAGGGGTGACTTACCTGTGCCACAGGCAGTGGGAGGTTGGCATGGCACCCTGAGGGGAGTGCCATGTCGACTTAGTCATTTTCTCCCCATCAGCACACCCAAGCTGGCAAGCAGTGTGTCTGTGCTGAGTGAGGGGTCCCTAGGGTGGCATAAGACATGCTGCAGCCCTTAGAGACCTTCCCTGGCATCAGGGCCCTTGGTACCAGGGGTACCAGTTACAAGGGACTTACCTAGGTGCCAGGGTTGTGCCAATTGTGGACAATGGTACATTTTAGGTGAAAGAACACTGGTGCTGGGGCCTGGTTAGCAGGGTCCCAGCACACTTCTCAGTCAAGTCAGCATCAGTATCAGGCAAAAAGTGGGGGGTAACTGCAACAGGGAGCCATTTCTTTACACATGTTTTATGCCATGTCACGCAGCCTGCAATGGTTGTCTGTAGGCAAATTTGTATGGGGGCTTGTAGGAAAGAGCCCTTTTTTCATGGTCACCCCACTTTGTGCCTGGTACATTGTGCAATTTTGATGGAATGTGCACTTGGTTCCTGCCAAACAGCTCCCTACTGCCAGATCTCTCTCCTTAAAACTGTGCAATCGTTCCCCAGTTGGCAACACCTTTGGTCTCTCTATAAGGCCCTAGTAAATGGTACCCCTGGTACCTAAGGAATGGGTACCAGAGAGGGTCCCCGAGGACTGCAACATGTATTGTGCCACTCTTAGGGACCCCTCATCTAGCACATGAAGACTGCTATTGCCGGCTGTGCGTCTTGGTGCAGCTAAAAGTGAAAACACAATATGGCACACAGCCTGTGTGCCCTGTCCCCTAGCACTATGTGCAATATATGCAAGTCACCCCTACAGCAACCCTTAGAGCCCTAAGGCAGGGTGCATTATTTTACATGTTGGGACATATCTGCAAGAGCAGACATGCCCCTGCCATGTCTTTATCGATTCTTACACATAGTGATTGAGCAGGGAAGCCATTTTAATTACGTGCTGGACACTGGTCAGTACGATTTCCCCAGCTTCATGATTGCTTCACTGAAAAAGGGGATGTTTGGCATCAAACATCTCATAGCAATAAACCCTCACTGATACCAGTGATGGATTTATTAATACATACACCCAGAGGTCACCTTAGAGGTGCCCTCTAAAAACTTACCAATTACCCATGTGGGGACTGACTAGTTTTAGCCAGCCAGTAGGAAGCTTGTGTGGTGGGTACCTATGGTACTTACACCTTATTCTGTTGTGTAGCCATTTTAGCCATAGTTTTTATATGCATTAGTTTAGCAAACTAGGCCTGCTGTTGTGCACTTTAACCTAGATATGTTTTATTTGAGCTTTGTTATATTATTTTAGCAGTAGACACATTTGCAGTTTTGTTTTATTTTCTCTATCTACAGTAGCTGTTCTTTGCTTAGGTCAGCACTGCGTTCTTAAAGAAGACATTTCTTTCACTCTGTGCTTTCTCAAGGCTGCAGTAAGATAGGTTGTCAGCAAAAGTGACACACACTCTTATGTGAGGATCCTTTCTTGGAACATAAGCTGTTTTCTGTTTTTTATAAAAACACTACTTTTGACCCATGTACATTAGAGGGAGATTCCAGCCAGATGACCACGGCTGTATGCTGATTGCTTCGCTGCTTAGATAGACTACAGGCCTATTGCTCAGGTATGAGGGATGTCTTCCGGGGGGAACCTGAAGGGCAGAATTAGAGCTTAACATGCTGTGCTCTAACATAGCCTAGGTAGGAACAATCCTGGACAATCTTAGCGACACACCGGTAGCATTATTTTTGTGTTTTACTCTCCTTGTCACAATTTTAATTGTGTTGTGCTTCATCATCCTAGTTATTGCAATACATGCCTTATTATCTAAGATGCAGTCACTTCAATAAAACCTTATTGAAATATACTCTGCCTCTGATTGTCCTTACATACGTGAGACTAATGTAACTGAGCGAAACGGATGAGATCTGAATGATCACGATCCCCTGGAGGAGTCATTTATGTCATGTGCCCGGTTGCCTCAATCATCCCTGCTCTTGGGTGGAGATGAGGCACTGCTAATTAGCGGGAACAAAACCTGGATTAGGCCGACAGGTGTGGGATCAGATCCCCCAGTACAAATGATTCTGCTGCCTGAATCCAGTAGTCTCATTAGGATAATGAGAACCTATGCGACAATACCAGATCCAGTTATCCCCTCTTAGTGAAGTGTAGGCAGTGTCTAGAAGCCGGGCTCTCTAGAGGTAGCTGTGGATGAGCAGCCAAGGTTTATCTAGGAGACACCCAAAGCTCATGCAATACCACTGCAGTCACTCAGCACTTACACACAAGAAAAAACACTCAGTTGTACCAAAATAAAGGTACTTTATTTTTGGCACAAATCACCACAAAACACTAGACGGGTGACCCACCCTTAGGAGGTAAGTAGTACACTAAATATATACACTAGCAATTTGAAATAGCCATAGAAAAGGTTACCAAACAGTGCAAACAGAAATAACCAATAGTGACCCTAGGGGGAGCACAAACCAAATACTAAAAAATTGGAATGCGAACAAGATATCCCCACTTAGGTAAGTAAAATGTTAGAGGGGAGATGGGTGTATTAGAAAACCACAAAGATAAGTAACACAGTACCCCCCAGCGACCAGGAATGCAGGAGTAAAACACTGGATTTCCCCAAACCACCCAAAAGGAGGAAAAGAAGAAAAAAAGACTCCCAGAGAAGCCTGCAAGAAAACCAGCAGTGGTTTCCTGATGAAAGAAGACCTGTAGAGAGAGGGGACCAAGTCGAAGAATCACAATTGAAGTCCAGGAGGAGTAAGAGGTGCTACCCACCCAGCTGTGGATGCAGAAGTTGGTCAACGGTACTGAAGAACAGGTCAGCACTGCAGCCCAGAGCCATAGAAGAGTTCCAGGTGGATGCAGAATGTGTCCCATGCCGAAGGAAGATTGCAGACGGGTCAGTGCAGGATTTCCACCACCAAGCCTTGGCAAAGGCAAAATCGTGGTTAGTGGAAATAGGTGCTGCCGGGGACCAGCAAGACCCAGAAGAACTCCACCCCGGAGGGGGAGTCACAGAGGACCCTCAGTGTCGCAGAGAGTCCAAAGGAGCACAGGCAGCACTCACTGGAGTCCCACAGGACAGTGACACTGGAGTCGCTGAAGAAGCCCACACAGGACTACAAAAGAAGATCCCACGCCGCAAGAGAACCACGCAGAAGGGTGGGATTTGCAGAAAGAAGTGCTGTGTGCTGGAGCTGTACGTAGCCAGAAGATCCATTGGAGGAGATGCAAACAAGCCTTGGCAGCTGCAAGGGACGCAGTGCTCTGTGGTGCTGTCCTTTGTGGGAAGGCAAAGGCTTACCTCCACAGTTGGACAGCTGGCAGAGAGGACCAAGGGATTGCTCCTGACTACCACCAGTGATGCAGGATCCACGCAGCTCAGCAGGAGAGGGGATCCACACAGCCGGTCGGCGGTTGTCCAAGGGAGATTCCTCCTTCTTCTTGTGCAGTTTAAAGAGTTGCAGTCTTCTGAGGATGCACAGCAAGGAAATTGTTGCAAAGCTGGCAGGAACTCTGGAAACAGTGTTGCAGAAGTCTTCCTCGTGGATCTACAGATTGTGTGTTCCTGGAGGCTCCAGTTGTGGTTTTGGAGGCCAGAAGTCAAAGCAGAGGTTGCAGAGGAGTCCTGTTGGAATTTTGCAAGCCAAATCTGAGGACCCACCCAAGAGAGAGACCCTAAAAAGCCCTGAGGTGGGACTGGTCACCTAACCAGGTAAGCACCTATCAGGAGGGGGCTCTGACATCACATGCCTGGCCTGGCCACTCATATGCTCCCAGAGGTCCCTGCCAACCTTATAATCAAGATGGCAGAACCCAGGGACCCTCTGGAGGAGCTCTGGGCACCACCCCCTGGGATAGTGATAGACAGGGGAGTTGTAAGGAAATGCCTCCTTGGCATGGTTGCCCCCTGACTTTTTGCCTTTGCTGATGCTATGTTTACAATTGAAAGTGTGCTGAGGCCTGCTAACCAGGCCCCAGCACCAGTGTTCTTTCCCTAACCTGTACTTTTGTATCCACAATTGGCAGACCCTGGCATCCAGATAAGTCCCTTGTAACTGGTACTTCTAGTACCAAGGGCCCTGATGCCAAGGAAGGTCTCTAAGGGCTGCAGCATGTCTTATGCCACCCTGGAGACCTCTCACTCAGCACAGACACACTGCTTACCAGCTTGTGTGTGCTAGTGAGGACAAAACGAGTAAGTCGACATGGCACTCCCCTCAGGGTGCCATGCCAGCCTCTCACTGCCTATGCAGTATAGGTAAGACACCCCTCTAGCAGGCCTTACAGCCCTAAGGCAGGGTGCACTATACCATAGGTGAGGGTACCAGTGCATGAGCATGGTACCCCTACAGTGTCTAAACAAAACCTTAGACATTGTAAGTGCAGGGTAGCCATAAGAGTATATGGTCTGGGAGTCTGTCAAACACGAACTCCACAGCACCATAATGGCTACACTGAAAACTGGGAAGTTTGGTATCAAACTTCTCAGCACAATAAATGCACACTGATGCCAGTGTACATTTTATTGTAAAATACACCACAGAGGGCACCTTAGAGGTGCCCCCTGAAACTTAACCGACTATCTGTGTAGGCTGACTAGTTTTAGCAGCCTGCCACAAACCGAGACATGTTGCTGGCCCCATGGGGAGAGTGCCTTTGTCACTCTGAGGCCAGTAACAAAGCCTGCACTGGGTGGAGATGCTAACACCTCTCCCAGGCAGGAATTGTCACACCTGGCGGTGAGCCTCAAAGGCTCACCTCCTTTGTGCCAACCCAGCAGGACACTCCAGCTAGTGGAGTTGCCCGCCCCCTCCGGCCAGGCCCCACTTTTGGCGGCAAGGCCGGAGAAAATAATGAGAATAACAAGGAGGAGTCACTGGCCAGTCAGGACAGCCCCTAAGGTGTCCTGAGCTGAGGTGACTCTAACTTTTAGAAATCCTCCATCTTGCAGATGGAGGATTCCCCCAATAGGGTTAGGATTGTGACCCCCTCCCCTTGGGAGGAGGCACAAAGAGGGTGTACCCACCCTCAGGGCTAGTAGCCATTGGCTACTAACCCCCCAGACCTAAACACGCCCTTAAATTTAGTATTTAAGGGCTACCCTGAACCCTAGAAAATTAGATTCCTGCAACAAGAAGAAGGACTGCCCAGCTGAAAACCCCTGCAGCGGAAGACCAGAAGACGACAACTGCCTTGGCTCCAGAAACTCACCGGCCTGTCTCCTGCCTTCCAAAGATCCTGCTCCAGCGACGCCTTCCGAAGGGACCAGCGACCTCGACATCCTCTGAGGACTGCCCCTGCTTCGAAAAGACAAGAAACTCCCGGGGACAGCGGACCTGCTCCAAGAAAAGCTGCAACTTTGTTTCCAGCAACTTTAAAGAACCCTGCAAGCTCCCCGCAAGAAGCGTGAGACTTGCAACACTGCACCCGGCGACCCCGACTCGGCTGGTGGAGATCCGACGCCTCAGGAGGGACCCCAGGACTACTCTAAGACTGTGAGTACAAAAACCTGTCCCCCCTGAGCCCCCACAGCGCCGCCTGCAGAGGGAATCCCGAGGCTTCCCCTGACCGCGACTCTTTGAACCTAAAGTCCCGACGCCTGGGAGAGACCCTGCACCCGCAGCCCCCAGGACCTGAAGGACCGGACTTTCACTGGAGAAGTGACCCCCAGGAGTCCCTCTCCCTTACCCAAGTGGAGGTTTCCCCGAGGAACCCCCCCCTTGCCTGCCTGCAGCGCTGAAGAGATCCCGAGATCTCTCATAGACTAACATTGCGAACCCGACGCTTGTTTCTACACTGCACCCGGCCGCCCCCGCGCCGCTGAGGGTGAAATTTCTGTGTGGACTTGTGTCCCCCCCGGTGCCCTACAAAACCCCCCTGGTCTGCCCTCCGAAGACGCGGGTACTTACCTGCAAGCAGACCGGAACCGGGGCACCCCCTTCTCTCCATTCTAGCCTATGTGTTTTGGGCACCACTTTGAACTCTGCACCTGACCGGCCCTGAGCTGCTGGTGTGGTGACTTTGGGGTTGCTCTGAACCCCCAACGGTGGGCTACCTTGGACCAAGAACTGAACCCTGTAAGTGTCTTACTTACCTGGTAAAACTAACAAATACTTACCTCCCCTAGGAACTGTGAAAATTGCACTAAGTGTCCACTTTTAAAACAGCTATTTGTCAATAACTTGAAAAGTATACATGCAATTTTTATGATTTGAAGTTCCTAAAGTACTTACCTGCAATACCTTTCGAATGAGATATTACATGTAGAATTTGAACCTGTGGTTCTTAAAATAAACTAAGAAAATATATTTTTCTATATAAAAACCTATTGGCTGGATTTGTCTCTGAGTGTGTGTACCTCATTTATTGTCTATGTGATGTACAACAAATGCTTAACACTACTCCTTGGATAAGCCTACTGCTCGACCACACTACCACAAAATAGAGCATTAGTATTATCTATTTTTACCACTATTTTACCTCTAAGGGGAACCCTTGGACTCTGTGCATGCTATTCCTTACTTTGAAATAGCACATACAGAGCCAACTTCCTACATTGGTGGATCAGCGGTGGGGTACAAGACTTTGCATTTGCTGGACTACTCAGCCAATACCTGATCACACGACAAATTCCAAAATTGTCATTAGAAATTGATTTTTGCAATTTGAAAAGTTTTCTAAATTCTTAAAAGACCTGCTAGGGCCTTGTGTTAGATCCTGTTTAGCATTTCTTTTAGAGTTTAAAAGTTTGTAAAAGTTTGAATTAGATTGTAGAACCAGTTTTAGTTTCTTAAAAAGTATTCCAACTTTTAGAAGCATAATGTCTAGCACAGATGTGAATGTGGTGGAACTCGACACCACACCTTACCTCCATCTACAGATGAGAGAGCTAAGGTCACTCTGTAAACTAAAGAAAATAGCAATGGGCCCCAAACCTACCAAAGTACAGCTCCAGGAGCTTTTGGCAGAGTTTGAAAAGGCCAACCCCTCTGAGGATGGCAACTCAGAGGAGGAAGATAGTGACTTGGAGGGAAATTCCCCCCCTCCAGTCCTACTTAGGGAGAGCAGGGCTTCTCAAGCCCTGACTCCACAAATAATAGTCAGAGATGCTGGTTCCCTCACAGGAGGGACCAACAACTCTGAAATCACTGAGGATAACTCCAGTGAAGAGGACATCCAGTTAGCCAGGATGGCCAAAAGATTGGCTTTGGAAAGACAGATCCTAGCCATAGAGAGGGAAAGACAAGAGATGGGCCTAGGACCCATCAATGGTGGCAGCAACATAAATAGGGTCAGAGATTCTCCTGACATGTTGAAAATCCCCAAAGGGATTGTAACTAAATATGAAGATGGTGATGACATCACCAAATGGTTCACAGCTTTTGAGAGGGCTTGTGTAACCAGAAAAGTGAACAGATCTCACTGGGGTGCTCTCCTTTGGGAAATGTTCACAGGAAAGTGTAGGGATAGACTCCTCACACTCTCTGGACAAGATGCAGAATCTTATGACCTCATGAAGGGTACCCTGATTGAGGGCTTTGGATTCTCCACTGAGGAGTACAGGATTAGGTTCAGGGGGGCTCAAAAATCCTCGAGCCAGACCTGGGTTGACTTTGTTGACTACTCAGTGAAAACACTAGATGGTTGGATTCAAGGCAGTGGTGTAAATAATTATGATGGGCTGTACAATTTATTTGTGAAAGAACACCTGTTAAGTAATTGTTTCAATGATAAACTGCATCAGCATCTGGTAGACCTAGGACCAATTTCTCCCCAAGAATTGGGAAAGAAGGCGGACCATTGGGTCAAGACAAGGGTGTCCAAGACTTCAACAGGGGGTGACCAAAAGAAAGGGGTCACAAAGACTCCCCAGCAGAAGGGTGATGAGACAACCAAAACTAAAAATAGTAAAGAGTCTTCTACAGGCCCCCAAAAACCTGCACAGGAGGGTGGGCCCAGAGCCTCTTCACAAAACAATGGGTACAAGGGTAAAAACTTTGATCCCAAAAAGGCCTGGTGTCATAGCTGTAAACAGCATGGACACCAAACTGGAGACAAGGCCTGTCCCAAGAAAGGTTCCACTCCAAACTCCCATCCAGGTAACACTGGTATGGCTAGTCTCCAAGTGGGATCAACAGTGTGCCCAGAGCAAATCAGGGTCCACACTGAAGCTACTCTAGTTTCTGAGGGTGGGGTGGATTTAGCCACACTAGCTGTCTGGCCGCCTAACATGCAAAAATACAGACAGCAACTCTTAATTAATGGGACTAGAATAGAGGGCCTGAGGGATACAGGTGCCAGTGTCACCATGGTGACAGAGAAACTGGTTTCCCCTGGCCAATACCTGACTGGAAAAACTTACACAGTCACCAACGCTGACAATCAGAGAAAAGTACATCCCATGGCAATGGTTACTTTAGAATGGGGAGGGGTCAATGGCCTGAAGCAGGTGGTGGTCTCCTCAAATATCCCAGTGGACTGTCTGCTTGGAAATGACCTGGAGTCCTCAGCATGGGCTGAGGTAGAGCTAAAAACCCATGCAGCAATGCTGGGTATCCCTGAACTGGTGTGTGTGAAAACAAGAGCACAGTGCAAGGCACAGGGTGAAAAAGTAGAGCTGGAGTCTGGAAAAATGGCCCAGCCTACCAAGAGAACAGGAAAGTCAGTTGGGAAGCCAACTGCAACACAGCAAAAGAAAGGGAACCTCTCTTCTCAGGAAGAAGTTCTGCCCTCTGAGGGAACTGAGCCTTTGGAGCTTGAACCTTATCAGGTTGAGCTCTTAGGCCCAGGGGGACCCTCAAGGGAGGAGCTGTGTAAGGGACAAGAAACCTGTCCCTCTCTTGAAGGCCTTAGGCAGCAAGCTGCTGAAGAGTCCAAAGGCAAGAAAAATGGAACACATAGGGTCTATTGGGAAGATGGGCTCCTGTACACTGAGGCCAGAGACCCCAAACCTGGTGCCACTAGGAGAGTGGTAGTGCCTCAGCTGTTCAGAGAGTTCATCCTAACATTGGCCCATGACATTCCCCTTGCTGGACATTTGGGACAAACCAAGACGTGGGAGAGGTTAGTCAACCACTTCTACTGGCCCAATATGTCCAACATGGTTAAGGAGTTTTGCCTCTCCTGCCCCACCTGTCAAGCCAGTGGTAAGACAGGTGGGCATCCAAAGGCCCCCCTCATTCCACTTCCAGTGGTGGGGGTGCCCTTTGAAAGAGTGGGTGTGGACATAGTTGGTCCACTGGAACCTCCCACAGCCTCAGGAAATATGTATATCCTGGTAGTAGTGGATCATGCTACCAGGTATCCTGAAGCTATTCCCCTTAGGTCGACTACTGCCCCTGCAGTAGCCAAGGCCCTCATTGGTATCTTTACCAGAGTGGGTTTCCCTAAGGAGGTGGTGTCTGACAGAGGTACCAACTTCATGTCAGCATACCTAAAGCACATGTGGAATGAGTGTGGAGTGACTTATAAATTCACTACGCCTTACCATCCACAAACTAATGGCTTAGTTGAGAGATTCAACAAGACATTAAAAGGCATGATCATGGGGCTCCCAGAAAAACTCAAAAGGAGATGGGATGTCCTCCTGCCATGTCTGCTTTTCGCTTACAGGGAGGTACCACAGAAGGGAGTAGGGTTCTCACCCTTTGAACTTCTGTTTGGTCATCCTGTAAGGGGACCACTTGCCCTTGTTAAAGAAGGCTGGGAGAGACCTCTCCATGAGCCTAAACAGGACATAGTGGACTATGTACTTGGCCTTCGCTCTAGAATGGCAGAGTACATGGAAAAGGCAACCAAAAACCTTGAGGCCAGCCAACAGCTCCAGAAGTTTTGGTATGACCAAAAGGCTGCACTGGTTGAGTTCCAACCAGGGCAGAAAGTCTGGGTTCTGGAGCCTGTGGCTCCCAGGGCACTCCAGGACAAATGGAGTGGCCCTTACCCAGTACTAGAAAGGAAGAGTCAGGTCACCTACCTGGTGGACCTGGGCACAAGCAGGAGCCCCAAGAGGGTGATCCATGTAAACCGCCTTAAGCTCTTCCACGACAGGGCTGATGTCAATCTGTTGATGGTAACAGATGAGGATCAGGAGGCAGAGAGTGAACCTCTCCCTGATCTTCTGTCATCAGACCCAAAAGATGGTACAGTAGATGGAGTGATCTACTCAGACACCCTCTCTGGCCAACAGCAAGCTGATTGTAGGAGAGTCCTACAACAGTTTCCTGAACTCTTCTCCTTAACCCCTGGTCAGACACACCTGTGTACCCATGATGTGGACACAGGAGACAGCATGCCTGTCAAGAACAAAATCTTTAGACAGTCTGACCATGTTAAGGAAAGCATCAAGGTGGAAGTCCACAAGATGCTGGAATTGGGAGTCATTGAGCGCTCTGACAGCCCCTGGGCTAGCCCAGTGGTCTTAGTCCCCAAACCTCACACCACAGATGGATAGAAAGAGATGAGGTTTTGTGTGGACTACAGAGGGCTCAATTCTGTCACCAAGACAGATGCTCATCCAATTCCAAGAGCTGATGAGCTCATTGATAAATTAGGTGCTGCCAAATTCCTAAGTACCTTTGACTTGACAGCAGGGTACTGGCAAATAAAAATGGCACCTGGAGCAAAAGAAAAGACAGCATTCTCCACACCTGATGGGCATTATCAGTTTACTGTTATGCCCTTTGGTTTAAAGAATGCCCCTGCCACCTTCCAAAGGTTGGTGAATCAAGTCCTTGCTGGCTTGGAGTCCTTTAGCACAGCTTATCTTGATGATATTGCTGTCTTTAGCTCCACCTGGCAGGATCACCTGGTCCACCTGAGGAAGGTTTTGAAGGCTCTGCAATCTGCAGGCCTCTCTATCAAGGCATCCAAATGCCAGATAGGGCAGGGAACTGTGGTTTACTTGGGACACCTTGTAGGTGGAGGCCAAGTTCAGCCACTCCAACCCAAGATCCAGACTATTCTGGACTGGGTAGCTCCAAAAACCCAGACTCAAGTCAGGGCATTCCTTGGCTTGACTGGGTACTACAGGAGGTTTGTGAAGGGATATGGATCCATTGTGACAGCCCTCACTGAGCTCACCTCCAAGAAAATGCCCAAGAAAGTGAACTGGACTGTGGACTGCCAACAGGCCTTTGACACCCTGAAACAGGCAATGTGCTCAGCACCAGTTCTCAAAGCTCCAGATTATTCTAAGCAGTTCATTGTGCAGACTGATGCCTCTGAACATGGGATAGGGGCAGTTTTGTCCCAAACAAATGATGATGGCCTTGACCAGCCTGTTGCTTTCATTAGCAGGAGGTTACTCCCCAGGGAGCAGCGTTGGAGTGCCATTGAGAGGGAGGCCTTTGCTGTGGTTTGGTCCCTGAAGAAGCTGAGACCATACCTCTTTGGGACTCACTTCCTAGTTCAAACTGACCACAGACCTCTCAAATGGCTGATGCAAATGAAAGGTGAAAATCCTAAACTGTTGAGGTGGTCCATCTCCCTACAGGGAATGGACTTTATAGTGGAACACAGACCTGGGACTGCCCATGCCAATGCAGATGGCCTTTCCAGGTTCTTCCACTTAGAAAATGAAGACTCTCTTGGGAAAGGTTAGTCTCATCCTCTTTCGTTTGGGGGGGGGTTGTGTAAGGAAATGCCTCCTTGGCATGGTTGCCCCCTGACTTTTTGCCTTTGCTGATGCTATGTTTACAATTGAAAGTGTGCTGAGGCCTGCTAACCAGGCCCCAGCACCAGTGTTCTTTCCCTAACCTGTACTTTTGTATCCACAATTGGCAGACCCTGGCATCCAGATAAGTCCCTTGTAACTGGTACTTCTAGTACCAAGGGCCCTGATGCCAAGGAAGGTCTCTAAGGGCTGCAGCATGTCTTATGCCACCCTGGAGACCTCTCACTCAGCACAGACACACTGCTTACCAGCTTGTGTGTGCTAGTGAGGACAAAACGAGTAAGTCGACATGGCACTCCCCTCAGGGTGCCATGCCAGCCTCTCACTGCCTATGCAGTATAGGTAAGACACCCCTCTAGCAGGCCTTACAGCCCTAAGGCAGGGTGCACTATACCATAGGTGAGGGTACCAGTGCATGAGCATGGTACCCCTACAGTGTCTAAACAAAACCTTAGACATTGTAAGTGCAGGGTAGCCATAAGAGTATATGGTCTGGGAGTCTGTCAAACACGAACTCCACAGCACCATAATGGCTACACTGAAAACTGGGAAGTTTGGTATCAAACTTCTCAGCACAATAAATGCACACTGATGCCAGTGTACATTTTATTGTAAAATACACCACAGAGGGCACCTTAGAGGTGCCCCCTGAAACTTAACCGACTATCTGTGTAGGCTGACTAGTTTTAGCAGCCTGCCACAAACCGAGACATGTTGCTGGCCCCATGGGGAGAGTGCCTTTGTCACTCTGAGGCCAGTAACAAAGCCTGCACTGGGTGGAGATGCTAACACCTCTCCCAGGCAGGAATTGTCACACCTGGCGGTGAGCCTCAAAGGCTCACCTCCTTTGTGCCAACCCAGCAGGACACTCCAGCTAGTGGAGTTGCCCGCCCCCTCCGGCCAGGCCCCACTTTTGGCGGCAAGGCCGGAGAAAATAATGAGAATAACAAGGAGGAGTCACTGGCCAGTCAGGACAGCCCCTAAGGTGTCCTGAGCTGAGGTGACTCTAACTTTTAGAAATCCTCCATCTTGCAGATGGAGGATTCCCCCAATAGGGTTAGGATTGTGACCCCCTCCCCTTGGGAGGAGGCACAAAGAGGGTGTACCCACCCTCAGGGCTAGTAGCCATTGGCTACTAACCCCCCAGACCTAAACACGCCCTTAAATTTAGTATTTAAGGGCTACCCTGAACCCTAGAAAATTAGATTCCTGCAACAAGAAGAAGGACTGCCCAGCTGAAAACCCCTGCAGCGGAAGACCAGAAGACGACAACTGCCTTGGCTCCAGAAACTCACCGGCCTGTCTCCTGCCTTCCAAAGATCCTGCTCCAGCGACGCCTTCCGAAGGGACCAGCGACCTCGACATCCTCTGAGGACTGCCCCTGCTTCGAAAAGACAAGAAACTCCCGGGGACAGCGGACCTGCTCCAAGAAAAGCTGCAACTTTGTTTCCAGCAACTTTAAAGAACCCTGCAAGCTCCCCGCAAGAAGCGTGAGACTTGCAACACTGCACCCGGCGACCCCGACTCGGCTGGTGGAGATCCGACGCCTCAGGAGGGACCCCAGGACTACTCTAAGACTGTGAGTACAAAAACCTGTCCCCCCTGAGCCCCCACAGCGCCGCCTGCAGAGGGAATCCCGAGGCTTCCCCTGACCGCGACTCTTTGAACCTAAAGTCCCGACGCCTGGGAGAGACCCTGCACCCGCAGCCCCCAGGACCTGAAGGACCGGACTTTCACTGGAGAAGTGACCCCCAGGAGTCCCTCTCCCTTACCCAAGTGGAGGTTTCCCCGAGGAACCCCCCCCTTGCCTGCCTGCAGCGCTGAAGAGATCCCGAGATCTCTCATAGACTAACATTGCGAACCCGACGCTTGTTTCTACACTGCACCCGGCCGCCCCCGCGCCGCTGAGGGTGAAATTTCTGTGTGGACTTGTGTCCCCCCCGGTGCCCTACAAAACCCCCCTGGTCTGCCCTCCGAAGACGCGGGTACTTACCTGCAAGCAGACCGGAACCGGGGCACCCCCTTCTCTCCATTCTAGCCTATGTGTTTTGGGCACCACTTTGAACTCTGCACCTGACCGGCCCTGAGCTGCTGGTGTGGTGACTTTGGGGTTGCTCTGAACCCCCAACGGTGGGCTACCTTGGACCAAGAACTGAACCCTGTAAGTGTCTTACTTACCTGGTAAAACTAACAAATACTTACCTCCCCTAGGAACTGTGAAAATTGCACTAAGTGTCCACTTTTAAAACAGCTATTTGTCAATAACTTGAAAAGTATACATGCAATTTTTATGATTTGAAGTTCCTAAAGTACTTACCTGCAATACCTTTCGAATGAGATATTACATGTAGAATTTGAACCTGTGGTTCTTAAAATAAACTAAGAAAATATATTTTTCTATATAAAAACCTATTGGCTGGATTTGTCTCTGAGTGTGTGTACCTCATTTATTGTCTATGTGATGTACAACAAATGCTTAACACTACTCCTTGGATAAGCCTACTGCTCGACCACACTACCACAAAATAGAGCATTAGTATTATCTATTTTTACCACTATTTTACCTCTAAGGGGAACCCTTGGACTCTGTGCATGCTATTCCTTACTTTGAAATAGCACATACAGAGCCAACTTCCTACAGGAGTGGTCACTCCCCTTTCCATTGTCCAGTTTTAAGCAGGGACTGGGGGGTCCTTGAACTGGTGTGGACTGGTTTATGCACAGAGGGCACCAAATGTGCCCTTCAAAGCAAAACCAGTGGGTTGCGAAAGCTAACCGTCCCCAGCCAGACACACCTTTTTCCAAAGGGAGAGGGTGTTACCTCCTCTCCCAAAGGAAATCCTTTGTTCTGCCTTCCTGGGCTTCATCAGATCAAGCAGCAGGAGACCAGAAACCTGTCTGAGGGGTGGCAGCACCTGGGCTGCCTGGAAAACCCTGTAAGACTTGTGGTAGCAATGCTGGGGGTCCTCTAAGGAGCCGCCAGTTTGCATGGAATCATACTTCCAATACTTGCAACAGTATTAGCGTATGATTCCGACATGTGTGGTACCAAACATGCCCACGTTTGGAGTTACCATTATGTAGCTGGACATAGGTAGTGACCTATGTCCAGTACACACATAAAATGGCTTCCCTGCACTTACAAAGTCCAGTAAAATTGTTGCGTGGGCTCTCATTGTCCTAATGAGACTACTGGATTTTCGGGCGGCAAGATCGTTCACAGTGTGGGGGACTAAGTCTAACCCACAGCGAAGGACCCTTGACACCCCAAATCCGGGTTGAGCTCCGGCTAACTAGCAGTGCCTTATCTCTTCCAAAAGGAAGAGGCAATTGGGCAGCCGAGCGCATGCCATCTTAGTGCTTCCCAGGGAAGTCGTGGTCACTCAGGTCCCAACCAGTTCTCTCATACACAGTATGGTCTCATATATAAATGACAAAGGCAGTTTGAGTATTAAAGATTGGTTTACTAAAACAACAGCATTTTAGATAACAAGGCGTGAGCCGCAATAACCAGAACCATACAAAACAGTAGGATTGAAATAGTAACGAGGAGAGTGAAACATAAGAATACCGCTATCATAGTGCAACTAGATTTTTTTCTCTCTTCTCAGTTCTATTTGGATCACAGCATATTAAGCTCTAAGCCTGCCTTTCGTGTTCCCCTGGGAGGACATCGACCCTCATACCTGAGCAAAGGCCTGTGATCGGGATCAGCATCTGCAACCGGGCAGTCAGCGTCTAGTTGTGGGTTCATGGTCAGAATCTCCCTCTTACGTGTACCAGGACTAGGAAGTGTTTTTATAACTAACACGCCGGTGTTCTAAGAAACGTCCCTACGTAAGAATGTGTACTTTCTACGAACCCTAAAGACTAAACTTCTACCACGTCTATTGGCAATGTACCAGACTGTATCCTTGACTGAAGCACAGAGCGAGCAAGAATGTATTGTTTGAGAGCTTCAGTGCTGAAGTAAGCTAAACAGTGTGATAGACGAAAATAAAACAAGACAGTGAAACTGGTTATTGTAAAATAACAGTGCAAGGCTAAATAAAATGCATCTAGGGCAAAGTGCACAGAGGCCTAATACTTTAAGCAAACGTGCAGAAAGCTACATTAAAAATGGCTACACTACACCCTCCCCTTGTCGGTAGAAAGTGGTTTAAGCTGAAGCTAAAAATGCCCTAAGCTAAAAGAGAATTAAAACCCTTCATAATTTCAACAAGTCAAGAGGACACCAAAGCACATTAATCCTCAATTTAGAAATAAGCATGCGACTAAGAGCCAAATTCATGTGACCGAGTGAATTTAGACCAGATCCAATTTAAGCAGTGGTCATGGAAAGCAGGAAGTTCTCCCCTTTGGCAGATGACAAGACCGGAAAATCCACGCCAAGGACTATCAAGGAGCAGGTGTGTTCCAAAGCTCCAGTGTCAACCAAGGCGGCATCCCGTACAGAGTCCGTAAACGAGTTAATATCAACTTCCTCCAGGAAGGGTATCTCGTAATCAGCCTCACGAAGCAAACGCAGCCGCAGCGCGCATGTTAGGGAATGAGCCCTCATGGGGAACATCCACAGATCAGCATCAACCACTGGGGGCGTTGCTGTGAGAGACAGATGTCTAGTGCATGTTCAAAAGAACATCAACGGCACCGAAACACGGGCTGCACACAATACAAAACCGGTCTGAATGACAGAGACCAGTCACACCCCAAATGTTCCAGGAGTGTTGCTCCAAAGTGCTGGATCATGCGTTCACGACACAGCTGCGCTGATGGGAGCGCCCACATTCGTCCTTGTTGCGGCGGGACAGCCATTGCGGAAAAACAGCAACAGCAAAATGCCGGCTAATAAAGCCAAAGTTATCAAATTCCCCAAAAATGCTTCAGAAAATTGAATGAATAGCCGAAGGTATTAAAACAAATATGTAAGAGAAGGTGTGAACGAAACCAACACCAACGATTTTGAAAAAATGTGCTAATCCAGCCGTGCTGGACGCATTAAATATAAGTCCCACGAGTTCACCAAAGTGGCTCGGAAAGTTGGTATTTAACAGGGACTGTATTTCTGCTGACGACCTTGCCACCTGAAGTGCGTAGGTCTGGCGTGCAGATGTAAGGGCCGCATGCTTCTGAAACAACAAAGCCTTTAGTCTACTTAACTTGTCGAAATTCACCTCGGAAGTAGCAGTGTGAGGCCATATATCCGCTACCTCCCTTAATTTAGTGGGGGAAACAACACATTCCCGCAGCAAGTAACGACCTTGGTGGCCGAAACAACGTAAACTATTCCGGCCCTGCATGCCACAACAGTCTTCACTATTGAGGAGGACGTAGCTGCCGTTTTAAAAGCACCTGGAACGTGCGTTTAATCAAGGGGACTGGAACTCCCTTCAGATAGCAAGCCAAGTTCGCAACCAAATCATCGAATGGCTGACTGAAGTCTTGCATTCACTACCGCTAAGAAAGACCTCTTTCATGACATTGAGACACTTGTACAAGAAGGGAAGCTCCCACATCTCATGGATATAACTATCCCCCAGCTTCTCCTATCTGTCTACCGGAACATGTTTCAAACAAGAAGTGAATTGTAACCTAGAAATAGGCAGATTAATAACCCTGTGTATCAACCACTCTGCAGATGGTATTTCGGCCACAGTAAAAGGCAATCTTTCTAATTTTTCAATGTTAAGCATGACATAAGTTGCCTCCTTCTTAGCCATTAGTTGTTGTTGTCGCGTTAAATTAAAGGAAAAAAATATCTCTGGCACTGATGTGCTGCCACGGAACGGGACCCGCCTTCAATGTCTGAAGCGTCTGACCCAACTGGACCGGGTCTGACTTTGTCCATGATATAAAGAAGACATATCAGACCGAATAATGTCTATAGCAGAAGAAACAATGTTGTTAATCGTATATATTCGGTCGGACAAGGTGTGAATTCCATTATCCACAACAGCTAATGCCTTTTTCAAATTTTCCTGATCTATTTGCCTTAACCGGGCTGCAGCCTCCTGTTGGGAAAGTTTCCATATTTCATTGTACACTTCGTACAAGAAACGCTTCGTACGTGGTGTTTTTGGGCCTGACAAAAAACTTGCAAGTCAGTGTTATTAGACAGGAGAGTGAGATGTGTCTTGACTGCATCTAGTGAGGATGATTTTAACCATTGTTGGTACAATTATCCCACACTATATGTAGTAATAATTTCAGCATGTTCTCGTGATATATAGCGAGGGTCTGCCCGACTTGTCCTGAAAGCCCCTGAGGTGGTGACAAAAAGTTGATGACCTCCATTGGTGTCTATAGGCCACAATACCCACCCGAACGTGTCAATGAAGTGTTAAATGTACCATTCTGGACCCAGTCTGTAAGCTCACTAAAAGTGGCATTTATGTATTTCTGCCAGTTATTAATCTTTGTAGGGACAGGTATACTAGGCATGTTCAATTCTCTAATCATTGCTAAGCCCAAACAGCTAGTCTGTTGTACTGTTTCATTTAAAAAAAAATCATTTGGACGGGAATGATACATGCTCTAAACAATGTTTTTCTACCCTTTGTCTGCCAATGTTTTGTTCCCCAAACACTTTTCAAATCAACATTATTTGACCAATATTCATAACCTTCAATCGACAGTCGGGAAACAAAGGAATCTGAGTATATGAATTTCGTATTAGTCAACAACATTTGCTTATCTCTAGACAGAGTTAACTTAAAATAATATGACTTAGCATTCATTTGATGATTCCCAGAAAAATACGTAAATTTGTCAGAATAAGTTTTGGAACTCCCTTGCGGGGGAGTTGGGCAATGCTCCCATTGCGTATAGTCAAATATCGTTTTCAGACTACTTGCTTTTTGTATGAAATGGTGCCATAATAATTATAGCAAAACATGTCACCATAATTGTCTTTAAACTGGCAAACATCTTCATTTTCATAGACAGTATAATAATGTAATTCAGTCATCATGGAATCAACTGTCTTCACATCCCAATCATCAGATACAATGCCTTGTATTACTATATCATTCATAGATAATTCAAATACTGTATGTCCTAAAGTTATCTCAGTGGGACCGTATATATCAAACATTACTTTATCCCACACAATCCCATCTGGAATTGGCACTGCAGAAATGTTCACAAAGGACAAGTCTTTTCGAACCTTATGTGATGAAAAATGTGGCTTCAACACCTCCACCACCTGTTCAACCGCTGATCTCTCAGGAAGAAAATGACCATGTATCAACAGAAAAAAGGTAATGACAAACCCTATCCAGAGAAAAAATGCTGACCTAGTCAATAAGAGCCACAGATAGTTCCAAGGAAAAACAAAATATGTATCTTTAAGCCAACACATCAGCTTACGTGGACCTGTGTCAGTAGTTGAAGAGGCAAACAAGTCCGATAGACCATCGTTGTTGTTGGCAAAGTACCCAGAGGCAGTTCGTGCAAAAGGTGTTGCCGTATTCAGTGGAGGAGTTGGTGTTTCTAGCGGTGGTACACTGTAGATAACACCATCCGCAACGTCAGTAGTCATAGTGACTCGATCAAATGTTTCCAAGTTATTTGTTGTCAGTGGAACTAAAGCGAGATCATCATCCACCCTCCCCAAGCTCGGAGAGGCAACAGTGTTGGTATAAATAACTTGGAGCGGAACATCTTCCCCAGTAGTGAGAGGGATTCTGGAACTACTGGACGTTCTTCTTGGTCTGCTGTGCAGAATCGGCCACATGTTGTAACTTGACATTGTCAATAGAAGCAAAGCGATTTTCTTTGGCACCTGGCAACGGTGGTAAAATAACAGTTCTTGTTCCGTGTATCCACAACACAGGGACTGGTGCTCGATAAGAAGGGCTAAATTCTTTTTTCACTGCGACCTTTTCACGCACAAGATCCCCAACTCTGGGAATCCAACCAGTAGGTGTTACTGGCACATCCTTAATTCCTGTGGAGGCAGCACTTTTAGAAGAGTTATCTTCACAGAACTGTTGTAATTCCTACAAAACAGTGACCCGATCATTTATGTCAAAAGGCGTTTCTGCTGCCTCCACACCAGGACTGCCAAGATCCGGAACAAATATTCGTGTTCCGAACAGGCACTCATATGAAGTACGACCCCCCAGGGACCTTCTAGGCAGGTTATTTAGTGCACTCTGAACTCCATACAGGTGGGTTAGCCAACTACGACCCGTACCTAAGACTCCTGAATGCCCCTGAGGCAAAAGCAGGGCCCTGATCCGATAGGAATGCCGCAACTGCATATGTATCGACAAAGACACGCAAATCTTTAATACCAGTTCGAGCGTCAGCCGAGCGCTGTGGCCACACCCACACAAATCTGGAGCAAGAATCAACAGCGACTAGTATATATTTGTATTCACTATCCAGTGTTAGCGGACCGCAATGATGCAAGTACACACATTGTAATGGTCTGTTGGATATTAAGCGGGGTGTCTGCGGCGGGCGCTTGGCAGTTGAAACTTTAATTTGTTGACAGATGTCACAACAAAGGACATACTGCTTAGTCTCTTTATAGAGACCAGGCCACCAGTAACGGGCCTGTAATAGCAAAATTGTGCCGGCCATGCCAGCATGTGCAGATGCCACTCCCTCATGCGCAGCATTTATCAATTGTGGTCTTACAACTTTATTGGGGATCTCGCGTATGCCTAAACTAGGTATTTTAACCTCCGCGTTGAGCATACTTCCCATGATGTATTGATATTTACTAGGAAATCCTTTAGGATAGGGCGTGCCATCAACCGTAGCTTTTATGGCAGCCAGAATTTGTCTGGTTTGGAACTCAAACGAGTCACTGTGGCCACAGTGGCAACTGCCACTGCTGACTTTGCGGCTTCATCTGCCAAAGTATTCCCAGCAACGTATATTCCAACGCGCTGGTGTCCAAGAGTATGTACAACATGGACTTTGGGTAGCATCTCCTTCAGGTCTGCTACCTTCCCCCACAGTAGTCTGTGTTTTATGGTGTTGCCTTTCGAATCTCTGAACCCATTCAAGCACCAGTAATGTAGGTATTCATTAAAAGACTGGACGCAATAATATGAATCACAATCAGTGTAAACTGCGTCGGATCGGTATGTTCTAATGCCATCAGTAGAGCCTTCAGCTCAGCCAACTGTGCCGTACAATCCCCTAAGGTCTGTGTATAAGTATGTTGGGGGCAGAATTTTTCCCCCTCCATATGGCCGCCCACCACTGCACATGCAGCAGAATATTGGTGTTTTGTCCCCACCGCCGGTTGCGCAGAGCCATCGGTGTACATGACTACTTGATATTGATCAATAGGCAACATGTCAGCGGGAACTGGATATTCAACTTCATAATGCAGAAATTCCTGAGTTTGTAACGTTGGGTCAAAAATGTAATCTACATCAGTGGCTGTTAAAGAAATAGCCCATTGTATCCATCCCGGGTGTAGTGCTTTTGCGTCAGGAACGCTCGCTTTTGTAACAGCCTCCAGGGCCGGAATAGGGGAAACGTCAATAATGCGTTTGCCCCGGGCTAGAGGTCGTTCCTTAATAACAGCCATCTGTACAGCAGTGAGAATTTTCTCTGTTGGTGCAAATCGTTGTTCAGCAGCCAAATACAAGTGGGACTTGTATCCAATTGGGATGGTCTCACCTTCATTAAATGTGACAAACGTAAACCCAATGGCCCCAGCTATCACCCTGATGACCAAATGCGTCTTACTGTCCTGTGTATGTAAATGTTTTGCTGCTAGTAGGTCTGCTTGTAACTCCCGAAGAGTATGTGTATGTTCAATTGTCCAGAATTTGCTTGAAAAATCAGGACGGATTATTTTGTGTAAAGGTTTTATGCGTGTAGCATAATCAGGAATGTATGTTCTGCCAAAATTTTGAAAGCCCAACAATGATTGGAGTTTCTTAATCGTATTAGGTGGTTGCAATTGTGCACAGTTTTCAAAAAATTGTGGCGCTAGGCTCTTTCCTTCATTCAACAGCTCATATCCCAGGAATATAACGCTGAGGAAGGCAATTTTAGATTTTTTGACGTTAAATTTGTAGGCAATTTTGGCAAACCCTACAACAATGCGGGCTACCAGTCTTAAATGTTGTAGTAACTCGTCATCCGTGAGATATATATCATCTACATATGACAATGCTTCAGGGTCCAACTCGTGTAAAATTGCAGTCAAACGAGCCGCAAACAGTCCCGGGCCATTCTTATACCCCTGAGGCAAACAGAATTTTTTCTGGGAGCCTAACGCGCTAAAGCTTATCAATTCCCTGCTTTCGGGTGCTATATTCTGGCAGAAGAATCCATTCGAGATGTCTAAAGTCGTTTTATATTTTTTCCGCACAATGTTGTTCATCAGTGTGGCGCTATGTGAATTTTGTATCAAATATCTGTAGTCTAAGACTATTCTATATGAAGGGTCCGGTTTAGCTACAGGGAATAAGGGATTACTCATTGGTGAGACACAGGGTTCAATTACCCCCTGGTATTCCAGTTGTGTAAGTATTTCCCTCACCGGTGCCCTTGCTTGATGTTTTATTGGATACTGCGGTTGTGGCTGAGGTTCACCTTTAATCGGAATTACATGATACAGAGAATCCCTTTCCCACCATACGTGATTTCTATATAAGGCAGGTGCTTGTTCTAGAGCCCATTTGATGCAATAGGACTCTGCGAGTTCCCCTGGAACAAGTGGTGAGAACGAAGGTTTAATAACCTCCTCCCCAACTGGGCAGGTGCGAACAAAGTCGGGCGGCCAATCCCGTTCAGCCAGCAAACTGTCATATATCTTGACTACACGATCCCAAAAGATTGCGTTTATAGTGCGTTCAATGTCTCCTTCCAATTGTAAAGTCACTGTTTACACCCTATTGGGTTCAGAGACGCGCATATCTGCTGTTTCAACTTGTATGAAGTCATCAGTTGCTTTCACCTCCAGATGCTCTAGAAGATTCCGGCGAACTATTGTGACCTCTGCCGCGCTGTCTAGCAGTGCTAGTGCCCATGTCTTGTTCTTCAAGAGAACTCTCTTCCTGTGTGGTTTTTTAACTGAGACTGCCGCCACCTTTTTCTTTTTAAACTGTTGTTTTTTTTTTTGTATCGGTTTCTCTTCCTTCTTGACGGAAACCTCCGAAGAGCGTTGTGATTCCGGTCTTGGTTTCACGTACTCTGTTCCCCGCTCTGACCGCCCACCTCTCTCATTTCTCTTTTCCGATGAGTCCTGAAAGGAACGAGATTGGTGTGTATCAATGTATTGATATCTATTAGGCGTCTTCAAATTATCCCTATTTCTGAGATTATCCCTACTCTGCGGGGTCTCCGTACGCAGAGATTCTCCCCTTTCTTTCTTAGGTGTCTGTTTTTTCTCCCAGCGCTTCTTATTACCCTCAGGTTGCTGTTTAGCATTGTCTTTACTAATTTTTCTTTGAAACTGTGGTTTTTGCGGTCTAGCCCCCTAGGCTGTCTCGACCGATACTGGAATATGTTTCCGCTATTATTTTATGCAGTTCCCGCTCCTGGTCTAGTTGCAGGACGTCACGAAGACTCGTACGCACCACAAGTGCAACCGCCTCCCCTTTAAGATTACTTAGTATTATTTAAGAAACCGTGGCATAGTTGCCCATCAGTTGCATTCCTAAATCTAGGGCTGGGGCAGCCCTGTATTCATCCTGAATCTGTTTAAGCACTTCTGGTAGGCTGGCCAAGGTCAGTGTACCGTGTGCCATTGTATAGAGCGCGGCAAACACCGTGCCCCATGTATTACAATGTTCCACTGTGGGAACAATGCCAAATGGTAAACACATAGTTAATATTCTATGTTTGTCCTGAGGTCCCGTATGGGGAAATACCGCCTCCAGCATATTAATTTTCTGTGCCAGCCACAATGGAGTATCCTCCCGTTTTGCTGGAACTTTACCCATGATAGAGTGTACAGTCACCGGGTTTATATCTGGTGCTACTACATGTGGTTGTGCTGGAGCAGCACGCGCTGGGTTTGTATTTAGTGTCTGCATCACAAATTGTACTAAGAGTCTATATGTAACCGTTAAGTCTGTATATAAACGACGAACTTCAGCCACTGGCATATTCGCAACCGCAGGATGTGGTGTATATGTGGCCAATAAAGGCCAGGTTGGACCATCATTACTCAGTGGACCTAACCTTACAGGCAATATTGTATAGGGTAGGGCGCCATCAAGCCAATTATTATGTTCTTGATAAGATAGAGGTATCTCTAGGTATGCGTACGCCCTGTACTGGCCAGGCGAGTTCGCAACTGTATGTGTGCAATGTATTTGTATTCCCATCAACTGCTGGAAATGTGACCCAGGAGTAGAAAAGTTCTGTTCTATAGGCTGCATGGGCGGCCACCACAAACGTGACTGGACCACCCTGGATCGTAAGACCATGCGAAAGTAAATGTGCTGTGAGCGGCTGTCTCATGTTAAGAGCTATTTGTATTACCTGGGGATTCGCCATTAGAAAAACAGCAATGGTTCAGAGAAGGCACACCAAAACGGGGTCTTTCCTTTTAAGGTTCAAGCTTTAACAACCATCCGCTACATTTAGGGTTACCTATATCGCGGTGGTGGAAGTCCTCAGTGCCTCGGACGTCTTCGTTAAAGGAACTGAGGGATCATTATAATATATGAGCCAAGAGAAAATGGTGGACCCGAAAATTAGAGTCAGACCAATCGTTGGCAGCGCCATGTCACGTAGGCTCTCATTATCCTAATGAGACTACTGGATTTTTGGGCGGCAAGATCGTTCACAGTGTGGGGGACTAAGTCTAACCCACGGCGAAGGACCCTTGTCACCCCAAATCCGGGTTGAGCTCCGGCTAACTAGCAGTGCCTTATCTCTCCCAAAAGGAAGAGGCAATTGGGCAGCTGAGCGCATGACATCTTAGTGCTTCCCAGAGAAGTTGTGGTCACTCAGGTCCCAACCAGTTCTCTCATACACAGTATGGTCTCATATATAAATGACAAAGGCAGTTTGAGTATTAAAGATTGGTTTACTAAAACAACAGCATTTTAGATAACAAGGCGTGAGCCGCAATAACCAGAACCATACAACACAGTAGGATTGAAATAGTAACGAGGAGAGTGAAACATAAGAATAACGCTATCCTAGTGCAACTAGATTATGTTCTCTCTTCTAAGTTCTATTTGGAGCACAGCATGTTAAGCTCTAAGCCTGCCTTTCGGGTTCCCCTGGGAGGACATCGACCCTCATACCTGAGCAAAGGCCTGTGATCGGGATCAGCATCTGCAACAGGGCAGTCAGCGTCTAGTTGTGGGTTCCTGGCCGGAATCTCCCTCTTACGTGTACCAGGACTAGGAAGTGTTTTTATAACTAACACGCCGGTGTTCTAAGAAACATCCCTACGTAAGAATGTGTACTTTCTACGAACCCCAAAGACTAAACTTCTACCACGTCTATCTGCAATGTACCAGACTGTATTTTTGACTGAAGCACAGAGCGAGCAAGAATGTATTGTTTGAGAGCTTCAGTGCTGAAGTAAGCTAAACAGTGTGATAGAAGAAAATAAAACAAGACCGTGAAACTGGTTATTGTAAAATAACAGTGCAAGGCTAAATAAAATGCATCTAGGGCAAAGTGCACAGAGGCCTAATACTTTAAGCAAACGCGCAGAAAGCTACATTAAAAATGGCTACGCTACAAAATGAGGCTGGAGTTTGTGGGGGAACCTCTGCTAGTGCTGGGGTGCCCTCACACACAGGTACCGGCACCCTGCCCTCTAGGCTGAGAGGGCCTACTATAGGGGTGGCTTACTGTGACCTGGTATAGTGATCTGTAGTGAAAACCGGTGCATGCACCCGTTTCATGCAGGCTGCAATGGCTGGCCTGAAGAGCCCTTTGCACAGGCTCCCTGTGCGTAGCAGAATAACTGCTGCAGCGCATGGGGATACCCTGGAACCCCAATGCCCTGGATACCTAGGTACCGTATACAAGGGCCTTACATGGGGGTCCAGTACTTCAATTGTAGGAAGAAAAAGGTACAATTTAGAGGAGAGAGCAAAACTACTGGGGTCCTGGTTAGCAGGAAGGTAGTAGACACAGTCAGACATGCTGACAATAGGCAGAAAATGGGGGTGACCATGCCAAGAAAGAGGGCGCTTTACTACGCAGCCTGTAACCACCAGACAAGATTCTGACCCTCTAGGGAGAGAGCCTTCGGGCGACCAGAACAAAGTCTGTAATGGGCGAGGTGTTTACACACCCCTCCCAACAGGATAAGCTGCAAATCTGCTCTCCAGTGCAGGGGGCTTCAGAGAAGCCCATCCTCCTTGGTATGCAGATCTGGCTTTACTCTCCGCCGAAACCCCTGCCCCAGGGCCCATTTGGCACGTGGACAGGCGGGAAATTTTGTAATCAGAGACGTGTGTCCACCTCTCCGTTTAGTTCTACCCCTAAGGTCAGCTGCCTGATGTGGAGACCACATTTGAAAATCTGCCATCTTGGTGTTGGCAGATTTAGGAGCTCTGGGATAGGTTTATACCCCCTTCCAACAGGAAGTGGTAATATAGGTGTAGTGACCCCAGGGGTAAGTAGCCCATTGGCTACTACCCTACACTCTCCGAAACGCCCCTACATTCAGGTTTTAGGAAAGCCCCTGGCACCAGGAAATCAGATTTCTGCTGAGCTATGAAGGACAGTCCAGAGCCAAAAAAGCAAAGTAGGAGGAAGAAACACATGACTTGGCCCCAGTCCTGCCAGCCTGTCTGCTGTTCCCACTGATTTGCACCAAAGTCACCTCGTCCTGCAAGCTGCTGTGCCTCCAAAAGCCTGGGAGTCCTGTTTGCCTTCAACAAAGACGCAGGAACAGAGCTGCTCCCTGCATCTTGCAGGCACCCTAAGAGACCCGGGCCACAAAAACCCGACACCGGAAAGCACCACTGCACCTGTGCTGCCAAGCCCGAGCTTAAGTGAGCTAGTGGTGCCAACGTGGTCCGCCAGCCCTCCAGAGACAAAGCCTATCTTGGGCTTCCCCACTGTGGACTCACCGCCGCCGTCTGCAGCTTCTGCCCACAGACCTTCTCAACCAAAGCAAGTGCTCCTGGGGGAGAAAACCTAATGCCTCAGGACACCAGTCGCCCTTGGTCAATGGAGAAGAGGACCGAAGGTGCCTCTGTCTCCAAGCATCTCAAGACTTCGACTTGCCTGTTGGTTCTCCTCGTCTGGACTCACTGTCCACACCTGAAGCCTCTCTTTGACCGGACTGATCCCTAATGACTAACATTCGGGCACCAAAGCCTACACCTATGTACCCAGCCACTCCAGTGCTGCCCAAGTGACCTGTTGGTGTGATTCTGACCCTTGCCCAATACTTACCTTAAGTCCAGGAGTTTGGTCCCGTACGTCGCTGTACTATACCTGAATGCAGTACTTGTTTTGTCTCTCCATAGGTTAATATTACTGCTTCTGAAAAATGCACTGACCTTTGAAACCTGAAAGTATTTTTCTTGCAAAATGTACTTGCGTGATCATATTGATTCTGGTGCCTAAACATATATAAAGATACTTGTTATTTTTGTAAATTAGTTTGGATCTTCTTCTTGAGTCCTGCCTCGCTTATTGACTGTATGTGTATTTGCAGATGTTTAGCACTCCTCTCTGATAAACCTAAGGCTGCTCGACCACACTAGCCCCTAAAAAGAGCACCTTGGGATTGATTGAGCAAGCCCCTGTCCACTAGTAAGGGAACCCTTGTACTCTTTGCAAGATGCATCTCATTTTGATGTATCTTATAAAGAGCCAGCTTCCTTAGAGTGACATAATGCATGCTACAGCCTTTAGTGACCCACCTTTGTTCTCATGCCCTACGTACCAGGGGAACCATTTACTAGTAACTTAGAGGGGTGCTAAAGTGTGTGCCAATTTTTCACAATTATACCATTTTACCTTGTTTTTAGGGAAGGACCTGGAACTGGGAACTGGGGCCTGGGGCCTGTCTAGCAGGGACTCAGAGCACATCAGTCGAAAAACATCAGTACCAGAGGCAAAAAGTGGGGGTGACCTTGACAAAAAAAAGTTGCTTTCCTACTCTAGTCCTCGCAGCAACAATTGAAGTGTGATTCTGAATGCACTATGCCATTAATCAGATGTTGCAATGATCCTCCTGTACCACTGCATGCATATTTGTGCATTGTGATGCTTGTCATGCTGTCAGCCCTGCACCTCAATCGCAAAGAAAGTAATTACTATGTACAAATTGTACAATGCGGTTTCATCCAAGTGCATTATGCACAGTAAAAGAATACCAAGTAAATGAAAAATAAAATTTTTTTTTTACATTGAATCATAGAAGAAAAACCCATAGTATTACCCTTTTTAGCCTGTGCCAGACAGACATTAGAACAATACTCAATTACCTTGAATGCAGAGCTGTAGAAATGGGACATGAGCAACACAAAAGGTTGATGGACGGAGTGCTGAAAATTTAAACTCTCACCCCCAGTCACAGATCTGGGTTAACTCCATCATTCTTTTGCTCACCACACCACCCCTGTTTGGACCCAGCCATATGCAAATCAGTCTTGACACTGCTCCTCGTGGAAACAGTCCAGCCCGCACTTCCAGTCCAGGTCCTTCCTGGACTGGAAAAAAGCATCCTGGGACCGGTTTTAGGGTAATACCCTTCGTCAGCTAGGCTAGCTTGAATCCAGTAGCAACACAAAAGTATGATAGACGGAGTGCTGAAACTTTTCAAACACTCACCCCCAGTCACAGATCTGGGTAATGTGTAGTTGGAAATGGGACTTGACTCATTCCAGTTAAATTGGAAAAACGGCCAGTAACAATTCAACCAAGAATGGGGGAGATTGTTGCGTAGTGCTCAGGAAGCTTTGTATTGTAGTTTTCATGAGATTGTTGCACCCACTGTCCAAGGTGGTTATATATTCAATCTGGCTGACATGCTTGCTTGCCAAGAGAAACTATTGCAAAGAATCCCTGCTCGGTCTGCACCCTCTTGAGAATGCCATTAGTTGAATATGAACACGGTAAGTCCCCTCTTTCTGATGGGATAAAGTGGTTGCAGATTCCTTGTTTATGGTTATTTAGACATTTACAGTTCAACAACCATAACCTGCATGAACATTCCTATGACACGACCAGTTTAATTCTGAAGGAGAGCAAAGAGGGACATAGAAGACCTGAAGAGAAAAATAAAAATAAGAAAAACGATGATGATGCTCCAAGGACAGATCTTGCAATGGGAGTAGTAAGTGGTGCTGAAATACCAGTGCTTTCCAGTTGTTAAAAAATAGATATTCCAGCAACAATTGACAAGGATTACTCATTGAACAAGATATTTCTAGGCCAGTCGGTTCCATTGGGTTGGAATCGCTGGCAGTTGATGTGGACTGTCTGGTGTACTAAATGTTCAAATATTTAATTGCTGACGTGGTTGGGGATGGGGAGGCGGTATCGGAAGGGGGAAGTGTACTTAAGGCCTTTAGGTTAAACTGTAGCTAGGATTCTGCACAGTGCGGCAGGGTATTACTTCAGCACAGGCACATTAGGGAAATCTTGCTGATCCCGTGAGCTGAAGGAAAATTGTGATAGCCCTAGTGAAAAGCAGGAAATAAATACTGATTTATGGATGTTTACATTTTAATCTTGTAAAAATGTAGTGTTTCTGTGCTTCTTCTGTGATCTGTCTCCAGAACTGTCCTTTAAGTGATTACTGTTGAAGCGAAGTAGTGTGACCTTTGCATATAATTCAGACAGCCCTCTCAGACCACTGATGCAACATGATTTTGCCTCCTAGGCTTTGGCCTAGGAGGATTCAATTTGAGAGTTGCTGGGCTTGACTAAGATAGGCATGTTGGAAGTTTTTTTTGTGGGGAGCTTCTCATATTGGGCCCCACAGGATTAGATCTCTTGTTCCTAAATTAAAAAAAAAAAAAAAATGCTCCAGAGAAAGACAAGGCATGACAGATCTGTCCTCTGGCACCATCTATTGATGTATCCTTGCTAGTAGCCTTATCATTAATAAACCATGCCAGGCTTGCTTCACAATCTATAGACATATTTTGCAGCACACACAGGCCCTGAAAAAGCATGGGGTGTGAGGAATTATGCCTGCCTTCTTCTTTGCCTATTTGGCTGCCCCTCAGATTAGATTTTTGTGCTGCCAACACTGTGACCTTCTCCAGTTCTGCCTTATCGTCCTTCAGACGGCCAAACACTTTTCATACGAACTTAAAATCAGCAGAATATCCTGACTGGACATATAGAAAAATCTTGCATTATTATTCTTTGATTGCTTAGGATTGGTGAAAGAGTGGAAGTTGGCTTTGTTTTATATCACCTATCTTGTACACAAAACGGTTGGGGATTTGAAACTAGTACCATCGTTAAAATGCTGCAGGAAGTCGTATTGATTATTAATAGCTGATCTCAAAATGTATTAATAAAATGACCATATGCACAACGTACAGTAAAAATCAAACTTTTGTTTGCACATATCATTCTTTGCAGATCATAGCCTACAAGACATTGAAAAAAGAATATAAACCTTTTGAAGCAAAACTTCGTCTATTGAATAATTACGACCTCTTTCTTTCTGATGACCGAATACGGCGGCTTTTGCCTTCCCACATCGGCAAACACTTCTACAAGTCAAAAAAGTGAGTCCATTCTGATCTCTAGGTATACTTTTTTGCAGTGTTTGGAGACTTGGAAGCATTGTACATGTAAATGCAAACCACTGAAGACTTTGATTTGAAAGTATTGTTTGTACACTCTCTTCACAATGTAGCTGCTTTTAAATTTCTCATGCATTACTTTTTGTTCTACATTTGTCATGTTGAAAGCATTTGTTGGGACCCTTGTGCCTTTTCTCAGATCACTATGGCCCTCATTCTGAGTCTGGAGGTCTTAAGACCGCCAGACTCGTTGTGGCGGTCAGACCACCGCCATAGTGAATGTCCGAACGCCACATTACGCCCGTGGCAGAGCTGCCACGGTCTGACCGTCAGGTTGCCACTAGCCGACAGCCTGGCAGTCTCAATACGGCAGGGCAGCACTGCTTGCAGCGCTGCCCTGGGGATTACAAGTCCCCTTTCTGCCAGCCTTTGCATGGCGGTAGCCCCGCCATGCAAAGGTTTGTGGAAAGGGGGTGCCGGTGGCCCCTTGGGGGCCCCTGCACTGCCCATGCATTTGGCATGGGCAGTGCAGGGGGCCCCATGGACAGCCCCATCGTGCTTTTCACTGCCCAAATTACGGACAGTGGAAAGCGCGACGGGTGCTACTGCACCTGTCGCACCGCCACATTGACGCTGGCTTGTAATTGATTGATAAGGCCCTGCGGTGAACTCTTAATAGGGCGGGTGGTGTTCAGATCAGAGTGGCGGTCTATCTGCGGTTTGAGTTTGGCAGGCGACCTCTGCCGCCCGTCAAACTCAGAATGAGGGCCTATATGTCCTCCTGTTCTCATAATTTGCAAGCTACTTTGTCTAGCAAGTAGGTTTTTCCACATACATTTTTCCTGTTTTATCATGCCTTGAAGTGCCCAGAGTGTTCAGACTCGCCCACATACCTGCCAGTGATGCCTGTCCGTACTATATCCACATTTACAACTAAGTAGCCTCATCAAAATTGTCTTATATTTTCTTTCCAGCCACTTCAGTCTCCTGTGATCTTCTTTTGTTTCAAGATAGCAAATAGATCTCCTTTTGGGCCAGAGGTCGTCGTCTTTTGCTCTGCTTTCAATATCCATGTACTTCATACAAAACCCAAATAGTGACGCAGAGCACAGGGAGGGGTCTGTTCTCCATTAATGTACTTTTTATAGAATTACATTCTTGAGTCATTCCCCATTGTCCCCAAGATTTTCTCAGTGCTAAAGATAGGCAAAAGTTTTTTAATGTTTGTTAATGACACATTTACCTCATAAACGGCTAAGCTTTAGCCAATGAAATGAACATGGTGGGTGTTCCACACCCTATAAGCAACCATGTTCAATGTTGTTAATGCACATCTTTTTGATGGAGTCCCTGAAAAGAGCTCTGGTCTGTCTGAATTTCAGATAAGTATACTGTTTTTTTATCCCCTGGGAATATCCGCTGCACACACAGCTTATATGTTTTCTGAACCCAGGTGAGATTATCTCATTCTAAATGTCTTTAATGCCTGTGAAGTAGCTAAATGGGAGCCCTGTATAGGCTTTGGTGCACCCGTGTCCTGAAGAAAATGCATGCAATGAGTGATCTAATTTCCAATGCCTCTACTAACTGTCCTACACATAATCTGGTTGACCTTTCTGACCATGATTCTTGGTGACAGATATTGCAACTTGACAGTGCCCTCTCTTTTTTTTTTTTTTTTTTTTTTTTTTTTTTTTTTTTTTAGTGCATGATTCAGTACAAAGAGCACCAACATTTGCTTAAACAAAAAAGTGCAAGATATAAACTTTCCAGAGATACTATATATATATGTGCCACAAAAGTCTGCAGCTGGGGAGAAGGTGCCGCCCCCTCCTCCTCCTCCTCCTCCTCCTCTGCTTGCTCTTCAGGAGTGATCTGCAGTGCCTTTCTTTCTCGGAGCTCTTGCTGCCCTCCCACACTAATGTCTAATAAAGAATATGCTTTAGATTGATACCCAAGATTGTTTCACCTTTCACGTGAGATCTGAAAATGGAATTGCCATTAATTTCAGTGATCGACCAACAATAGAAAATGGTATGCATAACATTTGACGACACAAGACAGAAGTACATCAGTGTTTATTTCTTTTTTTAGCAGTAAACCAGTCCAAGAGCATTGGAGTATTTTTCAACAAAGCCAGTCTACATTACACCTTTTTTTTCCTTGGATCGATTTGTTCAGAATCGCAGGCTATTGAGAAAAGGCTAATCTTTGAACCTGGTCCCCGAATTCCCAAAGTTAGCTGCTCTAGCCACTAGGCCATGTCTGCTCCATTGTTCTGTATAAAGAAAGCAAACTGATTTGAGGCGGTGAAACAGTTATTTGTGGCATATTGGACACAACCATAGAATACAGCCATTTTTGGAGCAGGCTTTGTCAGATGTAATGTAGAGTCTAATAGAGTTCTGTTGAAAGGAAACGGCTAGAAAGCTGCATGGAAAACAAGCAAAGGGCCTTTGAGATGTTTTTGCTAGAAATACAATTTGTACAACCAATGGCATAGCCATTAGCCCTCGCCTTTCAATGTTGTTACTCAGCTTTTTGGCATTGCCAGTGTTTCGCTAATGCTGTTCTGCAGCTCTAAAAGAAAACCAACATTGGTAAATCCAGTAGATCATGCATATGGACGAGCTACTGACTTTACCAACCAGACAGAGGTGCACAGCTGGTGGGATAGTCACAGGGATTGTAAAAATAATGATCCTTATAGTAGTTGGTGGGAGAGGGATAAACAAAACGAATGATGTGGTAGTGGAAATAGCAAAACAGCAGACAGGACAGTGTGGACAGGGGAGTGCTAGTGGAAGAAGGCACACCGGGTGTTGGAGGAAAATAATCCACACAGATGAGGGTTGGGAGGGGACGTATCAACATAAAGAGGGTGATGGGAGTAGAAAAATCAAGAAAAAAAAAATATGATAGTACCTCAGTCACAGCACCAGCAGTGGAGTACCCTAATCGAGATGTAGCAATCAGTACTCGGTCCGTGCTCCAGCCGAAAGAAGAGTAAGTGAAGCCGGGTGGTGCTGTCCGATTAGAAGGCAACAAATGAGAGTGACAATGAAGCCCACAAATGGTAATCAGTGAGTGGGCTCCAAGCACAGAATGGACCTAGGTTTCAAAGTGACGTCGAAGGGTTTGGGCACTAAGACAAAATAATTGTATTCCCTAAAACAGGGAAAGATGCTCAGACTAAATAATTTATGGAATAAACAGCTTAAGGTGAAATTCAGTCAACCTTGTTGCATTAGGTTTGTCTGTAATGTTTCATAATTGCCAGCCGTAAACTAATTTTCACAGCCTGAAGGCCAGCCACACGAACACGGGCATTTCATGTCCATTCTAATAATTTATGCTCCATGCATCATGCCACTTAGAATCTAGGGTGAAAACAGTAAATGATTGTTTCAGGGTACACGGGCCAACTACGGGTTGCAGCAAGAACAACAAGGTCTCCAGTGATGTGTCCATTCTATAGATGAAACCTCTTAGAAACAGTCGCATCCACGATATTAAGCGCTGTAAAAGAAATTGACATTTGCGGTTGATGGACACAAAGGACCTGACGCGCACAACGTAGAGCTCTTAATTCCCGATGCCAAACTCGTCCAGACTAAAATTTCACTCATACTGTGTCACCCAAAACTTAAACAAGTCAGATATGACTTCGCTTTTTTTAGTCAGTTCATCTGTGGGAAAAGCATACGCCACACCATACTCGCCGCTAGGTGGCAGCAACGCACAGCCCACATTTCTTTTTTATTCACGCAGACTAATGTTGAATAAAAGCAACACAAATATAATTAGAAGAATGGATATTAAAACGTTCATGGTTTGATTATTCGTGCATTGAAAATATTCATGGCGTGATTATTCGTGCCTTCGATAAAAACCGCTGTGGAGGGCGCAGCAGACAGGGCGAGTGCCCAGGGGTTGAATAATATCATCACACTGGGAGCAGAGGCTGGACAATGATTGAATATAATTCATCTATGCTTAGTCCCCGCTCCACAGAAAGGATCGCAAATTACATTAGGCCAATTAAGGCAGCTGCAAAGAAGAGGGACAATGCAAAAGTCTTGCAAGTGAGACACATCCACCAGGGCATGCTCAACCCTAAAAAATACTTGGTAATGGAGAACACTGAAGTATACAAAAAAGTGAAATGCTTTAATTAATTTGAGCCACTGATATTTGCTCAGGGCGTCATCCCAGTCAGTCGTTATTTTGCTTGTTATGCCACATCCCATCATTTTGCACCCAGCCAGTGTGTGACGAGTATACCCAGAAGTGGGTCCTGTGCTCATTGTATCTAATGACTCAAGCTATATCTCTGTGATGAGATCTAAGTAGGTCGGAACTGATCTAGAGTTGGTTGTGGTTCCTTCCGTAGGGGGCCATGCCTGATAGTTCAGGGTGGACTGTTCCCATTTAGAGTGGCATAGTGGGTGAAAAACGATGTGTTGAAATGCGGCCTGAGAGACTGCCAGTAGCTGAGACTAATTCAAGCATTCCATCCATCACCTTGTTGGTGCAGTTTACCCCCTAAGTACGAAGGGTATTATCAGGGATGGGTCCTGTTGTCAGTGTGCCATAGGACTCGAGCTAAACTTCACTGATGAGACCTAACTACGTTGAAACCAGTCTGGGGTTGCTTGTGGTCCCTTCTGAATGGGGCTTTGCGGCTGAGTAGCTGAGATTAATTGAGGCATTTCATTCATCACCTTGTTTTTGCTAATGTAGAACAGCATCATTAAAAATAAAAATGCTGAAGCATGATGACTTTATCCCCACGGATGCATACGTATGCATCATGATGCACTCTTCATTACTTTTTCTTTTTTTTACTTTTACTTTACTGTTCCGAGGTGATAGATACCCACATTGGAGTGATAAATTAAAATAAAATAAGCTTGAAAGCTTATTAAAGAGAAAAGCATGCAGCTGCCAGCACTTGTATACGGTAGCAGAATGCAGCTGCCAGGTCGCCCAGGCTAGATAGCTGAATGCAGCTGCTGTGTCCGCACAAAAAAGGAAAAAAGTTTCATATTTATAAATTCAATGGAAAAAACAAAAAGGTTACAGGGACATTATAGTTAGGCTCAAATTTCACACGTACAAAACCATAGAAATTCAGAAGTAATAGTTACGTGAGCTAACTATAACTTGCACTGCTTATGTCCTCACATATTATATCACTCATGACATGATCAGTGACATCACTGATGACATCATTCAGTGAGAGTAAGTGGTAGTATGGGTGTGTGTGTGTGGGTGTATGAGTGGGGTCTATGGGTGAGTGAGTGGTTAAGTCAGTTGCTGTTTGGGAGCGTGAGTGGATGTGTAAGTAGCTGTATGAGTGAGCTAGTGGCTGTGTGTGAGTAGCTGCATTGTTTGACTTGGTGTGTGAGCGGCTGAGTGAGTCTGTGACACTACTAGTGAGTGGATGTATAAGTGGCTGTAAGCACAAATGAGTAGCTGTATCAGCGAATGAATGGGAGAGTGAGTTTGTGTGTGTGTGAGGAACTGTATAGGTTGGAGAGTGGGTGTTTGAGTGGTTGCATGGGTGAGTGAGTGGGTGTGTGAGTAGTTGTGTGCATGAGTGACTGTGTGTGTAAGTGAGTGTATCTGTGAGTGGCTGTGTCGGTGACTGTGTGGCTGAGTGTGTGGGTGTGTGAATGGTTGCATGTGAGTGGGTGTGTCAGTGTGGGTTTGTTAGTGGATATGTGAGTGGTTGTATGGGTGTACGAGTGGGTGTATCAGTGGCCATAAGGGTCTGTGAGTGGGTATGAGTGTGTCAATAACTGAATTAGTGCTGTATGGGTTAGTGGGTGGTTGCGTCTGTTAGTGGGTGTGTGTCAATAGTTCTGCCTATGATGTCATCATTGATGTCACTGACCATGTCATGACTGATGTAATATGTGAGGTCATAAACAGTGCATTACGGGGGCGCAAATTTTAGTTAGCTCAAGTAACTATAACTTCTGAATTTCTATGGTATTCTACGTGGAAGATGTGAGCCTAACTATAACATCCCTGTAACCTTTGTTTTTTTTCCAGTGATTTTCATTTTTTTTTTTTTTTTTTATATATTTTATTTTCTAACTGTAACCATTAACCTTTAACAGTGAGTGTGTGAGAGAGTCCATAAGTGTCTGAATGGATGTTTGAATGGGTGTGAGAGTGTGTGAGTGGGTCTGTCGGTGGGTGCGTCCGTGTCTGAGTAGGTCTGTGAGTGGGCGCGTGAGTCTCTTAGTGGGTCTCTAAGTGGGTAGGTGAGTGTGTGTGTCAGCTTGAGTGCGTCTCTGGGTGTATGAATGTGTTAGTGGGTCTGTGAATGTCTGAAAACTGAGGATGGATGAGGGTCAGAGTGGTACTGTGAGAGGGGGCATGAGTGTGTCAGTGGGTCTGTGAGTGAGTACACAAGTCTCTGAAAGGGTCTGTGAGTCTCTGAGAATGTGAGTGGGTGCATGAGTGAGTGGGTCTTTGGGTGTGTGACTGTGAGTGGGGCAGTGAGCAAGTGCGTGAGTCTCTGAGTAGGTCTGTGATCTGTGAGTGCATGTGTGAGTATTAGTGGGTCTGTGTAAGTGCTCGAGTTTCTGAGTGGGTCTGTGAGTAACTGTTAGGGTCCGAGTGAGTCAGTGAGTAGATGTCTGTCTAAGTGGGTCTGTGACTGGATGCGTGAGGTTCAGTGGTTCTGTGACTGGGTGTGTGAGGTTCTCAGTGGGTCTGTGAATGGGTGTGTGAGGGTCAGAATGGCTGCGTCAGTGTCTGAGTGGGTCTGAGAGTGGCTACATTAGAGTCTTAATGGGTCTGTAAGTGGGTGCGTCAGTGTCTGGGCGGGTCTATGATTGGGTGCGTGAGAGTCTGATTGGATGAGCTATTAGGTGTTTCAGTGTCTCAGTGGGTCTGTGACTTGGTGCGTGAGGGTCTGAGTGGGTGCATGAGTGTCTCACTTGGTCTGTGAATGGGTGCATGAGGGGGTCTGAGTGGGTCTGTTAGTGGCTGTGTTAGGGTCTTAGTGGGTCTGTGAGTGGGTGTGTCAGTGTCTGGGTGGGGTCCGTAACTGGGTGCTTGAGGGCCTGAGTGGTGGTCAGTGTCTGTTTGGGTCTGTGACTTGGCGCATTAGGTTCTGAGTGGGTCTGTGAGCAGGTGCATGAGTGTCTCAGTGAATGTGTGTATGAGGGTGTAAGGAAATGCCTCCTTGGCATGGTTGCCCCCTGACTTTTTGCCTTTGCTGATGCTATGTTTACAATTGAAAGTGTGCTGAGGCCTGCTAACCAGGCCCCAGCACCAGTGTTCTTTCCCTAACCTGTACTTTTGTATCCACAATTGGCAAACCCTGGCATCCAGATAAGTCCCTTATAACTGGTACTTCTAGTACCAAGGGCCCTGATGCCAAGGAAGGTCTCTAAGGGCTGCAGCATGTCTTATGCCACCCTGGAGACCTCTCACTCAGCACAGACACACTGCTTGCCAGCTTGTGTGTGCTAGTGAGGACAAAACGAGTAAGTCGACATGGCACTCCCCTCAGGGTGCCATGCCAGCCTCTCACTGCCTATGCAGTATAGGTAAGACACCCCTCTAGCAGGCCTTACAGCCCTAAGGCAGGGTGCACTATACCATAGGTGAGGGTACCAGTGCATGAGCATGGTACCCCTACAGTGTCTAAACAAAACCTTAGACATTGTAAGTGCAGGGTAGCCATAAGAGTATATGGTCTGGGAGTCTGTCAAACACGAACTCCACAGCACCATAATGGCTACACTGAAAACTGGGAAGTTTGGTATCAAACTTCTCAGCACAATAAATGCACACTGATGCCAGTGTACATTTTATTGTAAAATACACCCCAGAGGGCACCTTAGAGGTGCCCCCTGAAACTTAACCGACTATCTGTGTAGGCTGACTAGTTTTAGCAGCCTGCCACAAACCGAGACATGTTGCTGGCCCCATGGGGAGAGTGCCTTTGTCACTCTGAGGCCAGTAACAAAGCCTGCACTGGGTGGAGATGCTAACACCTCCCCCAGGCAGGAATTGTCACACCTGGCGGTGAGCCTCAAAGGCTCACCTCCTTTGTGCCAACCCAGCAGGACACTCCAGCTAGTGGAGTTGCCCGCCCCCTCCGGCCAGGCCCCACTTTTGGCGGCAAGGCCGGAGAAAATAATGAGAAAAACAAGGAGGAGTCACTGGCCAGTCAGGACAGCCCCTAAGGTGTCCTGAGCTGAAGTGACTCTAACTTTTAGAAATCCTCCATCTTGCAGATGGAGGATTCCCCCAATAGGGTTAGGATTGTGACCCCCTCCCCTTGGGAGGAGGCACAACGAGGGTGTACCCACCCTCAGGGCTAGTAGCCATTGGCTACTAACCCCCCAGACCTAAACACGCCCTTAAATTTAGTATTTAAGGGCTACCCTGAACCCTAGAAAAGGAGATTCCTGCAACTACAAGAAGGACTGCCTAGCTGAAAACCCCTGCAGAGGAAGACCAGAAGACGACAACTGCCTTGGCTCCAGAAACTCACCGGCCTGTCTCCTGCCTTCCAAAGATCCTGCTCCAGCGACGCCTTCCAAAGGGACCAGCGACCTCGACATCCTCTGAGGACTGCCCCTGCTTCGAAAAGACAAGAAACTCCCGAGGACAGCGGACCTGCTCCAAGAAAAGCTGCAACTTTGTTTCCAGCAGCTTTAAAGAACCCTGCAAGCTCCCCGCAAGAAGCGTGAGACTTGCAACACTGCACCCGGCGACCCCGACTCGGCTGGTGGCGATCCAACACCTCAGGAGGGACCCCAGGACTACTCTAAGACTGTGAGTACAAAAACCTGTCCCCCCTGAGCCCCCACAGCGCCGCCTGCAGAGGGAATCCCGAGGCTTCCCCTGACCGCGACTCTTTGAATCCTAAGTCCCGACACCTGGGAGAGACCCTGCACCCGCAGCCCCCAGGACCTGAAGGACCGGGCTTTCACCAGAGGAGTGACCCCCAGGAGTCCCTCTCCCTTGATCAAGTGGAGGTTTCCCCGAGGAACCCCCCCCCTTGCCTGCCTGCAGCGCTGAAGAGATCCCTCATAGACTAACATTGCGAACCCGACGCTTGTTTCTACACTGCACCCGGCCGCCCCCGCGCCGCTGAGGGTGAAATTTCTGTGTGGGCTTGTGTCCCCCCCGGTGCCCTACAAAACCCCCCTGGTCTGCCCTCCGAAGACGCGGGTACTTACCTGCAAGCAGACCGGAATCGGGGCACCCCCTTCTCTCCATTCTAGCCTATGTGTTTTGGGCACCACTTTGAACTCTGCACCTGACCGGCCCTGAGCTGCTGGTGTGGTGACTTTGGGGTTGCTCTGAACCCCCAACGGTGGGCTACCTTGGACCAAGAACTAAGCCCTGTAAGTGTCTTACTTACCTGGTTAACCTAACAAATACTTACCTCCCCTAGGAACTGTGAAAATTGCACTAAGTGTCCACTTTTAAAACAGCTATTTGTGAATAACTTGAAAAGTATACATGCAATTTTGATGATTTGAAGTTCCTAATGTACTTACCTGCAATACCTTTCGAATGAGATATTACATGTAGAATTTGAACCTGTGGTTCTTAAAATAAACTAAGAAAAGATATTTTTCTATACAAAAACCTATTGGCTGGAATTGTCTGAGTGTGTGTACCTCATTTATTGTCTATGTGTATGTACAACAAATGCTTAACACTACTCCTTGGATAAGCCTACTGCTCGACCACACTACCACAAAATAGAGCATTAGTATTATCTATTTTTACCACTATTTTACCTCTAAGGGGAACCCTTGGACTCTGTGCATGCTATTCCTTACTTTGAAATAGCACATACAGAGCCAACTTCCTACATTGGTGGATCAGCGGTGGGGTACAAGACTTTGCATTTGCTGGACTACTCAGCCAATACCTGATCACACGACAAATTCCAAAATTGTCATTAGAAATTCATTTTTGCAATTTGAAATTTTTCTAAATTCTTAAAAGTCCTGCTAGGGCCTTGTGTGTTAAGTCCCTGTTTAGCATTGTCTTTTAGAGTTTAAAAGTTTGTTAAAAGTTTGAAATTAGATTCTAGAAACAGTTTTAGATTCTCTTTAAAAAGTCTTCCAACTCTTAGCAAAATAATGTCTGATACAGAGATGAATGTGGTGGAACTCGACACCACACCTTACCTCCATCTTAAGATGAGGGAGCTAAGGTCTCTCTGTAATATCAAAAAAATAACCATTGGCTCCAGACCTACCAAAATTCAGCTCCAGGAGCTGTTGGCAGAGTTTGAAAAAGCCAACCCCTCTGATGATGACCTCACAGAGGAAGAGATTAGTGACTTGGAGGCCAATGTCCCTCCTCCAGTCCTAAATAGGGAGAACAGGACCCCTCAAGTCCTGTCTCCAACTGTGTTAGTCAGAAATAGTGAGTCCCTCACAGGAGGGTCCCACATTTCTGAAATCACTGAGGATGCTCTCAGTGAAGATGACCTCCTGTTAGCCAGGATGGCCAAAAGATTGGCTTTAGAGAGACAGCTCCTAGCCATAGAAAGGGAAAGACAAGAGATGGGCCTAGGACCCATCAATGGTGGCAGCAATATAAATAGGGTCAGAGATTCTCCTGACATGTTAAAAATCCCCAAAGGGATTGTGACAAAATATGAAGATGGTGATGACATCACCAAATGGTTCACAGCTTTTGAGAGGGCTTGTGTAACCAGAAAAGTGAACAGATCTCACTGGGGTGCTCTCCTTTGGGAAATGTTCACTGGAAAGTGTAGGGATAGACTCCTCACACTCTCTGGAAAAGATGCAGAATCTTATGACCTCATGAAGGGTACCCTGATTGAGGGCTTTGGATTCTCCACGGAGGAGTACAGGATTAGGTTCAGGGGGGCTCAAAAATCCTCGAGCCAGACCTGGGTTGACTTTGTTGACTACTCAGTGAAAACACTAGATGGTTGGATTCAAGGCAGTGGTGTAAGTAATTATGATGGGCTGTACAATTTATTTGTGAAAGAACACCTGTTAAGTAATTGTTTCAATGATAAACTGCATCAGCATCTGGTAGACCTAGGACCAATTTCTCCCCAAGAATTGGGAAAGAAGGCGGACCATTGGGTCAAGACAAGGGTGTCCAAGACTTCAACAGGGGGTGACCAAAAGAAAGGGGTCACAAAGACTCCCCAGGGGAAGGGTGATGAGACAACCAAAACTAAAAATAGTAAAGAGTCTTCTACAGGCCCCCAAAAACCTGCACAGGAGGGTGGGCCCAGAGCCTCTTCACAAAACAATGGGTACAAGGGTAAAAACTTTGATCCCAAAAAGGCCTGGTGTCATAGCTGTAAACAGCATGGACACCAAACTGGAGACAAGGCCTGTCCCAAGAAAGGTTCCACTCCAAACTCCCATCCAGGTAACACTGGTATGGCTAGTCTCCAAGTGGGATCAACAGTGTGCCCAGAGCAAATCAGGGTCCACACTGAAGCTACTCTAGTTTCTGAGGGTGGGGTGGATTTAGCCACACTAGCTGTCTGGCCGCCTAACATGCAAAAATACAGACAGCAACTCTTAATTAATGGGACTAGAATAGAGGGCCTGAGGGATACAGGTGCCAGTGTCACCATGGTGACAGAGAAACTGGTTTCCCCTGGCCAATACCTGACTGGAAAAACTTACACAGTCACCAACGCTGACAATCAGAGAAAAGTACATCCCATGGCAATGGTTACTTTAGAATGGGGAGGGGTCAATGGCCTGAAACAGGTGGTGGTCTCCTCAAATATCCCAGTGGACTGTCTGCTTGGAAATGACCTGGAGTCCTCAGCATGGGCTGAGGTAGAACTAAAAACCCATGCAGCAATGATGGGTATCCCTGAACTGGTGTGTGTGAAAACAAGAGCACAATGCAAGGCACAGGGTGAACAAGTAGAGCTGGAGTCTGGAAGAATGGCCCAGCCTACCAAGAGAACAGGAAAGTCAGTTGGGAAACCAACTGCAACACAGCAAAAGAAAGGGAACCTCTCTTCTCAGGAAGAAGTTCTGCCCTCTGAGGGAACTGAGCCTTTGGAGCTTGAACCTTACCAGGTTGAGCTCTTAGGCCCAGGGGGACCCTCAAGGGAGGAGCTGTGTAAGGGACAAGAAACCTGTCCCTCTCTTGAAGGCCTTAGGCAGCAAGCTGCTGAAGAGTCCAAAGGCAAGAAAAATGGAACACATAGGGTCTATTGGGAAGATGGACTCCTGTACACTGAGGCCAGAGACCCCAAACCTGGTGCCACTAGGAGAGTGGTAGTGCCTCAGCTGTTCAGGAAGTTCATCCTCACATTGACCCATGACATTCCCCTTGCTGGACATTTGGGACAAACCAAGACGTGGGAGAGGTTAGTCAACCACTTCTACTGGCCCAATATGTCCAACATGGTTAAGGAGTTTTGCCTCTCCTGCCCCACCTGTCAAGCCAGTGGTAAGACAGGTGGGCATCCAAAGGCCCCCCTCATTCCACTTCCAGTGGTGGGGGTTCCCTTTGAAAGAGTGGGTGTGGACATAGTTGGTCCACTAGAACCTCCCACAGCCTCAGGAAATATGTATATCCTGGTAGTAGTGGATCATGCTACCAGGTATCCTGAAGCTATTCCCCTTAGGTCGACTACTGCCCCTGCAGTAGCCAAGGCCCTCATTGGTATCTTTACCAGAGTGGGTTTCCCTAAGGAGGTGGTGTCTGACAGAGGTACCAACTTCATGTCAGCATACCTAAAGCACATGTGGAATGAGTGTGGGGTGACTTATAAATTCACTACACCATACCACCCACAAACTAATGGCTTAGTTGAGAGATTCAACAAGACATTAAAGGGCATGATCATGGGGCTCCCAGAAAAACTCAAAAGGAGATGGGATGTCCTCTTGCCATGTCTGCTTTTCGCTTACAGAGAGGTGCCACAGAAGGGAGTAGGATTCTCACCCTTTGAACTTCTGTTTGGTCATCCTGTAAGAGGACCACTTGCTCTTGTTAAAGAAGGCTGGGAGAGACCTCTCCATGAGCCTAAGCAAGACATAGTGGACTATGTACTTGGCCTTCGCTCTAGAATGGCAGAGTACATGGAAAAGGCAACCAAAAACCTTGAGGCCAGCCAACAGCTCCAGAAGTTTTGGTATGACCAAAAGGCTGCACTGGTTGAGTTCCAACCAGGGCAGAAAGTCTGGGTTCTGGAGCCTGTGGCTCCCAGGGCACTCCAGGACAAATGGAGTGGCCCTTACCCAGTACTAGAAAGGAAGAGTCAGGTCACCTACCTGGTGGACCTGGGCACAAGCAGGAGCCCCAAGAGGGTGATCCATGTGAACCGCCTTAAGCTCTTCCATGACAGGGCTGATGTCAATCTGTTGATGGTAACAGATGAGGATCAGGAGGCAGAGAGTGAACCTCTCCCTGATCTTCTGTCATCAGACCCAAAAGATGGCACAGTAGATGGAGTGATCTACTCAGACACCCTCTCTGGCCAACAGCAAGCTGATTGTAGGAGAGTCCTACAACAGTTTCCTGAACTCTTCTCCTTAACCCCTGGTCAGACACACCTGTGTACCCATGATGTGGACACAGGAGACAGCATGCCTGTCAAAAACAAAATCTTTAGACAGTCTGACCATGTTAAGGAAAGCATCAAGGTGGAAGTCCACAAGATGCTGGAATTGGGAGTAATTGAGCGCTCTGACAGCCCCTGGGCTAGCCCAGTGGTCTTAGTCCCCAAACCTCACACCAAAGATGGAAAGAAAGAGATGAGGTTTTGTGTGGACTACAGAGGGCTCAATTCTGTCACCAAGACAGATGCTCATCCAATTCCAAGAGCTGATGAGCTCATAGACAAATTAGGTGCTGCCAAATTCTTAAGTACCTTTGACTTGACAGCAGGGTACTGGCAAATAAAAATGGCACCTGGAGCAAAAGAGAAAACAGCATTCTCCACACCTGATGGGCATTATCAGTTTACTGTTATGCCCTTTGGTTTAAAGAATGCCCCTGCCACCTTCCAAAGGTTGGTGAATCAAGTCCTTGCTGGCTTGGAGTCCTTTAGCACAGCTTATCTTGATGATATTGCTGTCTTTAGCTCCACCTGGCAGGATCACCTGGTCCACCTGAAGAAGGTTTTGAAGGCTCTGCAATCTGCAGGCCTCTCTATCAAGGCATCCAAATGCCAGATAGGGCAGGGAACTGTGGTTTACTTGGGACACCTTGTAGGTGGAGGCCAAGTTCAGCCACTCCAACCCAAGATCCAGACTATTCTGGACTGGGTAGCTCCAAAAACCCAGACTCAAGTCAGGGCATTCCTTGGCTTGACTGGGTATTACAGGAGGTTTGTGAAGGGATATGGATCCATTGTGACAGCCCTCACTGAACTCACCTCCAAGAAAATGCCCAAGAAAGTGAACTGGACTGTGGAATGCCAACAGGCCTTTGACACCCTGAAACAAGCAATGTGCTCAGCACCAGTTCTAAAAGCTCCAGATTATTCTAAGCAGTTCATTGTGCAGACTGATGCCTCTGAACATGGGATAGGGGCAGTTTTGTCCCAAACAAATGATGATGGCCTTGACCAGCCTGTTGCTTTCATTAGCAGGAGGTTACTCCCCAGGGAGCAGCGTTGGAGTGCCATTGTGAGGGAGGCCTTTGCTGTGGTTTGGTCCCTGAAGAAGCTGAGACCATACCTCTTTGGGACTCACTTCCTAGTTCAAACTGACCACAGACCTCTCAAATGGCTGATGCAAATGAAAGGTGAAAATCCTAAACTGTTGAGGTGGTCCATCTCCCTACAGGGAATGGACTTTATAGTGGAACACAGACCTGGGACTGCCCATGCCAATGCAGATGGCCTTTCCAGGTTCTTCCACTTAGAAAATGAAGACTCTCTTGGGAAAGGTTAGTCTCATCCTCTTTCGTTTGGGGGGGGGTTGTGTAAGGAAATGCCTCCTTGGCATGGTTGCCCCCTGACTTTTTGCCTTTGCTGATGCTATGTTTACAATTGAAAGTGTGCTGAGGCCTGCTAACCAGGCCCCAGCACCAGTGTTCTTTCCCTAACCTGTACTTTTGTAGCCACAATTGGCAGACCCTGGCATCCAGATAAGTCCCTTATAACTGGTACTTCTAGTACCAAGGGCCCTGATGCCAAGGAAGGTCTCTAAGGGCTGCAGCATGTCTTATGCCACCCTGGAGACATCTCACTCAGCACAGACACACTGCTTGCCAGCTTGTGTGTGCTAGTGAGGACAAAACGAGTAAGTCGACATGGCACTCCCCTCAGGGTGCCATGCCAGCCTCTCACTGCCTATGCAGTATAGGTAAGACGCCCCTCTAGCAGGCCTTACAGCCCTAAGGCAGGGTGCACTATACCATAGGTGAGGGTACCAGTGCATGAGCATGGTACCCCTACAGTGTCTAAACAAAACCTTAGACATTGTAAGTGCAGGGTAGCCATAAGAGTATATGGTCTGGGAGTCTGTCAAACACGAACTCCACAGCACCATAATGGCTACACTGAAAACTGGGAAGTTTGGTATCAAACTTCTCAGCACAATAAATGCACACTGATGCCAGTGTACATTTTATTGTAAAATACACCACAGAGGGCACCTTAGAGGTGCCCCCTGAAACTTAACCGACTGTCTGTGTAGGCTGACTAGTTCCAGCAGCCTGCCACACTAGAGACATGTTGCTGGCCCCATGGGGAGAGTGCCTTTGTCACTCTGAGGCCAGTAACAAAGCCTGCACTGGGTGGAAATGCTAACACCTCCCCCAGGCAGGATCTGTGACACCTGGCGGTGAGCCTCAAAGGCTCACCCCTTTGTCACAGCCCAGCAGGGCACTCCAGCTTAGTGGAGTTGCCCGCCCCCTCCGGCCACGGCCCCCACTTTTGGCGGCAAGGCTGGAGGGAACAAAGAAAGCAACAAGGAGGAGTCACTGGCCAGTCAGGACAGCCCCTAAGGTGTCCTGAGCTGAGGTGACTCTGAATTTTAGAAATCCTCCATCTTGCAGATGGAGGATTCCCCCAATAGGGTTAGGATTGTGACCCCCTCCCCTTGGGAGGAGGCACAAAGAGGGTGTACCCACCCTCAGGGCTAGTAGCCATTGGCTACTAACCCCCCAGACCTAAACACGCCCTTAAATTTAGTATTTAAGGGCTACCCTGAACCCTAGAAAATTAGATTCCTGCAACTACAAGAAGAAGGACTGCCTAGCTGAAAACCCCTGCAGAGGAAGACCAGGAGACGACTACTGCCTTGGCTCCAGAAACTCACCGGCCTGTCTCCTGCCTTCCAAAGATCCTGCTCCAGCGACGCCTTCCAAAGGGACCAGCGACCTCGACATCCTCTGAGGACTGCCCCTGCTTCGAAAAGACAAGAAACTCCCGAGGACAGCGGACCTGCTCCAAGAAAGGCTGCAACTTTGTTTCCAGCAGCCTTGAAAGAACCCTGCAAGCTCCCCGCAAGAAGCGTGAGACTTGCAACACTGCACCCGGCGACCCCGACTCGGCTGGTGGAGATCCAACACCTCAGGAGGGACCCCAGGACTACTCTGATACTGTGAGTACCAAAACCTGTCCCCCCTGAGCCCCCACAGCGCCGCCTGCAGAGGGAATCCCGAGGCTTCCCCTGACCGCGACTCTTTGAATCCAAAGTCCCGACGCCTGGGAGAGACCCTGCACCCGCAGCCCCCAGGACCTGAAGGACCGGACTTTCACTGGAGAAGTGACCCCCAGGAGTCCCTCTCCCTTGCCCAAGTGGAGGTTTCCCCGAGGAACCCCCCCCTTGCCTGCCTGCAGCGCTGAAGAGATCCCGAGATCTCTCATAGACTAACATTGCGAACCCGACGCCTGTTTCTACACTGCACCCGGCCGCCCCCGCGCCGCTGAGGGTGAAATTTCTGTGTGGGCTTGTGTCCCCCCCGGTGCCCTACAAAACCCCCTTGGTCTGCCCTCCGAAGACGCGGGTACTTACCTGCAAGCAGACCGGAACCGGGGCACCCCCTTCTCTCCATTCTAGCCTATGTGTTTTGGGCACCACTTTGAACTCTGCACCTGACCGGCCCTGAGCTGCTGGTGTGGTGACTTTGGGGTTGCTCTGAACCCCCAACGGTGGGCTACCTTGGACCAAGAACTGAACCCTGTAAGTGTCTTACTTACCTGGTAAACCTAACAAAAACTTACCTCCCCTAGGAACTGTGAAAATTGCACTAAGTGTCCACTTTTAAAACAGCTATTTGTGAATAACTTGAAAAGTATACATGCAATTTTGATGATTTGAAGTTCCTAAAGTACTTACCTGCAATACCTTTCGAATGAGATATTACATGTAGAATTTGAACCTGTGGTTCTTAAAATAAACTAAGAAAAGATATTTTTCTATATAAAAACCTATTGGCTGGATTTGTCTCTGAGTGTGTGTACCTCATTTATTGTCTATGTGTATGTACAACAAATGCTTAACACTACTCCTTGGATAAGCCTACTGCTCGACCACACTACCACAAAATAGAGCATTAGTATTATCTATTTTTACCACTATTTTACCTCTAAGGGGAACCCTTGGACTCTGTGCATGCTATTCCTTACTTTGAAATAGCACATACAGAGCCAACTTCCTACAGAGGGTACTGGGTAAGGGCCACTCCATTTGTCCTGGAGTGCCCTGGGAGCCACAGGCTCCAGAACCCAGACTTTCTGCCCTGGTTGGAACTCAACCAGTGCAGCCTTTTGGTCATACCAAAACTTCTGGAGCTGTTGGCTGGCCTCAAGGTTTTTGGTTGCCTTTTCCATGTACTCTGCCATTCTAGAGCGAAGGCCAAGTACATAGTCCACTATGTCTTGTTTAGGCTCATGTAGAGGTCTCTCCCAGCCTTCTTTAACAAGAGCAAGTGGTCCTCTTACAGGATGACCAAACAGAAGTTCAAAGGGTGAGAATCCTACTCCCTTCTGTGGCACCTCTCTGTAAGCGAAAAGCAGACATGGCAAGAGGACATCCCATCTCCTTTTGAGTTTTTCTGGGAGCCCCATGATCATGCCCTTTAATGTCTTGTTGAATCTCTCAACTAAGCCATTAGTTTGTGGATGGTAAGGTGTAGTGAATTTATAAGTCACTCCACACTCATTCCACATATGTTTCAGGTATGCTGACATGAAGTTGGTACCTCTGTCAGACACCACCTCCTTAGGGAAACCCACTCTGGTAAAGATACCAATGAGGGCCTTGGCTACTGCAGGGGCAGTAGTCGACCTAAGGGGAATAGCTTCAGGATACCTGGTAGCATGATCCACTACTACCAGGATATACATATGTTCGATGGCATCTGTCGCTGTAGATACGCATGTTCTGCAATAGCTCGCCATCTGGTGTTGGGCCGGAGTGTTACAAGTTGTTTTTCTTCGAAGAAGTCTTTCGAGTCACGGGACCGAGTGACTCCTCCTTTTGTCTCCATTGCGCATGGGCGTCGACTCCATCTTCGATTGTTTTTTTTCCGCCATTGGGTTCGGACGTGTTCCTGTCGCTCCGAGTTTCGGAACGGAAAAAATTAGTTAATTTCGGAAGATTTTAGTCGGTATTGTTGCGTTCGGGATCGGCGTACTTAGATTCCACACCGCATCGAAGATCGAAGAGCTCCGGTGCCCTTCGGGGTAGTTTTTCGATCCTCCGTCGGGGCCTGGTCGGCCCGACCGCGTGCTGAAGAACGCCGATGGAACGGACCCCGTTCCGTTTCTGCCCCAAATGCCACAATAAATACCCCTACACAGACCAACACTTGGTCTGCAACCTGTGCCTGTCACCTGAGCACAGCGAAGACACCTGCGAGGCCTGTCGTGCGTTCCGGTCCCGAAAAACACTCCGAGACCGTCGAGCCAGAAGACTTCAAATGGCGTCCGCACCGACAGCCCAACGGGAGTTCGAGGAACAAGAAGAGGAAGGTTCCTTCTCGATCCAAGACTCAGACTCCGAAGGATTCGACGATACACAAACCGTGAGTAAGACGTCGAAAACCACACAAAGAAACATTTACAAGGCCCAGGGGACGCCACTGCCACCAGGCCATGGCTCGACCCATAAATTCGGTGACCGACCTTCGGCACCGAAAAAGGCCCAAACAGTGCCGAGATCGTCCGACTCCGGTCGAGACACAGGCACGCAGCCTTCTCGGGACCGAGAAAGTGCTGGAGACAAGCCTCGACACCGAGATGCCGGTGTCGACACGGCTCGACGCCGAGACAGCGGCACCGAAACAGATCGACGCCGAGAGGTTTCGGCCCCGAAAAGGAAAAAAGTCACCTCGGAGCCGAAAAAACACGCAGACAAAGTTTCGATGCCGAAACAAACTGCAAGCGACCCAGCTTCAGGCTCTTATACAGAAGAGCACTCGCTAACCTCCCAAATGCAAAAGCATAGGTTTGAGGAAGAGCTACAAGCAACTGATGTGGACCATACGCAAAAGCGTATCTTCATTCAGCAGGGGACAGGAAAAATAAGCACCCTTCCCCCCATTAGGAGAAAGAGAAGGTTGGAGTTCCAGACTGAACAAGCACCACAACCAAAAGTGGTGAAAAGAGTTACACCACCACCCTCTCCTCCGCCCGTAATTAACGTTTCACCAGCACAAACTCCATCACACTCCCCAGCTCACACCACCATGAGCCAGGGTGACCAAGATCAGGACGCATGGGACCTATACGACGCCCCAATGTCAGATAACAGCCCGGAGGCATACCCTACAAAACCATCTCCACCAGAAGACAGCACCGCGTACTCTCAGGTGGTGGCTAGAGCAGCACAATTTCACAACGTAAGCCTCCACTCAGAACAGGTCGAGGATGATTTCTTGTTCAACACACTCTCCTCCACCCACAGCTCATACCAAAGCCTGCCTATGCTCCCTGGTATGCTCCGGCACGCAAAAGACATATTTAAGGACCCAGTCAAAAGTAGGGCAATCACACCAAGGGTGGAAAAAAAGTATAAGCCGCCTCCTACGGACCCGGTTTTCATCACAACACAGCTGCCACCAGACTCTGTTGTTGTAGGAGCAGCTAGGAAAAGGGCCAACTCTCACACATCTGGAGATGCACCACCCCCAGATAAAGAAAGCCGCAAGTTCGATGCAGCTGGTAAGAGAGTCGCAGCACAAGCTGCAAACCAGTGGCGCATCGCGAACTCCCAGGCACTACTTGCGCGCTATGACAGAGCCCACTGGGACGAGATGCAACATCTCATCGAACATCTGCCCAAAGACTTCCAAAATAGGGCAAAACAAGTGGTTGAGGAGGGACAGGCCATCTCCAACAACCAGATACGTTCCTCCATGGACGCTGCAGATACAGCTGCACGGACAATTAATACATCTGTAACTATCAGAAGGCATGCATGGCTCCGAACGTCTGGATTTAAACCAGAGATTCAACAAGCAGTTCTCAATATGCCTTTTAATCAAAAAGAACTGTTCGGTCCAGAAGTGGACACAGCGATTGAGAAACTCAAAAAAGATACGGACACTGCCAAAGCCATGGGCGCACTCTACTCCCCGCAGAGCAGAGGGAATTACAGCACATTCCGTAAAACGCCCTTTCGAGGGGGGTTTCGAGGTCAAAGCACACAAGCCAGCACCTCACAAGCGACACCGTCCACTTACCAGGGACAGTATAGAGGAGGTTTTCGGGGACAATATAGAGGAGGGCAATTCCCTAGAAATAGAGGGAGATTTCAAAGCCTCAAAACCCCTACTACTAAACAATGACTCACATGTCACTCACCCCCTCCACACAACACCAGTGGGGGGAAGAATAGGTCATTATTACAAAGCATGGGATGAAATCACTACAGACACTTGGGTTCTAGCAATTATCCAACATGGTTATTGCATAGAATTTCTACAATTCCCTCCAAACATACCACCAAAAGCACAAAATTTAACAACACACCATTCCAATCTCCTGGAGATAGAAGTGCAGGCACTATTGCAAAAGAATGCAATCGAAATAGTGCCAAACACACAAATAAACACAGGAGTTTACTCACTGTACTTTCTGATACCAAAGAAGGACAAAACGCTGAGACCAATCCTAGACCTCAGAGTAGTGAACACTTTCATCAAATCAGACCACTTCCACATGGTCACACTACAAGAAGTATTGCCATTGCTAAAACTGCACGACTACATGGCAACTTTAGACCTCAAGGATGCTTATTTCCATATACCAATACACCCATCGCACAGGAAATACCTAAGGTTTGTATTCAAAGGAATACATTACCAATTCAAGGTACTGCCTTTCGGATTAACAACCGCACCAAGAGTCTTTACCAAATGTCTAGCAGTAGTCGCAGCACACATAAGAAGGCAGCAAATACATGTGTTCCCATATCTAGACGACTGGCTAATCAAGGCCCATTCGTTCATACAGTGCTCAAATCACACAAATCAGATCATACAAACCCTCTTCAAACTCGGGTTCACCGTCAATTTCACAAAATCCAACATTCTGCCACGCAAGGTACAACAATACCTGGGAGCCATAATAGACACATCAAAGGGAGTAGCCACTCCAAGTCCACAAAGAATTCAAAATTTCAACACCATCATACAACGCATGTATCCAACACAAAAGATACAGGCAAAGATGGTATTACAACTCCTAGGCATGATGTCATCATGCATAGCCATTGTCCCAAACGCAAGACTGCACATGAGGCCATTACAACAATGCCTAGCATCACAGTGGTCTCAAGCACAGGGTCACCTTCTAGATCTGGTGTTAATAGACCGCCAAACTTACCTCTCGCTTCTGTGGTGGAACAACATAAATTTAAACAAGGGGCGGCCTTTCCAAGACCCAGTGCCACAATACGTAATAACAACAGATGCTTCCATGACAGGGTGGGGAGCACACCTCGATCAACACAGCATACAAGGACAATGGAACGTACATCAAACAAAACTGCATATCAATCACCTAGAACTTCTAGCAGTTTTTCAAGCACTAAAAGCTTTCCAACCAATAATAGTTCACAAATACATTCTCGTCAAAACAGACAACATGACAACAATGTATTATCTAAACAAGCAGGGAGGGACGCACTCCACGCAGTTAAGCCTGCTAGCACAAAAAATTTGGCATTGGGCAATTCACAACCAAATTCGCCTAATTGCACAGTTTATACCAGGGATACAAAATCAACTCGCAGACAATCTCTCTCGAGATCACCAACAAGTCCACGAATGGGAAATTCACCCCCAAATTCTGAACACTTATTTCAAACTCTGGGGAACACCTCAGATAGACTTGTTTGCGACAAGGGAGAACGCAAAATGCCAAAACTTCGCATCCAGGTACCCACACAAACAATCCCAAGGCAATGCCCTATGGATGAACTGGTCAGGGATATTTGCTTACGCTTTTCCTCCTCTCCCTCTCCTTCCTTACCTGGTAAACAAACTCAGTCAAAGCAAACTCAAACTCATATTGATAGCACCAACTTGGGCAAGGCAACCCTGGTACACAACGCTGCTAGACCTATCAGTGGTACCCTGCATCAAATTGCCCAACTGGCCAGATCTGTTGACACAGCACAACCAAAAGATCAGACACCCACATCCAGCATCGCTGAATCTAGCAATCTGGCTCCTGAAATCCTAGAATTCGGGCACTTACAACTTACCCAAGAATGTATGTGTAGGAAGTTGGCTCTGTATGTGCTATTTCAAAGTAAGGAATAGCATGCACAGAGTCCAAGGGTTCCCCTTAGAGGTAAAATAGTGGTAAAAATAGATAATACTAATGCTCTATTTTGTGGTAGTGTGGTCGAGCAGTAGGCTTATCCAAGGAGTAGTGTTAAGCATTTGTTGTACATACACATAGACAATAAATGAGGTACACACACTCAGAGACAAATCCAGCCAATAGGTTTTTATATAGAAAAATATCTTTTCTTAGTTTATTTTAAGAACCACAGGTTCAAATTCTACATATAATATCTCATTCGAAAGGTATTGCAGGTAAGTACTTTAGGAACTTCAAATCATCAAAATTGCATGTATACTTTTCAAGTTATTGACAAATAGCTGTTTTAAAAGTGGACACTTAGTGCAATTTTCACAGTTCCTAGGGGAGGTAAGTTTTGATTAGTTTTACCAGGTAAGTAAGACACTTACAGGGTTCAGTTCTTGGTCCAAGGTAGCCCACCGTTGGGGGTTCAGAGCAACCCCAAAGTCACCACACCAGCAGCTCCGGGCCGGTCAGGTGCAGAGTTCAAAGTGGTGCCCAAAACACATAGGCTAGAATGGAGAGAAGGGGGTGCCCCGGTTCCGGTCTGCTTGCAGGTAAGTACCCGCGTCTTCGGAGGGCAGACCAGGGGGGTTTTGTAGGGCACCGGGGGGGACACGAGTCCACACAGAAATTTCACCCTCAGCGGCGCGGGGGCGGCCGGGTGCAGTGTAGAAACAAGCGTCGGGTTCGCAATGTTAGTCTATGAGAGATCTCGGGATCTCTTCAGCGCTGCAGGCAGGCAAGGGGGGGATTCCTCGGGGAAACCTCCACTTGGGCAAGGGAGAGGGACTCCTGGGGGTCACTTCTCCAGTGAAAGTCCGGTCCTTCAGGTCCTGGGGGCTGCGGGTGCAGGGTCTCTCCCAGGCGTCGGGACTTTAGGTTCAAAGAGTCGCGGTCAGGGGAAGCCTCGGGATTCCCTCTGCAGGCGGCGCTGTGGGGGCTCAGGGGGGACAGGTTTTGGTACTCACAGTATCAGAGTAGTCCTGGGGTCCCTCCTGAGGTGTTGGATCGCCACCAGCCGAGTCGGGGTCGCCGGGTGCAGTGTTGCAAGTCTCACGCTTCTTGCGGGGAGCTTGCAGGGTTCTTTAAAGCTGCTGGAAACAAAGTTGCAGCTTTTCTTGGAGCAGGTCCGCTGTCCTCGGGAGTTTCTTGTCTTTTCGAAGCAGGGGCAGTCCTCAGAGGATGTCGAGGTCGCTGGTCCCTTTGGAAGGCGTCGCTGGAGCAGGATCTTTGGAAGGCAGGAGACAGGCCGGTGAGTTTCTGGAGCCAAGGCAGTTGTCGTCTTCTGGTCTTCCGCTGCAGGGGTTTTCAGCTAGGCAGTCCTTCTTCTTGTAGTTGCAGGAATCTAATTTTCTAGGGTTCAGGGTAGCCCTTAAATACTAAATTTAAGGGCGTGTTTAGGTCTGGGGGGGTTAGTAGCCAATGGCTACTAACCCTGAGGGTGGGTACACCCTCTTTGTGCCTCCTCCCAAGGGGAGGGGGTCACAATCCTAACCCTATTGGGGGAATCCTCCATCTGCAAGATGGAGGATTTCTAAAAGTTAGAGTCACCTCAGCTCAGGACACCTTAGGGGCTGTCCTGACTGGCCAGTGACTCCTCCTTGTTATTCTCATTATTTTCTCCGGCCTTGCCGCCAAAAGTGGGGCCTGGCCGGAGGGGGCGGGCAACTCCACTAGCTGGAGTGTCCTGCTGGGTTGGCACAAAGGAGGTGAGCCTTTGAGGCTCACCGCCAGGTGTGACAATTCCTGCCTGGGAGAGGTGTTAGCATCTCCACCCAGTGCAGGCTTTGTTACTGGCCTCAGAGTGACAAAGGCACTCTCCCCATGGGGCCAGCAACATGTCTCGGTTTATGGCAGGCTGCTAAAACTAGTCAGCCTACACAGATAGTCGGTTAAGTTTCAGGGGGCACCTCTAAGGTGCCCTCTGTGGTGTATTTTACAATAAAATGTACACTGGCATCAGTGTGCATTTATTGTGCTGAGAAGTTTGATACCAAACTTCCCAGTTTTCAGTGTAGCCATTATGGTGCTGTGGAGTTCGTGTTTGACAGACTCCCAGACCATATACTCTTATGGCTACCCTGCACTTACAATGTCTAAGGTTTTGTTTAGACACTGTAGGGGTACCATGCTCATGCACTGGTACCCTCACCTATGGTATAGTGCACCCTGCCTTAGGGCTGTAAGGCCTGCTAGAGGGGTGTCTTACCTATACTGCATAGGCAGTGAGAGGCTGGCATGGCACCCTGAGGGGAGTGCCATGTCGACTTACTCGTTTTGTCCTCACTAGCACACACAAGCTGGTAAGCAGTGTGTCTGTGCTGAGTGAGAGGTCTCCAGGGTGGCATAAGACATGCTGCAGCCCTTAGAGACCTTCCTTGGCATCAGGGCCCTTGGTACTAGAAGTACCAGTTACAAGGGACTTATCTGGATGCCAGGGTCTGCCAATTGTGGATACAAAAGTACAGGTTAGGGAAAGAACACTGGTGCTGGGGCCTGGTTAGCAGGCCTCAGCACACTTTCAATTGTAAACATAGCATCAGCAAAGGCAAAAAGTCAGGGGGCAACCATGCCAAGGAGGCATTTCCTTACAGTATGGAAGTCATAAAACAAGCAAGAAGGCCATCCACCAGGCACTGCTATGCAAGTAAATGGAAGAGGTTTGTTTGCTACTGCCATATTAATCAAATACAACCATTACACACAACTCCAGAACATGTAGTGGGTTACTTGCTTCACTTACAAAAATCTAACCTAGCTTTCTCTTCCATTAAGATTCACCTTGCAGCAATATCTGCATACCTGCAGACTACCTATTCAACTTCCCTATATAAAATAACAGTCATTAAAGCATTCATGGAGGGCCTTAGGAGAATTATACCACCAAGAACACTACCTGTTCCTTCATGGAACCTAAATGTTGTCCTAACTAGACTTATGGGTCCACCTTTTGAACCCATGCACTCCTGCGACATACAGTTCCTAACCTGGAAGGTGGCATTTCTCATCGCTATTACTTCCCTGAGAAGAGTAAGCGAGATTCAGGCGTTCACTATACAGGAACCTTTTATACAACTACACAAGAATAAGGTCGTCCTAAGGAACAATCCTAAATTTTTGCCAAAGGTTATTTCACCGTTCCATCTAAATCAAACAGTGGAACTTCCAGTGTTCTTTCCACAGCCAGATACCGTAGCTGAAAGGGCACTACATACATTAGATGTCAAAAGAGCATTGATGTATTACATTGACAGAACAAAGAACATCAGAAAGACTAAACAACTCTTTATTGCATTTCAAAAACCTCATGCAGGAAACCCAATTTCAAAACAAGGTATAGCCAGATGGATAGTTAAATGCATCCAAATCTGCTACCTTAAAGCTAAACGACAGCTGCCCATTACACCAAGGGCACACTCAACCAGAAAGAAAGGTGCTACCATGGCCTTTCTAGGAAACATCCCAATGCAAGAAATATGTAAGGCAGCCACATGGTCTACGCCTCACACATTCACCAAGCACTACTGTGTAGACGTGTTATCCGCACAACAAGCCACAGTAGGTCAAGCCGTATTAAGGACATTATTTCAAACTACTTCCACTCCTACAGGCTAATCCACCGCTTTTGGGTAAATAACTGCTTACTAGTCTATGCAGAACATGCGTATCTACAGCGACAGATGCCATCGAACTGAAAATGTCACTTACCCAGTGTACATCTGTTCGTGGCATCAGTCGCAGTAGATTCGCATGTGCCCACCCGCCTCCCCGGGAGCCTGTAGCAGTTTGGAAGTTACCTTCAATTATTTATATATGTATCATCTCAACCTTAAATAGGTGCATACTTAGTCACTCCATTGCATGGGCACTATTACTACAATTCAACTCCTACCTCACCCTCTGCGGGGAAAAACAATCGAAGATGGAGTCGACGCCCATGCGCAATGGAGACAAAAGGAGGCGTCACTCGGTCCCGTGACTCGAAAGACTTCTTCGAAGAAAAACAACTTGTAACACTCCGGCCCAACACCAGATGGCGAGCTATTGCAGAACATGCGAATCTACTGCGACTGATGCCACGAACAGATGTACACTGGGTAAGTGACATTTTCATTCCTGAGGCTGTGGGAGGTTCCAGTGGACCAACTATGTCCACACCCACTCTTTCAAAGGGGACCCCCACCACTGGAAGTGGAATGAGGGGGGCCTTTGGGTGCCCACCTGTCTTACCACTGGCTTGACAGGTGGGGCAGGAGAGGCAAAACTCCTTAACCATGTTGGACATATTGGGCCAGTAGAAGTGGTTGACTAGCCTCTCCCACGTCTTGGTTTGTCCCAAATGTCCAGCAAGGGGAATGTCATTGGCCAATGTTAGGATGAACTTCCTGAACAGCTGAGGCACTACCACTCTCCTAGTGGCACCAGGTTTGGGGTCTCTGGCCTCAGTGTACATGAGTCCATCTTCCCAATAGACCCTATGTGTTCCATTTTTCTTGCCCTTGGACTCTTCAGCAGCTTGCTGCCTAAGGCCTTCAAGAGAGGGACAGGTTTCTTGTCCCTTACACAGCTCCTCCCTTGAGGGTCCCCCTGGGCCTAAGAGCTCAACCTGATAAGGTTCAAGCCCCAAAGGCTCAGTTCCCTCAGAGGGCAGAACTTCTTCCTGAGAAGAGAGGTTCCCTTTCTTTTGCTGTGTTGCAGTTGGTTTCCCAACTGACTTTCCTGTTCTCTTGGTAGGCTGGGCCATTCTTCCAGACTCCAGCTCTACTTGTTCACCCTGTGCCTTGCACTGTGCTCTTGTTTTCACACACACCAGTTCAGGGATACCCAGCATTGCTGCATGGGTTTTTAGTTCTACCTCAGCCCATGCTGAGGACTCCAGGTCATTTCCAAGCAGACAGTCCACTGGGATATTTGAGGAGACCACCACCTGTTTCAGGCCATTGACCCCTCCCCATTCTAAAGTAACCATTGCCATGGGATGTACTTTTCTCTGATTGCCAGCGTTGGTGACTGTGTAAGTTTTTCCAGTCAGGTATTGGCCAGGGGAAACCAGTTTCTCTGTCACCATGGTGACACTGGCACCTGTATCCCTCAGGCCCTCTATTCTAGTCCCATTAATTAAGAGTTGCTGTCTGTATTTTTGCATGTTAGGCGGCCAGACAGCTAGTGTGGCTAAATCCACCCCACCCTCAGAAACTAGAGTAGCTTCAGTGTGGACCCTGATTTGCTCTGGGCACACTGTTGATCCCACTTGGAGACTAGCCATACCAGTGTTACCTGGATGGGAGTTTGGAGTGGAACCTTTCTTGGGACAGGCCTTGTCTCCAGTTTGGTGTCCATGCTGTTTACAGCTATGACACCAGGCCTTTTTGGGATCAAAGTTTTTACCCTTGTACCCATTGTTTTGTGAAGAGGCTCTGGGCCCACCCTCCTGTGCAGGTTTTTGGGGGCCTGTAGAAGACTCTTTACTATTTTTAGTTTTGGTTGTCTCATCACCCTTCCCCTGGGGAGTCTTTGTGACCCCTTTCTTTTGGTCACCCCCTGTTGAAGTCTTGGACACCCTTGTCTTGACCCAATGGTCCGCCTTCTTTCCCAATTCTTGGGGAGAAATTGGTCCTAGGTCTACCAGATGCTGATGCAGTTTATCATTGAAACAATTACTCAATAGGTGTTCCTTCACAAATAAATTGTACAGCCCATCATAATTACTTACACCACTGCCTTGAATCCAACCATCTAGTGTTTTCACTGAGTAGTCTACAAAGTCAACCCAGGTCTGGCTCGAGGATTTTTGAGCCCCCCTGAATCTAATCCTATACTCCTCAGTGGAGAATCCAAAGCCCTCAATCAGGGTACCCTTCATGAGGTCATAAGATTCTGCATCTTGTCCAGAGAGTGTGAGGAGTCTATCCCTACACTTTCCTGTGAACATTTCCCAAAGGAGAGCACCCCAGTGAGATCTGTTCACTTTTCTGGTTACACAAGCCCTCTCAAAAGCTGTGAACCATTTGGTGATGTCATCACCATCTTCATATTTAGTTACAATCCCTTTAGGGATTTTCAACATGTCAGGAGAATCTCTGACCCTATTTATGTTGCTGCCACCATTGATGGGTCCTAGGCCCATCTCTTGTCTTTCCCTCTCTATGGCTAGGATCTGTCTTTCCAAAGCCAATCTTTTGGCCATCCTGGCTAACTGGATGTCCTCTTCACTGGGGTTATCCTCAGTGATTTCAGAGGTGTTGGTCTCTCCTGTGAGGGAACCAGCATCTCTGACTATTATTTTTGGAGTCAGGGTTTGAGGGACCCTGTTCTCCCTAGATAGGACTGGTAGGGGGGAATTTTCCTCCAAGTCACTATCCTCTTCCTCTGAGTTGCCACCCTCAGAGGGGTTGGCCTTTTCAAACTCTGCCAAAAGCTCCTGGAGCTGTATTTTGGTAGGTTTGGGGCCCATTGTTATTTTCTTTATTTTACAGAGTGACCTTAGCTCCCTCATTTTAAGATGGAGGTAAGGTGTGGTGTCGAGTTCCACCACAGTCACATCTGTGCTAGACATTTTGCTTCTAAAAGTTGGAATACTTTTTAAGAATCTACAACTGGTTCTAGAATCTAATTCAAACTTTTACAAACTTTTAAACTCTAAAAGAAATGCTAAACAGGATCTAACACAAGGCCCTAGCAGGTCTTTTAAGAATTTAGAAAACTTTTCAAATTGCAAAAATCAATTTCTAATGACAATTTTGGAATTTGTCGTGTGATCAGGTATTGGCTGAGTAGTCCAGCAAATGCAAAGTCTTGTACCCCACCGCTGATCCACCAATGTAGGAAGTTGGCTCTGTATGTGCTATTTCAAAGTAAGGAATAGCATGCACAGAGTCCAAGGGTTCCCCTTAGAGGTAAAATAGTGGTAAAAATAGATAATACTAATGCTCTATTTTGTGGTAGTGTGGTCGAGCAGTAGGCTTATCCAAGGAGTAGTGTTAAGCATTTGTTGTACATACACATAGACAATAAATGAGGTACACACACTCAGAGACAAATCCAGCCAATAGGTTTTGTTATTGAAAAATATATTTTCTTAGTTTATTTTAAGAACCACAGGTTCAAATTCTACATGTAATATCTCATTCGAAAGGTATTGCAGGTAAGTACTTTAGGAACTTTAAATCATAAAAATTGCATGTATACTTTTCAAGTTATTGACAAATAGCTGTTTTAAAAGTGGACACTTAGTGCAATTTTCACAGTTCCTAGGGGAGGTAAGTTTTTGTTAGGTTTACCAGGTAAGTAAGACACTTACAGGGTTCAGTTCTTGGTCCAAGGTAGCCCACCGTTGGGGGTTCAGAGCAACCCCAAAGTCACCACACCAGCAGCTCAGGGCCGGTCAGGTGCAGAGTTCAAAGTGGTGCCCAAAACACATAGGCTAGAATGGAGAGAAGGGGGTGCCCCGGTTCCGGTCTGCTTGCAGGTAAGTACCCGCGTCTTCGGAGGGCAGACCAAGGGGGTTTTGTAGGGCACCGGGGGGGACACAAGCCCACACAGAAATTTCACCCTCAGCGGCGCGGGGGCGGCCGGGTGCAGTGTAGAAACAGGCGTCGGGTTCGCAATGTTAGTCTATGAGAGATCTCGGGATCTCTTCAGCGCTGCAGGCAGGCAAGGGGGGGGTTCCTCGGGGAAACCTCCACTTGGGCAAGGGAGAGGGACTCCTGGGGGTCACTTCTCCAGTGAAAGTCCGGTCCTTCAGGTCCTGGGGGCTGCGGGTGCAGGGTCTCTCCCAGGCGTCGGGACTTTGGATTCAAAGAGTCGCGGTCAGGGGAAGCCTCGGGATTCCCTCTGCAGGCGGCGCTGTGGGGGCTCAGGGGGGACAGGTTTTGGTACTCACAGTATCAGAGTAGTCCTGGGGTCCCTCCTGAGGTGTTGGATCTCCACCAGCCGAGTCGGGGTCGCCGGGTGCAGTGTTGCAAGTCTCACGCTTCTTGCGGGGAGCTTGCAGGGTTCTTTCAAGGCTGCTGGAAACAAAGTTGCAGCCTTTCTTGGAGCAGGTCCGCTGTCCTCGGGAGTTTCTTGTCTTTTCGAAGCAGGGGCAGTCCTCAGAGGATGTCGAGGTCGCTGGTCCCTTTGGAAGGCTTCGCTGGAGCAGGATCTTTGGAAGGCAGGAGACAGGCCGGTGAGTTTCTGGAGCCAAGGCAGTAGTCGTCTCCTGGTCTTCCTCTGCAGGGGTTTTCAGCTAGGCAGTCCTTCTTCTTGTAGTTGCAGGAATCTAATTTTCTAGGGTTCAGGGTAGCCCTTAAATACTAAATTTAAGGGCGTGTTTAGGTCTGGGGGGTTAGTAGCCAATGGCTACTAGCCCTGAGGGTGGGTACACCCTCTTTGTGCCTCCTCCCAAGGGGAGGGGGTCACAATCCTAACCCTATTGGGGGAATCCTCCATCTGCAAGATGGAGGATTTCTAAAAGTCAGAGTCACCTCAGCTCAGGACACCTTAGGGGCTGTCCTGACTGGCCAGTGACTCCTCCTTGTTGCTTTCTTTGTTCCCTCCAGCCTTGCCGCCAAAAGTGGGGGCCGTGGCCGGAGGGGGCGGGCAACTCCACTAAGCTGGAGTGCCCTGCTGGGCTGTGACAAAGGGGTGAGCCTTTGAGGCTCACCGCCAGGTGTCACAGCTCCTGCCTGGGGGAGGTGTTAGCATCTCCACCCAGTGCAGGCTTTGTTACTGGCCTCAGAGTGACAAAGGCACTCTCCCCATGGGGCCAGCAACATGTCTCTAGTGTGGCAGGCTGCTGGAACTAGTCAGCCTACACAGACAGTCGGTTAAGTTTCAGGGGGCACCTCTAAGGTGCCCTCTGTGGTGTATTTTACAATAAAATGTACACTGGCATCAGTGTGCATTTATTGTGCTGAGAAGTTTGATACCAAACTTCCCAGTTTTCAGTGTAGCCATTATGGTGCTGTGGAGTTCGTGTTTGACAGACTCCCAGACCATATACTCTTATGGCTACCCTGCACTTACAATGTCTAAGGTTTTGTTTAGACACTGTAGGGGTACCATGCTCATGCACTGGTACCCTCACCTATGGTATAGTGCACCCTGCCTTAGGGCTGTAAGGCCTGCTAGAGGGGTGTCTTACCTATACTGCATAGGCAGTGAGAGGCTGGCATGGCACCCTGAGGGGAGTGCCATGTCGACTTACTCGTTTTGTCCTCACTAGCACACACAAGCTGGCAAGCAGTGTGTCTGTGCTGAGTGAGAGGTCTCCAGGGTGGCATAAGACATGCTGCAGCCCTTAGAGACCTTCCTTGGCATCAGGGCCCTTGGTACTAGAAGTACCAGTTACAAGGGACTTATCTGGATGCCAGGGTCTGCCAATTGTGGATACAAAAGTACAGGTTAGGGAAAGAACACTGGTGCTGGGGCCTGGTTAGCAGGCCTCAGCACACTTTCAATTGTAAACATAGCATCAGCAAAGGCAAAAAGTCAGGGGGCAACCATGCCAAGGAGGCATTTCCTTACAGGGTCTGAATGTTTTTTGTTCTTGTAGATATTCACAAATTAGTTACGGTGTTACACAGGGGACCTGCGCTGAGCGTCGCCATTGCGCTGATAGAAAACAACAATGTTTTTAAGAGCATAATTACACCCTAAAAGATCACTGTAATCACATCCCTGTGGTCAGGGTACCTCCAGTTTGAATCCTTATGCCACTTTTCATTTTATTTTTCAGCTCCGGGGACTGTCCCATTACCTAAAATGGTGGCCACAACTTTCAGGTCAAGTTGTGGCCAGCCAGTCACAGCATTCCCGTTGGCGTGTGCATTCGCAAATTACACTGCGATCACTGCAAAAATGTTGCGATGGATTCGCAGCCTTACATATACAAATGTATTTCTCTTTAATTTCTCAAACTACTGAACAAATTTACACCAAATATCCCAAAGCATAATCTGTGTACCGCAACCTACCTGTCTGCCAAATTTTGTGTAATTCCATCCAGCGGTTCAGACTGTCGTAGTGTTCAAAACTCCTATGGGAATTAACATTGTACACGCATGTTTTTTTTAACCCCCACCTTTTCTCAGCCCCTGCTTGAAATATCACCCCACAACCTTCTGTGTGCAGTAAGAATCATCTGCTCACTTTTTTGGGAAATGTTGTGAGGATCTGTCAAACGGCGCAAAAGAAATAGGCAAGTCAAAAAAAGTTTACCGCCGGTAGGTAATACATGTATAGTGTCTATTATTTATTTTTTTAAAGTATGCAACTGGGGCAGTGAAGCAAGCATTCCCATTGGGATGTGGTTACAAAAGTAAAAGCTGGTGGTGGGGAATTACCAGTACCAGGGGAGCGTAAGAAATAAATCAGCATTTAGGGCAAGGGGAATTCATAATTAAAAAAAAAAAAAAACATGGGACTGGTGCGGTAAACAATGGAAGAGCGTCAGGGCATTGATTTAGGCAGAGAACAAACACACAAGGGCGAGGGCAAAAACGCATGCTTTCATTTAGAGTACTGAACTAAAAAGAAGAAAGTTGCAAACAGAAAGTAAGCAGTGGAAGGATTTGCGTTACCCAATAAAAATGATGGTAAGGAAGGTATCATCAAGCGATGGGACACAAGAAGAGGAAGGCTGTCCATCAAAAAAGAAGCAGGGAAAGGAGATTGACAAGAAAGCCAACCAATAGTACCCAGTGGGCTGACACAAATCACTCTGTAGGTTTTGGTATTCTCCACAGTAGCTCGACAGGAGACAGCTAACCGATGTCTGTATGCTAGACATCAAAAATCAGGAACATAGGTTTCTGCCGCACTTTTAGAAAACATTATTGCATCGATTGTCACACAAGAGCAGATAGTGTGAAAAGGGGTACCTTTATAAATGCACTGCCAACCTCATGCCCCTGTGCATAGAGTGGGATTGATACACTGTATGTGAATCTGTGATTGATTCTAGCTGCAAAAGCAAGGTATGTACCTGTAACACTAGCCTTGCAGGATATTTTATGTTATAGAGTCACAAAGGGTTGAAGAGGAAGAAATAAAATGAATTGCTCTTGAGCGCCATGATGTTTGAGAACATTGTAGAGTCTCATTCTAGAGACCCATGCATGAGGCTATTTTGTCCCCCCGCTCAAAAACAGGCAAAACAGGATCACTCGAGGCCATAAATATGCACAGCACGTTAACCTAAAATGGATCGATAATGCAAAAGTACCACTTGATGATTTATGGTTTCTAATGAAGTCATTCAGACTTGAGCAATCCTCTGAATACTCCCACACGCTAGAATGTCAATGTCAGTAGTTTACTTTAGGGCTTGCTCCTGGTTTCCTTACACATTAGGTCTTCTGCACAAGCGTAAGAGACACTGCAGATCAAGGACGTTATTTTTATTGTCTTTTAAGTGTCAGATAGTTGATAAATAACTTGCCTACATCCACATATGTTTAATATGCACATCGTCATTTTTGACGTTTAGGAGGGAATTGACTTGAGATAAATACATGCTCCAACACCCAGACCAAAATGTGTGTTCCGTCTTCCCACTGCCAAACGGGATCACTAAACTTTCATTGATGTAAGTAGTTGGAGTTGCATGATGAACTGCACAAAGTATTACAATGAAGTGCCTGAACTAAACCTGCGTAAATGTTTGTATAATTTTGTATAGCCTTTTTTATGAACTTTATTGAAACTGGTTTTGTTTTATTTTAGAGCGCCTCTATCTGTAAGCCTGAAAGAAAAGAATCTTGCTCCGACACTCAACAAAATTATCCAGGGAACAACTCTTTCAGTGAACAGCAAAGGCTGCTGCTAGTAAGTGTCATATGTAGAACTGAGCTTTCATTCCACCTCAAATACCTGCCCTGCGATAAACAAAGCAGGGGGTATATTTTTGCTGGGGTTGTTTTTGTTTTATCTCCTGCTTTCCACATGTTGCATAAAAGCACAGACCTTTGCACACTAGACTTTTATGGTGCTAGGGATAGGTTTGTCTGCGGCGCTGAGCTGGCGTTTGAAGGTGAGGATCTACGCATGACTGAAAAGTAGATGCCTCTCCTCTTGGTGGGCCATAAATCTTCTCCATGGACTACTGCAGAGGGCCCAATGACTGGAGCACCAGTTTCATTTATGAGTCCTGTAAATTAGACCTCGACAAGCATTTTCTTTTAATATCTGACACGACCTTTATTCTTTTTAAATTCTGTTCAGTTTCCGGAAAAAAAGTGCTTGAAAAATAAACAATACCATTTACACAGATTGAACATATTGAAATTAATTGTAGAGTTCTGAGATAACTTTAGATCTATGTTTACTTTTACTGCAGTAGTTTGGAATGTTTTTTCTCTCTCGCATTTTTTCAAAAAATGCTTTACAAACCAGCACTGAGAAAACCAATAGCTTAGCACTTGCTTTATATACAAGAGACCTATTGGCTTTTACGATGCTAGTTTCTGAGAGATATCACCTATTGAGTATCTTAGAAATACGTTTGGGATGGTGGATGTACCAGTGCCTGAAGAGGACATTTCTCCAGACTGCTCTACATTTGAAGCAGAGGGCCCCGAAGTGAAGTCTATCTATTGTATCTTAATTGAGACATGAACGAGGCCTGTTTTTGTATTGTTGCCATTTGGGTCATGGGGAAGTCAGTTATTTGTTGAGTTCATTGGACGAACATCATAAAGTAGATCGGAATAGAATGGTCAGATAGAGCACCACAGCTGTGATTGTGTTAATTTCTTAGTAATTCTAGCTGCCATTTGACTTACCATTTAGTAAAAGTCATATTGTTCTTTCATGTTCTAGCAGTGGTAGATCATTGAGTTCGTATTACTGTGTCATACAGTGTCTGTTTACTTACTGTCATACAGTTTCTCAGTTTCAAACTTCTGCTACTTCATGAAGTAAGTATTGGCTGCTCGACCTGACTGCCCTTGAGGGGAAAAGTGCACATAGAGAGTAACTTGGTAATGCAGTTGGAGTTCTGTAACATTCCTGGTCGAGGAATACTAGTAATGAACACCAGTACTCGCACATGTTCCTCAAAAAGCGATGACTCTAGTATCTGAAAGAAAGGTCTCATCCTAAGTTTAAATGTAATTCTAAAACTGATGATTTACCTGTGAAAGATTTAGTAAATTTACTAAGATGTAGGATGGCTAATTAAGCATTTCAACTCAAGGTAAGCTGACTCTGACAAAGGGTAGTTGGTTGAGGGCATTACTTTCTAGTTTAGTGTTTGTGCGTGCTAAGCTGCTCTACTGCTCAGCATGAACAAGTGACTAAATAGTAATAAACATCCAGAGACTGAGCATGTGCTATGTGTTCCATAGGGTATAGCCAAATGTATTTATGTGAATAAATAAATTATATCCTGTACATATGAAGGCGCTCATAGATGTCAATTTAAAATCCACACACTTTTTTGTGTCCATCTTTTTTCAGTGCAGTACGGGTGGGCCACACTGGAATGAAGGTAGATGAGCTTGTAGAAAACATTAAAGCTTCTGCCACTGTAATTGGAGAAAAGTTACCAAAGGTTAGTTTTCTATGTCCTAACACGGTTGTACATTGGTATGCTTTCTTTCACTTCATGGAAATGTTAAGTTGTAACTTTCCTTAAATCATATTTTCATTCTGTTTATTTCTTTGACAGACATGGAAGAATGTTAAACTTTTGCACTTAAAAACCACAAATTCTGTTGCCCTGCCAATATTTACATCCAATATTTCCAACATGGATGACCTTGACACGCTCAACGCAATTGCCTCAAAAGAAAAGAAACCAGAAAAGGTTTGCTATTAAGCATCTTAAAATATTTGCTGTAGTGTCATTGTTAATCTGCTAATACAATTCAAAACGTTTTCATTTTTTGTTTTATCCAAGGTAAAATAGATTCTCAAAGGCAAAATGTTTCATAGATTTGCTTCGTCAAATATTGTACATTGTCAGGCAATTCTGATCTTGGACATTTCAGATGGTATTTTAAACATATACATTTATTGTTTTTAGTAGCTTATTCACTACATTGTGTGTGTGTGGATAAGGCAGCCAACGGAGCGTCCCAAACCCTCTCCCTAAAGGCCATCTTCGCTGCTACCATCTGCCACCATGTGCAGTGGTCCAGTTAAGCTCTGCATTTTTTAAAGTTATTTCAACTACACGTAGCAATATTTCTGTAAGATGCCAACCATTTTAGCTTTTTTTAAAGTGATTCAGAAAAGATTAGACCATTTTGGAAGAATCGTTAGGTGCTCCAAATTTCAGCTCTTGTCGATTTTTCTTTCTTTCTGTACTGGGCATTGACACAGTAAGCACAAATTTTGATTTTCAGCAATTTAGTGCTTTTAATTTCTTATGGGCGCTTCTAACCTCAGATTCCTCACCTTGTAAATACTCCCTAGGCATTAGACTGGATCTGGAAACTTTTCAGCAGTACTTCTTCAAGCCAATTGATGGCTTTGGGCAGCTCGGCACGGGGACTGTTCTGCCCAGGGAGTGACATCTGGAACCGCATATAAACACTACTCTTGCACGGTAACATCAGTTCCTTTCTTTCTATGCCTGTAGACAAAGACCTGCAACTTCTCTTTGGTCATTGACCTGAGTTTTTTCTCACAATTATCCTGTGTGTAGAGGAAAATGTCATACCTTAAAATGACACGGTTCAAGCTGTGCACGGACTGTTGCGAACAAACGTTACTGACAGACTCGCACAAATTATTTTTTTGATGCCTAGGGCCAGACCATGACTCCACTGCCTGTGGCAACTGCATGCAGATGAACCGGAGTGCTTTTTGAGAACACGAGGCCAAACTCTGTTGCAACACACAAGAAGGCTCAGTGCCAGGACCGCCCAAAGCTCAGAGGACACTCTTGATTCCACTCCCACAGTTGTTATCTTGGCATGTCCTTGTCGTGATCAAACTCTTTGGGTAAGTTTAGAAGAAAAAAAAGCCCAAGTGAGGAATAGCCCTTTCTAGTCACTCAAACTCCAGATAGTGCACTGGGGGATCGGCATGCCTCTCGGTCTTGCTCCCCATCTACATAGGAGCCAATTCAGTCCTTGGTCCTGATGAATCAGCTTTGAGACCCTTAAACTGCAAGGGCCTCCTGTTGGACTACCATCGTCTGGTTTGCCCTCAATGCTGTCTGTGCCCTTTAGACCAACCAACTTTGGTTGCACCTTTGGCCTCGGGACCACCAGATGTGCTAGCCCCATTTGCATCTACGAGGATGCCAACACCATTGATGCTGAGGACATATATAGCGCTATCCGACTCGAAACCCGCTGCAACCTCGACTGAAGCTGTGTCTGATGCCAGACGACATGCAAACTTCGATCAGTCCATGTGACTCTAATACGCTGCCTTATCCACATGGTAGGTCCCAGATTTTATATCGCATATTTGGCACCGATTCTGAGAAGAGGAGGGGGTGATTTTGTTACCCAGTATGATGATGACTGTTATGAGAAGCTACACAATGCCAATGGGCTTGACACTTCACATGATACTGGTCTTGTGTCTCCTCCATCTCTAGCTATCTAGGAGAGTCCTCCTTTTGCTGTTATGATTTGAAGGGTAGCTGAGGTGTTTGACTTGCAACTATCAATTATGGAAGTCAAAAATATTCACTCCAAAGTATTGCAACCTGGTCAGGCTCCCACTGAGTCTGTTGCTTTTTAATAGGGCTCTTACTGATACACTTCTGAGCACTTCGTTCAGACACTAATTGGTACCGCCCATCAAAATGGCAGGTTGCCCGTCTCCATCGCCCTGTGCTTGACAACCCTGCCTTTCTCACACAGCATCCTGCTCCAGAGAGTCTGTTGGTCCAAGCTTCCACCAGTAGGGTCAGTCCAAAAGGTTTTCCTTCTGTTGCTCCTGATCGTGCGTCCAAGCAAATCAAGACTTTTGGCAACATAATATTTTCTTCACAAGCTTTCCTTTCAGATAGGTCAGTGGCAAGTGTCTTCTAGCCTGAAACTCCCATGCCGTTTGGGATACAGTAGCTGACGTTTTACTGTCTGTTCCAGATGACTTTAGGGTGTCACACAAGCTGTTAAGGACGGCTGCTATACAGCAGCATTTCTTATACGCTCAGGATAAGACACAAGTGACTGTATAGGAACTGGCACCAGGGTGACTCCTTCACACGCCCGAAGAGGTTTCAGAGGTTTTCCAGGGACACACAGGCACCTTTAATGGACATGCTCTTCAACAGTTCACACCTTTTTGGGGATAAAGTCAATACAGACTTTGAACACCTTAAATAAAGCACAGCCACTGCGCATTTCCTTGGGCCTGTTTACTTCCACAAGGCAATTTCAACATATCTGTGGCAGCAGTAGGGGCTTTCCTGTCTGTCAACACCTGATTACCCATCCAGCCTACCACGCTCTTCGGCCCTTTCTTGGCTAGGGCCACAGTTCCCTGAGGCAGAGGGTTCAACAGTGGCGACATGCAGTTTAGTACCTCACCCATCCAGCAGCCACAACTGCTAAGCTGATTTAGTGTACAGGGAGTGCAGAATTATTAGGCAAATGAGTATTCGGACCACATCATCCTCTTTATGCATGTTGTCTTACTCCAAGCTGTATAGGCTCGAAAGCCTACTACCAATTAAGCATATTAGGTGATGTGCATCTCTGTAATGAGAAGGGGTGTGGTCTAATGACATCAACACCCTATATCAGGTGTGCATAATTATTAGGCAACTTCCTTTCCTTTGGCAAAATGGGTCAAAAGAAGGACTTGACAGGCTCCGAAAAGTAAAAAATAGTGAGATATCTTGCAGAGGGATGCAGCACTCTTAAAATTGCAAAGCTTCTGAAGCGTGATCATCGAACAATCAAGCGTTTCGTTCAAAATAGTCAACAGGGTCGCAAGAAGCGTGTGGAAAAACCAAGGCGCAAAATAACTGCCCATGAACTGAGAAAAGTCAAGCGTGCAGCTGCCACGATGCCACTTGCCACCAGTTTGGCCATATTTCAGAGCTGCAACATCACTGGAGTGCCCAAAAGCACAAGGTGTGCAATTCTCAGAGACATGGCCAAGGTAAGAAAGGCTGAAAGACGACCACCACTGAACAAGACAAACAAGCTGAAACGTCAAGACTGGGCCAAGAAATATCTCAAGACTGATTTTTCTAAGGTTTTATGGACTGATGAAATGAGAGTGAGTCTTGATGGGCCAGATGGATGGGCCCGTGGCTGGAATGGTAAAGGGCAGAGAGCTCCAGTCCGACTCAGACGCCAGCAAGGTGGAGGTGGAGTACTGGTTTGGGCTGGTATCAAAGATGAGCTTGTGGGGCCTTTTCGGGTTGAGGATGGAGTCAAGCTCAACTCCCAGTCCTACTGCCAGTTCCTGGAAGACACCTTCTTCAAGCAGTGGTACAGGAAGAAGTCTGCATCCTTCAAGAAAAACATGATTTTCATGCAGGACAATGCTCCATCACACGCGTCCAAGTACTCCACAGCGTGGCTGGCAAGAAAGGGTATAAAAGAAGGAAATCTAATGACATGGCCTCCTTGTTCACCTGATCTGAACCCCATTGAGAACCTGTGGTCCATCATCAAATGTGAGATTTACAAGGAGGGAAAACAGTACACCTCTCTGAACAGTGTCTGGGAGGCTGTGGTTGCTGCTGCACGCAATGTTGATGGTGAACAGATCAAAACACTGACAGAATCCATGGATGGCAGGCTTTTGAGTGTCCTTGCAAAGAAAGGTGGCTATATTGGTCACTGATTTGTTTTTGTTTTGTTTTTGAATGTCAGAAATGTATATTTGTGAATGTTGATGTTATATTGGTTTCACTGGTAATAATAAATAATTGAAATGGGTATATATTTGTTTTTTGTTAAGTTGCCTAATAATTATGCACAGTAAGAGTCACCTGCACACACAGATATCCCCCTAACATAGCTAAAAAATAAAAACAAACTAAAAACTACTTCCAAAAATATTCAGCTTTGATATTTGTAGGAAGTTGGCTCTGTATGTGCTATTTCAAAGTAAGGAATAGCATGCACAGAGTCCAAGGGTTCCCCTTAGAGGTAAAATAGTGGTAAAAATAGATAATACTAATGCTCTATTTTGTGGTAGTGTGGTCGAGCAGTAGGCTTATCCAAGGAGTAGTGTTAAGCATTTGTTGTACATACACATAGACAATAAATGAGGTACACACACTCAGAGACAAATCCAGCCAATAGGTTTTTGTATAGAAAAATATCTTTTCTTAGTTTATTTTAAGAACCACAGGTTCAAATTTAACATGTAATATCTTGTTTGAAAGGTATTGCAGGTAAGTACATTAGGAACTTTAAATCATAAAAATTGCATGTATACTTTTCAAGTTATTGACAAATAGCTGTTTTAAAAGTGGACACTTAGTGCAATTTTCACAGTTCCTAGGGGAGGTAAGTATTTGTTAGTTTTACCAGGTAAGTAAGACACTTACAGGGTTCAGTTCTTGGTCCAAGGTAGCCCACCGTTGGGGGTTCAGAGCAACCCCAAAGTCACCACACCAGCAGCTCAGGGCCGGTCGGGTGCAGAGTTCAAAGTGGTGCCCAAAACACATAGGCTAGAATGGGGAGAAGGGGGTGCCCCGGTTCCGGTCTGCTTGCAGGTAAGTACCCGCGTCTTCGGAGGGCAGACCAGAGGGGTTTTGTAGGGCACCGGGGGGGGACACAAGCCCACACAGAAATTTCACCCTCAGCAGCGCGGGGGCGGCCGGGTGCAGTGTAGAAACAAGCGTCGGGTTCGCAATGTTAGTCTATGAGAGATCTCGGGATCTCTTCAGCGCTGCAGGCAGGCAAGGGGGGGGTTCCTCGGGGAAACCTCCACTTGGGCAAGGGAGAGGGACTCCTGGGGGTCACTTCTCCAGTGAAAGTCCGGTCCTTCAGGTCCTGGGGGCTGCGGGTGCAGGGTCTCTCCCAGGCGTCGGGACTTAGGATTCAAAGAGTCGCGGTCAGGGGAAGCCTCGGGATTTCCTCTGCAGGCGGCGCTGTGGGGGCTCAGGGGGGACAGGTTTTGGTACTCACAGTATCAGAGTAGTCCTGGGGTCCCTCCTGAGGTGTTGGATCTCCACCAGCCGAGTCGGGGTCGCAGGGTGCAGTGTTGCAAGTCTCACGCTTCTTGCGGGGAGCTTGCAGGGTTCTTTCAAGGCTGCTGGAAACAAAGTTGCAGCCTTTCTTGGAGCAGGTCCGCTGTCCTCGGGAGTTTCTTGTCTTTTCGAAGCAGGGGCAGTCCTCAGAGGATGTCGAGGTCGCTGGTCCCTTTGGAAGGCGTCGCTGGAGCAGGATCTTTGGAAGGCAGGAGACAGGCCGGTGAGTTTCTGGAGCCAAGGCAGTTGTCGTCTTCTGGTCTTCCTCTGCAGGGGTTTTCAGCTAGGCAGTCCTTCTTGTAGTTGCAGGAATCTAATTTTCTAGGGTTCAGGGTAGCCCTTAAATACTAAATTTAAGGGCGTGTTTAGGTCTGGGGGGTTAGTAGCCAATGGCTACTAGCCCTGAGGGTGGGTACACCCTCTTTGTGCCTCCTCCCAAGGGGAGGGGGTCACAATCCTAACCCTATTGGGGGAATCCTCCATCTGCAAGATGGAGGATTTCTAAAAGTCAGAGTCACCTCAGCTCAGGACACCTTAGGGGCTGTCCTGACTGGCCAGTGACTCCTCCTTGTTGCTTTCTTTGTTCCCTCCAGCCTTGCCGCCAAAAGTGGGGGCCGTGGCCGGAGGGGGCGGGCAACTCCACTAAGCTGGAGTGCCCTGCTGGGCTGTGACAAAGGGGTGAGCCTTTGAGGCTCACCGCCAGGTGTTACAGCTCCTGCCTGGGGGAGGTGTTAGCATCTCCACCCAGTGCAGGCTTTGTTACTGGCCTCAGAGTGACAAAGGCACTCTCCCCATGGGGCCAGCAACATGTCTCTAGTGTGGCAGGCTGCTGGAACTAGTCAGCCTACACAGACAGTCGGTTAAGTTTCAGGGGGCACCTCTAAGGTGCCCTCTGGGTGTATTTTGCAATAGAATGTACACTGGCATCAGTGTGCATTTATTGTGCTGAGAAGTTTGATACCAAACTTCCCAGTTTTCAGTGTAGCCATTATGGTGCTGTGGAGTTCGTGTTTGACAGACTCCCAGACCATATACTCTTATGGCTACCCTGCACTTACAATGTCTAAGGTTTTGTTTAGACACTGTAGGGGTACCATGCTCATGCACTGGTACCCTCACCTATGGTATAGTGCACCCTGCCTTAGGGCTGTAAGGCCTGCTAGAGGGGTGTCTTACCTATACTGCATAGGCAGTGAGAGGCTGGCATGGCACCCTGAGGGGAGTGCCATGTCGACTTACTCGTTTTGTCCTCACTAGCACACACAAGCTGGCAAGCAGTGTGTCTGTGCTGAGTGAGAGGTCTCCAGGGTGGCATAAGACATGCTGCAGCCCTTAGAGACCTTCCTTGGCATCAGGGCCCTTGGTACTAGAAGTACCAGTTACAAGGGACTTATCTGGATGCCAGGGTCTGCCAATTGTGGATACAAAAGTACAGGTTAGGGAAAGAACACTGGTGCTGGGGCCTGGTTAGCAGGCCTCAGCACACTTTCAATTGTAAACATAGCATCAGCAAAGGCAAAAAGTCAGGGGGCAACCATGCCAAGGAGGCATTTCCTTACAATATTAATGAGTTTTTTGGGTTCATTTAGAACATGGTTGTTGTTCAATAATAAAATGAATCCTCAAAAATACAACTTGCCTAATAATTCTGCACTCCCTGTATTCTTGCCGGCAAACAGACATCCGGTCAGAGATGCGATCCGATATTTCCTCCAAAAGGGGCAAGCCTTAAAGTGGGTCTTATAAGTTTTCTGCTGGGGCTGCGCTCTTCCTTTTCTTTTATGCCCAGTGTACCTTCCACCACCTTCGGGATGGCTGATGGAGGACTATCTGTCCATCTTATAGCAAGAAGTGCAGGCCCTTTTGATCAAAAGGGCCACAGAGGGTTCTGACCTTGAAAGTGTTATTTTCTTGTACAGGTAAAAGAATGGAAGCCTTTGTCCTATTGAGACCTGTGTCCTATTAACACCTTTCTCTGGAAGGACAAATTAAAGATGTTAACACCGGCCCAGGGCCTTTCTGCCTGGAGACTGGATGGTGGTGTTGGATCTGCAGGGCGCTTATTTTCACATCCCCATCTTTCAATCTTGATGGTGATAACTATGTTTCATGCTGGGTCAAGAGCATTTCCAGTTCGCAGTGCTTCCCTTTTGGGCTTACCAGCACCTGCCAGGTGCTCATGAAAGTGATGGTGGTGGTTGTAGCACATCTTCAGAAGTACACAGGTACCAGTCCACCCCTATCTTGACGTCTGGCTACTGAAAGCGGGCTCACCCTAGGCAGTAGTCAACCATTTTCAGTTGACTGCAAACCTCCTAACATTTTTGGGGACCACCATCAATGGGGAAAAGTCACACCTGACTCCTTCGCAGACACTCCCTTTCGTCTGAATACTGTGTGGTTTCATGCCTTTCTACCGGAACATAGAGTCCAGGCATTCTGGCTATGATCTTAATGTTTGAGGGTGGATTACTGAGGCTGCTGGAATTGTTGACCTCAGACTTCCTGCTCATCACATACCTTTTGGCACATGCAGGCTCAGAAGTGGGACCTGAAATTCCAGTGGGCACAATACCCGGGAAATCTATTAAAATGCATCTAGATTTTGGAGAAGCCTTCAAAAGCTTTGTAGTAGTGGCTATTAGATCACAATTGGGTCAGTGTAGGAAGTTGGCTCTGTATGTGCTATTTCAAAGTAAGGAATAGCATGCACAGAGTCCAAGGGTTCCCCTTAGAGGTAAAATAGTGGTAAAAATAGATAATACTAATGCTCTATTTTGTGGTAGTGTGGTCGAGCAGTAGGCTTATCCAAGGAGTAGTGTTAAGCATTTGTTGCACATACACATAGACAATAAATGAGGTACACACACTCAGAGACAAATCCAGCCAATAGGTTTTTATATAGAAAAATATCTTTTCTTAGTTTATTTTAAGAACCACAGGTTCAAATTCTACATGTAATATCTCATTCGAAAGGTATTGCAGGTAAGTACTTTAGGGACTTCAAATCATCAAAATTGCATGTATACTTTTCAAGTTATTGACAAATAGCTGTTTTAAAAGTGGACACTTAGTGCAATTTTCACAGTTCCTAGGGGAGGTAAGTTTTTGTTAGGTTTACCAGGTAAGTAAGACACTTACAGGGTTCAGTTCTTGGTCCAAGGTAGCCCACCGTTGGGGGTTCAGAGCAACCCCAAAGTCACCACACCAGCAGCTCAGGGCCGGTCAGGTGCAGAGTTCAAAGTGGTGCCCAAAACACATAGGCTAGAATGGAGGTAAGGGGGTGCCCCGGTTCCGGTCTGCTTGCAGGTAAGTACCCGCGTCTTCGGAGGGCAGACCAGGGGGGTTTTGTAGGGCACCGGGGGGGACACAAGTCCACACAGAAATTTCACCCTCAGCAGCGCGGGGGCGGCCGGGTGCAGTGTAGAAACAAGCGTCGGGTTTGTAATGGAAGTCAATGGGAGATCTAGGGATCTCTTCAGCGCTGCAGGCAGGCAAGGGGGGGGTTCCTCGGGGAAACCTCCACTTGGGCAAGGGAGAGGGACTCCTGGGGGTCACTCCTCCAGTGAAAGTCCGGTCCTTCAGGTCCTGGGGGCTGCGGGTGCAGGGTCTCTCCCAGGTGTCGGGACTTAGGATTCAAAGAGTCGCGGTCAGGGGAAGCCTCGGGATTCCCTCTGCAGGCGGCGCTGTGGGGGCTCAGGGGGGACAGGTTTTTGTACTCACAGTCTTAGAGTAGTCCTGGGGTCCCTCCTGAGGTGTTGGATCGCCACCAGCCGAGTCGGGGTCGCCGGGTGCAGTGTTGCAAGTCTCACGCCTTTTGCGGGGAGCTTGCAGGGTTCTTTAAAGCTGCTGGAAACAAAGTTGCAGCCTTTCTTGGAGCAGGTCCGCTGTCCTCGGGAGTTTCTTGTCTTTTCGAAGCAGGGGCAGTCCTCAGAGGATGTCGAGGTCGCTGGTCCCTTTGGAAGGCGTCGCTGGAGCAGGATCTTTGGAAGGCAGGAGACAGGCCGGTGAGTTTCTGGAGCCAAGGCAGTTGTCGTCTTCTGGTCTTCCTCTGCAGGGGTTTTTCAGCTAGGCAGTCCTTCTTCTTGTAGTTGCAGGAATCTAATTTTCTAGGGTTCAGGGTAGCCCTTAAATACTAAATTTAAGGGCGTGTTTAGGTCTGGGGGGTTAGTAGCCAATGGCTACTAGCCCTGAGGGTGGGTACACCCTCTTTGTGCCTCCTCCCAAGGGGAGGGGGTCACAATCCTAACCCTATTGGGGGAATCCTCCATCTGCAAGATGGAGGATTTCTAAAAGTCAGAGTCACCTCAGCTCAGGACACCTTAGGGGCTGTCCTGACTGGCCAGTGACTCCTCCTTGTTGCTTTCTTTGTTCCCTCCAGCCTTGCCGCCAAAAGTGGGGGCCGTGGCCGGAGGGGGCGGGCAACTCCACTAAGCTGGAGTGCCCTGCTGGGCTGTGACAAAGGGGTGAGCCTTTGAGGCTCACCGCCAGGTGTCACAGCTCCTGCCTGGGGGAGGTGTTAGCATCTCCACCCAGTGCAGGCTTTGTTACTGGCCTCAGAGTGACAAAGGCACTCTCCCCATGGGGCCAGCAACATGTCTCTGGTGTGGCAGGCTGCTGGAACTAGTCAGCCTACACAGACAGTCGGTTAAGTTTCAGGGGGCACCTCTAAGGTGCCCTCTGTGGTGTATTTTACAATAAAATGTACACTGGCATCAGTGTGCATTTATTGTTCTGAGAAGTTTGATACCAAACTTCCCAGTTTTCAGTGTAGCCATTATGGTGCTGTGGAGTTCGTGTTGGACAGACTCCCAGACCATATACTCTTATGGCTACCCTGCACTTACAATGTCTAAGGTTTTGTTTAGACACTGTAGGGGTACCATGCTCATGCCCTGGTACCCTCACCTATGGTATAGTGCACCCTGCCTTAGGGCTGTAAGGCCTGCTAGAGGGGTGTCTTACCTATACTGCATAGGCAGTGAGAGGCTGGCATGGCACCCTGAGGGGAGTGCCATGTCGACTTACTCGTTTTGTCCTCACTAGCACACACAAGCTGGCAAGCAGTGTGTCTGTGCTGAGTGAGAGGTCTCCAGGGTGGCATAAGACATGCTGCATCCCTTAGAGACCTTCCTTGGCATCAGGGCCCTTGGTACTAGAAGTACCAGTTACAAGGGACTTATCTGGATGCCAGGGTCTGCCAATTGTGGATACAAAAGTACAGGTTAGGGAAAGAACACTGGTGCTGGGGCCTGGTTAGCAGGCCTCAGCACACTTTCAATTGTAAACATAGCATCAGCAAAGGCAAAAAGTCAGGGGGCAACCATGCCAAGGAGGCATTTCCTTACACAACCCCCCCCCAAACGAAAGAGGATGAGACTAACCTTTCCCAAGAGAGTCTTCATTTTCTAAGTGGAAGAACCTGGAAAGGCCATCTGCATTGGCATGGGCAGTCCCAGGTCTGTGTTCCACTATAAAGTCCATTCCCTGTAGGGAGATGGACCACCTCAACAGTTTAGGATTTTCACCTTTCATTTGCATCAGCCATTTGAGAGGTCTGTGGTCAGTTTGAACTAGGAAGTGAGTCCCAAAGAGGTATGGTCTCAGCTTCTTCAGGGACCAAACCACAGCAAAGGCCTCCCTCTCAATGGCACTCCAACGCTGCTCCCTGGGGAGTAACCTCCTGCTAATGAAAGCAACAGGCTGGTCAAGGCCATCATCATTTGTTTGGGACAAAACTGCCCCTATCCCATGTTCAGAGGCATCAGTCTGCACAATGAACTGCTTAGAATAATCTGGAGCTTTGAGAACTGGTGCTGAGCACATTGCCTGTTTCAGGGTGTCAAAGGCCTGTTGGCAGTCCACAGTCCAGTTCACTTTCTTGGGCATTTTCTTGGAGGTGAGCTCAGTGAGGGCTGTCACAATGGATCCATATCCCTTCACAAACCTCCTGTAGTACCCAGTCAAGCCAAGGAATGCCCTGACTTGAGTCTGGGTTTTTGGAGCTACCCAGTCCAGAATGGTCTGGATCTTGGGTTGGAGTGGCTGAACTTGGCCTCCACCTACAAGGTGGCCCAAGTAAACCACAGTTCCCTGCCCTATCTGGCATTTGGATGCCTTGATAGAGAGGCCTGCAGATTGCAGAGCCTTCAAAACCTTCTTCAGGTGGACCAGGTGATCCTGCCAGGTGGAGCTAAAGACAGCAATATCATCAAGATAAGCTGTGCTAAAGGACTCCAAGCCAGCAAGGACTTGATTCACCAACCTTTGGAAGGTGGCAGGGGCATTCTTTAAACCAAAGGGCATAACAGTAAACTGATAATGCCCATCAGGTGTGGAGAATGCTGTCTTTTCTTTTGCTCCAGGCGCCATTTTTATTTGCCAGTACCCTGCTGTCAAGTCAAAGGTACTTAGAAATTTGGCAGCACCTAACTTATCAATGAGCTCATCAGCTCTTGGAATTGGATGGGCATCTGTCTTGGTGACAGAGTTGAGCCCTCTGTAGTCCACACAAAACCTCATCTCTTTCTTTCCATCTTTGGTGTGAGGTTTGGGGACTAAGACCACTGGGCTAGCCCAGGGGCTGTCAGAGCGCTCAATCACTCCCAATTCCAGCATCTTGTGGACTTCCATCTTGATGCTTTCCTTAACATGGTCAGACTGTCTGAAGATTTTGTTCTTGACAGGCATGCTGTCTCCTGTGTCCACATCATGGGTACACAGGTGTGTCTGACCAGGGGTTAGGGAGAAAAGCTCAGGAAACTGTTGTAGGACTCTCCTACAATCAGCCTGCTGTTGGCCAGAGAGGGTGTCTGAGTAGATCACTCCATCTACTGTGCCATCTTTTGGGTCTGATGACAGAAGATCAGGGAGAGGTTCACTCTCTGCCTCCTGATCCTCATCTGTTACCATTAACAGATTCACATCAGCCCTGTCATGGAAGAGCTTAAGGCGGTTCACATGGATCACCCTCTTGGGGCTCCTGCTTGTGCCCAGGTCCACCAGGTAGGTGACCTGACTCTTCCTCTCTAGCACTGGGTAAGGGCCACTCCATTTGTCCTGGAGTGCCCTGGGAGCCACAGGCTCCAGAACCCAGACTTTCTGCCCTGGTTGGAACTCAACCAGTGCAGCCTTTTGGTCATACCAAAACTTCTGGAGTTGTTGGCTGGCCTCAAGGTTTTTGGTTGCCTTTTCCATGTACTCTGCCATTCTAGAGCGAAGGCCAAGTACATAGTCCACTATGTCCTGTTTAGGCTCATGGAGAGGTCTCTCCCAGCCTTCTTTAACAAGGGCAAGTGGTCCCCTTACAGGATGACCAAACAGAAGTTCAAAGGGTGAGAACCCTACTCCCTTCTGTGGTACCTCCCTGTAAGCGAAAAGCAGACATGGCAGGAGGACATCCCATCTCCTTTTGAGTTTTTCTGGGAGCCCCATGATCATGCCCTTTAATGTCTTGTTGAATCTCTCAACTAAGCCATTAGTTTGTGGATGGTAAGGTGTAGTGAATTTATAAGTCACTCCACACTCATTCCACATGTGCTTTAGGTATGCTGACATGAAGTTGGTACCTCTGTCAGACACCACCTCCTTAGGGAAACCCACTCTGGTAAAGATACCAATGAGGGCCTTGGCTACTGCAGGGGCAGTAGTCGACCTAAGGGGAATAGCTTCAGGATACCTGGTAGCATGATCCACTACTACCAGGATATACATATTTCCTGAGGCTGTGGGAGGTTCCAGTGGACCAACTATGTCCACACCCACTCGTTCAAAGGGCACCCCCACCACAGGAAGTGGAATGAGGGGGGCCTTTGGATGCCCACCTGTCTTACCACTGGCTTGACAGGTGGGGCAGGAGAGGCAAAACTCCTTAACCATGTTGGACATATTGGGCCAGTAGAAGTGGTTGACTAACCTCTCCCACGTCTTGGTTTGTCCCAAATGTCCAGCAAGGGGAATGTCATGGGCCAATGTTAGGATGAACTCTCTGAACAGCTGAGGCACTACCACTCTCCTAGTGGCACCAGGTTTGGGGTCTCTGGCCTCAGTGTACAGGAGCCCATCTTCCCAATAGACCCTATGTGTTCCATTTTTCTTGCCTTTGGACTCTTCAGCAGCTTGCTGCCTAAGGCCTTCAAGAGAGGGACAGGTTTCTTGTCCCTTACACAGCTCCTCCCTTGAGGGTCCCCCTGGGCCTAAGAGCTCAACCTGATAAGGTTCAAGCTCCAAAGGCTCAGTTCCCTCAGAGGGCAGAACTTCTTCCTGAGAAGAGAGGTTCCCTTTCTTTTGCTGTGTTGCAGTTGGTTTCCCAACTGACTTTCCTGTTCTCTTGGTAGGCTGGGCCATTTTTCCAGACTCCAGCTCTACTTTTTCACCCTGTGCCTTGCATTGTGCTCTTGTTTTCACACACACCAGTTCAGGGATACCCAGCATTGCTGCATGGGTTTTTAGCTCTACCTCAGCCCATGCTGAGGACTCCAGGTCATTTCCAAGCAGACAGTCCACTGGGATATTTGAGGAGACCACCACCTGCTTCAGGCCATTGACCCCTCCCCATTCTAAAGTAACCATTGCCATGGGATGTACTTTTCTCTGATTGTCAGCGTTGGTGACTGTGTAAGTTTTTCCAGTCAGGTATTGGCCAGGGGAAACCAGTTTCTCTGTCACCATGGTGACACTGGCACCTGTATCCCTCAGGCCCTCTATTCTAGTCCCATTAATTAAGAGTTGCTGTCTGTATTTTTGCATGTTAGGCGGCCAGACAGCTAGTGTGGCTAAATCCACCCCACCCTCAGAAACTAGAGTAGCTTCAGTGTGGACCCTGATTTGCTCTGGGCACACTGTTGATCCCACTTGGAGACTAGCCATTCCAGTGTTACCTGGATTGGAGTTTGGAGTGGAACTTTTCTTGGGACAGGCCTTGTCTCCAGTTTGGTGTCCATGCTGTTTACAGCTATGACACCAGGCCTTTTTGGGATCAAAGTTTTTACCCTTGTACCCATTGTTTTGTGAAGAGGCTCTGGGCCCACCCTCCTGTGCAGGTTTTTGGGGGCCTGTAGAAGACTCTTTACTATTTTTAGTTTTGGTTGTCTCATCACCCTTCTGCTGGGGAGTCTTTGTGACCCCTTTCTTTTGGTCACCCCCGGTTGAAGTCTTGGACACCCTTGTCTTGACCCAATGGTCCGCCTTCTTTCCCAATTCTTGGGGAGAAATTGGTCCTAGGTCTACCAGATGCTGATGCAGTTTATCATTGAAACAATTACTTAACAGGTGTTCCTTCACAAATAAATTGTACAGCCCATCATAATTATTTACACCACTGCCTTGAATCCAACCATCTAGTGTTTTCACTGAGTAGTCAACAAAGTCAACCCAGGTCTGGCTCGAGGATTTTTGAGCCCCCCTGAACCTAATCCTGTACTCCTCAGTGGAGAATCCAAAGCCCTCAATCAGGGTACCCTTCATGAGGTCATAAGATTCTGCATCTTTTCCAGAGAGTGTGAGGAGTCTATCCCTACACTTTCCAGTGAACATTTCCCAAAGGAGAGCACCCCAGTGAGATCTGTTCACTTTTCTGGTTACACAAGCCCTCTCAAAAGCTGTGAACCATTTGGTGATGTCATCACCATCTTCATATTTAGTTACAATCCCTTTGGGGATTTTCAACATGTCAGGAGAATCTCTGACCCTATTTATGTTGCTGCCACCATTGATGGGTCCTAGGCCCATCTCTTGTCTTTCCCTCTCTATGGCTAGGATCTGTCTTTCCAAAGCCAATCTTTTGGCCATCCTGGCTAACTGGATGTCCTCTTCACTGGAGTTATCCTCAGTGATTTCAGAGTTGTTGGTCCCTCCTGTGAGGGAACCAGCATCTCTGACTATTATTTGTGGAGTCAGGGCTTGAGAAGCCCTGCTCTCCCTAAGTAGGACTGGAGGGGGGGAATTTCCCTCCAAGTCACTATCTTCATCCTCTGAGTTGCCATCCTCAGAGGGGTTGGCCTTTTCAAACTCTGCCAAAAGCTCCTGGAGCTGTACTTTGGTAGGTTTGGGGCCCATTGCTATTTTCTTTAGTTTACAGAGTGACCTTAGCTCTCTCATCTGTAGATGGAGGTAAGGTGTGGTGTCGAGTTCCACCACATTCACATCTGTGCTAGACATTATGCTTCTAAAAGTTGGAATACTTTTTAAGAAACTAAAACTGGTTCTAGAATCTAATTCAAACTTTTACAAACTTTTAAACTCTAAAAGAAATGCTAAACAGGATCTAACACAAGGCCCTAGCAGGTCTTTTAAGAATTTAGAAAACTTTTCAAATTGCAAAAATCAATTTCTAATGACAATTTTGGAATTTGTCGTGTGATCAGGTATTGGCTGAGTAGTCCAGCAAATGCAAAGTCTTGTACCCCACCGCTGATCCACCAATGTAGGAAGTTGGCTCTGTATGTGCTATTTCAAAGTAAGGAATAGCATGCACAGAGTCCAAGGGTTCCCCTTAGAGGTAAAATAGTGGTAAAAATAGATAATACTAATGCTCTATTTTGTGGTAGTGTGGTCGAGCAGTAGGCTTATCCAAGGAGTAGTGTTAAGCATTTGTTGCACATACACATAGACAATAAATGAGGTACACACACTCAGAGACAAATCCAGCCAATAGGTTTTTATATAGAAAAATATCTTTTCTTAGTTTATTTTAAGAACCACAGGTTCAAATTCTACATGTAATATCTCATTCGAAAGGTATTGCAGGTAAGTACTTTAGGGACTTCAAATCATCAAAATTGCATGTATACTTTTCAAGTTATTGACAAATAGCTGTTTTAAAAGTGGACACTTAGTGCAATTTTCACAGTTCCTAGGGGAGGTAAGTTTTTGTTAGGTTTACCAGGTAAGTAAGACACTTACAGGGTTCAGTTCTTGGTCCAAGGTAGCCCACCGTTGGGGGTTCAGAGCAACCCCAAAGTCACCACACCAGCAGCTCAGGGCCGGTCAGGTGCAGAGTTCAAAGTGGTGCCCAAAACACATAGGCTAGAATGGAGGTAAGGGGGTGCCCCGGTTCCGGTCTGCTTGCAGGTAAGTACCCGCGTCTTCGGAGGGCAGACCAGGGGGGTTTTGTAGGGCACCGGGGGGGACACAAGTCCACACAGAAATTTCACCCTCAGCAGCGCGGGGGCGGCCGGGTGCAGTGTAGAAACAAGCGTCGGGTTTGTAATGGAAGTCAATGGGAGATCTAGGGATCTCTTCAGCGCTGCAGGCAGGCAAGGGGGGGGTTCCTCGGGGAAACCTCCACTTGGGCAAGGGAGAGGGACTCCTGGGGGTCACTCCTCCAGTGAAAGTCCGGTCCTTCAGGTCCTGGGGGCTGCGGGTGCAGGGTCTCTCCCAGGTGTCGGGACTTAGGATTCAAAGAGTCGCGGTCAGGGGAAGCCTCGGGATTCCCTCTGCAGGCGGCGCTGTGGGGGCTCAGGGGGGACAGGTTTTTGTACTCACAGTCTTAGAGTAGTCCTGGGGTCCCTCCTGAGGTGTTGGATCGCCACCAGCCGAGTCGGGGTCGCCGGGTGCAGTGTTGCAAGTCTCACGCCTTTTGCGGGGAGCTTGCAGGGTTCTTTAAAGCTGCTGGAAACAAAGTTGCAGCCTTTCTTGGAGCAGGTCCGCTGTCCTCGGGAGTTTCTTGTCTTTTCGAAGCAGGGGCAGTCCTCAGAGGATGTCGAGGTCGCTGGTCCCTTTGGAAGGCGTCGCTGGAGCAGGATCTTTGGAAGGCAGGAGACAGGCCGGTGAGTTTCTGGAGCCAAGGCAGTTGTCGTCTTCTGGTCTTCCTCTGCAGGGGTTTTTCAGCTAGGCAGTCCTTCTTCTTGTAGTTGCAGGAATCTAATTTTCTAGGGTTCAGGGTAGCCCTTAAATACTAAATTTAAGGGCGTGTTTAGGTCTGGGGGGTTAGTAGCCAATGGCTACTAGCCCTGAGGGTGGGTACACCCTCTTTGTGCCTCCTCCCAAGGGGAGGGGGTCACAATCCTAACCCTATTGGGGGAATCCTCCATCTGCAAGATGGAGGATTTCTAAAAGTCAGAGTCACCTCAGCTCAGGACACCTTAGGGGCTGTCCTGACTGGCCAGTGACTCCTCCTTGTTGCTTTCTTTGTTCCCTCCAGCCTTGCCGCCAAAAGTGGGGGCCGTGGCCGGAGGGGGCGGGCAACTCCACTAAGCTGGAGTGCCCTGCTGGGCTGTGACAAAGGGGTGAGCCTTTGAGGCTCACCGCCAGGTGTCACAGCTCCTGCCTGGGGGAGGTGTTAGCATCTCCACCCAGTGCAGGCTTTGTTACTGGCCTCAGAGTGACAAAGGCACTCTCCCCATGGGGCCAGCAACATGTCTCTGGTGTGGCAGGCTGCTGGAACTAGTCAGCCTACACAGACAGTCGGTTAAGTTTCAGGGGGCACCTCTAAGGTGCCCTCTGTGGTGTATTTTACAATAAAATGTACACTGGCATCAGTGTGCATTTATTGTTCTGAGAAGTTTGATACCAAACTTCCCAGTTTTCAGTGTAGCCATTATGGTGCTGTGGAGTTCGTGTTGGACAGACTCCCAGACCATATACTCTTATGGCTACCCTGCACTTACAATGTCTAAGGTTTTGTTTAGACACTGTAGGGGTACCATGCTCATGCCCTGGTACCCTCACCTATGGTATAGTGCACCCTGCCTTAGGGCTGTAAGGCCTGCTAGAGGGGTGTCTTACCTATACTGCATAGGCAGTGAGAGGCTGGCATGGCACCCTGAGGGGAGTGCCATGTCGACTTACTCGTTTTGTCCTCACTAGCACACACAAGCTGGCAAGCAGTGTGTCTGTGCTGAGTGAGAGGTCTCCAGGGTGGCATAAGACATGCTGCATCCCTTAGAGACCTTCCTTGGCATCAGGGCCCTTGGTACTAGAAGTACCAGTTACAAGGGACTTATCTGGATGCCAGGGTCTGCCAATTGTGGATACAAAAGTACAGGTTAGGGAAAGAACACTGGTGCTGGGGCCTGGTTAGCAGGCCTCAGCACACTTTCAATTGTAAACATAGCATCAGCAAAGGCAAAAAGTCAGGGGGCAACCATGCCAAGGAGGCATTTCCTTACAGTCAGTGGCAGGCCACTCTTCTTACCCCACCCAGAGCTGACAGTGGCCACGGATGCTTCACTACTGGTATGGGGAGGCCATTTGGGAAAGGTGGAGATTAGATATCCTTGCCAGAGGACTGTACTCCACATCAACATGTTGAAGGTGAAAGCAATTTGCTTGCAGCTAAAAACCTTCCTGCCTACCATTAGATGACTGTGCTTGTGCTTACAGACATTACCACTGCCATGTGGTACTGCAGTAAGCAAAACTGGGTGAGGCCCTTGGTCCTTGTGCCAAGAGGCCTTGTGCCTCTGGAAGTGGCTGGACTGCCAAGTGATTTCCCTGGTGTTGAACCACCCTACTGGGATCTTTCAACAATGGGGCAGACTAACTCAGCTACAGACGTCTAGCATATCACAAATGGCAATTAACCCCCCAATCTGACACAGGGCATATTCCAGCAATGGATAGAACCCTGGCTCTGTCTTTGCACTTCAGTGGAGAACATGCAGTGTTAGCACTTCTGCACGCTGGAGTTAGAAAGCATCTCTTGCCCCAAGACGCCTTCGGTCTAGAATGGAGCTCAGGACTCCTGAATGCCCCCACTACTGCTTCATCCTTGAGTTCTGAAGAAGATCAGGGATGACTTGGACCAAGTCATCCTAGTGGCACCAGATTGGACCAAAAGAGTGTGGCACCGAGAGCTCTTGGCCATGAGCATCTGCCTTCTGATCAAGCTGATGCTTTGGGGAGGATCTTCTGTCACAGCAGCAGGGTTTTGCACCTGGACATGCACACCATTCTTGACGGTTGAGGAACAAAAGTTGACCTTCATCAATGTGCAACCTATAGTTGTTATCCTGGTGGCCAGGCGTACCTCCACTAAATCTGTGTACGACAGCCGCTGGTACAGATTTGTGAAATATTGCTGCACCAACAAATTTATCTTTTACTGGCAAAGTTGTTTGAAGTTTTGTTGTGTGTTCTGTCCCTCTCCAAGCTCGATCCATTCTTTGTAGGGTTTTCCAGACCAAAGAAGGGTAGAGCAGTACAAAACGGACCACCTTTCAATGGATTGTTTGCTGCATAAAGATATTCTATGCACTGGTTAAGAAGTATCCTCGAGGTTTTATTCTCTTATTCCACCAGAGCAAAAGCTGGTACTACCTCATCACTAGCATTAGCGTGCAGAGTGCCTGTCCTGGACATTTTTATCTGGCAGCCACATGGAATTTGGTGCACAACTTTACGAAACACTACTGCCTCAACAGTCAAGTCCTTTGAGAGGCGTATTTTGCCTGCTTGGTTTTCTGGGACTCTTTGGTCTCAGCCAGTTCACAGACCGCTGCCTTGGGAGGTATTGCTATGGTATCTATTGACAATGTGAGCCTTCTAACGCACAAATGATGTTGCTGAAAAGTTTCTGGATGCAGTCTGAAACACTGGGAGTGCTCACAAGATGAGGAATCTGCAGTTGGAGCATTTACCAGATAGATCGTTGCTGAAGGAAAGTAACTTGTTTTTTCTTCTCTCCATTATGACTTCTATGAAGCTTATCTCCATTATTAACCAAAAGCATTGTATTCTGGGCATGTAAAGTGTTTGACAAAAGAGTTTTAGACAACTGTTTAAGGGGGATATGTGCTGCTTCTAACCCAATCATGTTCCTGTCAAATGTACCAACTGTTCATACTTTACATGAATGGACAAAAGCAAATGGTATATTTTTTTTTATCAGGGTACCCCATATCCTCAAGTAATGGTGAAAAGCTGTTGTGGTCCTACGAGCACACGCCTCATCCAAAAACACGCACCTAGCCCCTGGAATCACCAGCTTCTTTCTGGTTATCTTTGTGTAACAGCTGTTTCTTAAACTAACTCTCAAACTTGCTTGAGGTACACTTGTGCTGGGTATGTCAATGTAAGCTTTAATCAAATCAGCAACATATTTGACTTCACATGTACCAACATTTGGAGAACTGACAAATCCAAATCTGAGATTAGAAAACCCTCTGACAACAAAAAAGTATACTGTAGGAAGTTGGCTCTGTATGTGCTATTTCAAAGTAAGGAATAGCATGCACAGAGTCCAAGGGTTCCCCTTAGAGGTAAAATATTGGTAAAAATAGATAATACTAATGCTCTATTTTGTGGTAGTGTGGTCGAGCAATAGGCTTATCCAAGGAGTAGTGTTAAGCATTTGTTGTACATACACATAGACAATAAATGAGGTACACACACTCAGAGACAAATCCAGCCAATAGGTTTTTGTATAGAAAAATATCTTTTCTTAGTTTATTTTAAGAACCACAGGTTCAAATTCTACATGTAATATCTCATTCGAAAGGTATTGCAGGTAAGTACTTTAGGAACTTCAAATCATCAAAATTGCATGTATACTTTTCAAGTTATTCACAAATAGCTGTTTTAAAAGTGGACACTTAGTGCAATTTTCACAGTTCCTAGGGGAGGTAAGTATTTGTTAGGTTAACCAGGTAAGTAAGACACTTACAGGGCTTAGTTCTTGGTCCAAGGTAGCCCACCGTTGGGGGTTCAGAGCAACCCCAAAGTCACCACACCAGCAGCTCAGGGCCGGTCAGGTGCAGAGTTCAAAGTGGTGCCCAAAACGCATAGGCTAGAATGGAGAGAAGGGGGTGCCCCGGTTCCGGTCTGCTTGCAGGTAAGTACCCGCGTCTTCGGAGGGCAGACCAGGGGGGTTTTGTAGGGCACCGGGGGGGACACAAGCCCACACAGAAATTTCACCCTCAGCGGCGCGGGGGCGGCCGGGTGCAGTGTAGAAACAAGCGTCGGGTTCGCAATGTTAGTCTATGAGAGATCTCGGGATCTCTTCAGCGCTGCAGGCAGGCAAGGGGGGGATTCCTCGGGGAAACCTCCACTTGGACAAGGGAGAGGGACTCCTGGGGGTCACTTCTCCAGTGAAAGTCCGGTCCTTCAGGTCCTGGGGGCTGCGGGTGCAGGGTCTCTCCCAGGCGTCGGGACTTTAGGTTCAAAGAGTCGCGGTCAGGGGAAGCCTCGGGATTCCCTCTGCAGGCGGCGCTGTGGGGGCTCAGGGGGGACAGGTTTTGGTACTCACAGTATCAGAGTAGTCCTGGGGTCCCTCCTGAGGTGTTGGATCTCCACCAGCCGAGTCGGGGTCGCCGGGTGCAGTGTTGCAAGTCTCACGCTTCTTGCGGGGAGCTTGCAGGGATCTTTAAAGTTGCTGGAAACAAAGTTGCAGCTTTTCTTGGAGCAGGTCCGCTGTCCTCTGGAGTTTCTTGTCTTTTTGAAGCAGGGGCAGTCCTCAGAGGATGTCGAGGTCGCTGGTCCCTTTGGAAGGCGTCGCTGGAGCAGGATCTTTGGAAGGCAGGAGACAGGCCGGTGAGTTTCTGGAGCCAAGGCAGTTGTCGTCTTCTGGTCTTCCGCTGCAGGGGTTTTCAGCTAGGCAGTCCTTCTTCTTGTAGTTGCAGGAATCTAATTTTCTAGGGTTCAGGGTAGCCCTTAAATACTAAATTTAAGGGCGTGTTTAGGTCTGGGGGGTTAGTAGCCAATGGCTACTAGCCCTGAGGGTGGGTACACCCTCTTTGTGCCTCCTCCCAAGGGGAGGGGGTCACAATCCTAACCCTATTGGGGGAATCCTCCATCTGCAAGATGGAGGATTTCTAAAAGTCAGAGTCACCTCAGCTCAGGACACCTTAGGGGCTGTCCTGACTGGCCAGTGACTCCTCCTTGTTGCTTTCTTTGTTCCCTCCAGCCTTGCCGCCAAAAGTGGGGGCCGTGGCCGGAGGGGGCGGGCAACTCCACTAAGCTGGAGTGCCCTGCTGGGCTGTGACAAAGGGGTGAGCCTTTGAGGCTCACCGCCAGGTGTCACAGCTCCTGCCTGGGGGAGGTGTTAGCATCTCCACCCAGTGCAGGCTTTGTTACTGGCCTCAGAGTGACAAAGGCACTCTCCCCATGGGGCCAGCAACATGTCTCTGGTGTGGCAGGCTGCTGGAACTAGTCAGCCTACACAGACAGTCGGTTAAGTTTCAGGGGGCACCTCTAAGGTGCCCTCTGGGGTGTATTTTGCAATAAAATGTACACTGGCATCAGTGTGCATTTATTGTGCTGAGAAGTTTGATACCAAACTTCCCAGTTTTCAGTGTAGCCATTATGGTGCTGTGGAGTTCGTGTTTGACAGACTCCCAGACCATATACTCTTATGGCTACCCTGCACTTACAATGTCTAAGGTTTTGTTTAGACACTGTAGGGGTACCATGCTCATGCACTGGCACCCTCACCTATGGTGTAGTGCACCCTGCCTTAGGGCTGTAAGGCCTGCTAGAGGGGTGTCTTACCTATACTGCATAGGCAGTGAGAGGCTGGCATGGCACCCTGAGGGGAGTGCCATGTCGACTTACTCGTTTTGTCCCCACTAGCACACACAAGCTGGCAAGCAGTGTGTCTGTGCTGAGTGAGAGGTCTCCAGGGTGGCATAAGACATGCTGCAGCCCTTAGAGACCTTCCTTGGCATCAGGGCCCTTGGTACTAGAAGTACCAGTTACAAGGGACTTATCTGGATGCCAGGGTCTGCCAATTGTGGATACAATGGTACATTTTAGGTGAAGGAACACTGGTGCTGGGGCCTGGTTAGCAGGGTCCCAGCACACTTCTCAGTCAAGTCAGCATCAGTATCAGGCAAAAAGTGGGGGGTAACTGCAACAGGGAGCCATTTCTTTACATATACGGAAGCAAGAAATATCAGGTGCAGCCACTCTGAAATTGGAGCTGGTTTCGACACCAGCTGGTAGTTCCCCCAAGTAATAAAGAGCCTGACCAGCCATTGTCAAGGGACATTGCCTCAGCCTCATCCAGTCTTTCCTTCCCTCTACCAAATTTCTTTTCTATACCCCAGTGCAGTTGTTCATCATTAATCTTATGCATGATCTTAACATACCCAGCACCTTGCTGTGACTCTTCTTCTATATAGAGGTAGATAAGGCTCACCAAACAGGATTGGTACCACACCACAGTGTCATTGAAGATAGAGGGGAGCAGTCTAGTTAAAAAAATAAATAAAAAAAAAAGAGGTCCAGTCTACTTTGAGCCTCATGTGTGACAATTGAAATGTTCCACAACTAATTGCAGTAAACACTTTTGTTGTTCAGGCAAGGTTTTACATATTAACAAAAGTGTTTTCTATTTGATAGCGTTCATCATTTGTTGTGTGCCTGTTCACAGGGAAAACACATTGATGCACTAATTAAAAAATGTCAGTGCTCCAAGGAAACAGTCACGGCCATCACCTGTTGTTTAACTATACAAATTGAAGAAATGCAGAATATTTAACATGTACTCATGTCCAAATAGAAGCATTGTGTGCTGTGGTAGTTTTATCTAGTGGAGTCTCCACACATATCTCTTTCTTTCTAGTCATAGATAGAAATCTGGTGTGCTGCCCCAAACTCCCATTAATGCCAATACTTGCCACTGTAACAGAGGAAAGAAACCAAAAGATATTTTCCTCCGAATTGCTCTGCTGTACAATAAGTCTCTTTCCAGAAGGTGGATTTTAAAATCCCAACAAAAGCACCTGTTTACAACTACTACCTCACTTCAGCTCATTTTAGAGCAACCTAATGATTTGCTCCACATACTGGTGCACCGAAGACGGGGCTACTAGCATTAGAGGTGAGTTGAGGCACACTTGAAGTTAACTCTATAGCAAGAAAACATATAGAATGTGGCCTGCTTTCACATGTTGGGGATTGCTGAATTTCTTATTTAGATGATTCAGCTGTACTGCAACTCAGCCACATATGATTCATCCTCCAGTCAGTGAAGTACAATCTGCTTCCTTTGTATCCTTTTTGGAAGGACGCCAAAGGTCTGCAGAAAGTGGGAGAGGTCTTTTGCTGTTGTTTTTAAAGGGAATTTAAAGCAATTCCGAGTCTTCCTTTTTATGTTTAAACGCTGAGTTTTTTCACAATATATGGCAAGTGGCCCACAGATCAGTTTCTTTACCTCCCACATTATTCCTTCAGATGACCCTTAGAATGAGCATTTTGCTCCAGTTCTTAACTGGCGAGATGCATACTTGAAATATACAATGGCACATAAAGAGAAACAACTAGTTGATTAGTCTTTATCAGACTGTGTTTGGGGTACCACAGGTAGGACGGGCACTTCTAGCCCCCAGCTGAGGTGGTTGAGATTGCCACTAATGTTGAGATCTGTCCTATAATGGTTCTGAAAACTGGCGAGGCGCTCCCTGTCCACATTTGGCTGTTAGGCTAGCCAGATTGAGCAGTTGAAGGCTTTTAACCAAGGTAGTATTGAAATGGGGGGGGGGGGGAAGCACAGATATCAAGAGTTAAACAGCAAGCTCAATAAATGTGGTGACCAGCCCACTACTTATCTTACTAAACAGATAGTATTTCATTATCACAGCAAAAGGTAATTGTAGTAAGTAGTCCAAGGGTTCCCCTTAGAGGTAAGATAGTGGCAGAAAGAGATAATTCTAATGCTCTATTTTGTGGTAGTGTGGTCGAGCAGTAGGCTTATCAGAGGGTAGTGTTAGGCATTTGTTGCGCACACACACAGGCAATAACTGAGGAACACACACTCAAAGACTTACTCCAGGCCAATAGGTTTTTATATTGAAAACTATATTTTCTTAGTTTATTTTAAGAACCACAGGTTCAAGATTTACATTAAACACTTTAAATGTACGGTACTTCACTTAGATACTTTAGGAACTTTGAATGAACACAATATCATGTACAGTCTTTGTAAAAATGGCAATTAGCTATTTCAAAAGTGGACACAGTGCATAAATCAACTGTTCCTGGGGGGGGGTAAGTAAAGGTTAGTTTTGAAAGTAAGTAAAACACTTACAAGTCTCAAAGTTGGGGCATAGGTAGCCCACCATTGGGGGTTCTGGGCAACCCCAAAGTTTCCACAACAGCAGCTCAGGGCCGGGCAGGGGCAGAGGTCAAAGAGGTGCCCAAAACACACAAGCTTCTATGGAGAAAGGGGGTGCCCCGGTTTCAGTCTGCCAGCAGGTAAGTACTCGCGTCCTCGGGGGGGGGGGGGATACAAAAGAAGGTACACCCTCAGCGGCACAGGGGCGGCCGGGTGCAGTGTGCAAACAGGCTTCGGGTTTTGTATAGGAAGTAATGGAGAGACCCGGGGGTCAATTCACGATGCAGGCAGGCACAGGGGGGCTCCTTGGGGCAGCCACCACCTGGGCTGGGCAGAGGGTCGCCTGGGGGTCGCTCTTGCACTGGAGTTTGGTTCCTTCAGGTCCTGGGGGCTGCGGGTACAGTGTTGGTTCCAGGCATCGGGTCCCTTGTTACAGGCAGTCAGGGGGAACCTCTGGAGTCTCTCTGCAGGCGTCGCTGTGGGGGCTCAGGGGGGTCGTCTCTGGTTACTCACGGGTTTGCAGTCGCTGGGGAGTCCTCCTGAGGTGTTGGTTTTCTGCAGGTCGAGTCGGGGGCATCAGGGGCAGAGTGGCAAGTCTCACGCTTCCGGCGGGAAACGTGAAGTCTTTAAAGTCGCTTCTTTGTTGCAAAGAAGTTGCAGGTTTTTTTTAACAGGGCTGCTGGTCACGGGAGTTTCTTGGTCCTTGGGTGCAGGGCAGTCCTCAGGCTTCAGAGGTCGCTGGTCCCTGTTGGATGCGTCGCTGTTGCAGTTTTCTTTGAAGTTGGGAGACAGGCGGTTAGGGCTGGGGCCAAGTCAGTTGTCATCTCAGTCTTCTCTGCAGGGCTTCAGGTCAGCAGTCCTTCTAGCTAAGGTTGCAGGAATCTAGGTTCTGGGTGCCCCTAAATTCTAGATTTAGGGGTGTGTTTAGACCTGGGAGGGCAGTAGCCAATGGCTACTGTCCTGGAGGGTGGCTACACCCTCTTTGTGCCTCCTCCCTGTGGGGAGGGGGGCACATCCCTGATCCTATTGAGGGAATCCTCCACTCTCAAGATGGAGGATTTCTAAAAGCAGGAGTCACTCCAGCTCAGGGCCCCTTGGGGGCTGTCCTGACTGGTGGGTGGCTGCTCCTTGTTTTTATAATTATCTCCTTCAACCTTGCCGCCAAAAGTGGGGGCAGTGGCCGGAAGCGCGGGCATCTCCACTAGCTGAGATGCCCTGTGGTGCTGGTACAAAAGGCGTGAGCCTTTGAGGCTCACCGTCAGGTGTTACCGTTCCTGCAGGGGGAGGTGAGAAGCACCTCCACCCAGTACAGGCTTTGTTCCTGGCCACAGAGTGACAAAGGCACTCTCCCCATGTTGCTAGCAATATGTCTGGTCTGTGGCAGGCTGGCAGAAACTAGTCAGCCTACACTGAAAGTCGGGTTGGTATTCAGGGGGCACCTCTAAGGTACCCTCTGGGTGTATGTTACGATAAATTGCACAGGCATCCGTGTTCATTTATTGTGCTGAGAAGTTTGATACCAAACTTCCCAGTTTTCAGTGTAGCCATTATGGAACTGTGGAGTTTGTGTTTGACAAACTCTCAGACCATATACTCTTATGGCTACCCTGCACTTACAATGTCTGTTTTGCTTGGACACAGTTTAGATCCAGCCATATGCAAATCAGTCTTGACCCTGTTCCTCATGGGAACAGTCCAGCCCAAACTGCCAAGCCAGGTCCTCACTGGACCGGAAACAAGCATCCTGGGACTGGTTTCATTGTCAGCACTCCATCCATCATCCTTTTGTGTTGCTAATGTCGCCCTAAGTGGGAAGGGTATGCCCAGACGTGGGTCCTGTGCTTCCCATGCCACTGGATTCAAGCTAGCCTGGCTGATGAGGGGTGACACTTGTGGCAGTAGCGGCCTGCAACATCATGAAACCATTCAGTGAACTTTGTGAAGAATTTGGCGGCCTTCAGAACCTGATGTATACTAATTGCCATCTGAGATGTGTCCTCTCCCCGTATGTTGTTGGAGCAGATAAATACCCAAATACAACCCACTGAGGCAAAACTGCCATCATAATTGCTGTAAGAAAATAATAAAGATATACGAGCTGTAAGTCATTCATAGCTTCACAACTTTAAGGCTAGCTAAAGTGGACATCATTAAAAATAAATTAAGAGTCCAGTTCTTAAAGAAGGTCACTAAGGTGCAGCCCATTTGTTAAATAAGGTCACATTTGTGCAGTTTTACAGTGTTCAGGAATTCTGGATAATTTAGAGAAGTATGCCTTTGAGATTGTACTCGGAATGACGAGCATACATGCTAATATTCGCTCATGCGAAAACCTGCTGAGAAATTCCAAAGTCACTTTTCCTGCACTCCCTATCATTCCCCACACCCCCAACTCCACCCCTCACTTCCACTACTATGGGAAAAGCTTAATCCTGCCTTTGAGTGTAAACATTACAACCTTTTCCAGTGCAGGAAGAGATTGGAGAGGAATTTGTGAATACTTTTAAATGTTCATGTTTGTGCTCAGATTCACAGATTATTCCAGCCCTGGAACTACATCTTCCTGCCTACTTGCAGTCCCTGTATGTAAATTTGCTGTAAGGTGCTGTAGTAAAGTCCCTCTTTCTGGCATGGGTACCCCCACGTTTGGCCTGTTAGTGTGCTTAGACTATTTTCACTGGTATCCTGCTAACCAGGTCCCCAATGAATAAATTTGGTTGTCTTGGTATCCTTTACACCTCACAATTAGGATACGGGTGTAACCCTGTAAGTCCTTAGGATATGGTACTTGGGTACCGAGGACATTGGTACACCAGGGGTCCGCCATTGGGGCCCATGCAACCTGTATTACGGCACCCATGGAAGCCAATGCAGACTGTCTGCAGGACTGCCATTTGCAGCCTGCGTGAAAAAGGTGCATGCACCCTTTCAGTGCTGGTCAATACACCAGGTCACTTTAAGTAACCTGTATGGTAGGCCCTTCCAGCCCTAAGAGCAGGGTGCAGGTCCCTGTGTGTGTGGGCACCCCTGCAAGAACAGAGGTGCTCCAACGAACTCCAGTACCAACTCCCTGGACTTTGTAAGTGTGGGAAAGCCAGTTGAGCTGTGTACTGGCCATAGGTCACTATCTATGGTCCAGCTGCATAATGGTAACTCCGAACCTAGGCATGTTTGGTATCAAACATGTCGGAATCATACCCAGTACTGATGCCAGTATTGGCGGCATGATTCCATGCACTCTGGAGGCTCGTTAGAGGCCCCCCAGTATTGCTCCTACCGGTATTCAATGGTGTGCGAGCAGTCCACGTTGATGCAGCCCCTCAGATAAAATTCTGCCCTCCTGCTGCTTGACCTCCTCACACAGAGGATGGCAGAACATAGGATTTCCTGTGGGAGAGGGATGCAACCTCTTCTCCCTGGGAATAGGTGGTACAAGGCTGGGGGTTGGGGGGTAGCCTCCCCAAGCCAGTGGCTTTGAAAGGCACTTTTGCTGCCCTCCTTGCATAATCTGGTTTGCACCAGTCCAGGGACCCCCAGTCCCTGCTCTGGCACAAAACTGCACAAGGGAAAGTGGGGTGAACACTCCCTTTGTCCATCACCACCCCAGGGGTGGTGCCCACAGCTCCTCCAGGTGGCCCCTGATTCTGCCATCTTTAAAACAAGGTGGACAGAGTCCCCTGGGAGCATCTGACTGGTCAGCTTAGAAAGATGTCAATGACGTCCTCCGATAGATGGTCACCTTGCAAAGTGACCAACCCCCTTTTTGGACTATGTAGGGACTCCCTTGCAGGTGGGTCCCCAGATTCAGCATGCAAGACTCCACCCGGACTCCTCTGCAACAACCTCTTCTGCTCTTGGCCACTGGAACTGCTGCTGGACTTCCAACACTGAGACAACCTCTCCTCTCAACTTTATTTCCTCGGCTCCTGCCAAAAACTTGCTACGTTTCCATGGCTGTGCATCCTCTGGGGTCGACAAGACTTCAGCTGACAAAAGAAGCATGAAGGAATTTCCTTTGGAGTGAGGGAGTCACTGCCCTGCATATGCAGGAACCTAAGGCAACGACATCCGGCTGCTGGAATCTGCTGTCCTACGGTCCTGTGAATATTCCCCAACACAGGTGGTGGTTCTGAGGGGTCCTTTAGGTCCTCTCTGCCTTCTGTCCAACTTGGGAGACGGTGAGCCCTTCCCTCTTCCTCCAAGACAGAGTCCCTGTACACTGCAGCTGTTGCAGCAACCAAGGCTTGTTGACTCCTGCTTCAAGGGATCCTCAGGCTCCCAAGTAGCCCCGGCCCCCTGTACTGTACCTCTGCAAGGACATTCTCCTCTCTGCTGCTCCAGCGTCATGCGACTCCTCTTCAGGTGTGCTGCCTTGGCCTCACAGCAGTGTCTGCTGCCAGTGGGCTGCTCGTGGTGGCTTCAACTGCTTCTATTAGCTCTCCTGTCTTCTTAGGGTCAGCCCAGACTCCCTTGCAAGGGCTGAGACCCAAGGATCTTGCTGGTCCTCTTCAGCTCTGCAAATCCCCAACAGCTGCAGTTGCATTTGCTTGTTGGTGGCCCTCCTGACCATTGACATGTCTGCAGTCCGGCAAATGGCGAGGGACAGCTGCAGCTCCATTGACCCCGCAGCTGGACTTCATCCACCTCTGTCAACCTGAATCTTCACCCACAGAAGGGTGGGCATTTCCTCCTGCCCCACCTGGACACTTCTGCGTGGACTGGACTCTGCCCCCTTGTTTTGCAGATCCTCGTCACCAAAGATTATAGTGTGTGACCAACAGGAAATCCTCCTCAATATGCCTTTAAAGTGACCAGGGAGGTGTTAGCGTACAGTGTGGGATCGTTGTAGCATTAGATTCTTCTTGGATGACATACATGTACACTGGCAGAGCTCATTGATGGACATATCGACCCACCCCAAATGGGGCTCTGCTAAGTATATTAGATCTCTGCCTCGCTAGATATGAGAAGTCCTAAGTGAAACTGGGACTTGTCATGGCGAAGCAAGCCATAGCAAGAATTGTAGATCGCCCAGGCTCCAAACACCAGAAAAATCAAAAAGTGCCATAGACCATTGCAGAATACTTGAATTGTTCATACCTCCGCCTAGACAGTGACTTAGAAAATAACATAGGATATGGGGAGACTGGACACAATATCCTGGCCACACTTAAATGCCCTTGCCACCAAGGGATATTTATAGTAATTCGGGCCTGAATGTGCCTTTGTGATATGTAATGAATGGGGTTCTTAAAACAAGCAAACTGGTTACCAACTGTACGTTTTAACTGCTTCATTTTATATTAACCTTAATGCTGATAATGCTTCTCAGAATCTCCTTAAGTAGCTCAATAAGGCACTACAGTACTTATTTCTTCTTTGACCTAAAAAATGTTTTCATGTCATTAGAAAAAATTTGTGAGGAAACGCCGAGTGAACCCTGCGGCCAAAGCCTCCACCACCACACCTGAGACAGCAGAAACAAATGATGGTCCTGCCCCTATCAAATCTAAAAATAAACTGAAAGCGAAAATGGGGAAATCTACAACCAATGTCCGAGGCACTGTTGAAGATGATGATGATGATGAAGAGATTCCACAGCTGGTTCCACTTGCTAGCCCAAAAGCCCAGAAGAGGCAAGGCAAAAAGGTAATTCTGTGTTTAGCGCAGGACATTGTTCTAGTAAAAAATGGGACTCTGGCAAGGAATAGTACTCAGCGTGTAGGTGAGCAATGTTAGTTTGATTTTTGTAGTGCTTAATGTGTAGCGTACTATTTGTCAAACTATGATACTTTAATGGTTCTAGAGCAGGGCATGATTCTAGTAGCAAAACAATGAAAACCTTAAATGTTCTTGTGATTATGAGATGTTTTCAATATGAAACGAGTTAAAAGAAAACATAACACCTTGAGAGCAATTAAGTTGTGTACAATTATGTAAATGAAGTTGTATGTTGGGCAGACATGGCAATAAACCATCCAGCTTTGAAAGGGGAAGCAATATGGGAATTGCAACTTACTTGTGAGTTACTTCATCTTGGATACCTAAGACACCTGAAAATTATTCTCAGATGGGCTGTGTTTATTTTTTCATTTTTAGGAGTGCCCCATGATCATTGATAAAAGCTGTTTATCACAATTTATTAAAAGGTAAACACCTTCTATGATGATTCAGATAATTATATTTTAAAAGTGTCTGATATTTTTCAGATTTTAGGATTAAAGTACAAGGGCTGGTGTGCTGACACAAATCTTAGCCCCAACATGGTCTCCGGACGCTGTTTGGATTTTTTTCTTAGATTCCGAAACAAAATCCAAACATATCCTGGCTTCTTTTAGTGGCTCAGAAACATACACCTGGGCCTGTAGTCGTGCCGAATGTATTGGAACCTGGCAGCCCTCGCCATTTCTGAACACTGGTGTCTGCAGGTCAAACATTTTATAAAGAAAATGATCTGCTTACATTTCTTCGAGTTAAGGTTCTGGACTACATGGGGAATATACAAACTCTCACCACTCATTGGTCCCACAATTCAACCAATACCTTCAGTGCCTTACATATGTGGTTGTGCCTATTGTAACTGACGGAACACTCCAAATATGTGACTGTGTGAAGTAAATATAGTTTTAATTTGGTCTTGATGTGGTGTTAATTTTGGTCTGTCCTGTGTAGCAAAGACACCCACACATCTGACCCACATATCTGGGGTACTGTTTTCATCTGAAGTGTTGGGAACAGTGGAGTTATGCCACTTGTCTGAAGATCTGAATGTTTGTCCCAGGAAAAGGGGAAAATTGTGCTCTTTTATTTTATTATTTTATTTTGGTTTAGCCATATTTAGACATTTGCATAGGATTCTGGTAGTAAAATGTTTTGGGATTCATGTTTTGAGTCTCAAGAACTGGGTTGCTAGGCTGTTCCTCTTGGTGCTTGTCAACCCTGTGCCCAAATACTGCACTCATTGAATCTCCTCGATCAAACATATTCCCCAGTGTCTAGTGAATGAATCCCAACTCAAACGCATAGAAAAGCCACTTAAGTCTGGTAGCCCTACACTCAGAAGACCCAGATTAATGGAGATTCCAATCAAGCCTTTAGAGGCTGATGCTTGGAAAGTACTATATTTTGTAGGGTAAAAAGCTGAAAATCGTTTGGATAACCTGCTCAGCACACTGTCCCAGCCAGCTAATCAGGGAGATGGCAGTCTGGCACTCAGCGATGTGCAGACTGTAGTATGTTTCCATACAATCCAGGGGTAATATCTGTGACCAAGTAACAGGTAACTTAAACCAGAATTTCTCTTGCAGCTGCTTTCCACATTTCCAAAATGCACTGAATGTGTTGCATCCACCCTAAAACCATAGAGTGCTCATACATGTCTGCTACCCCAATCTCAGGAGACCCAAGAACCTAAGTTGGCATTAGGTCTTACCAGGAATATGTTTGTGTGAGGGAGACTAAAGATAAAATACGTAATTACCTTTTTTTTGTTAAAAAATGCTAAAAGGAGATGTGACTAGGGCTAGGTCTTGACAGCACTCATCTTTGCTGAGCTACTCACTGAGCTGATGGCCAGTGGCATGTGGGATTGTCTGAAGCCCAAACTACGGGACTCTGGGTGATCACATTTGAAGCCTGCTATGTCCTTGTGCCTGGTGACAGCCCAACAACTGCAGAAGCGAGGGTCTGAAGCACTGGTGGTACCATGGCCACTGTGGGCAGAGAAATCAAGTTGGAGCTGCCAGAGGCGATTAAAGTAGCTGGACCCAGGGGCTCAACCATTGTACTTTTGGACACCGGGCGACTGGGGGACAGATAGCACCCATCTTAGTTCTTTAGCCTGACCCCGGGAAAGATATGAAGCTGAGTGCAGCCTGAGGTGCTTACAGGCTTAGTGACCCATCCATTGGGCTACAAGACTGGGTGGTAGCCTGGACACAGCGATGCAATATGAGGAGCATCCTGATTGTGGTTCCATCTTTATAAAGGTAACAGTGACAAGGATGGTGGCAGTACATGCCCTTTGAGGAGGAAATGGCATAGGCTGGTTGGAAGAATCATCCATGGGTAACTGCATATCTGCCTTTGGGTTCCTGCAGCCTATCTGAGCTGTGATTGCAAGTACGTCTCTTGTGTAGCTCCTTCTACACTGTTTCTAGACTCTTTGGAAAGCAGCTCTTGGGAGGCATTGAGGCCACCTTGGGTGGCCTGACCACATTGCTAAGAAGAGGGGTTGCCCACTTAAGCCTGTGATAAAGGGTGCTGGACCTCAGGCAGTGGCTGTGAAGTTTGAAGCTGATCTTGCACCAAGTATAATTATAAGAATGCAAGATATCAGTTCAGGGCAGGCTTTACAGGTCCCCTGCTTGCACAATTTTGCCTTGACAATCTCTGAACGGAAGGCACCTAAGACTGTCTGTGGAGTACCTAATGCAAAACCAGATGGAAAGCGCAGACATAAATTAGCTTCCCCTTGTTGTTCAACCATCACAGCCAGTGGTCGATGCCTCTGGGGCCCAGGCCACCAAGGGTGATATACTGCTCCTCATCATAGAATTTAAAGTTGAAAAGTCTGCCCTTCGTCGTGACTTGTAGAAATCATTATCTGACCTGGTCCAGAGCTTGCAACGTGCAGATATGAGATTGGGTCAAGTTGAAACCTTTACAGTAAAACAAGCTTCGAAGCAGAATGCTCTTGACAAGAGGGTCCTAACGTTAGAGGCACAACAAACTGTGATCTTGGAAGAACTTGATAATGGAGAAAAGAGATCTAGGAGAAATAATATCAGGGGTACCAACCTGTAGCTTCGTAACAGAAACCTATAGTAGCAGGTCAAAAATATATTGTGCCAGGCCCTTTGAAACAACACCTTAGTGGATATGGTATTGACCAAACATGCAGTTTGCTCAGCCTATTCAACTCTAACTCTAGTTTATACTCACCCTTTTTACAAACTGAATGCATGCATCATAGTGGCTACATGAAACTCACACTCCTTCACCTTTCGACTGCAACTCATTATTTTTATTTCAAGATCTACCCGCAGCCATCCTGATGAAGTGCAAAATGTTGAATGATATTACCTCTGTTACATGCCAGAAGGCAATCCCCTATAGGTGGAGCTTCCCGCTTAGGCTATCTTCACCAGTCGGGGTAAGAAGGACACTGTTCGCCGTCCGGAAGAGGCCCATGAGATACTGGTCATTCCAGAGCCTCTGCAAATGTTGGAGAGACTGATGGTGTACCAAATAACCGATATGGCCAATGATCAGGGATGAAACCCCCAACACTGAGGGCCTGGATGGAAGCTCATCGGTTCAATGGGAAGGCAGTGGTGCAGTAGAGCCAGAAGCTCATTTAGCACAGTCATATAACTATTTATTTCTTGACTTGGTAATACAATCCTCGCTTCCTGGATTTTGTGGGAAGTCCCTGTAACAATCTCTGGGTCCCCTCCCCCGTACTCTATTGAATACCCACTCTTCTTTTTTGGTTGAAGTTTTTTGGCAATGGTTTCTGGTTCCTGTTTGTTATGGGGCCCTGCAGGGCCTCTGGCTTGGGAGGCTAGGCTGGTTTGACCTGCCTCATCCCACCATGCCCTTGGTGCATGCATGCTTTCCCAAACCAACCAGACGTTCTTGTCTTGAATTTCTTGATTGCATTTCAGAGTTTCTGTTTAGTGTTTTCGATTGGTTTTATGTTTCTTGTCAACAAAGTGCATTACGGGCTGGCAGAATTGGTTGGAGGCAAGTAGTGGCAGAAGAGAGGGAGACGACTAATATCTTAGGTTTGTGTGCCTGGTTGTGTTTGTGTGTCATGGGAAATGTTGCGACCTTTCAAGGCAATGACCACAATGATCATGACCAATATGGCTGATAGTGGTGACTTCTGTGCTCTAAAAGGGGTCGAAACAACCAGTGCTTGAATTCTTCATTTAAGAGGGGAGCAATTCTAAAATGGATGTGTAAGGAAATGCCTCCTTGGCATGGTTGCCCCCTGACTTTTTGCCTTTGCTGATGCTATGTTTACAATTGAAAGTGTGCTGAGGCCTGCTAACCAGGCCCCAGCACCAGTGTTCTTTCCCTAACCTGTACTTTTGTATCCACAATTGGCAGACCCTGGCATCCAGATAAGTCCCTTGTAACTGGTACTTCTAGTACCAAGGGCCCTGATGCCAAGGAAGGTCTCTAAGGGCTGCAGCATGTCTTATGCCACCCTGGAGACCTCTCACTCAGCACAGACACCCTGCTTGCCAGCTTGTGTGTGCTAGTGAGGACAAAACGAGTAAGTCGACATGGCACTCCCCTCAGGGTGCCATGCCAGCCTCTCACTGCCTATGCAGTATAGGTAAGACACCCCTCTAGCAGGCCTTACAGCCCTAAGGCAGGGTGCACTATACCATAGGTGAGGGTACCAGTGCATGAGCATGGTACCCCTACAGTGTCTAAACAAAACCTTAGACGTTGTAAGTGCAGGGTAGCCATAAGAGTATATGGTCTGGGAGTTTGTCAAACACGAACTCCACAGCACCATAATGGCTACACTGAAAACTGGGAAGTTTGGTATCAAACTTCTCAGCACAATAAATGCACACTGATGCCAGTGTACATTTTATTGTCAAATACACCCCAGAGGGCACCTTAGAGGTGCCCCCTGAAACTTAACCGACTATCTGTGTAGGCTGACTAGTTTTAGCAGCCTGCCACAAACCGAGACATGTTGCTGGCCCCATGGGGAGAGTGCCTTTGTCACTCTGAGGCCAGTAACAAAGCCTGCACTGGGTGGAGATGCTAACACCTCCCCCAGGCAGGAATTGTCACACCTGGCGGTGAGCCTCAAAGGCTCACCTCCTTTGTGCCAACCCAGCAGGACACTCCGGCTAGTGGAGTTGCCCGCCCCCTCCGGCCAGGCCCCACTTTTGGCGGCAAGGCCGGAGAAAATAATGAGAAAAACAAGGAGTCGTCACTGGCCAGTCAGGACAGCCCCTAAGGTGTCCTGAGCTGAAGTGACTCTAACTTTTAGAAATCCTCCATCTTGCAGATGGAGGATTCCCCCAATAGGGTTAGGATCGTGACCCCCTCCCCTTGGGAGGAGGCACAAAGAGGGTGTACCCACCCTCAGGGCTAGTAGCCATTGGCTACTAACCCCCCAGACCTTAACACGCCCTTAAATTTAGTATTTAAGGGCTACCCTGAACCCTAGAAAATTAGATTCCTGCAACTACAAGAAGAAGGACTGCCTAGCTGAAAACCCCTGCAGAGGAAGACCAGAAGACGACAACTGCCTTGGCTCCAGAAACTCACCGGCCTGTCTCCTGCCTTCCAAAGACCCTGCTCCAGCGACGCCTTCCAAAGGGACCAGCGACCTCGACATCCTCTGAGGACTGCCCCTGCTTCGAAAAGACAAGAAACTCCCGAGGACAGCGGACCTGCTCCAAGAAAAGCTGCAACTTTGTTTCCAGCAGCTTTAAAGAACCCTGCAAGCTCCCCGCAAGAAGCGTGAGACTTGCAACACTGCACCCGGCGACCCCGACTCGGCTGGTGGCGATCCAACACCTCAGGAGGGACCCCAGGACTACTCTAAGACTGTGAGTACCAAAACCTGTCCCCCCTGAGCCCCCACAGCGCCGCCTGCAGAGGGAAATCCCGAGGCTTCCCCTGACCGCGACTCTTTGAATCCTAAGTCCCGACACCTGGGAGAGACCCTGCACCCGCAGCCCCCAGGACCGGAAGGACCGGACTTTCACTGGAGAAGTGACCCCCAGGAGTCCCTCTCCCCTGCCCAAGTGGAGGTTTCCCCGAGGAATCCCCCCCTTGCCTGCCTGCAGCGCTGAAGAGATCCCGAGATCTCTCATAGACTAACATTGCGAACCCGACGCTTGTTTCTACACTGCACCCGGCCGCCCCCGCGCCGCTGAGGGTGAAATTGCTGTGTGGACTTGTGTCCCCCCCGGTGCCCTACAAAACCCCCCTGGTCTGCCCTCCGAAGACGCGGGTACTTACCTGCAAGCAGACCGGAACCGGGGCACCCCCTTCTCTCCATTCTAGCCTATGCGTTTTGGGCACCACTTTGAACTCTGCACCTGACCGGCCCTGAGCTGCTGGTGTGGTGACTTTGGGGTTGCTCTGAACCCCCAACGGTGGGCTACCTTGGACCAAGAACTGAACCCTGTAAGTGTCTTACTTACCTGGTAAAACTAACAAAAACTTACCTCCCCCAGGAACTGTGAAAATTGCACTAAGTGTCCACTTTTAAAGTAGCTATTTGTCAATAACTTGAAAAGTATACATGCAATTGAAATGATTCAAAGTTCCTAATGTACTTACCTGCAATACCTTTCAAACAAGATATTACATGTTAAATTTGAACCTGTGGTTCTTAAAATAAACTAAGAAAAGATATTTTTCTATACAAAAACCTATTGGCTGGATTTGTCTCTGAGTGTGTATACCTCATTTATTGTCTATGTGTATGTGCAACAAATGCTTAACACTACTCCTTGGATAAGCCTACTGCTCGACCACACTACCACAAAATAGAGCATTAGTATTATCTCTTTTTGCCACTATCTTACCTCTAAGGGGAACCCTTGGACTCTGTGCATGCTATTCCTTACTTTGAAATAGCACATACAGAGCCAACTTCCTACAGGATGTATAACAAAAACTATATCTTAATGCATTTGAAGAGACACACATTATTAGATTAGACTTCTGGCAGCATGAATCTTTTCTGAATTCAAATGCTGTGCATTATTTCACCATCTAGTGGTTCCGGAAAGTCTCCTTGAAGCTTCTTTTGCGTTTTCTTTACTTTCTTTTTTTGTCCCATGGGCTTCAACCATTTGGGTTTGAACCCCTTCCTTGTGTAACGTCAGATGTATGCCCCGGAAATCCCTTGACGCAGTCTCCATCTTTGTATTCCTTTTTTTCTCTATTGGGTCTGGAAGCCCAAGAGAGAGCTTTGGAGTCAGAGTCAGAGAAGATAGTTTTCAGAGATGGGAGGCATGCAGAACATGGAAGGGAAGGAGAAAGCTATTTGAAAGAAAATAAAAAGAGATGACAATCAGAGGTTTTGAGGTATGGTCACTTTTCATGTTAGATTTATGGAGAATACTTTTTTGAGATAGCGTTCAGTTTGAGGATGCAAAACTGTAGAAAGAAGCAGGTGAGGATATTGCTATATTGGACACTTTTGATAGGCACCCAGCTCTTGTGTTCACTTAAATGTCCTGCAGCACACTGTACCATAAAAGACGAAACCTAGCTCTGTCATTATTCATAAATGTTTTAGTGGTGAAATGCTTCAGAAAGTAGTGTTCAGCTAAGCACTGTTCTTTCACAAGGCATAGAGTTTGCCTACAACTAAGGTGCCATTAGACCACTGTTTCAACAAGAAAAGCAGCTTGTGTCATTGTAGGAGAGTGGCCTGGTTTGTAGTGGGTACCTTGAGTAATTACACCTTATACCAGGTCCAGTTTATCCCTTATTAGTGAAATGTAGTAGTGTTCTAGCAGCTTAGGCTGACAAAGGTAGCTGTAGCAGAGCAGCTTAGGCTGAACTAGAAGACATGCAAAGCTCCTGTGATACCACTATAGTAACACAGTACTTTTACACAATAAAAGACAATACTTAAATGTTATCAAAAATAAAGGTACTTTATTTTAGTGAAGCAAGGCCAAACATATCTTAGAGGCAATACTCCTTCTGGAGGTATTATACACAATATATACACTAGACACTAAAATCAGGTAAGTAAATAGTCATAGGATAGTGCAAACAATAGAAAATACCATAGCATGCAATAGAAATAGGTCTAGAGGCAACACAAACCATATACTAAGAAAGTGGAATGCAAATCATAAGTTCCCCCCCCTAGACATGTGTAGTGTGTAGAGAATTGCTGGGAGTGTAAGAAAACCACAAAGGTGAGTAAATTACCCCACCGCAGAGCCCAGGAAAGTAGAAGTAAAGTACTGCAAGTTTCCTTAGGACACACTGCAAGTCGTGATTCGAGTTATTGCAAGACTGCAAGCAACAAATGGTGGATTCCTGGACCTGAAGACCTGTAAAGAGGGGAGACCAAGTCCAGAAGTCTCAAAAGATTCCAGGAAGGACAGGAGCCACTACCAACTTAGAAGAAGGTGCAAAAGAGGATTCTCTGGTTGGAAGAAGTCTGCAGAAGAGCACCAAAGAAGATGGCTGCGGGTTCCTGCGTGATGCAAAGGATGCAGGCGAGTTGCAGTGCTGGATTCGTCCATCAATCCTTGGTTCAAGCAGTGTCGTGGATTGCCTCACAGTGGCGCTGCCTGGACTCAGGAGGGACCTGGGGGCCTCAACTCGGACGGAGGAGGCAGAGGGCGTTCCCAAGACTGGAGGGAACCCACAGATGACCAGGAAACACCCACAGAGGTCACAGGACACCGGGACAAAGAAGGTGCAAATTGCGGTTTGTGCAACACTACAAAGGAAGGTCTCGGGCAGCCATAGAACAACTCAGTGAGTTGAGCGTCGCAGGATAGAGTGCTGGGGACCTGGGCCAGGCTGTGCATGAATGATTCTTGCAAATAGTGCACAGATGCCTCAGGAGGTGAAGATGACTTGGTGCACAGGGGTACTGTCGCAAAAGGGGAAGGCAAGCTCTTATCTCCTCCAAATTTGGACAGCAGGACCTTAGGGCAGTCGGTGTCGAAGGGGTCAACCACCTGTGTTCCAAGGAGCACACTCGTCGCCAGGAGAGGAGTCCAAGAGAACAGGTCATTGTCTTAGAAGGTGCCTGCTGGAGCAGGGGAGTGACTCAGTCACACCACTGGAAATTTCTTTGGTCCTTCTGGTGCAGGGTGAAGACAGGGAGTCCCCAGAGCATGCACACAGTGGAACCTGTTGCAGTTGCTGGCTGGAGCTGAAGTTGCAGAGTCAATGCCCTTTGGAATACTTTGTTGCAGTTACAGTGTTCCTGGAGCAGTCTGTGGTTGATCTGAGGTCAGAGGATGAAGCAGTAGTTGCAGAGGATTCCTGATGGAAACTTGCAAGCAGAATTTGAAGAGGAACCCACAGGAGAGACCCTAAATAGCCTTGAGAGGGGGATCGGCTACCTAACCAGGTATGGACCTATCAGGAGGGGTCTCTGTCGTCACCTGCTGGCACTGGCCACTCTAAGGCCTCCGGAGTGTCCCCACACTGTGGAAAACAAGATGGCTGAAGTCTGGGACACGCTGGAGGAGCTCTGGGCACCACCCCTGGGGTGGTGATGGACAGGGGAGTGGTCACTCACCTTTCCTTTGTCCAGTTTCACGCCAGAGCAGGGAATGGGGGTCCCTGAACCCGTGTAGATTGGTTTATGTAAGGAGGGAAGGAGGGCACCATCTGTGCCTTTCAAAGCATTTCCTGAGGCCCTGGGAGGCTACCCCTCCAAAGCCTGTCTCACCGATTTCCAAAGGGAGAGGGTGTAACACCCTCCTGCCAAAAGAAATGCTTTGTTCTGCCTTCCTAGGACTGAGCTGCTCAGACCACAGGAGGGCAGAACCCTGTCTGTGAGGTGGCAGCAGCTGTAGCTGCAGTGCAAGCCTCAGAGAGCTGGTTTGGCAGTACTGGGGTCCATGGTGGAGCCCCAGGGTGCATGGAATTGGCTCCTCAATACCAAATGTGGAATGGGGGGGACAATTCCATGATCTTAGACACCTTACATGGCCATATTCTGAGTTACCATTGTGAAGCTACATATAGGTATTGACCTATATGTAGTGCACATGTGTAATCACTCATGAAGTCCAGGAAATTGGCCCTGGACAGCGTGGGGACACCTTTGCTAGTGCAAGGGTGCCTTCACACTTAGTAACTTCACGCAGGCTGCAGTGGTAGTCCTGTGAAAGGGTTTTTCTGAGCTCCTTATGGGTGGCAAAAGAAATGCTGCAGCCCATAAGGATCTCCTGGAACCCCAATGCCCCTGGTACTTAGGTACCATATACTTGGGACTTATAAGGGAGGTCCAGTGTGCCAATTGGAATTGGTAAATTAACTCACTAGCTTATAGTGACTAATTTGGAAGCAGAGAGAGCATAAGCACTGAGGTTCCTGTTATTAGAGCCTCAGTGACACAGTTAAGCACTACTGACAACACACACATTAGGCAACAAACTGAGCACTGGGGTCGTGACCAGCAGGATCCCAGTGAGAGAGGCAAAAACATTCTGATATACTGGTAAAAATGGGGGTAACATGCCAAGAAAGATGGTACTTTCCTAGAGTCATGGGTTGGAAATGTAAAGTAATGGCTGGGCACAAATAAAGGGACATCTTGAGAGCTTTAGGCTACACTCAAAGGAAGCAGTAACATCAAGATCATATTAATATGAGAACAACATATTGGTAACTAATGCAAACACTGAAAATGTGATTCTGTGCATGCTGAAGCAGAAGTCTTCTGATGTTCATTCTCCAGTTTGACTCACTTTATTAATTGCAAAACAAAGTGGGATCCATTTTGGATGTCTGTGGTCTAAAATTGTACAAGATGTAGGGCAAGCAAAGCTTCCCTATATAGTGGAAGCATATTGCCTGCATTCCAGTAGCTGGAGGGTGGAGATCCAGAAACGGAGGTGAAAGGAATATGCTTTCGGTATATCGGAGGATGAGGGTGAGGATGCAGATTCTGTTGTGCAAGGTGAATAGGACATTTTGGTTGAGGCCCAGCCTTTTGTCTTCCTTGATCACACAGTTGTGCTGATAACATGGTCAGCATTTGCAATTTGTGATTCTGATTTTCTCCTTTTTTTTTTCTTTTCTTTTTTTTTTTTTTAAACAAAAATTATTTCTCAATAGAATTTCATTTATTAACTTTTTTTTATTAATAAAGGTCACTGCATTCGAGTACATTTTGTACTGAAAATGCAAATAAGACTATACCTACACATACTCCCATTCAGATAAGTTTGCAAACTACGGACCTTGTTGCTAAGGTGCTATTTGTTTCCAAATTGGAATGGAAGCAACTGTAGTGTTGCAAATGTTCCAGACCACATGTAATCATTTGCTCAACCACCAAGTTTGTGGCATGAAAGTCATCCAAATAGCTTATTTCAACACTATAGAAACTCACCTCTTTGCTTCTTGCCTCAATTCTGCACCCTCGTCTAGCAGCGTCATTTGCATCACCACTTGAGGAACACTGAGGTGAGAAGAACGTTGTAAGAAAATCACCTGGTCTGCAAATGAGAAAGGGGAATTGAGCATAGCCCCTATAGATTCTACCACAAGTGCTTACAGAAAGACACATGACGCATGTAACCTTTGTCACCTGAAATACCACAGCTCAGAGAACTGCAGCATGAACAGAGTTTCTGCCCAAAACAATCAGGCAAGGCAAAAGCAGAAATAGGCACACTGCACAATGACATCGCCACAGAGAAAACAGTAGTCCCTAAAAGACCTGAGCCTGTCAAGCGATGACGGACACCTTGAAAACCGAGGAGGTCCATGGGGAAGAGCCTGAGCTTGAGGAGTTCTTTAAGAGCCAAATTGTCATGAGCCATAGGAAAGTGGCGAGGGAGGAGCACAAACTAAAAGTAACTCTGGAGAGTTGAGAAAAAGTCAAGCCGAAGACCTCTAACTCGAAGAAACCGGAAATGAGACAAAAATCTTCTATGTCAGAGGGCAGAGTGAAGCCCAAGGAGCGAAATGGGTCCACCAAGACAAGAGACACCAATGGAGGCAAACACTTGAATCTAGCTTCAGCCTCCAGGGATGGACAACCAAAGGCATGGGGGTGGGGGAAGACTGTGGTAGCCATCTTGATGCCATCTGTAAAGACGGGAGCTGTGATGATGTCGAAGAACTTGGTGTCAAAAACTGCTGAAATACTGAGGCACCCGACCCCAATATCATCTCCATCGAAACAAAGAGACAAAGTGGAGCTCGGTGAACAAAAAAAAAAAATGCTTGACGTAGAAAGGAAAAGAAAGCATCTCAAGGTCAAATTCAAACAAAGAGGGAGTTTTAACTCCCTGGGGGCAACAGAATTCCACTGAAAAGGCAGGTGGAAGTAGAAAAAATAGAGGAGCTGGAGCAGCTCGCTACCCTAAAGCTGCAGGAAGAGTTAGAGGAGTTCTTTGAACCGGAGGAAGAACAACAAGGAGCACATGGGAGAAACAAAAGGTAACTGGTAAGACTCACCAGATGAAGGAGTAGAGTCCTATCCATAAAAACCATCACGGCCAGACAGCTCAGTAGTAAGGAAACCTGCAAAAACTTATGGAGTGCAGCTGGAGGAAGAACATTCTGAATCAGATTTCTTCCTGGAGACACTGTAACCGGAACAAAAACAAGTTTCTTCCAGTGCTCCCTAGCATCTTAGACTTGAGCACAGAGGCATTCAAAGAACCAGCTGTGACTGAGGTAATAACGTCAAGAGTAGAAAAGAAGAAACTCCTCATCAAGAGCCCCACCTTGCATCAGTGGGAACGTGCCAGGTGATAACTTCATTATGGCAACTGCATGGATAAGAGCCAATCCACCCAAGTATACAAGACCAACTGTTGGAAAGGAGATCAAGATAATAGTAATGGTGGGGAGGAAAATGGAAAGATCATAAGCAACACAGTGGCGATTAGCCATCTCAGGCGTCCTACTGTATAGGTATGCTCACCAACAGAGAAATTAAAAGAGAAAGCAAATACAGTGTTGCAGGAGGGGAAGATTATTGCCAACACATGCCTGAAATACTTCCTAGATGCAGCAGACACGTCCGGTAGATAGCTCACACAGACAAGCTTGGCTGAGAATCTCAGGGTTTTAGCAAGAGGGCCAGTCATCCATCATCAATTTGCTTTTCAAAGGAGACAACCTATTTGTATAGGTGATATATAAATCGCTTCTGTGCATGCAAAAAGGACGAGACCACCAAGGCAAAGCGGCCCATCACTTAAAGGGTAACATTCATGAGGCATGCCCAGAATAACCTCAGCCAAGGGAACCATGCAGCCACAGATAGCCCACACAGACTTCAGCATCCAACAAAGGGAACCCATCACCCCCCTCACAGTGGCAGTACTGCTCAAGTCACTCCTTTCACAGAAGAGGGAGAGAAGTAACCCTGACAGGGGAAACCACACCACCAAGTGACTGCCCTGAAGGAACCCTCACACACAAGTCACCAGTAGAAGGATTCTTACAAGAATGGGAGAGAATTACCTCCAACAAGTGAATGCTAAATATAATAAAATACTGCTATTGCATAGTTAACAAAGTCGCTTCTATCAAAGCACCAAGGCTAAAGAAGATAAAGATAGACAACCAACAATGCCTACAACAGAAAGTGAAAGAGTTGTTAACCAAAGAAGCTACAGAATTAAATCCCCATGGACAAAGGCTCAAAGGAATTAACTCAAACTACTTCTTGGTACCCAATCCAGACAAAACATTAAGACCAATACTAGACCTGAGCTCATTAAACAAGTTCATAAAAACTCAAAAGATGACAGTGCTACAGGAAAATATTTCCCTGATGTAGGAAGGAGACTACATGGCAACCATAGACCTCTGGGATGACTCCCAGAGATACCTGTAAACAAACGTCAGACAATTTCTCTCATTTGTAGTAAACAAGACACACTACTAATTCAAGATGCTACCATTTGGAATAAAATCAGCACCACAAATGCTCACGAAATGCTTAGCTGCGGCAGCAACACACTTAAGATGTCATGGAATACATGTCTGTCCATACTTAAATGATTTGCCGGCAGAAGCTAAGACAGGCAGTCAATGCAAAAAGAACATAAAGTGGTGAAAACCTTGCACCCACTGTTTTTCACCTTCAACTACGAGAAGTCATCTCAGATCCCACACAAGAAGAAAACATTCCTGGGGCAATCTTGTGTTCTCAGAAAGCCAAAGTGAGACTAGTGGACAAGAGCATTGAAACAATCACAGAGCAGAGTCACAATTACCAGAAGCGGAAACATCCGACAATGAGAGCAACAGGGAAAATGATGGGCATGATTGCTTCCTGCATCCCCCTCGTCCCGCATGCTAAGCTACACATGAGACCAAGACCAGAATGGGCCCGCAGCAATGGACACTGTCAACCGGGAGTTGGGATGATCTAGTAGTTGTTAAAGACAAGGTCCAGAAAAAGATGCAATGGTGGAACTACAAACCGCTAACAATTGGGAAAAAATTCAAACCATCAGCCCCCTCTGTGACCATCATAACAGGTGCATCCCACATGGAACGGGGAGCTCACGTGGGCGAGTTGAAAGTCGGGGGTATCTGGAACCCTAAAGTAGTAGTGGAACACATGATTGTGCTGGAGCTGAATATTGTTTTACTGGCACTGAAGACCTTCCAGAAACATGTGACTGAGGGGACGGTCTTAATTCAAACTGACAGCGTAGCAAAAATGCACTACTTGAACAAACAAGATGGGGCAAGATCCTACCATCCATCAACTCTGGCTCAGGATATATGGAGAAGGGCAATAGTGAACAAAGTTTCAATAGCAGCAATACATCTATCAGGAAAGGAAAAAACAGACTCGGACAAGCAAATCACGTAAGCAACGCCACAGATGCTAGTGAGCTGAAAAGTGTCAAGATGGGTTTTCCAGGGTTGGGGGACCTGACAAGTAGACCTTTTTGCAACACTCTGGAATGTGCATTCCAGTCTCTGGGGAATGCTATGTTGATCACCTCGTCCGGGAGATTTGCTTGCACCTTTCCACTGATTCCAGTGATTCCAAGACAAATCCAGAAGTGCAGACAGGAACACGTCAAACTGATCCTGAGAACCCCACCAATGGGCTCAACAGACATAGACTTAGACATCATGTAAATATCCCAAGGGCAGAACATATGACTCCCAGGACACCATGGCCTCTTAATGTTTTAACGGGGACAAGTTTGGCCCTCAACATGGCAGCATGAGGACTTAGAATTTGGGCATCTCAAGTTACTAAGGGCAGTGGAGATCTTTTAATAAAGCAAGACAACCAACACCAAGGAAATGTTACAGAACACATGGAAGTATTTTCAACTATGTTGTAACAAAGCTGGACTCAATATGCCGCAGTCATTAGATACCTGACTCATCTATTAGATAAGCAACACTCCTATGCCTCTGTCAAAGTCCACTTAGCAGCCATAGTAGGGTACGCAAGAGGCACATTGAATAGAAGTTTCTTCACACCAGCTGTGAAGAGCTTCCTAAAAGGAGTGAAGAAAATAGCACCCCAAGAAGCATGCCAAAGCCTGCATGGAACTTGATTGGGTGCTCACACAGTTGATGACTTTTGGAAGTGCCCCTTTTTATCATGGTCCTATCCACATTTTGTCACTGGTTCTGATATTTTTGGACTGATTTGCACTGGGTCCCTGCTAACCAGGCCCTAGCGCCAGTGCTCTTTCTGTAAAAATGGGGAAACTTACCTGGAGACTTTGGGACCAGTCCGGCATAGGGGCCTTGGCCCTTAAGAGACTCAGCAACACAGATACACCGTTGGTTTCAGTGGACTCAGTCTGGTGGGCTTGGGTGCATAGGTGTTTTGTCTGGCAGATCGTCAAGTTTGAGGTTCTTTTGAAGTCCCTTGACATTTTTGCGGCTGTGGTGTTCGGACTGAACACAAACATGTCTTGGTGCTTGCAATTGGCTGTGGTACTCCCGGGTATTGGTGCAGGAAGGCTCAGGGCAGGCTCAGCATTTCGAACATTTGATAGGTACACAGACTGACCTCCTGGACACTTTGGATCCTCTTCCTGGCAATTTGCTTCCTCGTGGACCCGATGGTCAGCAAAGCAGTTGGTGTCTGCTGGTGCAGGGAAGTGGCTCCTCCACTCCAAGGGAGATGCTGACTGGTTAGTGAAGTGCGGGCAGGCCTCCAAGGCTTTGGAAGATGCACAGCTACAGAATGAGTCCATCTTTGCAATTGTCAGGGCAGGAGCAGGCAGACAGGGTTTAGCGCTAAAGTCTACAGCTAGTCCACAGTTGTTGCGCTGGTCGGTTCTTCTTTGACCTTTTTCTTGTAGACCGAATAATCTAAGTTCCTGGTGTCAGGGAGCCACCTAAATACTGAATTTAGGGCGTCAAGGGGAGTATAGGGTAGTAGCCAATGGGCTACTTACCCCTGGGGTGACTGCACCCTCATATGACTACTTCCTGTGGGGATGGGGCATAATCATGTCCCAGAGTTCCTAATTGCACCAAAAACAAGATGGTGGAACACTTCTTTCGTGGAGCACATCAGGTAGCCCACCTTAGAGGTTGAGACTAGTCTGGTGGTGCAAAACGCCTACTGCATAGCTAATTTGCTGCCTGTTCTGGTGCCAAATGGGCCTCAGAGCAGGGGGTGGCATTCTCCAGGTCTGGAGCAAGTCATATCAAAGACAACATAGGCTTTGAAGCCTCTGGCTTAGGTAAGCAGATTTACTAGCCATCCTGCAGGAAGAAGTGATTACACCTTCTCTGGAGAAGTCATTGTTTCCTGACACCAGAAAGTTCTGGCTCTCACCTACAAGGGGTCAGAAACACATTTGTGGAGACAGGCTGGTCAAGACCAGTCAGCCAGCACACTAAAAGACTAGTAGATTTAAGGGGGCACGTCTAAAGTACCTTCTGGGTGCTTTTATAATAATTCTTATACAAGCATCAGTATGGATTTATTGCGACTAGGTGCTTGATACCAAATACCTTAGGTTTCAGCAAAACCAGCATGTAGCTGGGGGTCCCATAATGATCAGTGCCCAGGACATATACTTAAGATGGCTTCCATGTTCACTTGTACCATCTAGTAACTGAACTAGACAGTATAGGGGCATATTTGCTCATGGAGATACGCCCTCACATGTAATATAATGCACCCTGCCTTAGGGCTATAAGGCCTGTTGTAGTGGTGACTTAAATATATTGGATGCAGTGTCTTGGACATGGCACACAGTGAGTGTGCCTTGTCTTTTCACACATGGTTTACACCAAGTCACACAGCCTGTGATGGCAGTCTTCATGCAGTTTGTATGGGGGTCCCTTAGGGTGGCTTAATATATGCAGGAGCTCTTAGGGACCCTCTTTAATACCCGTGCCCTGGGAACCATGGTTCCCATTTGCTAGGGACGAACAGGGGTGCTAAAGTATGGGCCAATTGTACACAATTAGACCATTTTACCTTGTTTTTAGGCAAAGAACACTGACACTGGGGCCTGGTTAGCAGGGACTCAGTCCACATCAGGCGAAAAACATCAGTGGCAAAAAGTGGGGGTAACCATGACGAAAAGGGGTGCTTTCCTACGAATAGCCAATTTTACGGCTATCAAGAGAACATTAGTGGGTGAACTTTCCTTTGCCATGGTGTGGGATGCTACAATTGTGGTGCTGAGAGGTGAACTCATTTCACACACAGCCACATTTCAGAGACGGGCAAAAGCATGGAAACAAGCTCGAGTCCCCGATTGTGCACTTGAGCAGCAGGAGACTGATTGCCTCACTCACACCTTTCAATCACTATGTAAAGTCAGGGGATAAATAGAACTAGTTTTAAGCCCATAAAAATGTTATATACGAGGCAAAAATATTTTGAAAAAGGGTCTAAGGCTTATAGAACTTTACCCTGTAAACTGAAACCTCTTCAGACTCGTAACTTCATACAAAAGCTGAAGGATTTTGATGGTACGGTGGTGTCGAGTATCCCTGACATTCTAAAGAGGTTAACTGAGTAGTGCACTGAATGTTATTAGATTAATTTAGGAAGGTGCCTCTTTTTGACATGGTTACCTCCCACATTTTGCCTGTTATCTGATGTGATTTCAACTGAAAGTGCACTGGATTCCTGCTAACCAGGTCCCCACTGCAAGATCCCTTTCCCAAAACTGCACAGTAGTTTCCCCAATTGGCAAACCTCTAGCACCCTCGTAAACAGTGCCCCTGGTACCTAGGGCCTGTGTACTTAAGAGAGTCTCTAAGGGCTGCAGCACAAATTGTGCCACCCTAAGAGAACCCTCACCAAGAGAACCCTCACCAAGCATATGACAGGCTGCTAATACAGGCTTTTTGTCTTGGTGCAGGCAGGCAGAATTGAAAACACAACATTGCACACAGCCTGTGTGCCATGTCCCCTAACACTGCTTGCAATATATGTAAGTCACCTCTCTTGCAGGCCCTACAGCCCTAAGACTGGATGTATTGCACAAGCAGAAATGCCCCTGCTATGTCTTTGTTGATTCTCAGACATAGTGTCATTTTAAATGTATGTGCCGGACACTGGTCAATAAGAGTTCCCCAACCACATGATGGCTTCACTGATGATGGGGATGTTTGATATCAAACATCTCGTATTGGTGAACCCACACTGATGCCAGTGTTGGATTTACCAATACATGAACCCAGAGGGCATCTTAATGGGGCCCACTGAAACCCTCTCAGCCTCTGGTGTAGTTGCTGACCTGTTTCTGCCAGCCTGCCACCCGAGACACTGTACTGGACCCCTAGGGTGAGAGCCCTCTGCTCTCAAAGTCCAGAACAAAAGACAATCCTGGAAAAAGGTGTAACACCCCCTCCCACAGCCTTCTTAAGGTGGCAAGCCTCAAAGGGCTGATGCCTTTGAAATGCAAATCTGGCTACCCTCACAGGAGAGGAAGCCAGTCCATTTGGCACCTGGACATGTGGGAAAATTAGCTAGTCCGTTAGGCATGCCGCCCCTGGTCTAGTACCATCCTTAAGGCAGGCGGGCTACTGTGAGGTGGACACAATTTTTCAGAAGTAGCCCTCCTGGAGAAGGGAAACTTAAAAATTCTGGGACAGGGTTATACCCACTTTCCAAAGGAAGTGGTCGAATAGGGGGCGTAGTGACTCCAAAGGTCAGTAGCCCATCAGCTACTACCCTACACACCCCTAACAACATTAAGTTCAGTACCTCTGGGAGGCAAGGACACCGAAGATCAGTGACAGGAGAAAAGAAGCAGCTGACCTCGTACCAACCCCACCGGCTGGCCTGTCTGCATCCCTTGTCAAAATCTGCACCAAAGTTGACTCATCCTGCAACTGTGACTACAGAAACCCGGGAGGACTGCCTGCCTTCAATAAAGACTCGAGACCTTCCAGGAACAGCGGACCTGTTCTCCAGCAACCTCTAAAGAACGGACTCTGAAGTCTCTAGATCGGCCAAAACCTGACACGTGAAGTTAAACTGCACAGCCGTCTCCAACCCGAGTTGAAGTGGACCACCGGTGCCCACTAGGTCGCCAGCCCTCCAGAGTCCAAATCCATCGTGGTTTCATCTCTCCTGGACTCCCTCATGACTCCTGCAGCCTAGGCACGCAGCCCCACTCCACCGCTACCGCTCCAGTAAAGAAAACCCAAAACCTAAGGACACCTCTGCACCCGTCGTCCCCAAACTGTGGAGAATAGCACCAAAGGTGCCTACCTGTGCCCGAGCATCATGAGGCCTGAGCCCCCTGTTGGTTCAGCCCGACTGGCTTCCTGGCCAGAGCCTTTAGCCTCTTTCCGCAGTCACTGATCTCCGAAGGAACGCACTGGACAGCCAACACTGTTTGCGCTCTGCACCCACAGCCCCAGTGCCGCTGAGGGTGTACTGTGGGTGTTTCCTTGGACCTTGACCACTACTCACCTTAACCCTGGTAGATTGGTCTTGTAAGTTTCTGTCCTCTACCTGCTTGCTTAACATGTTTTCCCTTGCATAGGATAACATTGCAGAACTCAGAAATTGCACTGTCCACTTTTTAAAGTGAAATGAATCCTGTTTAAAATTGTACTTACTTGAACGATTTTTCTCTGATGCCTAAATATATATTTTTATAAATTGGTGTGGATCGCCTTGAGTCGTGTGTCTCATTTATTGACAATTGTGAATATTTGTAGCTGTCTTGCACTCCTCTGTGTTCAGCCTAAGGCTGTTCGGCCACACTACTCCTAATTAGAGCTCTTTGGGATTGTATAGCAAGCCCTGTCCACTCACTGGGGAATTCCTGGACCCTTTACACGGTATTCATATACCAAATAAAGGGCCAGCTTCCTACAGTTGAAAAGCCAAATGTACAAGTTTGCTACTCTGAGCCTACTGAACTTGATCTGGAGAATTTTCCAGCTCTAGAGATGCCCATTACTCCTCAGGAGGTGTTTTTTTACAGCCCAGGGGATTGCACTGAACAAAGTGCTGGGCCTCAACGGCTTTCCTGTGTCATTCTATAAAGCTTTTTCGACTGTCCTGGCGGAACTGGATTCTAGACATTCAGGGCAACATTTCCTTTGTTAGCCGTCCGGGTTTTTTGTTTGTGATTTTGAGAAATGGAGCAGAATATTGAACATTTTATACACTTCTGTTGATGTATTTGTTTTATTTATACCAATTTATAGCAAAAAAAATGTCGAACAATAATGCACAAAAATCATCAAGATAATTGTTCTGATACATGACATCAATGGATTAGAACAATTATGTATTAGTCTTTGGACTTTTTATTGTATAGATTTTATGGTATGGTGATTGAGTCTGGTTTTGCTACAGTGTGAATTACCATTGATGTGATTGATTGGATGGTGGTTGTTGCTCATGGTATGGCGGGGCATTTATCTTGTATTATCCTGATGATTTTTTTGTGTATTAATGTTCTCGACATATTTTTGCTATAAATTGTTATAAATAAAACTAATACATCAACAGAAGCTTATGGTTGTTAAATAATTATAGATAAGTATGCCAAAATGAATAGAATTATGCCATCCGATATACCATGATTAGAGCGAAGAAAAAATGTTATATACATACATAAGGAATGGTTCAGCTGGGACCTATGAGAGAATTTGTCTGACATACTTATAAAAATGCATTGATCACGTTGTTGTTTTTAATTTATAATTACGTAGCTAGATTTGAGAGTAGCTCTAGTCAGATTTTTTGAGTTCCTGGTTACTCTGCACTGCTCTCCATCCTTTTCTTTTCATGTGGTTATGCCCTCAAGGGCCTGACTACATGATTAGATGACCGTGTTTCTTCAAAATGTTATTCATATTGTGGTGCCTTCTAGGGGATGTTCTAACTCTTACAGTATAATGCCAACTGTGTGAAGGAATGCACAAACAGTTTATTTCTGATAAAGGTTCATGTGCTGCATGGCTTAATTCTTTTGAGGGCTTAAAGGCGAGACCTATTGGCTATAGGCCAGTGCTTGTTAATTATGTCTTCAGGCTGCAATGACATATTTATTGTTGCAGGGTTTCACCAACAGCTTTGAATGTGCTGGATTTATTTTTGGCTAGTCTCTAATCTGAATTAGTGGAATCATTCAGCAGTGGAGAATCAAATCATGTGGAAAGGTTGACTAAATTATGTTGCAAGGAAATGTAAACCTGTCCTTAATGTAACTATTAAAAACCTCTCCTTGGAAAAGTATATCATCCTTTTTTGATTCTATCCTAATAGGAAGAACCTTGAAATTTAAGACATGGGACAATAAAAAAAGAAATGTATTATATTTGTGATTTTTTGTACCGTCTAAATTCCATGTTGAATTTAAGTGCAGTTTTGACTACAGTGTTCATGTCAGCATGTTAGTAGCAAACAAAAAATGAAATCCTGGTAAAGAATGAATTGTGTGTTCTTCCCTGCCCTGTTGCAATTAAATTGCAGTGCTTAGATTTTTTTTTTTTGTTCCGAGTTTTAGATAAACACCCCTTTCACCAGTACATCAAATTGGTTGCTCAAATTTATGGACAGCAGTGTCACCTCTTTAGAGGCTAGTTACAGCCATCCATAGATGAAGGTGACTAGTTAACTTTCTTTAAGATGCTGGCACCAAACCATCCTGTGTACAGTAATTTATTTACTATCTTCAACATTTTTTTCATTTTTGCTCCAACTTGGCTTCAACAAAGGGTGGCATAAATTACATTCTTAGATATTATGCTTGTATACCCCTGCCTGCCTTTGGGTACTAGGCCTCAACACTTTATATGTTGTAACTTCGTGTTGCATGTACACCTCAATTGACCCTTTTACTTAGGTCCTCACAGACTACGCATCTGAAGAGTGTAAACTCATAAAGAAGGCTGGACTAGAGGGGAAGAAAGGTAAAGAAAGCGGTACCCTAAGAGGTGGGATAGAAGGATGAGAGTAAAGGTATAGTTTAGAGGGCACCGGGGTATGGCGCAGATAAAGGGATATTTGAAACAACTGCATGGGTGGCATGCAGCCCTGTCAGTGGCAGTCTCAACCCGGCGGATATCGCCTTGCAACACCACACATTACTTAGCAGGAACCTTCCCAACATGCGTTAATTCATTGTTTCTGCTGCTGTACATAAGAGTTTTAACTTATGTAAGAATGAATTTAGTTGTTCAAAGTGCTGGCACACAGCTGTTACATCATTGTGGGCAGCTGGTATTAGTTCATCTTAGAGAAGCCAAACCGTAGTGTTGATATTTTATATAGTGCACACCTGACATAATGAACTGTAGTACAACATTGGAATAAGTGACCAAACTTAATGGTACTCCTATCAAATCAAGATCAGAAGGATGAAAGGTTGATTTAACCCTGCTGGGAGTCAAGTTGTTTTTAATGCTGTTTTTTTTTTTTTCCCCCCGGCTTCTTTATCCTAGAAATTACAAAACAGCTAACCCTCCCCCCCCCCCCCCCCCCCCCCCAAAAAAAACAAAATGTGAGACAACTGCAAAAGTTATTAACAAAAACAAATATTGTATAGCAAAAGCCTCAACGAAATGGAGTATGTTAAAAGTGCGACAAGTGTCAACAAGGATTGGAAAAGACAGCAGGTCTCGCATACACAAGAGCTATTGGCTTTGTCAGTGTTTTGTTAGCCATGTTGTACAGCAGTGCAGCATAGCAGAAGGTTTTTTTTTTTTCCTCAAATTGCTATGTCAGTCAGTGCTGACTGGGTCATAACTTCTTTTTTCAACTTTCTGCCGTGCTGCACAGCAGCCACTCTGCACAACAGCATTTGCATCGGCGAGAGATTGCTTGTTTTTCCCTCAATAGAAATCTGCTCTATTTAGAACTGGTCTTTCGTTAGAGGTTGAGGGATTCAGGAATATAGGGACTTTGCGTATCCTAAGACAAAAAGAAGACTCACTCCTCTTTCCCGCCTTTCTCCAGCTGTGATATGCAGAGTAGATTATACTTTTACTGTAGGGAATTCTAAGCTACAGAGCTGTAACTCGCATGCATGAATTTTAGAATATGGAGAGCACTGCTGCAGATCATGGAAGATAATTGCATATATATTTTTCTTGTTTCGATAGATAAGAAAAACAAGATACAGTGTGCCCGTATAAAAAGTGAGGGTGACAAAGCATGCCCAGAGCAGCCATTTAGGAATTAGGAAGCCTGAAGAAAATGTAGATGGGCCTGTACCATAAAGGCACCTGCTGTGTCGGAGGGCAACAGCCCACACATTGCTGTATCCAGCCCAGGTCCATAGGATACCCAAGTGCCTGCAACAAGTATAGAACAACCTGGGTCCTTCTGTAAGTTCCATGTTTGGGTGATGGGAAGAAATTCCCAGCTCTGTCCAAATGAACGCCTAGAATGCATTTGCATAGGAGGCAGAGACTTTTTTGCGTTTTCTTCTGTCCAGCAAATCCTTCAACACAGCATGGAAGCTGACTCCCGAAGGCCAATCTGGTCACTCATCAAGGAATTTCCAAAGACATGGAGGTTCACTTCAGACCAAATTACAGTGGCAGCCAGATAATGTCCGATTATTTATGACAGGAGGTGTATTTTGTTTCCAGCTCAACTGTACATACTTTTGAAATCCAGATGTTTTTCTCATCCAAATGTATATCTAACATCTTCTCACCTTTGCAAACACTACTGGTAATTAGTGATAAGGACACTAAACAAACCACTCTTACCCCAAGCTACATCTGTGTCTTGGACATGCTCTCATCCAGACAGTCAATTATTAAACCCATATCATGAGTTCAGAAGCACGTACGCAGAGTGAAGAAGCATCTTGCATAATCCAAAGGAGTGTCTAAGTAAGCTCCATGCACTTTAGCTAGAAACACTCTGCCACAGATACCTTTTATATACCTTATAATTCTAGACCTTTCCAGGAACTGAGACGAAAATAATTAGTTCTAACATCCTGCAGGGTATTCCATTTGAGGTAACGTAAGGAAGTTTTAACTGGGCCTCTGCTCTTGACCTGCTCCCGGGGACAAGGTATGGCAGACGACACATCAGTCATGGCCCATAACCTTTTCCTGCAGGCTAACGCACATTTTTCCCACCTTCTTATATTGTACTGATGACATTCATGCGTGTTGGACTGGTGCTGTAGGAGTTGGAAGTAGCACCTTACTTAGTCTGAGGAGAGTTTGAAGACCTTCTCTTTGGCACACAACACACATGCATCGGTTAAAATCAGCATGAGCCTCCTCTTTACAGGTCGCCAGTGGCGTATCGTGGGTTGTCAGCACCCGGGGCAAGGCAAGTAATTTGCGCCCCCAACCAGTGGATTTTAGCACTCGAGAGCTGCGAGCGGCACCCCCCCCCCACCCCCCCCCCCCACCCCCCGCCCCCAGATGTTGCACCCGGTGCGGCCGGCCCCCCCCTGCACCCCCCACGCTACGCCACTGCAGGTCGCTGCACATTTTCATTGACATGCCACCGGGCAACAAAAAATGAAATATATAACAATGGCAAAGCTACTGCATCTGGCTTTCATTCCAGTCAGTGTTTGCTTGTAACACACACAAATAGGTACAGGGTGGCTCCATTATTCCATGTGTGTAAAATGAACGCATGAACTTTTTGCAGAGTTTAACCATCCACAATTAGCTATTCCCTTGTATTGTCATTAACACATGCAACAGGGGCCTAATGCTGTATGTAGCCAGATACTAAAAAGAATGGGAAAATTAATTATTAACCGAAAATGCATTCACTTTCAACCACTGGACTTGGGGCCAGATGTATCAACGGGTTTTACCCATTCTGTGTCTATGGGAAAATGTGTTCATACATATGGCCCTTGGTCTTAGATTAGATTTGTTTTTTTGTCAGTTGTAATTCCTACTAAAGACAAATAGCTGGCATGTATAAACAAAACACTTTGTTCATGTGTGTTTTTCAGATGTGATCAGTCGACGTAAGAGCACAAGAAAATGTATGGTGTTTAATTTCTGTGTATTCTTTTAATTTTATTTCTGTTTTCCTATTTTAGGTCCAGGGAGGTAAATCTAAAAAACCTTCAAACAAAGAATCGCAAACTGAAGTCAGTGTCAAACCTCTGGTCGGTAAGAAACCCAACCAAGGAGACACCAATCTGAAGCGGAAAACCCGTCGAACTGGGGTGGGATTAACAGCTCCTACTAAACCAAAGAAATTTAAGGGTAAAAAGCACATATCCAAAGAAAATGTTTGAGACCGACTTGAGGTGGATCATGGTGACACAGAGTACTGGTTGCCCTTTGGTGCTCAATTTTCACTATGTATGAAGGACTGTCAAGTAACAAACAGCGAGCTTCAAGCCACTAAAGTTCAAGAAGATGATTGAGCTGCACGTCTTTACTGTTGGATAGTAAATGTGCGAATAAAACATTTTTAGACCTTTTTGTGTACCAGAATTGTCTTGAACAATTAATTTTTGGACTGTATATTACATTTGCTTTGTTACCTTTTTGGCTTTCTCATTGAGTTTTTCTATTAATATTGAAATCATTATGTTCGATGGCATCTGTCGCTGTAGATACGCATGTTTTGCAATAGCTCGCCATCTGGTGTTGGGCCGGAGTGTTACAAGTTGTTTTTCTTCGAAGAAGTCTTTCGAGTCACGGGACCGAGTGACTCCTCCTTTTGTCTCCATTGCGCATGGGCGTCGACTCCATCTTCGATTGTTTTTTTTCCGCCATCGGGTTCGGACGTGTTCCTGTCGCTCCGAGTTTCGGAACGGAAAGATAGCTAATTTCGGAAGATTTTCGTCGGTATTGTTGCGTTCGGGATCGGCGTAGTTAGATTCAACACCGCATCGTGATCGAAGAGCTCCGGTGCCCTTCGGGGTAGTTTTTCGATCCCCCGTCGGGGCCTGGTCGGCCCGACCGCGTGCTGAAGAACGCCGATGGAACGGACCCCGTTCCGTTTCTGCCCCAAATGCCACAATAAATACCCCTATACAGACCAACACTTGGTCTGTAACCTCTGCCTGTCACCTGAGCACAGTGAAGACACCTGCGAGGCCTGTTGTGCGTTCCGGTCCCGAAAAACACTCCGAGACCGTCGAGCCAGAAGACTTCAGATGGCGTCCGCGCCGACAGCCCACCGAGAGTTCGAGGAACAAGAAGAGGAAGGTACCTTCTCGATCCAAGAATCGGACTCCGAAGGATTCGACGATACACAAACCGTGAGTAAGACGTCGAAAACCACACAGAAGAAGATTTACAAGGCCCAGGGGACGCCACTGCCATCAGGCCATGGCTCCACCCATAAATTCGGTGACCGACCGTCGGCACCGAAAAAGGCCCAAACAGTGCCGAGATCGTCCGACTCCGGTCGAGACACCGGCACACAGCCTTCTCGGGACCGAGAAAGTGCTGGAGACAAGCCTCGACACCGAGATGCCGGTGTGGACACGGCTCGACGCCGAGACAGCGGCACCGAAGAAGATCGACGCCGAGAGGTTTCCGCCCCGAAAAAGAAAAAAGTCACCTCGGAGCCGGAAAAACACGCAGACAGGGTTTCGGTGCCGAAACAAACTGCAAGCGACCCAGCTTCAGGCTCTTATACAGAAGAGCACTCGCTAACCTCCCAAATGCAAAAGCATAGGTTTGAGGAAGAGCTACAATCAACTGATGTAGACCATACGCAAAAGCGTATTTTCATACAGCAGGGGACAGGAAAAATAAGCACCCTTCCCCCCATTAGAAGAAAGAGAAGGTTGGAGTTCCAAACTGAACAGACACCACAACCAAAAGTGGTGAAAAGAGTTACCCCACCACCCTCTCCTCCGCCCGTGATTAACGTCTCACCAGCACAAACTCCATCACACTCCCCAGCTCACACCACCGTAAGCCAGGGTGACCAAGATCAACACGCATGGGACCTATACGACGCCCCAGTGTCAGATAACAGTCCGGAGGCATACCCTACGAAGCCATCTCCACCAGAGGACAGCACCGCGTATTCTCAAGTGGTGGCTAGAGCAGCACAATTTCACAACGTAAGCCTCCACTCAGAACAGGTCGAGGATGATTTTTTATTCAACACACTCTCCTCCACCCACAGCTCATACCAAAGCCTGCCTATGCTCCCTGGTATGCTCCGGCACGCAAAAGACATCTTTAAGGAGCCGGTCAAAAGTAGGGCTATCACACCAAGGGTGGAGAAAAAGTATAAGGCGCCTCCTACAGACCCGGTTTTCATCACTACACAGCTGCCACCAGACTCTGTCGTTGTAGGAGCAGCTAGGAAAAGGGCCAACTCCCACACATCTGGAGATGCACCACCCCCAGATAAAGAAAGCCGCAAGTTCGATGCAGCTGGTAAGAGAGTCGCAGCACAAGCTGCAAACCAGTGGCGCATCGCGAACTCCCAGGCACTACTTGCGCGCTATGACAGAGCCCACTGGGACGAGATGCAACATCTCATTGAACATCTGCCCAAGGACTTACAAAATAGGGCAAAACAAGTGGTTGAGGAGGGACAGACCATTTCCAACAACCAGATCCGCTCCTCCATGGACGCTGCAGATACAGCTGCAAGGACAATTAATACATCTGTAACTATCAGAAGGCATGCATGGCTCCGAACGTCTGGATTTAAACCAGAGATTCAACAAGCAGTTCTCAATATGCCTTTTAACGAAAAAGAACTGTTCGGTCCAGAAGTGGACACAGCGATTGAGAAACTCAAAAAAGATACGGACACTGCCAAAGCCATGGGCGCACTCTACTCCCCGCAGAGCAGAGGCAATTACAGCACATTCCGTAAAACACCCTTTCGAGGGGGGTTTCGGGGTCAAAGCACACAAGCCAACACCTCACAAGCAACACCGTCCAGTTACCAGGGACAGTATAGAGGAGGTTTTCGGGGACAATATAGAGGAGGGCAATTCCCTAGAAATAGAGGAAGATTTCAGAGCCCCAAAACCCCTACTACTAAACAGTGACTCACATGTCACTCACCCCCTCCACACAACACCAGTGGGGGGAAGAATAAGTCATTATTACAAAGCATGGGAGGAAATCACTACAGACACTTGGGTTCTAGCAATTATCCAACATGGTTATTGCATAGAATTTCTACAATTCCCTCCAAACATACCACCAAAAGCACAAAATTTGACAACACACCATTCCAATCTCCTGGAGATAGAAGTGCAGGCACTATTGCAAAAGAATGCAATCGAATTAGTGCCAAACACACAAATAAACACAGGAGTTTACTCACTGTACTTTCTGATACCAAAGAAGGACAAAACGCTGAGACCAATCCTAGACCTCAGAGTAGTGAACACTTTCATCAAATCAGACCACTTTCACATGGTCACACTACAAGAAGTATTGCCATTGCTAAAACTACACGACTACATGGCAACTTTAGACCTCAAGGATGCTTATTTCCATATACCAATACACCCATCGCACAGGAAATACCTAAGGTTTGTATTCAAGGGAATACATTACCAATTCAAAGTACTGCCTTTCGGATTAACAACCGCACCAAGAGTCTTTACCAAATGTCTAGCGGTAGTCGCTGCACACATAAGAAGGCAGCAAATACATGTGTTCCCATATCTAGACGACTGGCTAATCAAGGCCCATTCGTTAATAGAGTGCTCATATCACACAAATCATATCATACAAACCCTCTTCAAATTAGGGTTCACCGTCTGTAAAGAAATGGCTCCCTGTTGCAGTTACCCCCCACTTTTTGCCTGATACTGATGCTGACTTGACTGAGAAGAGTGCTGGGACCCTGCTAACCAGGCCCCAGCACCAGTGTTCCTTCACCTAAAATGTACTTTTGTATCCACAATTGGCAGACCCTGGCATCCAGATAAGTCCCTTGTAACTGGTACTTCTAGTACCAAGGGCCCTGATGCCAAGGAAGGTCTCTAAGGGCTGCAGCATGTCTTATGCCACCCTGGAGACCTCTCACTCAGCACAGACACACTGCTTACCAGCTTGTGTGTGCTAGTGAGGACAAAACGAGTAAGTCGACATGGCACTCCCCTCAGGGTGCCATGCCAGCCTCTCACTGCCTATGCAGTATAGGTAAGACACCCCTCTAGCAGGCCTTACAGCCCTAAGGCAGGGTGCACTATACCATAGGTGAGGGTACCAGTGCATGAGCATGGTACCCCTACAGTGTCTAAGCAAAACCTTAGACATTGTAAGTGCAGGGTAGCCATAAGAGTATATGGTCTGGGAGTCTGTCAAACACGAACTCCACAGCACCATAATGGCTACACTGAAAACTGGGAAGTTTGGTATCAAACTTCTCAGCACAATAAATGCACACTGATGCCAGTGTACATTTTATTGTAAAATACACCACAGAGGGCACCTTAGAGGTGCCCCCTGAAACTTAACCGACTATCTGTGTAGGCTGACTAGTTTTAGCAGCCTGCCACAAACCGAGACATGTTGCTGGCCCCATGGGGAGAGTGCCTTTGTCACTCTGAGGCCAGTAACAAAGCCTGCACTGGGTGGAGATGCTAACACCTCTCCCAGGCAGGAATTGTCACACCTGGCGGTGAGCCTCAAAGGCTCACCTCCTTTGTGACAACCCAGCAGGACACTCCAGCTAGTGGAGTTGCCCGCCCCCTCCGGCCAGGCCCCACTTTTTGGCGGCAAGGCCGGAGAAAATAATGAGAATAACAAGGAGGAGTCACTGGCCAGTCAGGACAGCCCCTAAGGTGTCCTGAGCTGAGGTGACTCTAACTTTTAGAAATCCTCCATCTTGCAGATGGAGGATTCCCCCAATAGGGTTAGGATTGTGACCCCCCTCCCCTTGGGAGGAGGCACAAAGAGGGTGTACCCACCCTCAGGGCTAGTAGCCATTGGCTACTAACCCCCCAGACCTAAACACGCCCTTAAATTTAGTATTTAAGGGCTACCCTGAACCCTAGAAAATTAGATTCCTGCAAACTACAAGAAGAAGGACTGCCTAGCTGAAAACCCCTGCAGAGGAAGACCAGAAGACGACAACTGCCTTGGCTCCAGAAACTCACCGGCCTGTCTCCTGCCTTCCAAAGATCCTGCTCCAGCGACGCCTTCCAAAGGGACCAGCGACCTCGACATCCTCTGAGGACTGCCCCTGCTTCGAAAAGACAAGAAACTCCCGAGGACAGCGGACCTGCTCCAAGAAAGGCTGCAACTTTGTTCCCAGCAGCCTTGAAAGAACCCTGCAAGCTCCCCGCAAGAAGCGTGAGACTTGCAACACTGCACCCGGCGACCCCGACTCGGCTGGTGGAGATCCGACACCTCAGGAGGGACCCCAGGACTACTCTGATACTGTGAGTACCAAAACCTGTCCCCCCTGAGCCCCCACAGCGCCGCCTGCAGAGGGAATCCCGAGGCTTCCCCTGACCGCGACTCTTTGAACCTAAAGTCCCGACGCCTGGGAGAGACCCTGCACCCGCAGCCCCCAGGACCTGAAGGACCGGACTTTCACTGGAGAAGTGACCCCCAGGAGTCCCTCTCCCTTGCCCAAGTGGAGGTTTCCCCGAGGAACCCCCCCCTTGCCTGCCTGCAGCGCTGAAGAGATCCCGAGATCTCTCATAGACTAACATTGCGAACCCGACGCTTGTTTCTACACTGCACCCGGCCGCCCCCGCGCCGCTGAGGGTGAAATTTCTGTGTGGACTTGTGTCCCCCCCGGTGCCCTACAAAACCCCCCTGGTCTGCCCTCCGAAGACGCGGGTACTTACCTGCAAGCAGACCGGAACCGGGGCACCCCCTTCTCTCCATTCTAGCCTATGTGTTTTGGGCACCACTTTGAACTCTGCACCTGACCGGCCCTGAGCTGCTGGTGTGGTGACTTTGGGGTTGCTCTGAACCCCCCACGGTGGGCTACCTTGGACCAAGAACTGAACCCTGTAAGTGTCTTACTTACCTGGTAAAACTAACAAATACTTACCTCCCCTAGGAACTGTGAAAATTGCACTAAGTGTCCACTTTTAAAACAGCTATTTGTGAATAACTTGAAAAGTATACATGCAATTTTGATGATTTAAAGTTCCTAAAGTACTTACCTGCAATACCTTTCGAATGAGATATTACATGTAGAATTTGAACCTGTGGTTCTTAAAATAAACTAAGAAAAGATATTTTTCTATATAAAAACCTATTGGCTGGATTTGTCTCTGAGTGTGTGTACCTCATTTATTGTCTATGTGTATGTACAACAAATGCTTAACACTACTCCTTGGATAAGCCTACTGCTCGACCACACTACCACAAAATAGAGCATTGGTATTATCTATTTTTACCACTATTTTACCTCTAAGGGGAACCCTTGGACTCTGTGCATGCTATTCCTTACTTTGAAATAGCACATACAGAGCCAACTTCCTACACCGTCAATTTCACAAAATCCAAAATTCTGCCGCGCAAGGTACAACAATACCTGGGAGCCATAATAGACACATCAAAAGGAGTAGCCACTCCAAGTCCCCAAAGAATTCAAAATTTCAACACCATCATACAACGCATGTATCCAACACAAAGGATACAAGCAAAGATGGTACTACAACTCCTAGGCATGATGTCTTCATGCATAGCCATTGTCCCAAACGCAAGACTGCACATGAGGCCCTTACAACAGTGCCTAGCATCACAATGGTCACAAGCACAGGGTCACCTTCTAGATCTGGTGTTAATAGACCGCCAAACTTACCTCTCGCTTCTGTGGTGGAACAACATAAATTTAAACAAAGGGCGGCCTTTCCAAGACCCAGTGCCACAATACGTAATAACAACAGATGCTTCCATGACAGGGTGGGGAGCACACCTCGATCAACACAGCATACAAGGACAATGGAACGTACATCAAACAAAAATGCATATAAATCACCTAGAACTTCTAGCAGTTTTTCAAGCACTAAAAGCTTTCCAACCAATAATAGTTCACAAATACATTCTCGTCAAAACAGACAACATGACAACAATGTATTATCTAAACAAGCAAGGGGGGACGCACTCCACGCAGTTAAGCCTGCTAGCACAAAAGATTTGGCGTTGGGCAATTCACAACCAAATTCGCCTAATAGCACAATTTATACCAGGGATCCAAAATCAACTCGCAGACAATCTCTCTCGAGATCACCAACAGGTCCACGAATGGGAAATTCACCCCCAAATTCTGAACACTTATTTCAAACTCTGGGGAACACCTCAGATAGACTTGTTTGCGACAAAGGAGAACGCAAAATGCCAAAACTTCGCATCCAGATACCCACACAAACAGTCCCAAGGCAATGCCCTATGGATGAACTGGTCAGGGATATTTGCTTACGCTTTTCCTCCTCTCCCTCTCCTTCCTTACCTGGTAAACAAACTCAGTCAAAACAAACTCAAACTCATATTAATAGCACCAACTTGGGCAAGGCAACCCTGGTACACAACGCTGCTAGACCTATCAGTAGTACCCTGCATCAAATTGCCCAACAGGCCAGATCTGTTGACACAGCACAACCAAAAGATCAGACACCCAGATCCAGCATCGCTGAATCTAGCAATCTGGCTCCTGAAATCCTAGAATTCGGGCACTTACAACTTACCCAAGAATGTATGGAAGTCATAAAACAAGCCAGAAGGCCATCCACCAGGCACTGCTATGCAAGTAAATGGAAGAGGTTTGTTTGCTACTGCCATATTAATCAAATACAACCATTACACACAACTCCAGAACATGTAGTGGGTTACTTGCTTCACTTACAAAAATCTAACCTGGCTTTCTCTTCCATTAAAATACACCTTGCAGCAATATCTGCATACCTGCAGACTACCTATTCAACTTCCCTATATAAGATACCAGTCATTAAAGCATTCATGGAGGGCCTTAGGAGAATTATACCACCAAGAACACCACCTGTTCCTTCATGGAACCTAAATGTTGTCCTAACTAGACTTATGGGTCCACCTTTTGAACCCATGCACTCCTGCGAAATACAGTTCCTAACCTGGAAGGTGGCATTTCTCATCGCCATTACTTCCCTAAGAAGAGTAAGCGAGATTCAGGCGTTTACAATACAGGAACCTTTTATACAACTACACAAGAATAAGGTCGTCCTAAGGACCAATCCTAAATTTTTGCCAAAGGTTATTTCACCGTTCCATCTAAATCAAACAGTGGAACTTCCAGTGTTCTTTCCACAGCCAGATACCGTAGCTGAAAGGGCACTACATACATTAGATGTCAAAAGAGCAGTGATGTATTACATTGACAGAACAAAAAACATCAGAAAGACTAAACAACTATTTATTGCATTTCAAAAACCTCATGCAGGAAACCCAATATCAAAACAAGGTACAGCCAGATGGATAGTTAAATGCATCCAAATCTGCTACCTTAAAGCTAAACGACAGCTGCCCATTACACCAAGGGCACACTCAACCAGAAAGAAAGGTGCTACCATGGCCTTTCTAGGAAACATCCCAATGCAAGAAATATGTAAGGCAGCCACATGGTCCACGCCTCACACATTCACCAAGCACTACTGTGTAGACGTGTTATCCGCACAACAAGCCACAGTAGGTCAAGCCGTACTAAGAACATTATTTCAGACTACTTCCACTCCTACAGGCTGATCCACCGCTTTTGGGGAGATAACTGCTTACTAGTCTATGCAAAACATGCGTATCTACAGCGACAGATGCCATCGAACTGAAAATGTCACTTACCCAGTGTACATCTGTTCGTGGCATCAGTCGCAGTAGATTCGCATGTGCCCACCCGCCTCCCCGGGAGCCTGTAGCAGTTTGGAAGTTACCTTCAACTATTTATATATGTATCATCTCAACCTTAAATAGGTGCATACTTAGTCACTCCATTGCATGGGCACTATTACTACAATTCAACTCCTACCTCACCCTCTGCGGGGAAAAACAATCGAAGATGGAGTCGACGCCCATGCGCAATGGAGACAAAAGGAGGAGTCACTCGGTCCCGTGACTCGAAAGACTTCTTCGAAGAAAAACAACTTGTAACACTCCGGCCCAACACCAGATGGCGAGCTATTGCAAAACATGCAAATCTACTGCGACTGATGCCACGAACAGATGTACACTGGGTAAGTGACATTTTCATTAGCCTGCAGTTCATTGATCTTTTTGCAGGAAACCATAGTTTGCCTCCAGTCTTCATAAAATAGGGTTTTGATTGTTTTACTATTTGTGTTTCTCAAAAGACCATTTTCTAATTCCACAAAACCAAGAAGAGCTAGCAGGCACAAGTTATTCTATGCTATGCTTATGTTGGCTCATCCACTATCCAGTTAACTGCATGATAACCATCTAAAGTCCTTTTCAGAGGCTGGCATATAGACTTTCTGCCAATATTCGTAATCTTTCCATTTAATTGGAACAACCAACAATAACAAACAAGTTTTATTTAAATTATTCTTTCAGGGTTTCCTTAGCAACGTCTGATAGCATAGCTAATAAGAGAAAATATTAGTGTAAAGTATCTGAATGCAATAGTTAATCAGTGTCCTCAACAAGGCTGTTAATTACCTGTTTTTTTATTTAAGTCCTTGAGCCACTGCCAAGTGCATATAAAGAGAGCATTAGTAGTTAATAAACCCTGTTGTTGAATGCCTGCATGCAACAAAGTAGTGTTTGCAACGTACTGCTGTAGATCGCAGGCTGCGCACAGTTCTGTTTTCTATTTAGATTGAGGGACCTTGAATGTTAATCATCGATTTATTTTTTCAAAGAAGTGCTTTCAGTTTAGAGGTGCTTAGTTGAACACCCTGCAAAACTCATGAAGACACTGACTCTGGTTGTTTTTTCTGCCATCCGCTTCAGACATGTTTCTAGCGTTGTGATAGCACTGTGCCGTGCGAAATCATTTCAGCACTGAAAAGAAGAGCACCACCTCCATGGCATCAAGCACAGCGACCAACACCAATAGAGAAACGATTGCTTTGGAGAGACTGTGGCCTTGTCATATGAGAATGATTGGTGAAGCGAGGTTACAGAAAATAACAACTTTACATTTCTCCCACCTTGCATGAACAAATTAGTATGATTAGACCAACATAGTCTGCAGTGTTGGCCCACCATCATCGTTCATATTCACAATGCAGTGCCTTTTATTGAGAAAAGAATGTTCAGCACTGAAGAAACCAGAGGTAGGTGCCATTGTGCACCACTAAAGCTACTGATTGCCTAACAGGTGCTGTTGCCAGAGATGTTGAAGGGTTTGAGTCAGACGACAATTTGGGGTCAACTTTAAAAATTCAGTAGCCCCGGAAGCCAAGGAATTGCAGAATCCAGTAATTTTCTCCAACAGACTGATCCCAGTTTTTCCGGTGCCCTCAGCAGAGCTTGCTCCCAGGACAAATTCAACACCTTGTATCACAGATCAACACTAAAAGCTGGCAGAAACAACATAAGAGGAGTCCTGAATCTAAGGAACGGCACCCAAAAAAAATTGCAAAGCATTGCTTGTGGCACTGGCTTGCTAAAAAGCACAACCTATACTCTCAACATCAAGTGTGGTACCAGAAACTACTTGAAATCAGAATCAAAGGAGGAGTCATAATGTTATGAAGCCTCAGCACATAACTCAACGTTGAGGTCGAACCTGCGGTCCTCAAAATCCTTTACTATCACTGTTTACAAAGCCTCCATGCTCTACCAAAAGGACATTGAGGTCCCTCACACACCACGAAAGCATGTACACCAGCGTGCCATATCATAGACGTTGTCATAGGCCAAATTGTTGCAAAAGAACACACCCATCTGCTACACAAAGAACACATTCTCACTTCTGAAGAGGTTCTCTCAAAACAGATCACTGTCCCAGATATAAGGAAAGAAAGCACTGTCACCATCCCCACCCTATCATTAGCACCCACACTCTGATGCAGAAATTATTACTAACCAGCTGATCTCATATCAAGATCTATGGACAGAAAACCATGAAGATGTAGGGTTTGGCGGTACTACAGAGTAGATGTCCAGCATGACAAACCATTATAGCCCCACTCAGGTGATGCCTTACCACAAGACACATTGGCATAATGTGCGGTGATAGTAGGATCTGTACAACAGCATGTACCCTAGTACAGGTTGAGGAGGAAAATGGTTTACTCATTGAGATGCTCCTGAAAGCAGAATGATCCAGGTATTATACATCAATGCTCCAAACCACGTTAAGTTTTCCACATAATTTTGTAAGGAGCCTGTTAATGGAAGGATGGTTTTGAACCATGAATAATTTTTTTTTAAAACTTTTTTCGGCATCATCAACCACCATTTGGTGGTGACTGCATTCCCCTCTGTGACACTAGACGTGCGCTCTGGAAGCATGATGGAGGAGTGTAGGAAGTTGGCTCTGTATGTGCTATTTCAAAGTAAGGAATAGCATGCACAGAGTCCAAGGGTTCCCCTTAGAGGTAAAATAGTGGTAAAAATAGATAATACTAATGCTCTATTTTGTGGTAGTGTGGTCGAGCAGTAGGCTTATCCAAGGAGTAGTGTTAAGCATTTGTTGTACATACACATAGACAATAAATGAGGTACACACACTCAGAGACAAATCCAGCCAATAGGTTTTTATATAGAAAAATATCTTTTCTTAGTTTATTTTAAGAACCACAGGTTCAAATTCTACATGTAATATCTCATTCGAAAGGTATTGCAGGTAAGTACTTTAGGAACTTCAAATCATCAAAATTGCATGTATACTTTTCAAGTTATTCACAAATAGCTGTTTTAAAAGTGGACACTTAGTGCAATTTTCACAGTTCCTAGGGGAGGTAAGTATTTGTTAGGTTAACCAGGTAAGTAAGACACTTACAGGGCTTAGTTCTTGGTCCAAGGTAGCCCACCGTTGGGGGTTCAGAGCAACCCTAAAGTCACCACACCAGCAGCTCAGGGCCGGTCAGGTGCAGAGTTCAAAGTGGTGCCCAAAACACATAGGCTAGAATGGAGAGAAGGGGGTGCCCCGGTTCCGGTCTGATTGCAGGTAAGTACCCGCGTCTTCGGAGGGCAGACCAGGGGGGTTTTGCAGGGCACCGGGGGGGACACAAGCCCACACAGAAATTTCACCCTCAGCAGCGCGGGGGCGGCCGGGTGCAGTGTAGAAACAAGCGTCGGGTTTGTAATGGAAGTCAATGGGAGATCTAGGGATCTCTTCAGCGCTGCAGGCAGGCAAGGGGGGGGTTCCTCGGGGAAACCTCCACTTGGGCAAGGGAGAGGGACTCCTGGGGGTCACTCCTCCAGTGAAAGTCCGGTCCTTCAGGTCCTGGGGGCTGCGGGTGCAGGGTCTCTCCCAGGCGTCGGGACTTTAGGTTCAAAGAGTCGCGGTCAGGGGAAGCCTCGGGATTCCCTCTGCAGGCGGCGCTGTGGGGGCTCAGGGGGGACAGGTTTTGGTACTCACAGTATCAGAGTAGTCCTGGGGTCCCTCCTGAGGTGTTGGATCGCCACCAGCCGAGTCGGGGTCGCCGGGTGCAGTGTTGCAAGTCTCACGCTTCTTGCGGGGAGCTTGCAGGGTTCTTTAAAGTTGCTGGAAACAAAGTTGCAGCTTTTCTTGGAGCAGGTCCGCTGTCCTCGGGAGTTTCTTGTCTTTTCGAAGTAGGGGCAGTCCTCAGAGGATGTCGAGGTCGCTGGTCCCTTCGGAAGGCGTCGCTGGAGCAGGATCTTTGGAAGGCAGGAGACAGGCCGGTGAGTTTCTGGAGCCAAGGCAGTTGTCGTCTTCTGGTCTTCCGCTGCAGGGGTTTTCAGCTGGGCAGTCCTTCTTCTTGTAGTTGCAGGAATCTAATTTTCTAGGGTTCAGGGTAGCCCTTAAATACTAAATTTAAGGGCGTGTTTAGGTCTGGGGGGTTAGTAGCCAATGGCTACTAGCCCTGAGGGTGGGTACACCCTCTTTGTGCCTCCTCCCAAGGGGAGGGGGTCACAATCCTAACCCTATTGGGGGAATCCTCCATCTGCAAGATGGAGGATTTCTAAAAGTTAGAGTCACTTCAGCTCAGGACACCTTAGGGGCTGTCCTGACTGGCCAGTGACTCCTCCTTGTTGCTTTCTTTGTTCCCTCCAGCCTTGCCGCCAAAAGTGGGGGCCGTGGCCGGAGGGGGCGGGCAACTCCACTAAGCTGGAGTGCCCTGCTGGGCTGTGACAAAGGGGTGAGCCTTTGAGGCTCACCGCCAGGTGTTACAGCTCCTGCCTGGGGGAGGTGTTAGCATCTCCACCCAGTGCAGGCTTTGTTACTGGCCTCAGAGTGACAAAGGCACTCTCCCCATGGGGCCAGCAACATGTCTCTAGTGTGGCAGGCTGCTGGAACCAGTCAGCCTACACAGATAGTCGGATAGGTTTCAGGGGGCACCTCTAAGGTGCCCTCTGGGGTGTATTTTACAATAAAATGTACACTGGCATCAGTGTGCATTTATTGTGCTGAGAAGTTTGATACCAAACTTCCCAGTTTTCAGTGTAGCCATTATGGTGCTGTGGAGTTCGTGTTTGACAGACTCCCAGACCATATACTCTTATGGCTACCCTGCACTTACAATGTCTAAGGTTTTGTTTAGACACTGTAGGGGTACCATGCTCATGCACTGGTACCCTCACCTATGGTATAGTGCACCCTGCCTTAGGGCTGTAAGGCCTGCTAGAGGGGTGTCTTACCTATACTGCATAGGCAGTGAGAGGCTGGCATGGCACCCTGAGGGGAGTGCCATGTCGACTTACTCGTTTTGTCCTCACTAGCACACACAAGCTGGCAAGCAGTGTGTCTGTGCTGAGTGAGAGGTCTCCAGGGTGGCATAAGACATGCTGCAGCCCTTAGAGACCTTCCTTGGCATCAGGGCCCTTGGTACTAGAAGCACCAGTTACAAGGGACTTATCTGGATGCCAGGGTCTGCCAATTGTGGATACAAAAGTACAGGTTAGGGAAAGAACACTGGTGCTGGGGCCTGGTTAGCAGGCCTCAGCACACTTTCAATTGTAAACATAGCATCAGCAAAGGCAAAAAGTCAGGGGGCAACCATGCCAAGGAGGCATTTCCTTACACAACCCCCCCCCAAACGAAAGAGGATGAGACTAACCTTTCCCAAGAGAGTCTTCATTTTCTAAGTGGAAGAACCTGGAAAGGCCATCTGCATTGGCATGGGCAGTCCCAGGTCTGTGTTCCACTATAAAGTCCATTCCCTGTAGGGAGATGGACCACCTCAACAGTTTAGGATTTTCACCTTTCATTTGCATCAGCCATTTGAGAGGTCTGTGGTCAGTTTGAACTAGGAAGTGAGTCCCAAAGAGGTATGGTCTCAGCTTCTTCAGGGACCAAACCACAGCAAAGGCCTCCCTCTCAATGGCACTCCAACGCTGCTCCCTGGGGAGTAACCTCCTGCTAATGAAAGCAACAGGCTGGTCAAGGCCATCATCATTTGTTTGGGACAAAACTGCCCCTATCCCATGTTCAGAGGCATCAGTCTGCACAATGAACTGCTTAGAATAATCTGGAGCTTTTAGAACTGGTGCTGAGCACATTGCTTGTTTCAGGGTGTCAAAGGCCTGTTGGCATTCCACAGTCCAGTTCACTTTCTTGGGCATTTTCTTGGAGGTGAGTTCAGTGAGGGCTGTCACAATGGATCCATATCCCTTCACAAACCTCCTGTAGTACCCAGTCAAGCCAAGGAATGCCCTGACTTGAGTCTGGGTTTTTGGAGCTACCCAGTCCAGAATAGTCTGGATCTTGGGTTGGAGTGGCTGAACTTGGCCTCCACCTACAAGGTGGCCCAAGTAAACCACAGTTCCCTGCCCTATCTGGCATTTGGATGCCTTGATAGAGAGGCCTGCAGATTGCAGAGCCTTCAAAACCTTCCTCAGGTGGACCAGGTGATCCTGCCAGGTGGAGCTAAAGACAGCAATATCATCAAGATAAGCTGTGCTAAAGGACTCCAAGCCAGCAAGGACTTGATTCACCAACCTTTGGAAGGTGGCAGGGGCATTCTTTAAACCAAAGGGCATAACAGTAAACTGATAATGCCCATCAGGTGTGGAGAATGCTGTCTTTTCTTTTGCTCCAGGTGCCATTTTTATTTGCCAGTACCCTGCTGTCAAGTCAAAGGTACTTAGAAATTTGGCAGCACCTAATTTATCAATGAGCTCATCAGCTCTTGGAATTGGATGGGCATCTGTCTTGGTGACAGAGTTGAGCCCTCTGTAGTCCACACAAAACCTCATCTCTTTCTTTCCATCTTTGGTGTGAGGTTTGGGGACTAAGAACACTGGGCTAGCCCAGGGGCTGTCAGAGCGCTCAATCACTCCCAATTCCAGCATCTTGTGGACTTCCACCTTGATGCTTTCCTTAACATGGTCAGACTGTCTGAAGATTTTGTTCTTGACAGGCATGCTGTCTCCTGTGTCCACATCATGGGTACACAGGTGTGTCTGACCAGGGGTTAGGGAGAAAAGCTCAGGAAACTTGTAAGGAAATGCCTCCTTGGCATGGTTGCCCCCTGACTTTTTGCCTTTGCTGATGCTATGTTTACAATTGAAAGTGTGCTGAGGCCCGCTAACCAGGCCCCAGCACCAGTGTTCTTTCCCTAACCTGTACTTTTGTATCCACAATTGGCAGACCCTGGCATCCAGATAAGTCCCTTGTAACTGGTACTTCTAGTACCAAGGGCCCTGATGCCAAGGAAGGTCTCTAGGGGCTGCAGCATGTCTTATGCCACCCTGGAGACCTCTCCCTCAGCACAGACACACTGCTTGCCAGCTTGTGTGTGCTAGTGAGGACAAAACGAGTAAGTCGACATGGCACTCCCCTCAGGGTGCCATGCCAGCCTCTCACTGCCTAAGCAGTATAGGTAAGACACCCCTCTAGCAGGCCTTACAGCCCTAAGGCAGGGTGCACTATACCATAGGTGAGGGTACCAGTGCATGAGCATGGTACCCCTACAGTGTCTAAATAAAACCTTAGACATTGTAAGTGCAGGGTAGCCATAAGAGTATATGGCCTGGGAGTCTGTCAAACACGAACTCCACAGCACCATAATGGCTACACTGAAAACTGGGAAGTTTGGTATCAAACTTCTCAGCACAATAAATGCACACTGATGCCAGTGTACATTTTATTGTAAAATACACCACAGAGGGCACCTTAGAGGTGCCCCCTGAAACTTAACCGACTATCTGTGTAGGCTGACTAGTTTTAGCAGCCTGCCCCAAACCGAGACATGTTGCTGGCCCCATGGGGAGAGTGCCTTTGTCACTCTGAGGCCAGTAACAAAGCCTGCACTGGGTGGAGATGCTAACACCTCTCCCAGGCAGGAATTGTCACACCTGGCGGTGAGCCTCAAAGGCTCACCTCCTTTGTGCCAACCCAGCAGGACACTCCAGCTAGTGGAGTTGCCCGCCCCCTCCGGCCAGGCCCCACTTTTGGCGGCAAGGCCGGAGAAAATAATGAGAATAACAAGGAGGAGTCACTGGCCAGTCAGGACAGCCCCTAAGGTGTCCTGAGCTGAGGTGACTCTAACTTTTAGAAATCCTCCATCTTGCAGATGGAGGATTCCCCCAATAGGGTTAGGATTGTGACCCCCTCCCCTTGGGAGGAGGCACAAAGAGGGTGTACCCACCCTCAGGGCTAGTAGCCATTGGCTACTAACCCCCCAGACCTAAACACGCCCTTAAATTTAGTATTTAAGGGCTACCCTGAACCCTAGAAAATTAGATTCCTGCAACTACAAGAAGAAGGACTGCCTAGCTGAAACCCCTGCAGCGGAAGACCAGAAGACGACAACTGCCTTGGCTCCAGAAACTCACCGGCCTGTCTCCTGCCTTCCAAAGATCCTGCTCCAGCGACGCCTTCCAAAGGGACCAGCGACCTCGACATCCTCTGAGGACTGCCCCTGCTTCGAAAAGACAAGAAACTCCCGAGGACAGCGGACCTGCTCCAAGAAAAGCTGCAACTTTGTTTCCAGCAGCTTTAAAGAACTCTGCAAGCTCCCCGCAAGAAGCGTGAGACTTGCAACATTGCGAACCCGACGCTTGTTTCTACACTGCACCCGGCCGCCCCCGCGCCGCTGAGGGTGAAATTTCTGTGTGGACTTGTGTCCCCCCCGGTGCCCTACAAAACCCCCCTGGTCTGCCCTCCGAAGACGCGGGTACTTACCTGCAAGCAGACCGGAACCGGGGCACCCCCTTCTCTCCATTCTAGCCTAGGTGTTTTGGGCACCACTTTGAACTCTGCACCTGACCGGCCCTGAGCTGCTGGTGTGGTGACTTTGGGGTTGCTCTGAACCCCCAACGGTGGGCTACCTTGGACCAAGAACTGAACCCTGTAAGTGTCTTACTTACCTGGTAAAACTAACAAATACTTACCTCCCCTAGGAACTGTGAAAATTGCACTAAGTGTCCACTTTTAAAACAGCTATTTGTGAATAACTTGAAAAGTATACATGCAATTTTGATGATTTGAAGTTCCTAAAGTACTTACCTGCAATACCTTTCGAATGAGCTATTACATGTAGAATTTGAACCTGTGGTTCTTAAAATAAACTAAGAAAAGATATTTTTCTATATAAAAACCTATTGGCTGGATTTGTCTCTGAGTGTGTGTACCTCATTTATTGTCTATGTGTATGTACAACAAATGCTTAACACTACTCCTTGGATAAGCCTACTGCTCGACCACACTACCACAAAATAGAGCATTAGTATTATCTATTTTTACCACTATTTTACCTCTAAGGGGAACCCTTGGACTCTGTGCATGCTATTCCTTACTTTGAAATAGCACATACAGAGCCAACTTCCTACATTGGTGGATCAGCGGTGGGGTACAAGACTTTGCATTTGCTGGACTACTCAGCCAATACCTGATCACACGACAAATTCCAAAATTGTCATTAGAAATTGATTTTTGCAATTTGAAAAGTTTTCTAAATTCTTAAAAGACCTGCTAGGGCCTTGTGTGAGATCCTGTTTAGCATCTCTTTTAGAGTTTAAAAGTTTGTAAAAGTTTGAATTAGATTCTAGAACCAGTTTTAGTTTCTTAAAAAGTATTCCAACTTTTAGAAGCATAATGTCTAGCACAGATGTGAATGTGGTGGAACTCGACACCACACCTTACCTCCATCTACAGATGAGAGAGCTAAGGTCACTCTGTAAACTAAAGAAAATAGCAATGGGCCCCAAACCTACCAAAGTACAGCTCCAGGAGCTTTTGGCAGAGTTTGAAAAGGCCAACCCCTCTGAGGATGGCAACTCAGAGGAGGAAGATAGTGACTTGGAGGGAAATTCCCCCCCTCCAGTCCTACTTAGGGAGAGCAGGGCTTCTCAAGCCCTGACTCCACAAATAATAGTCAGAGATGCTGGTTCCCTCACAGGAGGGACCAACAACTCTGAAATCACTGAGGATAACTCCAGTGAAGAGGACATCCAGTTAGCCAGGATGGCCAAAAGATTGGCTTTGGAAAGACAGATCCTAGCCATAGAGAGGGAAAGACAAGAGATGGGCCTAGGACCCATCAATGGTGGCAGCAACATAAATAGGGTCAGAGATTCTCCTGACATGTTGAAAATCCCCAAAGGGATTGTAACTAAATATGAAGATGGTGATGACATCACCAAATGGTTCACAGCTTTTGAGAGGGCTTGTGTAACCAGAAAAGTGAACAGATCTCACTGGGGTGCTCTCCTTTGGGAAATGTTCACAGGAAAGTGTAGGGATAGACTCCTCACACTCTCTGGACAAGATGCAGAATCTTATGACCTCATGAAGGGTACCCTGATTGAGGGCTTTGGATTCTCCACTGAGGAGTACAGGATTAGGTTCAGGGGGGCTCAAAAATCCTCGAGCCAGACCTGGGTTGACTTTGTTGACTACTCAGTGAAAACACTAGATGGTTGGATTCAAGGCAGTGGTGTAAGTAATTATGATGGGCTGTACAATTTATTTGTGAAAGAACACCTGTTAAGTAATTGTTTCAATGATAAACTGCATCAGCATCTGGTAGACCTAGGACCAATTTCTCCCCAAGAATTGGGAAAGAAGGCGGACCATTGGGTCAAGACAAGGGTGTCCAAGACTTCAACAGGGGGTGACCAAAAGAAAGGGGTCACAAAGACTCCCCAGCAGAAGGGTGATGAGACAACCAAAACTAAAAATAGTAAAGAGTCTTCTACAGGCCCCCAAAAACCTGCACAGGAGGGTGGGCCCAGAGCCTCTTCACAAAACAATGGGTACAAGGGTAAAAACTTTGATCCCAAAAAGGCCTGGTGTCATAGCTGTAAACAGCATGGACACCAAACTGGAGACAAGGCCTGTCCCAAGAAAGGTTCCACTCCAAACTCCCATCCAGGTAACACTGGTATGGCTAGTCTCCAAGTGGGATCAACAGTGTGCCCAGAGCAAATCAGGGTCCACACTGAAGCTACTCTAGTTTCTGAGGGTGGGGTGGATTTAGCCACACTAGCTGTCTGGCCGCCTAACATGCAAAAATACAGACAGCAACTCTTAATTAATGGGACTAGAATAGAGGGCCTGAGGGATACAGGTGCCAGTGTCACCATGGTGACAGAGAAACTGGTTTCCCCTGGCCAATACCTGACTGGAAAAACTTACACAGTCACCAACGCTGACAATCAGAGAAAAGTACATCCCATGGCAATGGTTACTTTAGAATGGGGAGGGGTCAATGGCCTGAAGCAGGTGGTGGTCTCCTCAAATATCCCAGTGGACTGTCTGCTTGGAAATGACCTGGAGTCCTCAGCATGGGCTGAGGTAGAGCTAAAAACCCATGCAGCAATGCTGGGTATCCCTGAACTGGTGTGTGTGAAAACAAGAGCACAGTGCAAGGCACAGGGTGAAAAAGTAGAGCTGGAGTCTGGAAAAATGGCCCAGCCTACCAAGAGAACAGGAAAGTCAGTTGGGAAACCAACTGCAACACAGCAAAAGAAAGGGAACCTCTCTTCTCAGGAAGAAGTTCTGCCCTCTGAGGGAACTGAGCCTTTGGAGCTTGAACCTTATCAGGTTGAGCTCTTAGGCCCAGGGGGACCCTCAAGGGAGGAGCTGTGTAAGGGACAAGAAACCTGTCCCTCTCTTGAAGGCCTTAGGCAGCAAGCTGCTGAAGAGTCCAAAGGCAAGAAAAATGGAACACATAGGGTCTATTGGGAAGATGGGCTCCTGTACACTGAGGCCAGAGACCCCAAACCTGGTGCCACTAGGAGAGTGGTAGTGCCTCAGCTGTTCAGAGAGTTCATCCTAACATTGGCCCATGACATTCCCCTTGCTGGACATTTGGGACAAACCAAGACGTGGGAGAGGTTAGTCAACCACTTCTACTGGCCCAATATGTCCAACATGGTTAAGGAGTTTTGCCTCTCCTGCCCCACCTGTCAAGCCAGTGGTAAGACAGGTGGGCACCCAAAGGCCCCCCTCATTCCACTTCCAGTGGTGGGGGTGCCCTTTGAAAGAGTGGGTGTGGACATAGTTGGTCCACTGGAACCTCCCACAGCCTCAGGAAATATGTATATCCTGGTAGTAGTGGATCATGCTACCAGGTATCCTGAAGCTATTCCCCTTAGGTCGACTACTGCCCCTGCAGTAGCCAAGGCCCTCATTGGTATCTTTACCAGAGTGGGTTTCCCTAAGGAGGTGGTGTCTGACAGAGGTACCAACTTCATGTCAGCATACCTAAAGCACATGTGGAATGAGTGTGGAGTGACTTATAAATTCACTACACCTTACCATCCACAAACTAATGGCTTAGTTGAGAGATTCAACAAGACATTAAAGGGCATGATCATGGGGCTCCCAGAAAAACTCAAAAGGAGATGGGATGTCCTCCTGCCATGTCTGCTTTTCGCTTACAGGGAGGTACCACAGAAGGGAGTAGGGTTCTCACCCTTTGAACTTCTGTTTGGTCATCCTGTAAGGGGACCACTTGCCCTTGTTAAAGAAGGCTGGGAGAGACCTCTCCATGAGCCTAAACAGGACATAGTGGACTATGTACTTGGCCTTCGCTCTAGAATGGCAGAGTACATGGAAAAGGCAACCAAAAACCTTGAGGCCAGCCAACAGCTCCAGAAGTTTTGGTATGACCAAAAGGCTGCACTGGTTGAGTTCCAACCAGGGCAGAAAGTCTGGGTTCTGGAGCCTGTGGCTCCCAGGGCACTCCAGGACAAATGGAGTGGCCCTTACCCAGTGCTAGAGAGGAAGAGTCAGGTCACCTACCTGGTGGACCTGGGCACAAGCAGGAGCCCCAAGAGGGTGATCCATGTAAACCGCCTTAAGCTCTTCCACGACAGGGCTGATGTCAATCTGTTGATGGTAACAGATGAGGATCAGGAGGCAGAGAGTGAACCTCTCCCTGATCTTCTGTCATCAGACCCAAAAGATGGTACAGTAGATGGAGTGATCTACTCAGACACCCTCTCTGGCCAACAGCAAGCTGATTGTAGGAGAGTCCTACAACAGTTTCCTGAACTCTTCTCCTTAACCCCTGGTCAGACACACCTGTGTACCCATGATGTGGACACAGGAGACAGCATGCCTGTCAAAAACAAAATCTTTAGACAGTCTGACCATGTTAAGGAAAGCATCAAGGTGGAAGTCCACAAGATGCTGGAATTGGGAGTCATTGAGCGCTCTGACAGCCCCTGGGCTAGCCCAGTGGTCTTAGTCCCCAAACCTCACACCACAGATGGAAAGAAAGAGATGAGGTTTTGTGTGGACTACAGAGGGCTCAATTCTGTCACCAAGACAGATGCTCATCCAATTCCAAGAGCTGATGAGCTCATTGATAAATTAGGTGCTGCCAAATTTCTAAGTACCTTTGACTTGACAGCAGGGTACTGGCAAATAAAAATGGCACCTGGAGCAAAAGAAAAGACAGCATTCTCCACACCTGATGGGCATTATCAGTTTACTGTTATGCCCTTTGGTTTAAAGAATGCCCCTGCCACCTTCCAAAGGTTGGTGAATCAAGTCCTTGCTGGCTTGGAGTCCTTTAGCACAGCTTATCTTGATGATATTGCTGTCTTTAGCTCCACCTGGCAGGATCACCTGGTCCACCTGAGGAAGGTTTTGAAGGCTCTGCAATCTGCAGGCCTCTCTATCAAGGCATCCAAATGCCAGATAGGGCAGGGAACTGTGGTTTACTTGGGACACCTTGTAGGTGGAGGCCAAGTTCAACCACTCCAACCCAAGATCCAGACTATTCTGGACTGGGTAGCTCCAAAAACCCAGACTCAAGTCAGGGCATTCCTTGGCTTGACTGGGTACTACAGGAGGTTTGTGAAGGGGTATGGATCCATTGTGACAGCCCTCACTGAGCTCACCTCCAAGAAAATGCCCAAGAAAGTGAACTGGACTGTGGACTGCCAACAGGCCTTTGACACCCTGAAACAGGCAATGTGCTCAGCACCAGTTCTCAAAGCTCCAGATTATTCTAAGCAGTTCATTGTGCAGACTGATGCCTCTGAACATGGGATAGGGGCAGTTTTGTCCCAAACAAATGATGATGGCCTTGACCAGCCTGTTGCTTTCATTAGCAGGAGGTTACTCCCCAGGGAGCAGCGTTGGAGTGCCATTGAGAGGGAGGCCTTTGCTGTGGTCTGGTCCCTGAAGAAGCTGAGACCATACCTCTTTGGGACTCACTTCCTAGTTCAAACTGACCACAGACCTCTCAAATGGCTGATGCAAATGAAAGGTGAAAATCCTAAACTGTTGAGGTGGTCCATCTCCCTACAGGGAATGGACTTTATAGTGGAACACAGACCTGGGACTGCCCATGCCAATGCAGATGGCCTTTCCAGGTTCTTCCACTTAGAAAATGAAGACTCTCTTGGGAAAGGTTAGTCTCATCCTCTTTCGTTTGGGGGGGGGGTTGTGTAAGGAAATGCCTCCTTGGCATGGTTGCCCCCTGACTTTTTGCCTTTGCTGATGCTATGTTTACAATTGAAAGTGTGCTGAGGCCCGCTAACCAGGCCCCAGCACCAGTGTTCTTTCCCTAACCTGTACTTTTGTATCCACAATTGGCAGACCCTGGCATCCAGATAAGTCCCTTGTAACTGGTACTTCTAGTACCAAGGGCCCTGATGCCAAGGAAGGTCTCTAGGGGCTGCAGCATGTCTTATGCCACCCTGGAGACCTCTCCCTCAGCACAGACACACTGCTTGCCAGCTTGTGTGTGCTAGTGAGGACAAAACGAGTAAGTCGACATGGCACTCCCCTCAGGGTGCCATGCCAGCCTCTCACTGCCTAAGCAGTATAGGTAAGACACCCCTCTAGCAGGCCTTACAGCCCTAAGGCAGGGTGCACTATACCATAGGTGAGGGTACCAGTGCATGAGCATGGTACCCCTACAGTGTCTAAATAAAACCTTAGACATTGTAAGTGCAGGGTAGCCATAAGAGTATATGGCCTGGGAGTCTGTCAAACACGAACTCCACAGCACCATAATGGCTACACTGAAAACTGGGAAGTTTGGTATCAAACTTCTCAGCACAATAAATGCACACTGATGCCAGTGTACATTTTATTGTAAAATACACCACAGAGGGCACCTTAGAGGTGCCCCCTGAAACTTAACCGACTATCTGTGTAGGCTGACTAGTTTTAGCAGCCTGCCCCAAACCGAGACATGTTGCTGGCCCCATGGGGAGAGTGCCTTTGTCACTCTGAGGCCAGTAACAAAGCCTGCACTGGGTGGAGATGCTAACACCTCTCCCAGGCAGGAATTGTCACACCTGGCGGTGAGCCTCAAAGGCTCACCTCCTTTGTGCCAACCCAGCAGGACACTCCAGCTAGTGGAGTTGCCCGCCCCCTCCGGCCAGGCCCCACTTTTGGCGGCAAGGCCGGAGAAAATAATGAGAATAACAAGGAGGAGTCACTGGCCAGTCAGGACAGCCCCTAAGGTGTCCTGAGCTGAGGTGACTCTAACTTTTAGAAATCCTCCATCTTGCAGATGGAGGATTCCCCCAATAGGGTTAGGATTGTGACCCCCTCCCCTTGGGAGGAGGCACAAAGAGGGTGTACCCACCCTCAGGGCTAGTAGCCATTGGCTACTAACCCCCCAGACCTAAACACGCCCTTAAATTTAGTATTTAAGGGCTACCCTGAACCCTAGAAAATTAGATTCCTGCAACTACAAGAAGAAGGACTGCCTAGCTGAAACCCCTGCAGCGGAAGACCAGAAGACGACAACTGCCTTGGCTCCAGAAACTCACCGGCCTGTCTCCTGCCTTCCAAAGATCCTGCTCCAGCGACGCCTTCCAAAGGGACCAGCGACCTCGACATCCTCTGAGGACTGCCCCTGCTTCGAAAAGACAAGAAACTCCCGAGGACAGCGGACCTGCTCCAAGAAAAGCTGCAACTTTGTTTCCAGCAGCTTTAAAGAACTCTGCAAGCTCCCCGCAAGAAGCGTGAGACTTGCAACATTGCGAACCCGACGCTTGTTTCTACACTGCACCCGGCCGCCCCCGCGCCGCTGAGGGTGAAATTTCTGTGTGGACTTGTGTCCCCCCCGGTGCCCTACAAAACCCCCCTGGTCTGCCCTCCGAAGACGCGGGTACTTACCTGCAAGCAGACCGGAACCGGGGCACCCCCTTCTCTCCATTCTAGCCTAGGTGTTTTGGGCACCACTTTGAACTCTGCACCTGACCGGCCCTGAGCTGCTGGTGTGGTGACTTTGGGGTTGCTCTGAACCCCCAACGGTGGGCTACCTTGGACCAAGAACTGAACCCTGTAAGTGTCTTACTTACCTGGTAAAACTAACAAATACTTACCTCCCCTAGGAACTGTGAAAATTGCACTAAGTGTCCACTTTTAAAACAGCTATTTGTGAATAACTTGAAAAGTATACATGCAATTTTGATGATTTGAAGTTCCTAAAGTACTTACCTGCAATACCTTTCGAATGAGCTATTACATGTAGAATTTGAACCTGTGGTTCTTAAAATAAACTAAGAAAAGATATTTTTCTATATAAAAACCTATTGGCTGGATTTGTCTCTGAGTGTGTGTACCTCATTTATTGTCTATGTGTATGTACAACAAATGCTTAACACTACTCCTTGGATAAGCCTACTGCTCGACCACACTACCACAAAATAGAGCATTAGTATTATCTATTTTTACCACTATTTTACCTCTAAGGGGAACCCTTGGACTCTGTGCATGCTATTCCTTACTTTGAAATAGCACATACAGAGCCAACTTCCTACAAAACTGTTGTAGGACTCTCCTACAATCAGCCTGCTGTTGGCCAGAGAGGGTGTCTGAGTAGATCACTCCATCTACTGTGCCATCTTTTGGGTCTGATGACAGAAGATCAGGGAGAGGTTCACTCTCTGCCTCCTGATCCTCATCTGTTACCATCAACAGATTCACATTAGCCCTGTCATGGAAGAGCTTAAGGCGGTTCACATGGATCACCCTCTTGGGGCTCCTGCTTGTGCCCAGGTCCACCAGGTAGGTGACCTGACTCTTCCTTTCTAGTACTGGGTAAGGGCCACTCCATTTGTCCTGGAGTGCCCTGGGAGCCACAGGCTCCAGAACCCAGACTTTCTGCCCTGGTTGGAACTCAACCAGTGCAGCCTTTTGGTCATACCAAAACTTCTGGAGTTGTTGGCTGGCCTCAAGGTTTTTGGTTGCCTTTTCCATGTACTCTGCCATTCTAGAGCGAAGGCCAAGTACATAGTCCACTATGTCCTGTTTAGGCTCATGGAGAGGTCTCTCCCAGCCTTCTTTAACAAGGGCAAGTGGTCCCCTTACAGGATGACCAAACAGAAGTTCAAAGGGTGAGAACCCTACTCCCTTCTGTGGTACCTCCCTGTAAGCGAAAAGCAGACATGGCAGGAGGACATCCCATCTCCTTTTGAGTTTTTCTGGGAGCCCCATGATCATGCCCTTTAATGTCTTGTTGAATCTCTCAACTAAGCCATTAGTTTGTGGATGGTAAGGTGTAGTGAATTTATAAGTCACTCCACACTCATTCCACATGTGCTTTAGATATGCTGACATGAAGTTGGTACCTCTGTCAGACACCACCTCCTTAGGGAAACCCACTCTGGTAAAGATACCAATGAGGGCCTTGGCTACTGCAGGGGCAGTAGTCGACCTAAGGGGAATAGCTTCAGGATACCTGGTAGCATGATCCACTACTACCAGGATATACATATTTCCTGAGGCTGTGGGAGGTTCTAGTGGACCAACTATGTCCACACCCACTCTTTCAAAGGGAACCCCCACCACTGGAAGTGGAATGAGGGGGGCCTTTGGATGCCCACCTGTCTTACCACTGGCCTGACAGGTGGGGCAGGAGAGGCAAAACTCCTTAACCATGTTGGACATATTGGGCCAGTAGAAGTGGTTGACTAACCTCTCCCACGTCTTGGTTTGTCCCAAATGTCCAGCAAGGGGAATGTCATGGGCCAATGTTAGGATGAACTCCCTGAACAGCTGAGGCACTACCACTCTCCTAGTGGCACCAGGTTTGGGGTCTCTGGCCTCAGTGTGCAGGAGTCCATCTTCCCAATAGACCCTATGTGTTCCATTTTTCTTGCCTTTGGACTCTTCAGCAGCTTGCTGCCTAAGGCCTTCAAGAGAGGGACAGGTTTCTTGTCCCTTACACAGCTCCTCCCTTGAGGGTCCCCCTGGGCCTAAGAGCTCAACCTGGTAAGGTTCAAGCTCCAAAGGCTCAGTTCCCTCAGAGGGCAGAACTTCTTCCTGAGAAGAGAGGTTCCCTTTCTTTTGCTGTGTTGCAGTTGGTTTCCCAACTGACTTTCCTGTTCTCTTGGTAGGCTGGGCCATTTTTCCAGACTCCAGCTCTACTTTTTCACCCTGTGCCTTGCATTGTGCTCTTGTTTTCACACACACCAGTTCAGGGATACCCAGCATTGCTGCATGGGTTTTTAGTTCTACCTCAGCCCATGCTGAGGACTCCAGGTCATTTCCAAGCAGACAGTCCACTGGGATATTTGAGGAGACCACCACCTGTTTCAGGCCATTGACCCCTCCCCATTCTAAAGTAACCATTGCCATGGGATGTACTTTTCTCTGATTGTCAGCGTTGGTGACTGTGTAAGTTTTTCCAGTCAGGTATTGGCCAGGGGAAACCAGTTTCTCTGTCACCATGGTGACACTGGCACCTGTATCCCTCAGGCCCTCTATTCTAGTCCCATTAATTAAGAGTTGCTGTCTGTATTTTTGCATGTTAGGCGGCCAGACAGCTAGTGTGGCTAAATCCACCCCACCCTCAGAAACTAGAGTAGCTTCAGTGTGGACCCTGATTTGCTCTGGGCACACTGTTGATCCCACTTGGAGACTAGCCATACCAGTGTTACCTGGATGGGAGTTTGGAGTGGAACCTTTCTTGGGACAGGCCTTGTCTCCAGTTTGGTGTCCATGCTGTTTACAGCTATGACACCAGGCCTTTTTGGGATCAAAGTTTTTACCCTTGTACCCATTGTTTTGTGAAGAGGCTCTGGGCCCACCCTCCTGTGCAGGTTTTTGGGGGCCTGTAGAAGACTCTTTACTATTTTTAGTTTTGGTTGTCTCATCACCCTTCCCCTGGGGAGTCTTTGTGACCCCTTTCTTTTGGTCACCCCCTGTTGAAGTCTTGGACACCCTTGTCTTGACCCAATGGTCCGCCTTCTTTCCCAATTCTTGGGGAGAAATTGGTCCTAGGTCTACCAGATGCTGATGCAGTTTATCATTGAAACAATTACTTAACAGGTGTTCTTTCACAAATAAATTGTACAGCCCATCATAATTACTTACACCACTGCCTTGAATCCAACCATCTAGTGTTTTCACTGAGTAGTCTACAAAGTCAACCCAGGTCTGGCTCGAGGATTTTTGAGCCCCCCTGAATCTAATCCTATACTCCTCAGTGGAGAATCCAAAGCCCTCAATCAGGGTACCCTTCATGAGGTCATAAGATTCTGCATCTTGTCCAGAGAGTGTGAGGAGTCTATCCCTACACTTTCCTGTGAACATTTCCCAAAGGAGAGCACCCCAGTGAGATCTGTTCACTTTTCTGGTTACACAAGCCCTCTCAAAAGCTGTGAACCATTTGGTGATGTCATCACCATCTTCATATTTAGTTACAATCCCTTTAGGGATTTTCAACATGTCAGGAGAATCTCTGACCCTATTTATGTTGCTGCCACCATTGATGGGTCCTAGGCCCATCTCTTGTCTTTCCCTCTCTATGGCTAGGATCTGTCTTTCCAAAGCCAATCTTTTGGCCATCCTGGCTAACTGGATGTCCTCTTCACTGGGGCTATCCTCAGTGATTTCAGAGGTGTTGGTCTCTCCTGTGAGGGAACCAGCATCTCTGACTATTATTTTTGGAGTCAGGGTTTGAGGGACCCTGTTCTCCCTAGATAGGACTGGTAGGGGGGAATTGTCCTCCAAGTCACTATCCTCTTCCTCTGAGTTGCCACCCTCAGAGGGGTTGGCCTTTTCAAACTCTGCCAAAAGCTCCTGGAGCTGTATTTTGGTAGGTTTGGGGCCCATTGTTATTTTCTTTATTTTACAGAGTGACCTTAGCTCCCTCATCTTAAGATGGAGGTAAGGTGTGGTGTCGAGTTCCACCACAGTCACATCTGTGCTAGACATTTTGCTTCTAAAAGTTGGAATACTTTTTAAGAATCTACAACTAGTTCTAGGTTCTAATTCAAACTTTTACAAACTTTTACACTCTAAAAGAAATGCTAAACAGGATCTATCACAAGGCCCTAGCAGGTCTTTTAAGAATTTAGAAAACTTTTCAAATTGCAAAAATCAATTTCTAATGACAATTTTGGAATTTGTCGTGTGATCAGGTATTGGCTGAGTAGTCCAGCAAATGCAAAGTCTTGTACCCCACCGCTGATCCACCAATGTAGGAAGTTGGCTCTGTATGTGCTATTTCAAAGTAAGGAATAGCATGCACAGAGTCCAAGGGTTCCCCTTAGAGGTAAAATAGTGGTAAAAATAGATAATACTAATGCTCTATTTTGTGGTAGTGTGGTCGAGCAGTAGGCTTATCCAAGGAGTAGTGTTAAGCATTTGTTGTACATACACATAGACAATAAATGAGGTACACACACTCAGAGACAAATCCAGCCAATAGGTTTTTATATAGAAAAATATCTTTTCTTAGTTTATTTTAAGAACCACAGGTTCAAATTCTACATGTAATATCTCATTCGAAAGGTATTGCAGGTAAGTACTTTAGGAACTTCAAATCATCAAAATTGCATGTATACTTTTCAAGTTATTCACAAATAGCTGTTTTAAAAGTGGACACTTAGTGCAATTTTCACAGTTCCTAGGGGAGGTAAGTATTTGTTAGGTTAACCAGGTAAGTAAGACACTTACAGGGCTTAGTTCTTGGTCCAAGGTAGCCCACCGTTGGGGGTTCAGAGCAACCCTAAAGTCACCACACCAGCAGCTCAGGGCCGGTCAGGTGCAGAGTTCAAAGTGGTGCCCAAAACACATAGGCTAGAATGGAGAGAAGGGGGTGCCCCGGTTCCGGTCTGATTGCAGGTAAGTACCCGCGTCTTCGGAGGGCAGACCAGGGGGGTTTTGTAGGGCACCGGGGGGGACACAAGCCCACACAGAAATTTCACCCTCAGCAGCGCGGGGGCGGCCGGGTGCAGTGTAGAAACAAGCGTCGGGTTTGTAATGGAAGTCAATGGGAGATCTAGGGATCTCTTCAGCGCTGCAGGCAGGCAAGGGGGGGGTTCCTCGGGGAAACCTCCACTTGGGCAAGGGAGAGGGACTCCTGGGGGTCACTCCTCCAGTGAAAGTCCGGTCCTTCAGGTCCTGGGGGCTGCGGGTGCAGGGTCTCTCCCAGGCGTCGGGACTTTAGGTTCAAAGAGTCGCGGTCAGGGGAAGCCTCGGGATTCCCTCTGCAGGCGGCGCTGTGGGGGCTCAGGGGGGACAGGTTTTGGTACTCACAGTATCAGAGTAGTCCTGGGGTCCCTCCTGAGGTGTTGGATCGCCACCAGCCGAGTCGGGGTCGCCGGGTGCAGTGTTGCAAGTCTCACGCTTCTTGCGGGGAGCTTGCAGGGTTCTTTAAAGTTGCTGGAAACAAAGTTGCAGCTTTTCTTGGAGCAGGTCCGCTGTCCTCGGGAGTTTCTTGTCTTTTCGAAGTAGGGGCAGTCCTCAGAGGATGTCGAGGTCGCTGGTCCCTTCGGAAGGCGTCGCTGGAGCAGGATCTTTGGAAGGCAGGAGACAGGCCGGTGAGTTTCTGGAGCCAAGGCAGTTGTCGTCTTCTGGTCTTCCGCTGCAGGGGTTTTCAGCTGGGCAGTCTATTTCTTGTAGTTGCAGGAATCTAATTTTCTAGGGTTCAGGGTAGCCCTTAAATACTAAATTTAAGGGCGTGTTTAGGTCTGGGGGGTTAGTAGCCAATGGCTACTAGCCCTGAGGGTGGGTACACCCTCTTTGTGCTTCCTCCCAAGGGGAGGGGGTCACAATCCTAACCCTATTGGGGGAATCCTCCATCTGCAAGATGGAGGATTTCTAAAAGTTAGAGTCACTTCAGCTCAGGACACCTTAGGGGCTGTCCTGACTGGCCAGTGACTCCTCCTTGTTGCTTTCTTTGTTCCCTCCAGCCTTGCCGCCAAAAGTGGGGGCCGTGGCCGGAGGGGGCGGGCAACTCCACTAAGCTGGAGTGCCCTGCTGGGCTGTGACAAAGGGGTGAGCCTTTGAGGCTCACCGCCAGGTGTTACAGCTCCTGCCTGGGGGAGGTGTTAGCATCTCCACCCAGTGCAGGCTTTGTTACTGGCCTCAGAGTGACAAAGGCACTCTCCCCATGGGGCCAGCAACATGTCTCTAGTGTGGCAGGCTGCTGGAACCAGTCAGCCTACACAGATAGTCGGATAGGTTTCAGGGGGCACCTCTAAGGTGCCCTCTGGGGTGTATTTTACAATAAAATGTACACTGGCATCAGTGTGCATTTATTGTGCTGAGAAGTTTGATACCAAACTTCCCAGTTTTCAGTGTAGCCATTATGGTGCTGTGGAGTTCGTGTTTGACAGACTCCCAGACCATATACTTTTATGGCTACCCTGCACTTACAATGTCTAAGGTTTTGTTTAGACACTGTAGGGGTACCATGCTCATGCACTGGTACCCTCACCTATGGTATAGTGCACCCTGCCTTAGGGCTGTAAGGCCTGCTAGAGGGGTGTCTTACCTATACTGCATAGGCAGTGAGAGGCTGGCATGGCACCCTGAGGGGAGTGCCATGTCGACTTACTCGTTTTGTCCTCACTAGCACACACAAGCTGGCAAGCAGTGTGTCTGTGCTGAGTGAGAGGTCTCCAGGGTGGCATAAGACATGCTGCAGCCCTTAGAGACCTTCCTTGGCATCAGGGCCCTTGGTACTAGAAGTACCAGTTACAAGGGACTTATCTGGATGCCAGGGTCTGCCAATTGTGGATACAAAAGTACAGGTTAGGGAAAGAACACTGGTGCTGGGGCCTGGTTAGCAGGCCTCAGCACACTTTCAATTGTAAACATAGCATCAGCAAAGGCAAAAAGTCAGGGGGCAACCATGCCAAGGAGGCATTTCCTTACAAGGAGCTCAGAAGAACTGAAAGAAAAGTGACAGGAAGATCTACAGACACCAAAGATATTCCATCGAAAATAACACCAGAATATCACCAGAGGCCACAGAAGGTCGAACAGTGGAGGAGAGGAGCCGTTGGTCAAAGCCTACATGGCTTGAGAATGCACAGAGGTGAGGCAACAAGGGGAGATGGAAATTACACCGGAGAGATGGAAAATTCTTCCCCCAACTGCCAGTACACACTTGCTCAGAGAGACCCCCACGAGGTCTGCTACTTGTGCCTCCTGAAGAAACACAGCACCGAAGGCTGTCGGGCCTGATGAAAATGCTGAAGGTGAGGCTCAGACTACGTTTGGCACACCACACCATTGCTGCCACATAAAGGAGACAGAAGTCTCTAAAGGAACTTGCCCTATCCACTGAGGAAGAAGAGGAACAGAACTTCTAAGAAGCCAAGCTGACACAGAGTGGAGAGTCGAACACCATGGAAGGTGTCATCGATTTTGTGAAGACAGAGCTCGCAATTAAAGTGCCCAAAGAATGCTAAATAGTAGTGGTAGGAGGTAACAAAAACTGCAAACGTTGCGGACTCCCAAGTCGTCAAAGACCACCTCAATGTCAGAACACCTGATGGTTGAAGGACAATACAGGCAAAAAGATCTCGAGGTGCACAAGCAGTGGAGAAGGAGAAAGAACCGAAGGCCAAGGATGCACTCACCCCAAAATGGAAGATATTGATGGCCTACATGGATCAACGAATGCTCGAGGTCAAGCGTAAGAAACGCCAGCTCAAACTAGGAAAAAAAAAAAAAAGTTTGAGAATTCCTTGAAGGGGTTCCACATTCCACTGAAACCCTCAGAGCCACCCTCTGTACTAGAGCCACATGAAGACCAAGATATCTTGAACTAGAATGTCAAGGTCTCCACTTGAGGGCCAGGAACAATACAAAGATATGTGACAGGACCCCACACCGAATCCCCTTAGATAAGTGTTGACAGCTATCCCTTGAGGATCCCACCACCGAATGGCGTTTTATGTACAATGGTCTTATGAGGACGGCAGAAACCTAGGGAGTGAAACTACAGGAGGAAAAGAAGGACTCTGCTTTCCTCCTAGAAACACAGATGCCATTTCAGAAGGCAAACCTATACCTGTCCATGCTACCTAGTATCATCAACCAGGGCAAGGAGGCCTTCTCGGAGCTAGCCACAGTACTGGCAGTGACCACCTGGGCCACAAAAGAAATAAAATTATTCCTTGACCATCTGTGCATTAAAGGGTAATGTACTTGCAGACGCCATAATCGTGGCAACAGCCAGGACAAAGGGCAACGTCAAATGGGCCACCAATAACTAAGGAGAGCAAGAAGATGGAGAGGCAGCAACCCAGTGGAGGATATCAAACTCCAATGTCCTCAACCAACACGGATACCAGTATTGGATAAGGTGGAGGGCTGCATGGAACTCCTCCCTAAGGATTTTAAAAAGAGGACTAAGGCAGTCATCCAATAGGGCAAGAATATTGCTAATTCCTGACTCAAGTCCGCCTGTGATGCGGCAGAAATGGCTGGCAGGCAGATGCGCCAAGGGACAACCCTCAGGAAACACACCTGGCTCAGGGTCTCGTGCTTTAAGGCTGAGGTTCAGGCATCCGTCATCAACATGCCCTTCACAGGAAAAGCCCTCTTCTGCCCAGCAATGGATGAGACAGTGTAACATTGAAGGACCACAAAACTGCAAAAGTAATGGGTGGATTACAATTCAGCGGATTCTTCAAGAGAGGAGGAATGGGCACCAGGAGGTGCCTGCAGGCAGGGGATGTTTCAAACCAGCCTCCAACAACAGCAGGGATTCCTCCAGCAAACTGCACCTCAGCCCCTCCCTCCCAGCAGTGGCAGCACCTGGCAAGGCAATCCTTTCATTGAAAATTGAGAGGCAGAGGACAACTTGCAAGAGAGTGGAACCAAATAAGCAAATGAAGCACACCCTCCCAACACATAACACCAGTGAAGGGGGAGATTAGAAGGATACCTCCAACAATGGAAGTCAGTCAGACTATTTGAGTCTAAACATGACCAGCGTTACTTCCTGGTATCAAATCAAGACCTATACTGGACTTCAGATCCATAAACAAATTCATATATGCACCTCAAAAGGACAACCCTACAAGAGGTAACCCCACTCCTAAAGAAGGGGACTATATGGCCACCACAAACCTAAAGATGCCTACCTTCATACCAATGAGACACGCTGTAGCTCGGATTCATCATAGACAAGGTACACTGCCATGACAAGACGCTACCGTTTGACATAAAATCAGCACCAAGGGTGTTCACAAAATGCCTGGATGCATTGGCCACACACCTGAGACGAGGCATACACATCTACCCATACCCGTCCAACTCTCTAGTGAAGGCTATTTTGAGACAGATGTGCCAACTGGACATACACGCAGTCATCCCCACACTGATAGTTTAGATTTACTGTAATCCACGAAAAATCATCCCTCTACCCACAACGTGGTGTTCCTGGGAGCGACACTGAACTCATAGACTGCACATGCCTACCCAGTGGCCAAGAGAGCGAAGGCAATAACAGAACAAACATGTCTTTACCTCAAGGGTCAGCTTTTGACAGTGATGATTACTGCAGGCAAGACTACACATGCGACTCAGGAAAGGCTCTGCAATAAATACAAGACACATGGAGCTGGGGGGCTGAAATCTAGTGCTTGTCACTACAAAGGTTCAGAAATAAATAAATTGATGGAACACAAGGAATGTAACAATAGGGAGACCTTTCAAGTTGCTAACTCCAACAGTGATCAAAACGATGGATGCATCCCTTATAGAGTGGGGAGACAACATAGACAACCTGAAAGTCAGAAGCCTCTAGAGCCCTGTGGAAGCAGTAAGGCACACAAACCTGCTAGATTCAAGGCAGTCTAGCACTGAAGGCTTTCTAGGCGCATGCAAAGGGACAGACACAGGCAGTGGAAATCCAGATAGAAAACACTAAACCTATGTTGTACCGCAACAAACTTTGGGGCAAAGTTGTTCCAACTCTCCCAAAGAGCGTAGGAGATGTGGAAATGTGTGATTCAATGGAACATGTCTGGTGGTGCTACACCTCTCTGACAAAGCAGACAGGCAAAAATCTCCCAGTACATTTACAGGAGAGGGGGCACACCAAGCATAGATTTGTTCACAAGTCCAAGGCTTTGTGTCCGCACCATCAGTCCAAGGGGAATTCACTTTCAGTAAACTGGTAAAGGACATTTGTATACGCCTTTCCACTGAGTCTACTGATCCCAAGGGCGCTACAAAATATTCAGACAATCGAACATGTCTCTCATACTGATTGCCTTGCAGTGGGCCAGACAGACCTGGTACTCGGACCTGCTGGAAACATCCAAAGGTCAGAAAATATGCACAAAAGCTATAAAAGAATTTGTTAATGCAGAACGGAAGGACATCTCACCTGGTACCAGCCATGCTCAATCTAACAGCCTGGCTCCTGAATACCTATAGTTAGGTCACCTCCAGCTTTACCTATACATCATTGAATGCCCATGTAGCAATAAATGGTCTCTAAATTGGGGGTCTAACGGGAAACCGTTTCTTCACCCTGCCAGTGGTCAAAGAAAGTAGCTCTACCAAGAGCCTCTTCAATGTGGAACTTAAACACTGTATTCACACAGCTGACAGCAGAACCCTTTGAGTCTATGTACAAAGCAGAACTCAAGTTTGTAACTCTAAAGCCTGCTTTCCAAATAGCGATTATGTCAATATGCAGTTGGCAAACTACAAGCGCTCACTCTAACTAGAGCCCTGCCTGGAAATCCACAAGGGTGAAATGATACTAAGAACAAACCCTCATTTCCTACCAAACGTAATGTTATGTGCTTCCTTTTCATTTACGGTACACACACAGCAAGGAAAAGAGTATTCATGCAGTGCACAGGTAATCCGCTGCTCATGATAAGAGTGAGAGTGGATTTTCACTTGTAGCAGTAACACAATGACTGTAGGAAGTTGGCTCTATATACTATCGCAAAGTGAGAGATGGTGTGCACGGAGTCCAAAAGTTCCCCTTAGAGGTTGATAGTGGCAAAATTTGATAATGCTAATGCTCTATTTCGTGGTAGTGTGGTCGAGCAGTAGGCTTATCAGAGGGTAGTGTTATGCATTTTTTGTATACACACAGACAATAAATGAGAACACACACTCAAAGACTTAACTCCAGGCCAATAGGTTTTTATATTGAAAACTATATTTTCTTAATTTATTTTTAGAACCACAAGATTCAAATTTGAGGTAAGTACATAAATTGTAAGGTACTTCACAGAGGTAAGTATATAACATTTGATTTTAAACAGTAGTACACACAGTTTTGGTTAGAATGGCAATAAGCCATTTCAAAAGTGGACACTGCAAAAATCACCAGTTCCTGGGGGAGGTAAGTATTGGTTAGTTTCTCAGGTAAGTAAAGCACTTACAAATTCAGTCTCCTGGAAATAGGCAGTCCACTGTTGGGGGTTCTAGGCAAAGCCAGTGCCCCAGCAACACGGCTGGTCAGATGCAGAGGTCAAAGGAGGGCACAAAACACATAGGCACCTATGAAGAACGGGGTGCTCCGGTTCCAGTCTGCTAGCAGGTAAGTACCTGCGTCCTCAGGAAGCAGACCCAGGAGTGTTTTCTAGAGCACTGGGGTGGGGGGCAACCCAAAGCCCACAAAACACACCCTCAGCGGCCCAGGGGCGGCCTGGTGCAGTGTGCAAAGTAGGCATCAGGTCTCGTATTGAAAACAATGGAGCGACCCGGGAGTCACTCTGGTGATGCAGGCTGGGCACAGGGGGGCTTCTTGAGCCAGCCACCAACTGGGCTAGGATGAGGGCTGTCTGCTAGCCACTCCTGCACTGGTAGGTGGTTCCTCTCGGTCCTGGGGGCTGCAGGTGCAGTGGTTGATCCAGGCGTCTGGTTCCTTTGTAACCAGGCTGTTATGGTCAGGGGGAGCCTCTGGATTCTCTCTGCAGGCATCGCTGTGTGGGTGCAGGGAGGTCGACTTGGTGTGCACCTGGGAGTGCATTCTGCAGTGTTGGTTGTCCTGAACTCGAGCCAGGGGTGTCTGGTGCAGAGTGGGAAGACTCACTCTTCTGGCGGGAAGTTGGAGTCTCTTTAAATTTACTTTCTTTGCTGTTGTTTCTGGACAGAGCCGCTGTCCTCAGGAGGTTCTTGGTCCTTTAGGTGCAGGTCAGTCCTCTGAGTCCTCAGAGGTCGCTGGTCCTGCTGGATGCGTCGCTGTGCAGGTTCGTTGAGTCTGGAGGCAGGCCGGTAGGGCTGGGGCAAGTCAGTTGTTGTCTCCGTCGTCTCTGCAGGGCTTTCAGGTGAGCAGTCCTACTTCCTTCAGGTTCCAGGAATCTGGTTTCCTGGGTTCAGGGTTGCCCCTAAATACTGAATTTAGAGATGTTTTTAGGTCTTGGGGGCAGTAGCCACACATTCGTCAAGGGTATGGTGCCGCTTTTGTGCAGCTCCCCGGCTCCGTGTAGAAACTTCGAGAAAATTCCACAGGTTGTGCTCCCACCCGGCACTGATAAAGGCGAGTAATAATGAAAACTCGATAAGAGTGTGTTGATTCATGAGAAATTGTCTTGGAAACACGGATGACTAAGTTTCCTGACTAACGGACAGGTAGGGGCACACACAAATAACAGGACAGGACGAAGGTCCTGAAGAAGACCTTATGACCCAGTTGGCAACCCTAAATGGCCTAAACATGTTGACCCTTTACAGACATTGGGGTACACAGGTAATTAGTGCCTGATAACACCACCTTTTGATAAATTGTAACCTTCTCCAGGCAACACTGGAATAAAATAGAAGTGATCAGCCTGAGGCAGTTTTATGTTTGTGTTGTTCGTCTCTGGTCCCTGTGCTATTTTGTTGGTTAAGTCTGATGTGTTTCATGTTTCCCTACCCTTACTGCTCCACTCTGAAGTGGATATGTCTCGGAGTGTGTTAGCAGAGCCCTATTATGAAGCATGCCACAATGTGTGGGTGAAGGCTGTTTTTTATGCACGGGTGTTTAATCCCTTTGGGTTTTCTATACCAGTTATATATTTTTCTGTCCTCTATTGTGGATTATATAGTTACACGGAGGTCGGGCAGACAAACATTTCCTCTCACCCCTCTATAGTGTGTTAAGGTTGGCAGATTATCACATCAGACAAGTAGGTCCACAGATTGTCTGGAAGGGGTACACCTTGTCCTTCATTGCCACTACGCTGCACCTTGCACAGTTCCCAGAGCGACTGACCATTTGTCCGTCCTACGGCAGGAAATTCAAAACCTTTTGGACAAAGGGGCTATTGATATGGTGCCTGCACCAGACCTAAGTCATGCTGCTTTCTGGTGCCTAAGAAGGATATAGGCCTTCTTTCCATTGTAAACCTACACCAACTCAATGCCTTGCTCCGGAAGTAAAAATTCAAGATGGTCACAGTGACTCATGTCGTGTCTGCCCTTGAGACTGGGTGGTTGTAAAGAAATGGCTCCCGGTTACAGTTACCCCCCACTTTTTGCCTGATACTGATGCTGACTTGACGGAGAAGTGTGCTGGGACCCTGCTAACCAGGCCCCAGCACCAGTGTTCTTTCACCTAAAATGTACCGTTGTCTCCACAATTGGCACAACCCTGGCACCCAGGTAACTCCCTTGTAACTGGTACCCAGGACCCTGATGCCAGGGAAGGTCCCTAAGGGCTGCAGCATGTCTTATGCCACCCTAGGGACCCCTCACTCAGCACAGACACACTGTTTGCCAGTTTGTGTGTGCTGATGGGGAGAAAATGACTAAGTCGACATGGCACTCTCCTCGGGGTGCCATGCCAACCTCACACTGCCTATGGCATAGGTAAGTCACCCCTCTAACAGGCCTTACAGCCCTAAGGCAGGGTGCACTATACCACAGGTGAGGGCATAGGTGCATGAGCACTATGCCCCTACAGTGTCTAAGCAAAACCTTAGACATTGTAAGTGCAGGGTAGCCATAAGAGTATATGGTCTGGGAGTCTGTCAAACACGAACTCCACAGCTCCATAATGGCTACACTGAATACTGGGAAGTTTAGTATCAAACTTCTCAGAATAATAAACCCACACTGATGCCAGTGTTGGATTTATTAAAAAATGCACACAGAGGGCATCTTAGAGATGCCCCCTGTATTTTACCCAATTGTTCAGTGCAAGACTGACTGATCTGTGCCAGCCTGCTGCTGAGAGACGAGTTTCTGACCCCATGTGGTGAGGGCCTTTGTGCTCTCTGAGGACAGAAACAAAAGCCTGCTCTGGGTGGAGGTGCTTCACACCTCCCCCCCCCCTGCAGGAACTGTAACACCAAGCAGTGAGCCTCAAAGGCTCAGGCTTCGTGTTACAATGCCCCAGGGCACTCCAGCTAGTGGAGATGCCCGCCCCCTGGACACAGCCCCACTTTTGGCGGCAAGTCCAGGGGAGATAATGAGAAAAACAAGGAGTCGTCACTGGCCAGTCAGGACAGCCCCTAAGGTGTCCTGAGCTGAGGTGACTGACTTTTAGAAATCCTCCATCTTGCAGATTCCCCCAATAGGATTAGGGATGTGCCCCCCTCCCCTCAGGGAGGAGGCACAAAGAGGGTGTAGCCACCCTCAAGGACAGTAGCCATTGGCTACTGCCCTCCCAGACCTAAAGAGGACTGCCCTGCTCTAGAAGGACCAAGAACTCCAGAGGACAGCGGCTCTGTTCACCCAAGACTGCAACTTCGTTACAAAGGAGCAACTTTAAAACAACTTGCGTTTCCCGCTGGAAGCGTGAGACTTGCTACTCTGCACCCAACGCCCCCGGCTCGACTTGTGGAGAACAAACACTTCAGGGAGGACTCCCCTGCGACTGTGAGACCGTGAGTAGCCAGAATTGACCCCCTGAGCCCCTACAGCGACACCTGCAGAGGGAATCCCGAGGCTCCCCCTGACAGCAACTGCCTGTTCCTCAGATCCCGATGCCTGGAAAAGACTCTGCACCCGCAGCCCCCAGGACCGGAAGGGAGTGACCCCCAGGAGGCCCTCTCACTTGCCCAGGTGGTGGCTACCCCGAGGAGCCCCCCCCCCCCCTCCCCTTGCCTGCATTGTTGAAGCGACCCCTTGGTCTCCCATTGATTTCTATTGCTAACCCAACGCTTGTTTGCACACTGCACCCGGCCGCCCCCGTGCTGCTGAGGGTGTACTTTCTGTGTGGACTTGTGTCCCCCTCGGTGCCCTACAAAACCCCCCTGGTCTGCCCTCCAAAGACACGGGTACTTACCTGATGGCAGACTGGAACCGGGGCATCACCTTCTCCATTGAAGCCTATGCGTTTTGAGCACCACTTTGACCTCTGCACCTGACCGGCCCTGAGCTGCTGGTGTGGTAACTTTGGGGTTGCTCTGAACCCCCAACGGTGGGCTACCTTGGACCCAAACTTGAACCCCGTAGGTGGTTTACTTACCTGCAAAAACTAACAAACTCTTACTCCCCCCCCCAGGAACTGTTGAAAATTGCACTGTCTAGTTTTAAAATAGCTATATGTGATTTATGTGAAAACTGTATATGCTATTTTGATAATTCATAGTTCCTAAAGTACCTACCTGCAATACCTTTCATTTGAAGTATTACATGTAAAATTTGAACCTGTGGTTCTTAAAATCAACTAAGAAAATATATTTTTCTATACAAAAACCTATTGGCCTGGAATTGTCTTTGAGTGTGTGTTCCTCATTTATTGCTTGTGTATGTACAACAAATGCTTAACACTACTCCTTTGATAAGCCTACTGCTCGACCACACTACCACAAAATAGAGCATTAGTATTATCTCTTTTTGCCACTATCTTGCCTCTAAGGGGAGCACTTGGACTCTGTGCATACTATTCCTTACTTTGAAATGGTGCAAACAGAGCCAACTTCCTAAAGTGGTGATGTTCGATCTGCAGGACATTTATTTCCATATTCCTGACCAGCAGGCTCATGCTACTTGTGGTTCATGATGGGACAGGGACATTTTCAAATCACTGTGGTCCCCTTTGGTCTCACCAGCGCCCCTCAGATGCTCACAAAAGGGATGACAGTGGTAGCACAACACCTTCTGAAGCAGCACTTTCAGAAGTCAGGAGACCTAGTCTTTCCAATACCTCAACAACTGCCTATTGAAGGCATGGTCATCAACCTCTTTCAAACTACATTAAACCTATCTTTGGTGTTCACTATCAACTTTTCAAAGTCACACTAGACTCCTTCTCAGATGCTCCTCTTCATTGGAGCCATTATAGACATGGTTCCGTTTCATGCTTTTCACCCAGGAAGGAGAGTCCAGGACTTTCAGGCTATAATCCAGACCTTTCAGCCTCTGACCTTGATTTCAGTGAGGTCGATTTTTGAGTCAATTAGGACTGATGGCCACCGGCATCCTACTGGTCAAGCATGCCAGGTGGCATATGAGGGCAGTGCAGTGGGATCTGAAGTCTCAGTACGCCCAACATCAAATGAACCTCTGACCAAGACCAGATTTCTGAGGAAACTGTAAAATATCTGCATTGGTGGTTACTGTACTGTGATTAGGTCAGCAGTAGACCCTCTCCTTACCCTACCCAGAGTTGACAGTGGTGACTAATGCATCCATTCTTGGTTGGAGCGGCAGTCGGGGAGAGGTGGCGATCAGAGGCCTCGGGTCTCTGTTGGAGGCTTGGCTCCACATCGATCTCCTGGAACTGTGGGCCATCAGCTTTGCATTGAAAGCTTTCCTTCTTTCCATCCATCAAGAGCAGGCTGGTGCTGGTGCAAGTGCTTACGGTCACACCACCGCCATTTGATACTGCAACACGCAGGATATAGTGGGTTCCTCAACCCTGTGCCAGGAGGCACTAAGACTCTAAAAACGTGGCAGGGTCATTGAACCCCAAGGCGGACAAGCTCAGCCATAGTCTCCTTGTGGAACATCGATAGAAGTTGCACCTGCAGCACAGTCTCGTCTGTGAATTTTGGAGCACTTATGCTGAAAAGCTCAATGTCAGCAGTTCTGTGCACTGGAGTTTCCATGGGGTGTCTTGATAGGGGAAGGGTTCCGGCTAGAGTGGCTTTTAGGATTCCTTTATGTCTTCCTGTGTATATACATCTTCTGCTCTAAGTTCTGATGAAAATCAGGCATTATTGGGCCAAAGTAATCTTAGTGACCAGGGATGAGGCACAGAGTTTGCTATCCAGAACTCCTGGGCTTGAGCATCTATTCTTCGATCAGGCTGCCCCTCTGGGTGGACCTGCCAGCAACAGAGCAGTGTTCTCCACTCAGGTCTTCGCAATCTCCACCTTCATTGATGAAGATTGAGCGGAGGCACCTGAACAACTTTGACCTCCATTCGGAGGTGGTTGGTGCCTTCTTGGTAGCTAGGTGCCCCTCAAAAAAACCATGTGCGCTTGCGAATGGAAATGTTTGTAGTTTGGTGCAGCATACACCAGATTGACCCCTCCAGACCAAGTTATCTAACGTTCTTTTGTTTGTTTTGTCTCTCACTTGGCAAGGCTTAGCTCTGGGCACAGCTAAAGGGTACCCTTTGGCCTTTTTATGCCTGCCAGACCAGTCCTTATTTTTAAAGTCACATGTGGTGATGCATTTTAAAAAAACATTTCCTCCCTCTCTCTTTGTCATGCTACTGTGGAACCATAGCTTGGTCGTCACACTTTATCTGCACTCTTTATGCTGCTTCTCAGCTTCCCTTTACAAATTCTGACCCTCAAGACAGTGTTCCTCATTGCAATAACATTGGCGTGGCCAATAAGTGAGCTGCAGGCCCTCTGCATCCATCTGCAGATGTGGGCATCCATCTTGCTGAAAGTTGTGACACCATGTCACTGTCACGTTGGTCAAACCATCAACCTGTGGTCTCGGGTGAGGGTTTATAAACATCTTGACCATTCAAGGCCAGTTGCCTCCACAAGAAGGGCTTTTACAGACCAGTGTGTTGGAACTCTTTACAGTTCGCTTAGCTGTACAATCATTCTAGACCAAGCTTCAGAAAAAGGTAGTATTCATTTGAACAGACAACATGACCACCTTGTGCTGGAAACAAGCAGGCCAAGGGCTATCCAACATAGCTAAAGCAATTAGGCATTGGTCAGTGATTACAGTTGACACCACCTAAACCTTCTATTGGATCACTTGCTGAGAATTAGATGGGAGAAGTGTGCACAGCATTTGGTCTACAGGCTGCAAAACCAGACTCATACTACTGGCTGACAATCATCTCACCCTGATGGATCAGAGCTCAGGGTTTAATTGTTGCTCGCTATTCCTGTTTCTAGTTTTTTTCCTGAAGGGAAAGATTTGGGGCCAGAAGTATCAAAGTACCGTTTAGCATTTCCTAAATAGCGAAATTTAAGCAATCACCGTTTGAGAAATGCAAAATGGTATGTAATAAATTAGCGATTCCCTAATAGCAATTTCTTAAAATTTGCAATTGGTATAAGAGAATTGCTATTAGGGAATGGGACTCAATTAATCCCTATGGGCCTGAAGGCCCATAGGTGCGAATGTATTTGCATTTCCTAATTTGCAGATTCCTTTTAGGAAATCGCAATTTAGGTAATGCAAATCCAGGGGTGCTAGGGGCCTAAGACCCCCTTTGATACACCTCCCCCCTCCCCCCAAAAAAATAAACATGTGCACATGTAAAGCGCACACATGCCCCTGCTACATGGCGCATTTAAATTGATTTTGAATGCATTTTTTTTTTAAATTGCACATGGTTACACCAACTTGGAGTTGGTGGTCATTGCATTTCCTAAATGGCCAGTTCGCATTTAGGAAATGCATGATGCATGTGCATAGGTAATCGCAAAAAGTTATTACCTATTTGCGATTTCCTATTTAGGGAATTGCAAATTGCGATTCCCTATTCTGTGTTACAATTTTAGGGAATCACTAAAAATTGTGATTCCCCGAAATTGCACTGCGATGTCTTTAACCCCTCGGGTGCCTTGGACGAGGTGACCTCGTCCTACACCTGGGAACTGGGGGGAAGCACTAGCGCTCCCACCTGTGCCCCCACCCACCCTCCCAAGGCAGGGATGGAAGGGGAAGCCCTTCCCCCACCCGCCGTGACGTCAGCGCGCATCGAACGCTGACAATCACAGAGGGCCTCCAGCTTCCAGCGGGTTTAAAAGAGAAATGCAAAGTATTTCTCTTTCGATCACGTGGGGGAGGCCCAGAGAGGCTTGCTTCAAAGGGAAGGAAATGGATTTCCTTCCCTTTGAAGTCTCTCTGAGCGTTTCAAAAGCCAGATTACTTGCAATCCGGCTTTTGAACCGACCACTAGACACCAGGGAATTTTTTTATTTTTATGAAATGGACATAAGGGAGCGACCCCTTGGGCAAGGGTCGCTCACGGGGTTGGGCATTTTTTTGGAAGACCTTTTCTGCCCCCCCCCCCCCCCCCCCCCCTGGGGGCAGAAACCTCTAGGCACCAGGGATAATTAGGGGGCAAATTATATTTAGGCCATTTCTGCTCCCCTTGGGGGCAGATTGGCCTATTTTTATCAGGCCAATCTGCCCCCCAATGGGGACAGAAACCACTAGACACCAGGGAGTTTTTTTTTCTTCTTTTTAACGTGAAACAGGGCAAATGTTATTTTTGTGGGTTTTTTTTGTTTGTTTTTTTAGGGATGGGGAGCGACCCATTAGGCAAGGGTCGGTCCCCTGGGGGGCAAATTGTATTTAGACCATTTCTGCCCTCCTTGGGGGCAGATTGGCCGATTTTCGGTCAATCTGTCCCCAAGGGGGCAGAAACCACTAGGCACCGGGGAGTTTTTTATTTTTTGGCACCAATGTCACGCAAGGGGAGCGACCCTGTAGGCAAGGGTCGCACCTGGGGAGGGGGTGGGGGGCAAATTTATTTTAGGCCATTTCTGACCCCCCTGGGGCCGGTTGAGCTAGAGGCCAAAATCCACAGGTAGACACTTTGCAAAAAACACCTCTGTTTTCTGTGAAAAAATGTGATGTGTCCATGTTGTGTTTTGGGCCATTTCCTTTCGTGGGCGCTAGGCCTACCCACACAAGTGAGGTACCATTTTTATCGGGAGACTTGAGGGATTGCTGGGTGGAAGGAAATTTGTGGCTCCTCTCAGATTCCAGAACTTTCTGTCACCGAAATGAGAGGAAAAAAGTGTTTTTTTGGGCCATATTTTGATGTTTGCAAAGGATTCTGGGTAACAGAACCTGGTCAGAGCCCCACAAGTCACCCCATCTTGGATTCCCCTAGGTCTCTATTTTTCAAAAATGCACAGGTTTGGTAGGTTTCCCTAGGTGCCGGCTGGGCTAGAGGCCAAAATCTACAGGTAGGCACTTTGCAAAAAACACCTCTGTTTTCTTTTTAAAAATGTGATGTGTCCACGTTGTGTTTTGGGGCATTTCCTGTCACGGGCGCTAGGCCTACCCACACAAGTGAGGTATCATTTTTATCGGGAGACTTGGGGGAACACTGGGCGGAAGGAAATTTGTGGCTCCTCTCAGATTCCTTAACTTTCTGTCTCTATTGTGTCAATTTAGGAGAACTCCACATAGCCCAACAGTCATCTACACCCAGTCAGGACCAGTGACAGCTTGTCACTAGATGCAGGAAAATGCAAATTTCTAAAAGTGACATTTTCAAATAGTATTTGAAAATCAAACTACTGAGGTATTTTGGGTTATGTACATGAAACAGAGTTGTCACCATACTAATGATAATCTGAACATAGTATAGGTGCAACTAATATTTTTTACATGTCAACTAGGTTGAGGTAACTTTTACTGTCAGTAACATGTATCTCCATTTAAAGAACATGCAAGGGTTTAGGGGATCTGAATACAGTAAACATTCATATTTTGCCTAGCTATGTGCTGAATACCACATATTCACTCTTTCATGTGACATTATTTAGAAAGATGTGTGACGCTGGAATGATCATACTTATGATGTATAGATTGTCATTCGCATACATTTCGGTGTTGTCCCCCGTAGTTAACCTAGCCTGAAGAGAGCAAGATATCCTCCAATGTACCGTCCACTAGCAGACCTGCATACCTTGGAGGAGCGACATGTTATCCAAATATATCTCCTGGATAGGCATACAGTTATGTTGTCAGTTTGAGCCAGATTTGATGCCTGCCATTCGCAATCCCAATAGCATACCTCACATCATTCAAGTCATGTCAGTGCTGCACTTCCTGGCCACTGGGTCCTTTCAGAATACAGTGGCCCTAACTGTAGGGATGTCTCAGCTCATGTTCAGTCTGATGTTGAAGGCTGTACTTTCTTCATTGTTAAAACACCTGGACAGCTACATCAGATATCCCCAACGTGAGGATTTGGTCAGTGTGAAGACAGATTTTTTTTTTGCTTTGGGACACATTTAACATGTGGTTAGCTGTATCCTCGGTTTCTCCCAAGTGTTAATGAATAGGCATATAGGAACAGGAAAAACGTTCACTCCATAAATGTCCAAGTGGTCTGTTTGGATGACCTCTAGATTTTACAAGAATGTGCAAAGTATCTTGGATCAGTCCATGACTCCATCATACGAAACAGCAATATCGAACTGCTGATGACACGAATATATGCAACAGAGGCCCTGGCTGGTTTGTAAGTCATATGTCATGTGTGTCTGTACCTTTGTTCCTGCTAACAAATATGTGGATGACCGAGATTAAAGTTTGGATTGGTGTAACTATACCTTACAGGGGACTCTGATTACCCAAACAGTCCTTGCTTATTGACACCAGTGAGGTACCCAGGGGAAGTCCGCTTCAGTGAGGCCCATGGAAGGATAAGGCGTGTCATGGAGCGGGCACTTGGACACCTGAATGCAAGATTTTGTTGCATAGATAAGTCTGGAGGAGCCCTCCTCTACTCACCCTACAAGGTATGTCATAAAATTGTTGCCTGCTGCATGCTCCACAACCTTGCCCTGAGGCATCGGATAGCATTCAGAGGGGAAGCCATCATATGCTTTGTGTGGAAATGCAGATTTTCCAAGTGAGGATGAGCATGATGGGGATGATGCTGGAAACATCAGGGCAGATCTCATCAATCAGTACTTCAACTGACTCAAGGTATGTGATATGATGTTACAATAGAGATTCCATTGGATATTGTTGAGGTTATGCATGTAATGTTCTTTTTACCACCATCACTGAGGTCTTAAGTGGTTCCAAAGCCCATGACTCAGATATGGATGCAGTATGTTACTTGGAGTTGTATACAGAACTGTTAGGTATATAGTCTATTGTTTTGAAAATGCACAGTCAAAGCCAAATTTGTAGTTATGAATTGGCAATGTGATGTATGTGTTCCACTCGAGCCTACACCTTGTCTGTGTCAATCACAGATTTACAGATTGGCTGTTTGGCTCATCCTCATTTGACAATCTCAGTGTCTCAGGCATGTGGGATTTGCAGACTGACATGACAAGTGGACATAAATTAAACCAGGTACAGTTTAGCATAAGATTTGTGGTGTGTGAGTTCTGTGCCCAGACTGTCGGGACAGTGGGATGGAAGTGTCCTTTTCCTCAAAAAAGAGCTGTTTGGTATAGGAGGGGACTCAAATGGTGTCACATATGTGTTCATTTGTGTCTAACGTGTCATAATGTGGTATCCATACCCTCTGTAATCATTATGGTTTGTGTTGTATGTGAACTAACTTGTGCATAGCTGTCAGTGTGCTTCCCCATGGCAGACCAATGTGTATGTGTCTGAAAACGTACATAGGTGAGTGGCAAGCCTACAGATACCTGACCATGGTCAGTGGGAGGGTTCCATTGCTAGGGAGATTAGTACTGACCTCTGTCTGTTTCATGGGGTATGGTAATTTGGAAGCAAAGGTAGGGGTATGTGATAAGGCTTTAGTTGATGCTACATTGAACCAATCAGTCTACCTCCTGGGATATTAAGACTGACATGTCCCTAACTTCTGTATTCTGTGGGTGGTTAGTGAATGACAGCTAAGCTGAAACACTGAAGTCCACAGCAGTAATTCTCTATGTGCTGAATGCCATTCTCCAAACAAATATATAGAGCTGTACAATACAGGTGATTTTGTCATGCCTATGTTCCCACCCCAATGCAATATGTATCCTGGTTATCCTGTAAATGTGTGATGACCATGACATAGGATTAACATTGGAGAGGAACATTTTGCTACAATAGTTGTCATACATGACAGTTGTAGATGGTTGATACACAGGATGTGTGGTTAAGTGGTATTAATTGGAAAGTGTGCACAACAAAATGAGTGATTTGAAACCAAATTAACACAAAATAAAACAGGTAAGGGTTCAGTCAGGGTGGGTGAAATCAAGGTAGCTGCTACACTGTTTGGAAACTCAAGTCCAGTGCACCATAGGAAAATGGAATTAGAACAGTCAAGAGGGTGTATCAGTGACACACAAGGGGAACCAATCAGGAGAGGTTAATTTCCTGGCAGTGGGTTTGGTCTTGGATGTCTGGATGGACGTCCAGGTTTGTGGCGGTGTTCTTCTGCTACAGAGGGTGGGGTGTCTGAGGCATTCCCTTCCCCTGGCAGGGCCTCAATTCCACTAGCAGCCACAGATGTAGAAGGGTCTGATGTCTCATTGCTAGTGGAAGAGGCCTGATGTTGGGTGCAAAACCTACTCAGGATTGTGTTAATTTCCCTCAGCACCCTAGCAATGGACATCAGGATGGCATTTTGGACCTACCACTGCTGCACGGCTTCCTGGTGGTTGTCCCTCTGCATCTGTTGGATCTCCCCCATCATGGCCAGTACGTGGCCCATCATGCCTTGGGAATTATGGTAGGCTCCCAAGACTTGGGAGATGGTCTTCTGGTCAGTTGGGTCCCATGAAGCCCACATCCCCTGACCCACCCCATCATTCCCATGCACACTACCCCCACGTACCTGTGCCCTTCGACAGCTCCCCTCACTGGTGGCAGGATCATCATTGTCAGGAGTGACATGATGAGACTCCGGTACCTGTACTGGGGGCACACAGTAGTAGAGACTGTCCTTGGGACAAAGGTTTGGGGCAAATTCTTACCTTTGATGTAGAAGCAACAGAGCTGGGAGGAGTCGATATGGGCAGGGTGAGGCTGACAGTTGTTGACTAACAAGGTGTCCCTAATGGGCCAGCTTCGTCCTCAGTGTCCAAACATCCAGGGGTGTTTTCATCACTGGGGACTTCATCCAGAGGGGTAGTGTTAGTGCCTGGAGTCCTCTGTGGAACACACAGTTGCTGTAAGGGATGCAACAAGGATTGTATTAATTTGACAACTAAACATGGTATGTGAGATGCACACACTTCCTTTACATGATCCCCCTGAAATGACAATGACAGCTGCTACTAATTCTGGGTTAGTACAATGTGGGACACAGAGATTTGCACTTGCATACAGCATGCTTCAAACTTTTGGAGTATGTTGGTGTTTAGATGACTACTGATACCCTCATATCTTGTCTGAGTAAAGACATGACAATGTACACTTCTCTCCTAGTAAGGTGTAAGGCATCATTGAGTCAACTGAAATCTGAACAATGCACAATGGTGTCAGAGCTGTCACACAGTATAGGAGTTACCATTTGACCGTGGTCCTCTTTCTGGAGGAACTGCAAGCGCATCCAGAGTGCCATTTAGTTGTCTACCCTCCCGACCCCCAGGTGAATATATGACATTATTAGAGGCTTTTCTCAGAGGCCGGTTTGGTATGGGACACAGCTATAGCTGTGATTTGCTTGTATTGGCACTGGTAGGGGACCATTGCCTTGCTGTCATTGCCATGAACTGTTAAAAGGAGTTAGCATTGAGGATGGGTTACTTTGATTGTTAGTTGCACATGCAAGACATTTTAAATTTAGTGCACTGTTTTGGGTTTGTTAATGGTGGATCAGTGTCTTCTGGGAGTTGTAGTGCTGTCAGTTTCCAGTACTTCACATGGCATTCCCAAACACTGTGGACCCAGATGAGTTTACTTGACATGTGGCATGGCAGAGAGGGGTGTTTGGACAGAGTGGTTGTGGATGGTTTGGTCATTGAGGTGGGAAAAGGTGATCACTGAGCATGCAAGACAAAACTGTTTGGTAACATCAATGTTGTAGTGACTTACCCGACTGCTCTCCCCCAGGTATTACTGTCAGGCCGTCAGGATGCAGGATGTCCAAGATCTTCTCCTTTCATGATGTGAAAGTCGAGGGAGGAAGTGGGGGCCCACTTCCAGTCTTGAGGAGCGCCAGCTAGTGCCTGGATGCCATGGAACATACCTTTTCCATGAGGTTGTTACACCTCTTCCCTATGTCCTCCCTTGTGTGTGAATAACTACCTACAGCATTCACCCTGTCGACTATCCCTTGCCACAACTTCATTTTCATGTCTATTGATGTTTGCTGGACCTATGCTCTGAATAGGTATGGCTCTACCCTGACAATTCTGTCCACCATGACTCTAAACTCATCATCAGTGAAATGTGGCTGTTTTTGCGAGGACAATGTAGTGGTGGTAAAGATGGTGAGGTAGTGAAAAAAGGATGAAAAAATGTTAGTGATGAGGTGTGGGTGCTGTGTTGTGAGTGGGTGACAGTTGTGAATTGTGTGTGGTAGTACATTTTGTGTTGTGTATGTTGTGCAGGTGTGGGATGTGTGCATAGTGAAATGTGTATGGGTGCCTCCTATTACTTTTTATATCCCTCTAAAATGTTGCTTGTGTTTGGCTTTCTGTTTGCAAAGGTATGTGGGTTTTGTAGGGGGTGTGTTATATAGTGCAGTGTGTGAATGTGTGTCAGTGTGCGGTATTCAAAGTATCCAATGTGGTGTAGTGTTCTGACTGATGTGAGTTCACACCGCCGCCGTTCACACTGCCAGTGGTTTTCCCCCATAGAAGAACTGCTTGCGTGATTTGTGAATCATAATAGGATTGGATGGTTTTTGTCGGGCTGGGGTTGCTGTTGGTGGGAACGCCTCTTTTCCGTCCTCCAGTGTCGTGGCAGTTTTGGAATTTTGGCTTTTTGGCAGACTAAGCTGTGTGACTCAGTGGTCAGATGGTGGTCTTTTGGCGGCCGCCGCAGTGACAGTCTTGCCAAAAGACCCCAAAATCGTATTGACCCCCTATGTGTTATTTTTTAGCAGGTTACAAAATCAAAAACAAGAATGAAAGAAATATCGGTTTTTATTAAGTTTAGTCTGTTGACTAAGTCCATGTAACCCTTTGACTGGCTATCTAAGAAACAAAATAGACCTAACTATGAAGCATATTGGGCATAAAAATTCACTCATAAGAAAATTATTCAATATTGATCTTCTTTAAAGTTTTGTTTTTTTTTAATCGAAAATCAGTGGTTATACGAAAGTGAATTGACAAACTGTCAGATCCTAAACATCCACATCATCCTCTGATTCTGTATTTATTAAATATATCCATTCAGGGGCTGCATACTTTCTACTAGACCTTTTCACCCTTGTTGATCTCTTAACTCCTGGCTGTTAATTTTCACTGTAGTCGGAGACTTGTTCGTCTTGCTCCAGTTCTCCTCTGACCATCTCAGGCATCTGTACTTTCTGGTACACTTTTTCTTCCTCTTACAGTTTCAGGCCACTTATCTCCTTGATGCACGCTCTCACATTCAAATTCACTTACGACAATTGATGTGTCTTCATCTTAATTTGCCACTTGGCTCATAGTTCTGCCCAGAACAGTTTGATTTTTGTCTTCCACAGGAAACTGTATTTTTGAAGGTTCTATAAACTCAGATTTGCAGCTTCACTCTTTGATTCTGAGTGTCTTGGCTTTTTTTGTTCTCCTGTTTAATCTCAATCTTCTTGATAGTGATAAAGATCCTCCAGACCCATTCACCGAACTTGAAGTTGACACTGTGAATCAGTGGTTGTTGTCACTACTTTTACATCTGCATTATTCTCTCTCTTCTGACGTGATGTGTGACTCCACTGTGACAATCATCCACATTTTACAGTAGTGTTTGTCACAGGGATCACTTGGGAGGGCCATTTCTATCATTGTTGCAAGCAAGTCTTACATGCTTCTTCACCAACACCCAGTTACCTGGCTTGAGGGTGTGGCTCAGTTCTGTTTTTGGCAAAGGTGTTGCTAATTTGTACTGATGAGCAATAGAGTGAACAACATCAGCCCGACTTTTGCAGTAACCCATGGCAACTTTATCACTTCTAGACAAAAGTGCAGCTGTTGGGGTGCTCAACATTGTCATATAGAAGTCAGTGCACTGAATCTAGGAATCAATTCCTTCATTAGTAATTTGGTTATTGTCATACTATCGTCTCACCTTGTTAGGGAGGCTCCACCCACCAAGAAAACCACAAGAATGTACCTAAGATTACTATGAACTGACTTTTCAGGGAAATCTAATTGAACCCTAGTGAACGGTTCCTTAGTCTTGACGAGGTGACTCATTGTCACCAAAGTTTCCTTGCCTAGGTTATTCTTTTGAAAAATGTCACAACGTTGAAACAATGTCTCTACAGCACATCTAAAGTATGGTTTGTACCAATATTTCTTGAAGAATCTGACTTTGGATTCTAAACCAGCATGATTCTGATTGTGAAGCAGTCTACTAATAGAAAATAACATTAAGTGAGGTAAAATATACTGATTCTCAACTTTTTTTCACAACTGGAAAAACTGATGATCACAGTGGCTGGATTTAGCCCATGCCATCACCGACCCCTCCCCCGCATGTGTGGATATCTCGAATCGCCAGCAGGCTGACTGACACAGAGAAGGGTGGCACCTGGGAGGTTTTGAGGTATTTAACAAAGACCTGTGAAGTGAGGACTTTGTGTAGGTGAGTGCTCCATATGTGGATATCACATCCGTGGCAACTTGGCTTATGGCTGGGGTACTGGAGATCCTCAGAAGGGATTGAAACCTTCCTGAAACTGCTTCCTGCTTGTGGATCTGAGCACATGGGTCGACCCCTTTGGGGGAGGATATCGACTGGGCGGCATTGCGCTCACCAGGAAAAAACACATTTATAAAAAACTAATGGCTGCATTTGCAGTTAGTGACACACTAGCCAAACTGATTAAAATGTACTAAAAATGTGGCGACTTGTTCGCATGCAATGGAAGGCCCTGTTCAAAGGCCGATTGGTCATCTTTCAGTTGCTTATTTCTGTATTTGGCTGCTTGACTGGTTCTAATGAGGTGACATCTTTGCCCCGTCAATATTATCGTGTTTACACATCACAAAATAATGAAGTAATACTATTAAAAAAGTGCTGTATAATACCACATAATTTGCCTTTTCTTGCCTCATAGTTTAGTTAATGCTGCCACATAATTTGGTGCTCTCCTGGCATATAATTTCAGTGACTGTTGATAGCACTCTTGAGTTCTCACAAGGAACACGCTTGTGTAGAAAGTTGTAGGGGCTATTATTTGAATGAGTGCTTCTTGAGATCAGAGGTAGATTTTTTTGCTTCAGGAAATTACATTTATACTGGCAATGGCCTAGCAGCTCAGTCATGACAAATGTATGCTGTGGTATTGGGTGTTTTTTTTGTCTTTTTTTAGTGTCTTTGAAGAACCTGCAGCTGGATTTCAAAAGATAATTTTGTATTTACTGTTGGACGCATCTTACATATACACACACCTACAGACTGATTTAGAACCATACTTCTACCTTCTATGTAGGACAGTTTTTTAAAAGTAAGGTTTTAGCCAGTTGTAGGAAGTTGGCTCTGTATATACTATCTCAAAGTGAGAGATAGCGTGCACAGAGTCCAAGGTTCCCGTTAGAGGTTGATAGTGGCAAAACTAGATAATTCTAATGCTCTATTTTGTGGTAGGGTGGTCAAGCAGTAGGCTTATCAGAGGGTAGTGTTAATCATTTGTTGTACACACAGGCAATAAATGAGGAACACACACTCAAAGACTTAACTGCAGGCCAATAGTTTTTATATAGGGAAATATATTTTCTTAATTTATTTTAGAACCACAAGATTTGAAGTCAATACATAAAATGCAAGGTACTCCACACAGGTAAGTAAGGAACTTTGAATTAGAGCAGTAACATACACAGTATAGGTTAAAATGGCAATAAGCTATTTTAAAAGTGGACACAGTGCAAAAATCAACAGTTCCCGGGGGAGGTAAGTAAGGTTAAGTTTCTGAGGTAAGTAAAGCACTTAAAAGTTCAGTTTCCTGGTCATAGGCAGCCCACTGTTGGGGCTTCAAGGCAACCCCAAATCACCGCACCAGCAACACAGGGCCGGACAGCTACAGAGGTCAAAGGAGGGCCCACACACATAGGCGCCTATGGGGTGCTCCGGTTCCAGTCTGCCAACAGGTAAGCAACTGCGTCTTCAGAGGGCAGATCAGGGGGGTTTTGTAGAGCACTGGGGGGGGACACACAAAACACACCCTCAGCAGCACAGGGGCAGCCGGGTGCAATGTGCTTAGTAGGCGTCGGGTTTTCTGTAGAAATCAATGGAGGGACCCGGGGGGTCACTCTAGCGATGCAGGCAGGGTATAGGAGGGCTTCTCGAGCCAGCCACCACCTGGGCTGGGCAGAATGTCGCCTGATGGTAATTCCTGCACTGGAGTTCGGTTCCTTTTGGTCCTGGGGGCTGCGGGTGCTGTGCTTGGTCCAAGCGTCGGGTTCTTTGTTCCAGGCGTTCGCGGTCAGGGGGAGCCTCTGGATCCTCTCTGCAGGCGTCGATGTGGGGTTGCAGGGGGGTCATCGCTGGTTACTCGCAAGTTGCAGTCGCCTGGGAGTCCTCTCTGCCATGTTGGTTCTCTGGAGCTCGAGCCGGGGCGTTGGTTGCAGAGGGTGAAGTCTCAAGCTTCCGGTGGAAAGAGTGAGTTCTTTAAAAGTTGCAATGTTGTTGCTGTTTCTGAACAGTGTTGCTGTTCTCTGGAGTTTCTTGGTCCTTCGGTTTCAGGGCAGTCCGGAGTCCTCAGAGGTTGCTGGTCACTGGCAGATGCGTCGCAGTTCAGGTTCTTTGAGTCTGGAGTCAGGCCAGTAGGGCTGGGGCCAAGTCAGTGGTCATCTCCGTCGCCACTAGTTGAGATGCCCTGGGGTGCTGTAAAAAAAGGCATGAGCCTTTGAGGCTCACCCCCAGGTGTTACAGTTCCTGCCGGGAGAGGTAAGAAGCACCTCCACCCAGTACAGGCTTTGTTCCTGGCCACAAAGTGACAAAGTCACTCTCCCCATGTGGCCAGAAACTCGTCTGGTCGTGGCAGGCTGGCAGAAACTGGTCAGCCTAGCACTAGGAGTCGGACCGGTATTGAGGGGGCATCTCTAAGATGCCCTCTGGGTGCATTTTACAATAAATCCCTCACTGGTATCAGTGTGCATTTATTGTGCTGAGAAGTTTGATACCAAGCCATTGTGGTGTAGCCATTATGGTGCTGTGGAGTTCGTGTTTGACAGACTCCCAGACCATATACTCTTATGGCTACCCTGCATTTACAATGTCTAAGGTTTTGCTGGGGGCATAGTCCTTTTGCACTTATGCCCTCACCTGTGGTATAGTGCACCCTGCCTTAGGGCTGTAAGGCCTGCTAGAGGGGTGACATACCTATGCCACAGGCAGTGTGAGGTGGGCATGGCACTCTGAGGGGAGTGCCATGTCGACTTAGACATGTTCTCCCCACCAGCACACACAAGCTGTGAGGCAGTGTGCCTGTGCTGAGTGGGGGGTCCCCAGGGTGCATAATACATGCTGCAGCCCTTAGAGACCTTCCCTGGCCATTTACAAGGGACTTATCTTGATGCCAGGGCTGTGCCAATTGTGGGAACAAAGGTACAGTTTAGGGAAAGAACACTGGTGCTGGGGGGGGCGTCGTTAGCGGGGTCCCAGCAGACTTTCAGTCATAACTGCCATCAACAAAAGGCAAAACGTCAGGGAGTAACCATGCCAAGGAGGGATTTCCTTACACCAGTCAACAGAGATGGCATCTTGGTAAATGTCTGCTGCCTAGGCCCTAACTCAAGTTATGAAGGACAACTCTGAGACATGATCAGAAACTGAGTCAACGTCTGAGGGAGAGGAAAACTGAGCAGAACCTGGACCAGTTTTTTGGTCGGCAGAGTTTTCGCTATCAGATTCACTAGTAGGCGTGATATACGTGTTCACTATAGTTCCTGATGAGAGCACTTACCCATCATGGTTTGGGATCAGATGCCTGAAGTTAGCAAACCTACCCGTATACTTGATTACAATAAGTGCATGGGCAGAGTGGATTAGAATGGCCAGAATCTTCAGCTATACAATGTTAGTCATAAAACTCACACTTGGTATACGATGCTTTTTACCTCCCTGATCCAGATGGCAGCATACTACGCGTATGTTGTTTATCATCAGACCACCACAGGAAGGCCCATGTCTTTCCTTGATTTACAGTTGACTGCCATTTAAAGTCATACTGATAAAGAAGCGGCCCCCTTCACTTCAAATGCATTGGAGGACGTGCCAAGGCTGTAGGATCAACACTTTGCAGACCACTTTCCTCCAACAGCTAGAAAGACTCAACCGTGTCATTGTTGCAGAGTCTGCTCAGGGTAAGAGACAGGAAAGTTGTTGCTACTGTCTCCAGTGCCCATATCAGCCAACCTTGTGTTTTTGTATTTGCATTATGTAGCCGTAGAATTTTATTTTTCCTCATGGCCTTGCTTATGGCCTGTTCACACCTTAATCCACCACCAGAACATAGTCATTGTATGATAAGTGCATTATACTCACCAACCTGTACATAATGCTGAATGCATCATAAGCCACGTTGTGAGGGAGTACCCTGTGTATTAAAAATTCAAAGTCTTAAGTAGTTTTCAAAAGTGCTCTTTAGGAAACGTAGGCAGACTTCTCTAGCATGTTTGTCTTAGTTTCAAAGGTAGATATGCTCACTCAGTTGAAAGACTCTGGACTTTGCAAGCACCCCCCAACTTGCATCCACAAACTGGAAGGAGTTGTATTTTGCACAGTGAGCCTGCTAAAGGTGCATGAAAGACATGTTTTATTGAGCTTCTGTGGAATACGTTAGTAAAGGTTCACTGAGCAAGTATATGGGATTAGTCAGAACTTTGAACCGCCACATAACGGAATCCACGTTCAAAACAATCTCTCACCCAATTATCAACCAACTTGCTTGACATGAACAGGTCAAGACATGAGCAGGTAGGAAAAGCTTAGGTTAGGTGTGCCTTGATGGGGATACCTCATAGGTAGAAGGCAGACAGTAAAGGTAGTATAGAAACAAATGCCATCACTCTTTTTCACCAAAGGATCTAATCCCATCAGCGTTGTACTCACCCAGTGTAAGGAAATGCCTCCTTGGCATGGTTACCCCCTGACTTTTATGCCTTTGCTGATGCTAAGTTTTGATTTGAAAGTGTGCTGAGGCCTGCTAACCAGGCCCCAGCACCAGTGTTCTTTCCCTAACCTGTACTTTTGTTTCACAATTGGCACACCCTGGCATCCAGGTAAGTCCCTTGTAACTGGTACCCCTGGTACCAAGGGCCCTGATGCCAGGGAAGGTCTCTAAGGGATGCAGCATGTCTTATGCCACCCTAGGGACCCCTCACTCAGCACAGACACACTGATTGCCAGCTTGTGTGTGCTGGTGAGGACAAAACGAGTAAGTCGACATGGCACTCCCCTCAGGGTGCCATGCCAACCTCACACTGCCTATGCAGTATAGATAAGTCACCCCTCTAGCAGGCCTTACAGCCCTAAGGCAGGGTGCACTATACCATAGGTGAGGGCACAAGTGCATGAGCACTGTGCCCCTACATAGTCTAAGCAAAACCTTAGACATTGTAAGTGCAGGGTAGCCATAAGAGTATATGGTCTGGGAGTCTGTCATACATGAACTCCAACGCACCATAATGGCTACACTGAAAACTGGAAGTTTGGTATCAAACTTCTCAGCACAATAAATGCACACTGATGCCAGTGTACATTTTATTGTAACATACACCCCAGAGGGCACCTTAGAGGTGCCCCCTGAAACCTTAACCAACTACACGTGTAGGCTGACTGGTTTTAGCAGCCTGCCACACTCGAGACATGTTGCTGGCCCCATGGGGAGAGTGCCTTTGTCACTCTGTGGCTAGTAACAAAGCCTGCACTGGGTGGAAATGCTTATCACCTCCCCCTTGCAGGAACTGTAACACCTGGCGGTGAGCCTCAAAGGCTCACTCCCTTTGTTACAGCACCACAGGGAATTCCAGCTAGTGGAGTTTCCCGCCCTCTCCGGCCACGGCCCCACTTTTGGCAGCAAGGCCGGAGGAGATAATGAGAAAAACAAGGAGGAGTCACTGGCCAGTCAGGACAGCCCCTAAGGCAACCTGAGCTGAGGTGACTCTTAGAAATCCTCCATCTTGCAGATGGAGGATTCCCCCAATAGGGATAGGAATGTGATCCCCTCCCCTTGGGAGGAGGCACAAAGAGGGTTTAGCCACGCTCAGGGCTAGTAGCCATTGGCTACTGCCCTCCCAGACCTAAACAAACCCCTAAATTCTGTATTTAGGTGCTCCCCTGAACCTAGGAACTCAGATTCCTGCAACCTAAGAAGAAGAGGACTGCTAAGCTGAAAAACCCTGCAGAGAAGACGGAGACACCAAATGCTTTGGCCCCAGCTCTACCGGCCTGTCTCCCCACTTCTAAAGACACTGCTCCAGCAATGCTTTCCCCAGGGACCAGCGACCTCTGAATCCTCAGAGGACTGCCCTGCTCTAGAAGGACCAAGAAACTCCTGAGGACAGTGGCTCTGTTCACCCAAGACTGCAACTTTGTTTCAAAGGAGCAACTTTAAAACAACTGCGTTTCCCGCCGGAAGCGAGAGACTTGCTACTCTGCACCCGACGCCCCCGGCTCGACTTGTGGAGAAACAACACTTCAGGGAGGACTCCCCGGCGACTGTGAGACCGTGAGTAGCCAGAGTTGCCCCCCCCCCCGAGCCCCCACAGCGACGCCTGCAGAAGGAATCCCGAGGCTCCCCCTGACCGCGACTGCCTGACTCCCAGATCCCGACGCCTGGTAAAGAGACTGCACTCGCAGCCCCCAGGACCTGAAAGATCGGAACTCCAGTGCAGGAGTGACCCCCAGGAGGCCCTCTCCCTTGCCCAGGTGGTGGCTACCCCGAGGAGCCCCCCCCTTGCCTGCCTGCCTTGCTGAAGAGACCCCTTGGTCTCCCATTGATTTCCATTGGAAACCCGACGTGTTTGCACACTGCACCCGGCCGCCCCCGTGCTGCTGAGGGTGTACTTTCTGTGCTAACTTGTGTTCCCCCCCCCAGCCCCCCCTCCCCTGGTGCCCTACAAAACCCCCCTGGTCTGCCCTCTGAAGACGCGGGTACCTACCTGCTGGCAGACTGGAACCGGGGCACCCCCTTCTCCATTGAAGGCTATGCGTTTTGGGCACCACTTTGACCTCTGTACCTGACCGTCCCTGAGCTGCTGGTGTGGTAACTTTGGGGTTGCTCTGAACCCCCAACGGTGAGCTACCTTGGACCCAAACTTGAACCCCGTAGGTGGTTTACTTACCTGCAAGAACTAACTAACTCTTACTCCCCCTAGGAACTGTGAAAATTACACTGTCTAGTTTTAAAATGGCTCTGTGATTTATTTGAAAACTGTGTATGCTATTTTGATTATTCAAAGTTCCTAAAGTACCTACCTGCAATACCTTTCATTTGAAGTATTACATGTAAAATTTGAACCTGTGGTTCTTAAAATAAACTAAGAAAATATATTTTTCTATACAAAAACCTATTGGCCTGGAATTGTCTCGGAGTGTGTGGTCCTCATTTATTGCTTGTGTGTGTACAACAAATGCTTAACACTACTCCTTTGATAAGCCTACTGCTCGACCACACTACCACAAAATAGAGCATTAGTATTATCTCTTTTTGCCACTATCTTACCTCTAAGGGGAAACCTTGGACTCTGTGCATACTATTCCTTACTTTGAAATAGTGCATACAGAGCCAACTTCCTACACCCAGCTACTGAATTTCTCCTTCACTCAGCTAAGCAGATGACTGCAAGCCATACAGAATGCGGCAGCCAGCCTCTCCACCTCAACCACCATGCACACACAGTGCGTCTTGGACAGCTTTACTGGCTCTTCAGTTACAGCTCTTTTCTAACTCCTGACACACACAAACACACACAGCCTTACACAGCACTGGCCCAGCATACCTCTAAACTGCCTCAAAAACCTTCCAGACACCTTTACTCAGCGACATTCATACTTACACACATTACTTGCATAAGCAGCTCCAGAACAGCCAGTAGTGACTTATCCTACTTTGCTCCTAAAGGCAGAAATTAGCTGCCTCTACACTTCTTCGTCACCTCTAAAATTATTGTATTCCGCTTGAAGCTGAACACTTAGTTCTTCAACTAGATAAGTCCATGGATCCGCCCTGACTTCTCCTTTATCAGAGGCAGGATACCGTCCCGGGTGATACTGCACTTCACAAACACACAATACATTACAGAGAGGTCTGCACTCAATGCTACATTTTGGATGACATATGTGTCTGAAACCAATGCTACACATATGGGTGACATATGTGTCCTGTTTGCCATGTTCATCCACCATCAGATCATAGTAGATATTCAGTTTGCCGTATGACACACTGCACATAACGGTGGATGGGATATATGCCACATTCTCCCTACTACCCTGTGTGTCAAAAAGTAACATTCTTTGTTGTATAGGACCTCCTCTTCAGGGAACTTAAAATTAGTTTCCAAGGTAAATATGTTCACTATGTTTGAAGAACATGGGCCTTAAAAGGTGGTCTCGGAGACCCCCCAACTTGCATTCGCAAACTGGTAGGAGTTAGATTTAGCACAGTGATGCAATAAAGGGGCATGAAAGATGTGTCTTCCTGAGCCTAATATGTCTGACATGGGAGCTTTCATTAAAGGTTCACTAGGCTCGCTTTTAGTATTGCTCAGAATGTCGACAAAGGTGATACTTGACAAACGTAGTCAAAATGTAGGCATGTTTTATTTTTCATTTGTGGAGGCACCAATCATCGACATTTCTGGACATATGTGTTTATAAATGTGTGTTTGTATGCAAGTTGGGTGAGAGGTTGTTTTGAACGTGGATTGAGTTATGGGGTGTATGAATGTGATGGGCCCTTGAATGTGGGAGGTATGTTGATGTGAGTGCACTGGTCTGTTTTGACCTGGCCTGTGTCTGTGGTATGAAATTCTTGTGTGTGGTGCATGAATGGACCATAAAGTGGTTGGTACCTTGATGCAGTTTTATGGCTCACCTTCAGTAGTCTTGGTTTCAGTATTCAGATACTGTGAATAGTATTTGTTCTTTGAAACAAGCATTTCTGGAGATGTCAAAACCAGTGTAAAATCCAGTGTAAGTGGTGAATTAACTTTAAAAACTTAATGTCAGATTTGTATTTATGTTGGCCAAGATACTCTGTTGCAAAGGTGACAGAGTATTCTTACTGCCAAGATAATGGTTCGCCTAACCAATTTATATGCAGACAGACCATTGGTGTAACCATGGTTGAACCCTGTCATGGTTAGACTCCCCCGACTGCCTGACTGAATAAGGGCCGTTGTAGTCTGACCTCCTAATTTAGACGCCCATCTAATTTAGCGGTCAGTTCATACGGCCTGTCACTGCCTGGAAAACCCTGGTGGTAAGGAGCAGTGAAAATGCAACCCCCCCCACCCACCCATGGGGGATAACTCTTATTTTTCCAGGAAGAAAATACGCCTTCAGGATTTTGTTTATGAATATTAAAAAAAAGTTTTGACAGACTGCTCCATCATTTTGATTTAGTAGTCTGTCAAATGTAAAAAAGCATGGATAGGAACTGCCATACCCACTGCTCCTGCCAGTCATACTTCCCGCTTGGCTGTCATTTCTACATTTGGCGGACAGAGTAGTCTCAGCATGGCAGACGTTAAGTCTTCTGCCAGGCTGATGTAGACTTTGTATGCCAAAATGTACATCTGGCCTTTAGTAACAACTCCTCTTTTTTTTTTTTTTTTTTTTTTTGCACACCGGGAGGTGTGCAGAGTGGTGTAACATTCATCAATTCTGCACACTTTAACATAAGGCCCAGTAAAACATAAAAGTGCCTAAATGGCTAAAATCACTCATTTACATTTGTTTTGGAAATTGCAGTAATCTGTTGAGATCCACAAACTGACAAGCAACCAGAGTTTCTGTGTGTCTCCACATAATATTGGAGCCCAATTTTTGTGAGTGGCCTCAGTGACAGTGATTGGAAAATGCTAGAAACGCACAATGGACACGTCAGATTTTTCAACTAAAACCACACTGCTTTTGCAATCTGGATGTATGACAGAATAACGAGGGCATTCCCATTGAGTGCCTTTACAACGAAATGGGAATGATGACACAGCCTTAACAACAAAAGTCTTTACAGCTGCTTTTTTTGCTGTGAGCATGCCTTTATCACAAATGCCTTTACCATGAAAATGTAGGTATTTTACAGGTAGGCATAAACACTTTAGAAAAAATATAAAAAAAAGAAGATATAGATAGAGAGATAGAGAGATAGAGAGATGTGTTTGATTGCATGTGTAGCTGCAGATACACTTGCTATGCATTAGTCTGCCATCTAGTGTTGGGCCCGGAGTGTTAAAAGTTGTTTTTCTTTGAAGAGGTATTTTTTCGAGTGATGGGATCGAGTGACTCCTCCGCACGGTCATAGTGCGCATGGGCATCGGCTCCTTTGTTAGATTGTTTTCTTTCCGCTGTATGGTTCGGACATGTTTCCTCTTGCTCTGAGACTTTAGATTCGGAAACTTTATACTAACTTTATACTAACTTTATACTAACTTTATACTAACTTTATACTAACTTTATACTAACTTTATACTAACTTTATACTAACTTTATACTAACTTTATACTAACTTTATACTAACTTTATACTAACTTTATACTAACTTTATACTAACTTTATACTAACTTTATTCTACCGGCAGTATTGTTTCGATCACATTTCCATCTGTAATCGAGCCGATAGTTCCGTTGGAAATGAGAAAACGCCCTTTCAGGTGCTCGGGCCACAATCAAGCCTGTTCAGGCCTACCACGCCATACCCTGATGGATCGGACTCCATTCGATTCTGTCCTCGATGCCATGCAAAATTCCCTTACACTGATCAACACGTGGTATGTAATCTTTGCCTCTCTCCTGAACATCGAGAGGAAGATTGTGAAGCTTGTCAGTCATTCGGTCAAAAAAGACACTGCCTGACCAGAGAGCAAGGAGACTCGAATGGCGTTGCAGCATAGAGTCGACCGACACCTTAGAAGAAGAGCAGGCACAGATAGCTGTTTCGATTCAGGACACTGGCTCCAAAGCAGACTCGGATGAAGACAGCCAACCGAGTACTGTGGCTCAGCATGTGAGTACACCTGCCCTTACGCCCACTTCGAAAAGACCTATTAAGGCCTTAGGTGCACCACTACAAGAAAGCCATGGTTCTACCCGAAAGAAAACTGTCGGCGACCGACCTTCGGGTTCGGTGCCGAAAAAGGCCAAATCACCACATCAACAGGCCACACCTGTTTCGATACCGGAGTCGAGCAAATACATTAAAACCTCCACATCCGAGCCGAGCTGACGTCCACACTCTTCGGAGTCCAAAATTCAACTTCCAGCTTCAGAGCCGAAATCCACAGGCTGTATTTTTGGGACCACAAAAATTAGGTACCACTTCGGAACAGAAAAAGTCTGTTTATACATAGGAGACAGGACTTTCGAGCCGATTTAAAACACAGCTCAAAGACAATTGCTGAACAATCCTTTAAAGGAGCTGAAACATCCCAAAATCATTCTGAGGACTCTGATATTCAGCCAATCCTTGAAATCATGGACACTAAACAAAGAAGAATACATATCCATAAGGAGACGGGGAAATCATTGCTTTACCTCTGCCACAAACCAACAGGAAGCTGGCGTTTCAAGAGACTCTTGACACTGCTCCACCACCAGCAATGATATTTAAAAGAAAAGAGAAACCATCACCTCTGCAGTTTTATCCACCACATTTGCCACAGCTTCTCTTTCTCTCCACCACCTACTACCCCACCACCATTGCCCTCACCAACATATACAAATACAGATACAGTGGACCCCTGAGACTTATATGATCCAGACCTCTATCCATCTAAACCTTCACCACCAGAGGATAGTACGGCTTACACTCAGGTCATTTCTAGAGCAGCTGCATATCATCGAGTTCCGATGCATGCTGAGCCTTTGGAGGAGGATTTTCTTTAACACATTGTCCTCCACTCACTCACGCTACCAGTGTTTACCAATGCTGCCTAGTATGCTTAGACATGCTGATGATATATTTAAGGAACCTGTCAAGGCTAGAGTTTTAACCCTGATAATAGTAAAATAAAATACTAGCCTGCACCAACCGACCCAGTTTATATCGCACAACAGGTACCACCAGACTCTATTGTAGTCCGTGCTGCACGGAAAAGTGCTAATAGCCAATCTTCAGGGATATCCCTCCCCCTGACAAGGAACGCAGAAAGTTTGATGCAGCTGATAGGGTAGCTACACAAGCAGCTAACCAGTGGCATATTGTTGAGGAGGGACAAGCAATCACCAATAACCAAATTAGATCTGCTCTTGTTGCAGCCGATACTGCAGCTAGAAGTATAAACACTAACATAACAATTCGTAGGCATGCATGGTTAAGATCTTCCGGATTTAAACCAGAAATACAGCAGGCAGTGCTCAACATGCCCTTTGATAGGGAACATCTATTTGGACCCGAGGTTGACACAACTATTGAGAAACTCAGGAAAGACTCTGACACTGCAAAAGCCATGGGAGCCCTACATACTACACCTTACCGTGGCTCCTTCCCAAACAGCAGTTTAGGGGAGGTTTCAAACCTCAAACTACCGAGGGTACCACCTCACACTCTAAAATCCAGCAGCACTATCAAAGAGGATCATTCAGAGGCTCTTACAGATGTCAACAACTTGGAGCCAGAGGCAAATTTAAAACCTCAAAGAGTGTTACCACTCCCCCAAAACAATGACTTCCTCAACATCCCACAATCCCACACATCTCCTGTGGGAGGCAGACAGCAACAATTCCACTCTCAATGGCAAAACATAACCACAGATCAGTGGGTGCTTTCAATTATCCGCAATGGTTACTGCCTAGAACTCATTTCTACTCCTCCAAACATTTCCCCTCGCTCTCACAGACTATCCCAGAACACAACGTTCTGTTACAGCAATAAAAGCAATCCCTATTACTAAAATAAGCAATAAAAACAGTCCCAAAATCACAACAGGGATCAGGAGTATATTCACTATATTTCCTAATACCAAAAAAGGATGGTACTCTCAGACCCATTCTGGATCTCAGACCTCTAAATCTTTATATCCTGTCAGAACATTTTCAAATGGTAACTCTGCAGGACGTAATTCCCCTACTACAAAAACAAGATTACATGACTGCCTTAGATCTTAAAGATGCTTACTTTCATATTCCCATAAATCCATCTCATCGCAAATACCTAAGGTTTGTAATAGCAGGAAAACACTACCAATTCAAGGTTCTTCCATCCGGCATAACAACAGCTCCAAGGCTTTTCACAAAATGCCTAGCTGTAGTAGCAGCTAAGAAGACAACCCATACATGTCTTTCCTTAGCTAGACGATTGGCTAATAAAATCAAGCAACATTATACAATGTTAGCAACACACGATATACACAGTAAATACCCTACACACATTAGGGTTCACAATCACCTACCAAAAATCTCATCTTCAACCAGCACAGGTGCAACCTTACCTAGGTGCTATTCTCAATACACAAAAAGCCTTAGCCTACCCAAATGCACAAAGGATACAAGCTTTTCAAAATCTCATATCATAGATACAGCCCAATCAATGTTACACTGTAAGATTTATCAAGAAACTATTGGGAATTATGGCATCATGCATAGCAATAGTACTGCATGCAAGATTAAACATGAGAACACTGCAAAGGTTTCTCACAGCAATGGTCTCAAGCACAGGGTCAATAGCAGGATCTAGTGTTGTCAGACCACCAAACCCACAAATCTCTACAATGGTGCAATCACAACAGTTTAATAAAAGGGCGGTCATTTCAGGACCCTGTGCCTCAGACCATCAAAACAACAGATGCATCAATGAGAGGTTAGGGAGCTCACCTCAACAACCTAACCATACAAGGGAAATGGAATTCGACGCAGTTAACTTATCACATAAACCATTTAGAATTGTTAGCTGTGTTTCTCGCCCTAAAAGCTTTTCAACCTTTACTCAAGCACAAAACAGTCTTAATAAAAACAGACAACATGACAACAATGTATTATCTCAAGAAACAAGGAGGAACACATTCACCTCAACTGTCCCTTCTAGCCCAAACAATATGGAAAAGGGCAATTCACAATCAGATTTTCTTGCTAGAATAATATATCCCATGGATACACAACCAGCTAGCAGACCTACTACGCAGGACGCAGCAACAAACACACGAAATGGAAATTCATTCTCAGATACTTCAACAGTACTTTCAAATGTGGGGAACACCAGGCATAGACCTTTTCGCAACAAGCGAAAACGCAAAATGCCGAAACTTCGCTCCAGGCACGCACACCCTCTATCCAAGGGCAATGCTCTATGGATCTATCAAACAAACTGACACCAACGCGTTTCGACCTTCCCGGTCTTGATCACGTGATCAAGACCAGGAAGGTCGAAACGCTTTGGTGTCAGTTTGTTTGGGGTCCTGTTATGGAATAAAAGAATTCTGATTCAATCCTGTGAGTGCCGCATCCCTGACTTAAGTGTCAACTTGGTGTGAAATATATATATATGTATATATATATATATATATGTATGTTTAATGGATTTAAACTTCTAAAATACATTTCCATTGTAAAAGCATACATGCTAAAGGCACATTTGTTGTAAAAAACAAAAAAGAAAATAGGTAAGTCTAATCCCATTTTTAAAATAATGTATTTTTTATATATATATATATATATATGTGTGTGTGTGTGTATCTCTCACCCTATTTACCCACATCCCTAATACCCTAAAAGTACCCTTGGCAATCAAAAACCCAAACCCACCCTAAACTCTAAAAAATACCTGTGTCACCCAAAAAAACATATGCACCCTAAACCCTAAAAATACCATTCTCAACCCCAAACCATAAAAATTATTTTGACACCCAAACACCTATACCCTCCCTAAACCCTAAAACTACCCTTGCCACCCAACACCCAATACCCACCCTAAATCCTAAAAATATCATTGCCATCTCAAAACCCATACCCACTCCAAACAGTAAAATTACCATTATATATAATATATGCATATATATATATATATATATATATATATATATATATATATATATATACACACCTCTAATACCTGCAAAATACTTACAAATACATGTAAGTGTTTTTTTACTATGAGTATGCCTTTACCATTCATGCCTTCACAATGAAATCTGTTGCAAAGGCATACTTGTGGTAAAATATTTATTTGTAAAAACAGTCACTGTAAAGACTGTTTCATTGTAAAGCCTTTGTTGTAAAGGCTTCTGTGGTTCCCCAGTATTTATTAATGCTGTTTCCCTCGCAATCTAGGTAGCTGTGGATTTTGTAGCTTGTCTGTGCTGCCACCAAGGGAATCCCACCATATCCCCGCCTTTCTGAAATTTAGACAACTAGGAGAGTCCAGGAGTGCTGACTTGTGTGGCTCTCTCTATGTAATTTTACACTCACAAGGGCTCCCATTGCCCTTGGTTTCATCCATTACTATCGCCTGCACTAGGCTCAGCCACACAAGTGGTGCAGCATTTTTATCAGTACAAGTGGGTTAATACTGGGTGGTAGGAATTTTGTGTATTCTGGAAGTTTTCATTAGTAGGGTAAATGTGTGATTTGAGGTTTGCAGGGCATTGTGGATAAGACAGTCTCGTAAGATCCACACAAGGCGCTCCACCCTTGAATTCCCTGGCTGTCTAATTTTCAGAAATATCTGTGGATTGCAGGTTTGTATGGGTGGTGGCAAAGCACAGCCCCAAATGTTGCAGCCACCCCTAATACTTATCTCTCAATGGAGCACACTGGGGCCTTTTGTTTGGCTGTCCCTTGAACTACACACAGAAGTGGGGCATTGTCCTTATTGAGAGATGTGTGGGAAATCAGGATGGTAGGAAATGTGTGGCTCCCGTCGGATGCCAGAACTTTCTGTCACAGAAATGTGAGCCAAATGTATGTTTTAGCCAAACTTTGAGGATTGCAAGGCGTCAAGGTCAAATTACCTGGTGGGAGACACACAAGTAATCCCACTTTTGTTTGCCCTAGGTGTCTACATTTGAAAAAATGTGCAAGTTTGCTAGGTTTGCCTAGTTGCCAGCTGTGCTAGGGCACACAACCCACAGCTACCAACCATGCAAAAAATGGGTCAGTTTTCAGTGCAAAAATGTAATGCCCATGTTACATTTGAAGCCCTTTCCTGTCACATGCACTAGACCTACCCAAACAAGTGCAGTGTCGGACGACTTGGGGAAATGCAGGGCAGGAGAACATTTTTAGCTTCCCGCAGAGTCCAGAAATGTTCCACACAGAAATGTGAGACATCAATGTGCATTTAGCTAAAGATCGGTGTTTGCAAGGGCTTCCTGGTAACGAAACTTGATGAGAGCCAAGCAGGTCACCCCACCTTTGATTCCCCTAGGAGTCTAGTTTTCATAAATGTGCAGATTTGCTAGATTCCCCTAGACCCCCTGAAACAGTTTTATTTGAAGACATGAGAGAACATGGACTAGTAGAACATTTGTTATAAACAGATGGATTTCACTGAATTTGTGCCTTCCTAATGTAAGCCAGTGTGTAAGAAAGAAAGAAGGAATTTTGAAAAACCCCATTTGGATCACATGCTAGTATGGGTACCCACAAATTCAGAGATGTAGAAATAATCATTGTTCTTAGCTTCCATATATGGTGCCCATTTCAAAAATACATAAGTTTCCTCTATACCCATTTTTCACTCTACATACCTCACCATATGAATTGAACTCAACTCTGTATACGAGTGCAGCTCAGTTGTTGGCTGTGGGTACCTTGGGTTCTTGGACAATCTGCAAATGCTATATATCCCTGCAACTAGAGTTGTCTAGTATACATAACAGTATATTAATGTTGTAAATCGGCCATCATGACAAAAAGTTATAGATGAAAACGTTGTCACAAATGGCCCTTTTTTTTTCTTGCTCAATAAAAACTTGAGGGATCGACACATATGACCCCCTGCTGAATTCAGAATTTTGTCTAGTTTTCACAAATCTATGGCTTTCCTGGATCACCCATGGGTTTCATATCGGTTTTCAGCACAAAGTAGGTTGAAACTACAAACAAAATAGGAAAAATGTGCTACGTTTTTTAAAGTTAGTTTTTTATTTTTATTAAGCTCTGCATGTTCCTGAAAGATTGGAAGATGATGACTTTAGCACAGCAAGCCTTTCTGTGCTGCCATCTGTGGGGAAAAAAAACGGATTCTTATTTTGCGGAGTACTTTTTGATACTTTTCCCAAAGAACTAAAAATTAGCTATATTTTGCCTTTTTTCTGGATCCCCTCTAGGGGAATCCACAAATTTCAGGGTCTATTCGGATGACATAAAAATAAACATACAAATGCGCTGACAAATGAAGATTTGTACAAACAGGGATCTGTGAGTAAACACATAAAAGTACCCTAGCAGTCATGTGGTTGAAAGTGTTAAAACTAGTAAGAGAGTAATTCAAGACTTCCCAGGTGCGTTTTCAGGGATATTGAAAAAATTAGAAGGGGTTTCCCTTTTCATTATTTTAAAACCGGATGCTGAGCCTGTGACCCACAAAGTTGGAAATGTTCCCATCTTAATTAAAAATAAGAGTGAGTCGAGATAAAGAAGAGAATGCTGGGATCATTTCGTAGTGCAGACTTCTGAGTTGGTTGCTCCACTGTTTTGTAGTGAGTCGAGCAAATAGTAAGACACATTTATGCATAGATTACACACAGCTTCTATACATAGACCAAGGTTGCCACAAGCCCAACTACATTTATTATGGTGTAATATCTGATAAAACATTTGATCACATATTCTAATATTTGGTGAAGTTTATATGTTGTACATTTCTCTTCAGGTTGGCACATTTTATTTATGACGTCATGCATGGGTTGCTTAAGTGTACATGCGCTCCTGATGTGTGCAAGGCATAATATGTGTTTTCTCTCAATTCTAGGGTTTAGTATGGAATTCGAGTGAAATGCAGGGTTCTACCACTTATTAGCTCATAAATTATGCCAACCTTGCTAGGTGAATTTGATAAAGTTCACATGTGTAATTCCAGAAAGAATAAAGTAATTGGAGGGTGCATAACCAATATGGCAATGGTGGCAGTCACAAAACCTTGAGTTCTGAGGCCTGACAGACCAGTAGACCTCAAATCCTGAGCGTTCCTGACTCATACAAGATGCAGTTTCAGCCTGGTCTCACTGCATGGGCTATAGGGTGGCCTTCCGAACCCTTAGGGAGACTGAAGCTGACTGCTAGGTGCCCTGAGAGCACTGGATGCCAGAGCCACCGAGAGCGGAAGTTGAACTGGAGGTGAGGACCCTTTCCTTGTGGGCCATGAGAGGAGCCCGGGAGTGATGATAAGACAGCCCTAATAGGGGCATTAGAGGACCTTGTAAGGGCCTTTTAAGGACCAGCACTGACTGTGGCGGTGAGCTTAGCACAAAGCCCCACTGTTGGAGGACTTGTGCTGGTGATGCCAGACTGCATGGGGCCTTCCCTTGTGGTCCGCGAGACGAGCCTGGGCCAGGGCCAGGAGCAGTGAACAGATGACCCCCAATAAGGGTGTTGGAGGACCATGTGAGGGCCCAGGCAGGCAGACCCTGTGTACACTGGCAAGCTGGGTGTTGGGCCCCCTCCATCAGGGGGTCTGCGTTGGTGACACCTGAATGTGTGGGCCCTGATGGGATGCAGGCTGTGCCTTGCCCGGGTATTGAATTCGGTGACCAGGGCTGACTAGTGACACCTCAATCCCCCCCAAGATGCAGGACACAAGGACACATTGGGAGTAACCGGCTGGGCGGGGGGTGCCCCCATCGATTACACACTGGACCTACAACCACCCGAACAGGGACACCCAAAGACTGCCTAAGAGGGTGGAGACCCAGAGGAATAGGGAGCTGCTTGAGAACCCTTGATCTCCTTAGACCTGGCTGGAATTGGAGTATGGGTGACCATAGCGCCAAATTGCAGTTTCAGGAAGGTGATGGTGTGACCGAAGCACCCCAGGATAGCGCTGCCAGTCCCGAAACCGGAGCCCAAAGCGAGTTCTCCGACCCTGGGCTGAGGAGAGGGACCCACTGGAGGCACATATGGCACAAAGTCCTGCTAGTGATAAGGGACACACAGGCAACACTGAAGCAGAAGTTTGAGATAGTGGCATTGGATGTGGGGCTGCTGCGCGCCAACTGCAAAAAGTTAACAGCTAAGGTCGCCTAGAAGGAGCATTCCTTAGCAGTGGTTTTGACATTGGTGACAGAGGGGACCCTACCAGATTAAGCAATTGCAGCAGGCAATGCCCCACTCGACAGATCGGTGGAAGGATGCCCTGGTGCAACAATGTGCACCTCGTTGTAATCCCGAAAGAGCAGCTGGCGCCTAACTCTTTGCGGAACAGTGGCTATTGGAGACTGTGCTGGGTGGGTGGGCCTCCAAAATGTACATGGTGGTGCAAGCACACAGGCTCTGGATGGGGAGGGCTCCCCCTTCAGGGCCCCCTCTGCAACCAATGATAGCTAGACTGCTTAATTACATTGACTGTGACCACTTTCTGCAGGTGGCAAGAATGCAGGGCCCATGGACAATTGTGGGCAACCCAGTGACTATATATCTGGACTATACAAAGGGAGACTAAAGACGAAGTGAGATCTTCCTGCTGGTCAAAAGGCACCTACGGGGCTTCAACCTAAGATATACCCTGCTGTTCCCGGGCCAATTTAAGGTGACTACCTCCAGTGCATCTTCTTTATCACAGCCCAAGAAGCTTGGGACTGGTTAGGACAGAAGGGTTACCCGATGGCACAGGAATCCAAATGACCAACCACCTCGGACTGGCAACAGAGCGGCTCCAAGAGGGCAATGCGACAGATGAAACAGATCCCCTCAACTAAAAATCGGGCACGGCTGGAGTGATTGAAGGTGGACAGGAAGTGATGGACGGCAATTCGTGGGCACCGGCCACCAGATGATTTGCACTCCACAGAGACTCAAAGGACTCAGAGAATAGTGAAGGGCTCATGGCATTGGAGACAGAGGAGGCATCGCCACCGCAGGCCATGCCGGTGAGAGCAGATGAACACATTTGAAGGGAGGGAGGATAAGGCAAATGAAAGGCATAAGTTAATTGGCTTGTCTGCAAGTCCAGGCCCCTCCTCACATACCCTTACCACCACTTTGTTTGATCTAATCATAGCATACACAGAATATTCCAGGGAGAGCAACAGGTACCTCAGCTGTTGTGGTGGCAGGTAGTTCAAAACCCGCAGCCAAGGAGATGGGGGGGAGGGTTAGCTGAGGAAGGTAATAAGGTTGATTTGAGAAGGGAGAAAACGCACCAGTAACCACTAGAAGGCTCTAAGGGTGAGTCTTGTAGCACACTGCACCACATCCTGAAATGTCCCCTACAAAAACAGCCGCACTGACATACAGATGTCCCTCATGATCATTTCCTGGAATTGACCTGCAGAACAAATTAAATAGAAGGATAGTGCTCAAACATCTGGCTGGAGATGCCCCAGACGTAGTCCTGCTGCAAGAAACCCACCTATTGTGTAACAAATGTGAGTTTCTACAGAGGGACAAATACACTCTTGTAGCCTACTCCAGATTCTCTACAGGCTCCCGAGGTACATGTATCTTGATGCTAAGTTGCTGCCATACCTAGTTACACAGACCTGGGTGGACCTGTAGGGATGCTGGATTGCAGTGGGGGAGGCATGTGAAAGGGCGAGAAACTCCATGTGGCTCCCTGATACATCCCCGTACTACAGTCAATGGGTCTTGATCAATGGGAGACAGGATCACGAAGATCCTGGAAACCTTAATCTAACCCTACACAAGAGAGGGTGACTTGCCGTAGCAGGCTCCCACTGGGAGGAAACTAAATTGCACACATTGCTAAATATCATAGACTGATGGATCCCTGGAGGGCCACTCACCCAGGGGTGCGACAGTACTCATTTGAGGCAAATGCTATGCGGTCGATGTCGTGTCTGGACTACTTCTTAGTCCTGACATGTCTTCTGTCGGAAGGTGCTGCAATATCTACCCAGTGGTGTCTCTGAATACGTGCCTCTGAGTCTCTGCCTAATGCAGCCTACCACCTGCACTGTCCTGGATTGGAGACTTGAATCACGGGTGCTGATCGACTGGCAAACCAAGAGGTTTGTCCAGGAGGTAATTAAGCTTTGTTTCTGGGAAAACTGGGGCTCTGTGGCCTCTGGTGTGGGCTTATGTGAGGCATATAAAACAGAGATAAGAGGCCAGCTCCTCGTCATGTGACTGGGAAAAAGAACAGAGAGAGACAGAGAGAGAGAGAGAGAGATGAGGGAGCTAGAGGCAAAGCTAGCAGCATGGGAAGCCCAATACACCCTAAACCAGATCGATCATATGACCTCCCAAATGTAGGCAGCAAGGCACGACTACCATGCTTTGCTGAATCAGGACGCTCAGGTGCTTTATAGGTCCAAATAGAATAAATTATTCGCTGTGGGCAACAAGACGGGACCTCCCCTGTGCGCTTAGGCAGGCACATGTTGCTCTGATCCACAAATAAGGGAAACTCCCTAAGGCCGATTTCTCTCCTCAGTGTTGAGACTAAAGTACTAGCAAATGTACTGGCCTCGAGGCTGATGTAGACGAGACACACAATTGCTGCCACAGATCAATCTGGGTTCATGTCGTACATTTTCACCAGGCATAATTTATGGCGTTTATTCAGGTGCCTGGCATGTAAGGGGAGTGTGCGAGAACCGGCCACTCTCCTGGCTTTGGACACAGCAAAGGTATTCGACTTCCTCGGTTGGCTCTGCCTGCAAACACTCCTAGAGAAAATGGGCTTCGGCCCTTCTATTTGTGGCTGGGTGTGACTGATGTACATCAGATCCTCTGCACAGGTCCAGGTTTATTATGTGCTATCGGAGTTTGCATTGGGTGGGGGGATGCAAACTCCACAGGGATGTCCATAGTCCTCCCTGCGTTTCACTATAACAATGGATTCCCTGGCTAACTGGATCAGACGAGACACCCTCCTCATTTGATTGTGCTGGGACAATGACTGGGAGGATGTTTTCTCACTGTATGTGGACACTGTCCTTCTGTATCTGGCAGGACCGGAGTACTCTGTTGACAAGGTTCTCTAGATCTTTAAGGTCTTCTTCCAGTTCTCTGGTCTGCCATTAAGTGGGAGAAATTGTGCCGCTCTCGCTTAGAGGGACAGCGGCCAGGGGTGCAGTGGAGGTGCCCAATACATATTAAGGAAAGGGGATACCGGTATGTGGGTATTTGTTATCAGGGACCAGCTGCTTTAAAAAAAATATATATAATCTGGGTGGAATCCTCGAGGAGTATAAGCAGGATGTACACCACTGTTGCAGGATTCCCATATCCCTGTACAAAATGACATATCTCCTGAAATTCCCACATGCACACCAAAACTTGCTCTTCCTGGTCCCTGAGCGTTTTTGTGACCTGGCAGATGTCGCTACCAGGCTCCTCCTGTAGAATGGAGGCCTCCCCACGGATAGAAGTGTTGACGCTCACACAATCAAGCTTCGAAGGAGGCATTGCGCTACCGCCCTTGTCTCTCTACTATTGGGTGACACAATTGGCAGTAATAAATGAGAGGTTATTCATGGCACAATGCGGCCCGCACTGATGGCAGACTGAGTTGTATGGTCCCACGTGGGGTACATCCGTCAGCTATATGGGAGGGGAAACTGGACTTGCTGCCATCCCCAACAGCAATGGTGATTAAGATATATAGAGAAGCAACTAATAGGATTGGTTGGAGAGACATAATCACGCTAGAAACGCCCAGCGGGAAGCATCTGTCCTCGTCCTGCTGCAAACTGTGGCGGGAGGTAGAATGTGGGGTTTGTTGGGGATCTCGAAGGTGGGGGACATTTAGACGGAGTTAGGCATAATGTAATTCAGGGACCTGCATGCATAGTACAAGCTCACATGGAGCTACGGTACCTACAGGTCAAACATGTCATGCCGAAATGTATAGATATTCCTGAGGAGGTACCCAATGAAAGCCGTCTAGAATATAGAATACTGGGAGCCCCACAGCACTATCATGCTATCTCACTAATATATAGAAAACTAATAGCCAACAGCACACACCTGACAGCTCTACGGGACAAGTCGGAAGGATATCTACGAGCTATCAAAGACGATGCATGGGGTGAGGCTTGTAGCTATCCATGCATGGTCACAATCAGGGCAGGGTTTAGGTTTGTTCAAAATAAAATCCTGCACAGATCATATTTGTAGGAAAGTACCATCTTTCCTGGCATGTTACCCCCATATTTCACTGTATATATGTTGTTTTAGTTGTATGTGTCACTGGGACCCTGCCAGCCAGGGCCCCAGTGCTCCTAAGTGTGCCCTGTATGTGTTACCTGTGTTATGACTAACTGTCTCACTGAGGCTCTGCTAACCAGAACCTCAGTGGTTATGCTCTCTCATTTCTTTCCAAATTGTCACTAACAGGCTAGTGACCAATTTCACCAATTTACATTGGCATACTGGAACACCCTTATAATTCCCTAGTATATGGTACTGAGGTACCCAGGGTATTGGGGTTCCAGGAGATCCCTATGGGCTGCAGCATTTCTTGTGCCACCCATAGGGAGCTCTGACAATTCTTACACAGGGCTGCCACTGCAGCCTGAGTGAAATAACATCCACGTTATTTCACAGCCATTTACCACTGTACTAAAGTAACTTATAAATCACCTATATGTCTAACCTTTACCTGGTAAAGGTTGGGTGCTATATTACTTAGTGTGTGGGCACCCTGGCACTAGCCAAGGTGCCCCCACATTGTTCAGGGCAAATTCCCCGGACTTTGTGAGTGCGGGGACACCATTACACACGTGCACTATACATAGGTCACTACCTATGAATAGCTTCACAATGGTAACTCCGAACATGGCCATATAACATGTCTAAGATAATGGAATTGCCCCCCACCAATGCCATCCTGGCATTGGTGAGACAATCCCATGATCCCCCAGGTCTCTAGCACAGACCCGGGTACTGCCAAACTACCTTTCCTGGGGTTTCACTGCAGCTGCTGCCAACCCCTCAGACAGGTTTCTGCCCTCCTGGGGTCCAGCCAGGCTTGGCCCAGGAAGGCAGAACAAAGGACTTCCTCAGAGAGAGGGTGTTACACCCTCTCCCTTTGGAAAAAGGTGTCAGGGCTGGGGAGGAGTAGCCTCCCCCAGCCTCTGGAAATGCTTTGATGGGCACAGATGGGGCCGATCTCTGCATAAGCCAGTCTACACTGGTTCAGGGATCCCCCAGCCCTGCTCCGGCGCGAAACTGGACAAAGGAAAGGGGAGTGACCACTCCCCTGACCTGCACCTCCCCTGGGAGGTGCCCAGATCTCCTCCACTGTGCTCTAGACCTCTGCCATCTTGGAAACAGAGGTGCTGCTGGCACCCTGGACTGCTCTGAGTGGCCATGGCCAGCAGGTGACGTCAGAGACTCCTGATAGGCTCCTCCAGGTGTTGCTAGCCTATCCTCTTTCCTAAGTAGCCAAACCTCCTTTTCTGGCTATTTAGGGTCTCTGCTTTGGGGAATTCTTTAGATAACGAATGCAAGAGCTCATCAGAGTTCCTCTGCATCTCTCTCTTCACCTTCTGCCAAGGAATCGACTGCTGACTGCTCTGGAAGCCTGCAAAACTGGAACAAAGTAGCAAAGTCGACTACTGCGACCTTGTAACGCTGATCCGGCCGCCTTCTCGACTGTTTTTCTGGTGGTGCATGCTGTGGGGTAGTCTGCCTCCTCTCTGCACTAGAAGCTCCGAAGAAATCTCCCGTGGGTCGACGGAATCTTCCCCCTGCAACCGCAGGCACCAAAGAACTGTATCACCGGTCCTCTGGGTCCCCTCTCAGCACGACGAGCGTGGTCCCTGGAACTCAGCAACTCTGTCCAAGTGACTCCCACAGTCCAGTGACTCTTCAGTCCAAGTTTGGTGGAGGTAAGTCCTTGCCTCCCCACCCTAGACTGCATTGCTGGGTACCGCGTGATTTGCAGCTGCTCCGGCTCCTGTGCACTCTTCCAGGATTTCCTTTGTGCACAGCCAAGCCTGGGTCCCCGACACTCTAACCTGCAGTGCACGACCTCCTGAGTTGTCCTCCGGCATCGTGGGACCTTCCTTTGTGACTTCGGGTGAGCTCCGGTTCACTCTTCTTCGCAGTGTCTGTTCCAGCACTTCTGCGGGTGCTGCTTGCTTCTGAGTGGGCTCTTTGTCTTGCTAGACGCCCCCTCTGTCTCCTCACGCAATTGGTGACATCCTGGTCCCTCCTGGGCCACAGCAGCATCCAAAAACCCTAACCGCGACCCTTGCAGCTAGCAAGGCTTGTTTGCGGTTTTTCTGCACAGAAACACCTCTGCAAGCTTCTTCACGACGTGGGACATCCATCCTCCAAAGGGGAAGTTTCTAGCCCTTGTCGTTCTTGCAGAATCCACAGCTTCTACCATCCGGTGGCAGCTTCTTTGCACCCACAGCTGGCATTTCCTGGGCATCTGCCCACTCCCGACTTGATCGTGACTCTTGGACTTGGTCCCCTTGTTCCACAGGTACTCTCGTCAGGAAATCCATCGTTGTTGCATTGCTGGTGTTGGTCTTTCTTGCAGAATTCCCCTATCACGACTTCTGTGCTCTTTGGGGAACTTAGGTGCACTTTGCACCCACTTTTCAGGGTCTTGCGGTGGGCTATTTTTCTAACCCTCACTGTTTTCTTACAGACCCACTGACCCTCTACAAGGTCACATAGGTTTGGGGTCCATTCGTGGTTCACATTCCACTTCTAGAGTATATGGTTTGTGTTGCCCCAATCCCTATGTGCCCTCATTGCAATCTATTGTGACTGTACATTGCTTGCATTGCTTTCTATTGCTATTACTGCATATTTTTGGTATTGTGTACATATATCTTGTGTATATTTGCTATCCTCATACTGAGGGTACTCACTGAGATACTTTTAGCATATTGTCATAAAAATAAAGTACCTTTATTTTTAGTATAATCTGTGTATTGTGTTTTCTTATGATATTGTGCATATGACACCATTGGTATAGTAGGAGCTTCACACGTCTCCTAGTTCAGCCTGAGCTGCTCTGCTAAGCTACCTTTTCTATCAGCCTAAAATGCTAGACACCCCTCTACACAAATAAGGGATACCTGGACCTGGTGCAAGGTGTAAGTACCCCTTGGTACCCACTACAAGCCAGGCCAGCCTCCTACATTGGAAGCAGTGACGGGATAAGTACTTGCAACTACTTACCACTTTGTCATATTGTACTTTTCATAAGAGAAAAATATACAAAACAAGTTCAGTGTATGTACACCTAACCAAAAAGTTTTGCTTTTCTTCTCTTACTCTTTTTGCTAAGTGCTGAAAAGTACCTCTAAACTTTCAAAAAGTTCTTAAAAAGTTTAAAAAGTTTTTTTTCTGTTCTTTAAAAAGTCCTGAAACTTTTTCTTTCTTTTTCTGTCCCTTAAACTCTTTTCTATCATGTCTGGTACAGGCCAAACTCTTGATCTGGCCAGCATAGCTTATGACAACCTTAGCTGGAAAGAAGCAAGGAGTCTCTGCATTGATAGAGGTTAGGGGTAGGGAAGAATCCTTCTAGAGGATTGTTGGTTAATATGCTCATTCAACAAGTCCTTAGGTGGCACATCTGGTGAGAAATTAGCTGATGGTTCACACTCTGATTCTGGGGCTCCCCCAGTAAAGGTGTTAGATGGGAACCTTCCCAACCTGCCCACTAGCAGGCCACCTAGCATGGCTGGTACTAATGTGAGTTATCACCACAGTAGGAGTGTTACTTCTGTAAGCCAGGTTGTTAGAGTGCCATCTGTTAGGGACAGGTCTCCCTCTGTTCATTCTCACCATTCTTCTGTGTCAAGGCATGCCCAACCCACCCTCCCTGAAGACAGAATGTTAGAAAGGGAACTCAATAGATTGAGAGTGGAAAAGTCCAGGCTGAAGCTTAAAAAGCAACAGCTGGATCTAGACAGGGAAGCATTTGACTTAGAAAAAGAAAGACCGAGGTTGGGGGTTGGACCCCATGGTGGCAGCAGCAGTATTCCAAATAGTCATCCTGTAAAAGAGCTATTCTAGGAATCTGCACAAGATAGTTCCCCCTTACAAGGAGGGGGATGACATTAACAAGTGGTTTGCTGCAGTTGAGAGGGCCTGTGTTGTACAGGAGGTCCCTCAAAGGCAGTGGGCTGCTATCCTATGGCTATCTTTCAGTGGAAAGGGTAGGGATAGGCTCCTTACTGTTAAGGAAAGTGATGCTAATAATTTTACAGTTCTTAAGAATGCACTCCTAGATGGTTATGGCTTAACCACTGAACAGTACAGGATCAAGTTCAGAGAAACCAAAAAGGAGTCTTCACAAGACTGGGTAGACTTTGTTGACCATTCAGTGAAGGCCTTGGAGGGGTGGTTACATGGCAGTAAAGTTTCTGACTATGAAAGCCTGTATAACTTAATCCTGAGAGAGCATATTCTTAATAATTGTGTGTCTGATTTGTTACACCAGTACCTGGTAGACTCTGATCTGACCTCTCCCCAATAATTAAGAAAGAAGGCAGACAAATGGGTCAGAACAAGGGTGAACAGAAAAGTTCATACAGGGGGTGACAAGGATGGCAAGAAGAAGGATGGTAAGTCTTCTGACAAGGGTGGGGACAAATCTAAAAATGAATCTTCATTAGGCCCACAAAAACACTCTGGTGGGGGTGGTGGGCCCAAATCCTCTTCAAATCAAAACAAAGAAAAGAAACCATGGTGCTATTTATGTCAAATAAAAGGCAATTGGACAACTGATCCCAGTTGTCCAAAGAAAAGCACCAAGCCTCCTACCACTACAACCCCTGCTGCTACACCTAGTGCCCCTAGTAATAGCAGTGGTGGTGGGAGCAAACCTACTAATAGCCAATCCAAGGGAGTAGCTGGGCTCACTTTTGGTAATTTAGTTGGGGTTGGTCTTGTTAGGGAGACCACAGAGGCTGTGTTAGTCTCTGAGAGGGCCATTGATTTAGCCACCTTGGTTGCGTGTCCCCTTAACATGGATAAGTACAAGCAACTGCCCCTAATAAATGGTGTTGAGGTTCAGGCCTACAGGGACACAGGTGCCAGTGTTACCATGGTAATAGCGAAACTGGTCCACCCTGAACAACACCTACTTGGTCACCAGTACCAAGTGACTGATGCTCATAACAACACTCTTAGCCACCCCATGGCTGTTGTGAATTTCAACTGGTGGGGGTGGGTTACTGGTCCAAAGAAAGTTGTGGTTGCCTCAGATTTACCTGTAGACTGTCTACTAGGGAACGATTTAGAGACATCAGCTTGGGCAGAAGTGAAGTTGGAGGCTCATGCAGCAATGCTGGGCATTCCAGGGCATATTTCTGCTTTAACCAGGGCTCAGGCCAAAAAGCAAAAAGGACAGGGTGACTTGGATCCTGGAAGAATGGACCAAGTGCTCCCTAAAGCTAGGGTTAGTAAAGGTAAAACACTACCTACTATCCCTCCCTCTACAGTGGATTCAACTTCTGAGGAAGAAGAATTTCCACCCTGTGCAGAACCTACACCAGAGGAGCTGGAAGCAGACACTGCTGAGCTTTTGGGTGAAGGGGGGCCTGCCAGGGAGGAGCTGAGTGTGGCACAGAATACCTGTCCCACACTAGAGGGTCTAAGACAGCAAGCTGTCAAACAAGCAAATGGGGATGTCAGTGACTCTCACAGAGTTTACTGGGAGGACAACCTCTTGTATACTGAATCAAAGGATCCAAAACCTGGAGCTGCCAGGAGACTGGTGATTCCTCAGCAATACAGAGGGTTCCTCCTAACTCTAGCCCACGACATTCCCTTAGCTGGACATTTGGGGCAAATGAAAACTTGGGACAGGCTTGTCCCTTTGTTTCATTGGTCTAGAATGTCAGAGGACACAAAGGAATTTTGTAAGTCCTGTGAAACCTGTCAAGCCAGTGGCAAAACAGGTGGCACTCCAAAGGCACCCCTTATTCCACTGCCTGTGGTTGGGGTTCCCTTTGAAAGGGTAGGGGTTGACATAGTTGGCCCCCTTGACCCTTCTACTGCTTCAGGCAATAGGTTTATCTTGGTGGTAGTGGACCATGCCACCAGATATCCTGAAGCAAAACCAAAAAACTGCAGTGGCAAAGGCCCTCCTAGCAATCTTTTCCAGGGTTGGCTTCCCAAAAGAGGTGGTATCAGACAGGGGAAGCAATTTCATGTCTGCTTACTTAAAGGCCATGTGGAAGGAATGTGGTGTGACATACAAGTTCACCACACCCTATCATCCACAAACAAATGGACTGGTTGAGAGGTTTAATAAAACTCTCAAAGGAATGATAATGGGACTCCCTGAAAAACTCCGCAGGAGATGGGATGTCCTGTTACCTTGCCTCCTTTTTGCTTACAGGGAGGTACCCCAGAAAGGAGTGGGCTTCAGCCCCTTTGAACTCCTATTTGGACACCCTGTAAGAGGTCCTCTAACACTTGTGAAGGAGGGTTGGGAACAACCTTTAAAAGCTCCTAAGCAAGACATAGTGGACTATGTACTTGGCCTAAGATCTAGGATGCTGAGTACATGAAAAAGGCCAGTAAAAACCTTCAGGCCAGCCAAGAGCTCCAAAAGCAATGGCATGACCAGAAGGCTGTTCTGATTTAGTACCAACCAGGGCAGAAAGTGTGGGTCTTGGATCCTGTGACCCCAAGAGCACTCCAAGACAAATGGAGTGGTCCCCACATTATTGTTGAGAAAAAGGGAGAAGTCACCTACTTGGTTGACTTAGGCACTGCCAGGAGTCCCCTTAGGGTGCTCCATGTCAATCGCCTGAAACCCTACTATGACAGGGCTGATCTCACCCTGCTCATGGCAACAGATGAAGGACAGGAAGAAGAGAGTGACCCTCTCCCTGATCTCTTCTCTTCCACAGAACAAGATGCTCTAGTGGAAGGTGTAGTTCTGGCAGATTGTCTTACTGCTGAGCAGAAAGACCACTGCATAAATCTCCTGGGTCAGTTTTCTGAACTCTTTTCTACTGTGCCAGGCACCACTTCTTGGTGTGAGCACACTATAGATACTGGAGACAGCTTGCCTGTCAAAAGTAAGATCTATAGGCAGCCTGACCATGTCAGGGACTGCATAAAACAAGAGGTTCAGAAAATGCTTGAACTGGGAGTGGTTGAGCCCTCTGAAAGTCCATGGGCCTCTCCTGTGGTACTTGTACCAAAACCTCATTCCAAAGATGGAAAGAAGGAAATTAGGTTTTGTGTTGACTACAGAGGTCTCAACCAGGTAACTAAAACTGATGCTCACCCTATACCCAGGGCAGATGAGCTAATAGATACACTGGCATCTGCCAAGTATCTAAGCACCTTTGATTTGACTGCAGGGTATTGGCAGATCAAGTTATCAGAGGATGCTAAAGCGAAAACTGCATTCTCAACCATTGGAGGGCACTACCAATTCCCAGTAATGCCTTTTGGGTTGAAGAATGCACCTGCCACTTTTCAAAGGTTGGTGAATACAGTCCTGCAAGGGTTGGAGGCTTTTAGTGCAGCATATCTAGATGATATAGCTGTCTTTAGCTCCACCTGGGATGATCACCTGGTCCACCTGTGGAACGTTTTGGAGGCCCTGCAAAAGGCAGGCCTCACTATCAAGGCTTCAAAATGCCAGATAGGGCAGGGGAAAGTGGTTTATCTGGGACACCTGGTAGGTGGAGAACAGATTGCACCACTTCAGGGGAAAATCCAAACTATTATAGATTGGGTTCCCCCTACAACTCAGACTCAGGTGAGAGCCTTTTTAGGCCTCACTGGGTACTACAGGAGGTTCATAAAGAACTATTGCTCCATTGCAGCCCCTCTTAATGACCTCACATCTAAGAAAATGCCTAAAAAGGTATTATGGACAGCAAACTGTCAGAAAGCTTTTGAGGAGCTGAAGCAGGCCATGTGCTCTGCACCTGTCCTAAAAAGGCCCTGTTACTCCAAAAAATTCATTGTCCAAACTGATGCATCTGAATTAGGGGTAGGGGCAGTCTTATCACAACTTAATTCTGAGGGCCAGGATCAACCTGTTGCTTTTATCAGCAGGAGGTTGACCCCTAGAGAAAAGCGTTGGTCTGCCATAGAGAGGGAGGCCTTTGCTGTGGTCTGGGCACTGAAGAAGTTGAGGCCATACCTGTTTGGCACTCACTTCATTGTTCAGACAGACCACAAACCTCTACTTTGGCTAAAACAAATGAAAGGTGAAAATCCTAAATTGTTGAGGTGGTCCATATCCCTACAGGGAATAGATTATACAGTGGAACATAGACCTGGGAGTACCCACTCCAATGCAGATGGACTCTCCAGATATTTCCACTTAGACAATGAAGACTCTTCAGGTCATGGCTAGTCTTATTGTCCTTTGTTTGGGGGGGGGGGGGGGGGGGTTGTGTAGGAAAGTACCATCTTGCCTGGCATGTTACCCCCATATTTCACTGTATATATGTTGTTTTAGTTGTATGTGTCACTGGGACCCTGCCAGCCAGGGCCCCAGTGCTCGTAAGTGTGCCCTGTATGTGTTACCTGTGTTATGACTAACTGTCTCACTGAGGCTCTGCTAACCAGAACCTCAGTGGTTATGCTCTCTCATTTCTTTCCAAATTGTCACTAACAGGCTAGTGACCAATTTCACCAATTTACATTGGCATACTGGAACACCCTTATAATTCCCTAGTATATGGTACTGAGGTACTCAGGGTATTGGGGTTCCAGGAGATCCCTATGGGCTGCAGCATTTCTTGTGCCACCCATAGGGAGCTCTGACAATTCTTACACAGGCCTGCCACTGCAGCCTGAGTGAAATAACGTCCACGTTATTTCACAGCCATTTACCACTGCACTTAAGTAACTTATAAGTCACCTATATGTCTAACCTTTACCTGGTAAAGGTTGGGTGCTAAGTTACTTGGTGTGTGGGCACCCTGGCACTAGCCAAGGTGCCCCCACATTGTTCAGGGCAAATTCCCCAGACTTTGTGAGTGCGGGGACACCATTACACACGTGCACTATACATAGGTCACTACCTATGTATAGCTTCACAATGGTAACTCCGAACATGGCCATGTAACATGTCTAAGATCATGGAATTGCCCCCCCAATGCCATCCTGGCATTGGTGAGACAATCCCATGATCCCCCGGGTCTCTAGCACAGACCCGGGTACTGCCAAACTACCTTTCCCGGGGTTTCACTGCAGCTGCTGCTGCTGCCAACCCCTCAGACAGGTTTCTGCCATCCTGGGGTCCAGCCAGGCTTGGCCCAGGAAGGCAGAACAAAGGACTTCCTCAGAGAGAGGGTGTTACACCCTCTCCCTTTGGAAAAAGGTGTCAGGGCTGGGGAGGAGTAGCCTCCCCCAGCCTCTGGAAATGCTTTGATGGGCACAGATGGTGCCCATCTCTGCATAAGCCAGTCTACACCGGTTCAGGGATCCCCCAGCCCTGCTCTGGCGCGAAACTGGACAAAGGAAAGGGGAGTGACCACTCCCCTGACCTGCACCTCCCCTGGGAGGTGCCCATAGCTCCTCCAGTGTGCTCCAGACCTCTGCCATCTTGGAAACAGAGGTGCTGCTGGCTCACTGGACTGCTCTGAGTGGCCAGGGCCAGCAGGTGACGTCAGAGACTCCTTCTGATAGGCTCCTCCAGGTGTTGCTAGCCTATCCTCTCTCCTAAGTAGCCAAACCTCCTTTTCTGGCTATTTAGGGTCTCTGTTTTGGGGAATTCTTTAGATAACGAATGCAAGAGCTCATCAGAGTTCCTCTGCATCTCTCTCTTCATCTTCTGCCAAGGAATCGACCGCTGACTGCTCTGGAAGCCTGCAAAACTGCAACAAAGTAGCAAAGACGACTACTGCGACCTTGTAACGCTGATCCGGCCGCCTTCTCAACTGTTTTCCTGGTGGTGCATGCTGTGGGGGTAGTCTGCCTCCTCTCTGTACTAGAAGCTCCGATGAAATCTCCCGTGGGTCAACGGAATCTTCGCCCTGCAACCGCAGGCACCAAAGAACTGCATCACCGGTCCTCTGGGTCCCCTCTCAGCACGACGAGCGTGGTCCCTGGAACTCAGCAACTCTGTCCAAGTGACTCCCACAGTCCAGTGACATATCAGTCCTAGTTTGGTGGAGGTAAGTCCTTGCCTCCCCACGCTAGACTGTATTGCTGGGTACCGCGTGATTTGCAGCTGCTCCGGCTCCTGTGCACTCTTCCAGGATTTCCTTTGTGCACAGCCAAGCCTGGGTCCCCGAATCTCTAACCTTCAGTGCACGACCTCCTGAGTTGTCCTCCGGCATCGTGGGACCTTCCTTTGTGACTTCGGGTGAGCTCCGGTTCACTCTTTTTCGTAGTGCCTGTTCCGGCACTTCTGCGGGTGCTGCTTGCTTTTGAGTGGGCTCTTTGTCTTGCTGGACGCCCCCTCTGTCTCCTCACGCAATTGGCGACATCCTGGTCCCTCCTGGGCCACAGCAGCATCCAAAAACCCTAACCGCGACCCTTGCAGCTAGCAAGGCTTGTTTGCGGTCTTTCTGCACGGAAACACCTCTGCAAGCTTCTTCACGACGTGGGACATCCATCCTCCAAAGGGGAACTTTCTAGCCCTTGTCGTTCTTGCAGAATCCATAGCTTCTACCATCCGGTGGCAGCTTCTTTGCACCCACAGCTGGCATTTCCTGGGCATCTGCCCACTCCCGACTTGATCGTGACTCTTGGACTTGGTTCCCTTGTTCCACAGGTACTCTCTTCAGGAAAACCATCGTTGTTGCATTGCTGGTGTTGGTCTTTCTTGCAGAATTCCCCTATCACGACTTCCCGTGGTCTTTGGGGTACTTAGGTGCACTTTTCACCCACTTTTCAGGGTCTTGAGGTGGGCTATTTTTCTAACCCTCACTGTTTTCTTACAGTCCCAGCGACCCTCTACAAGGTCACATAGGTTTGGGGTCCATTCGTGGTTCGCATTCCACTTCTAGAGTATATGGTTTATGTTGCCCCTATCCCTATGTACCCTCATTGCAATCTATTGTGACTGTACATTGCTTTCTATTGCTATTACTGCATATTTTTGGTATTGTGTACATAGATCTTGTGTATATTTGCTATCCTCATAATGAGGGTACTCACTGAGATACTTTTGGCATATTGTCATAAAAATAAAGTACCTTTATTTTTAGTATATCTGGGTTTTGTGTTTTCTTATGATATTGTGCATATGACCCTAGTGGAATAGTAGGAGCTTCACACGTCTCCTAGTTCAGCCTAAGCTGCTCTGCTAAGCTACCTTTTCTATCAGCTTAAGCTGCTAGACACCCCTCTACACTAATAAGGGATACCTGGACCTGCTGCAAGGTGTAAGTACCCCTTGGTACCCACTACAAGCCAGGCCAGCCTCCTACAATATTACACAAGGATGTGACTATTCGCAGTGGGGAAGGCTTACGCGGATCAATGCTTGAGAGGGTGCACACAAAAGGGTTGAGACACACTGTAGAACTTCAAGTTGCGTCCACTTCTAGAGGTGGGGGTCGTCCAAAACAGCATATCACAAGCCCTTGATCAGCCCCTAGAGCTCAATCCTAGAGTGGTTCTGCTGGGAGTTTGCGAGGAGCTGACATTGGACAGATATGCACTTATTTTGTGTAATATTGCCTTGATTGTTGCTAGGCAAAACATAGTTCAGCTATAGAGGCGACTAGTGTGCCAACAGTGACCAGGTGGGAGTTCAAAATTGACTGGTGTATGACAGCTGAGCAGAGGATCTATATGGCCTGGGCAAGATTACCAAGATACAGGGCGCTGGCAATGGGACGCTGGCTCTTTTGCTCTTGCTCCTACGTCAAGAAAGGGGCCACTTTATACTGGAGCAGCATTTGCAGGACATGAGGTAATCTCCCACATCTCGTCAGGACAGGAGGAGGACTCAATGGGACGGTATACCAGCTTATTATGATTTAGTATGACGGTGGTACCCCTGTTTTGTTGCAGGGAGGGGCATTTCTTTCCATTTAACTTTGTATAGCTAAAAAAACTTGAATAAAAAGAGTTAAAAAAACAATGCAATTGTTGTATATTGATAGGTTTTGTTTTGGCATATTGTTTTCCAGTTAATATGTTACATCTAATGCAATATGTCTTATGTTCAGCCTTTAGAAAGTTATCACACTAATGCAGTTCCTAATGTTGCGCATGACCTTGTGCCTACTACCTCTCTTCGGGTATAGGCCATCAAACACGGCTTCCCAGCCTTCTCTGTCTTGGGCTTTTCTTTCAATCTGACTCTAGGTGTAGCCCATATTCTTGCAGTCAGCCTTCAGGCTTCGGCGCCAGCTGTTTCTTGGCCTTCCTCTTTTTCTTTTCCCTTGAGGGTTCCCTGTCAGATCCTGCATGGTAGTGTTTGTTGGAAGCTTGTGGAGGATGTGACCTATCCAGCTCCAGCATTTCTTCATGATTTCTAAATGGGCAGGGAGTTGGGAAGTCTGCTGCCATAAGTGGTTGTTGTTAAAGGTGTTTGGCCAGTGGATTTGGAAGATTTTCCTTTTACAAGTGTTGATGAAGGTTTGGACTGTATTGGTCACTGTTGTCCTCTAACTTTCTGCCCCATATTAAGGGACTGATTTTACATTGGTGTTCAAAAACATGATCTTGGCTTACAGTGTAGATCCTTCGAGCTCCAGATATTTAACTGAATAAAGGCAGCCCATGCTTTGCTGATTTTTACCTTGATGTCAGTGTCTGTGCCACCCTGCTTCTCATTGACACTGCCCAGGTAGGTGAAGGCCTCAACCTTTTCGAGTACATCAACTGCAAGAGTACTGCAGCTTTGCTGTCCATGATCGCCATCACAATCCTGTTTTTCCCCATTGGATTTTAAGGGCAAGTTATGCTGATGTGGCTGCCACATTGTCAGTCTTCTGCTAGTGGGAATGGTAGAGCAGGTCCAGGTTGTCTGCAAAGTCCAGGTTGCCGAGCTGCATCAGAGGGGTCCACTGGATCTCATTTCTTCTCACTGCTGTGGATGTCTTTATGATCCAGCAGGAAGAGAAAAGGCCAGGACAAACAATGCTGGCACACCCCAGTGCTCACTTGGAAGGCTTCTGTGAATTGCCCTCCATGTTCTATCTTGCAGGTCATTCTATTATAAGAGTGCCTGATGATACTTATGAGTTTATCTAGCACACAACTGTTGCTAGAGGAGTGTTCAAAGGGTCTCTCTGACTACTCTGTTGAATGCCTTCTCATAGTCAAGAAAGTTGACATGTAGGGGGGAGTTCCATTTTATCAACTGCTCAGTGATGATGTGCAGTGGTGCGGTGTGGTCTGTGCAGGGTCTTATCTTTGCGGAAGCCTGCTTGCTGGTCACACAACTGAGCGTCTACTTGTTTCTTTGTTCTGTTCAAGATGACTCTGTGGAACAATTTAGCTGGTGTTGATAGAAGAGCTATCCCTCTGTAGTTTGCACAGATACTCAGGACCCCTTTCCTGGGGATCTTGAAATGATACCCCTCCTTCCGGTCTGACGTACCTTCCACTTTCCACACTATTCTAAATTTGGGGGAGAGAGAGCAACTGTTGATGTTTCTGTTAGGGTTTGTACACAGCAAAGAGCATGTCCCCTCTCACTGCACTAGTGGGTTCTGTAATAGCTCCCTTTTAAACTTACTATTGAAAGCCTTTCTTGTTATCTCACCTTCCCCCCCCTTAGGCTTCTGTGTATGTTGTTTAATGTACTGTTTTGTTTACACATTGGGCCTTGCTTTTACCAAGGCTTCTTTATAACACTCCTCCCTAGGCCATGTGTTAATCCAACTCATTTGCATAATAACTGAAACTCTGCACACCTTTCAAGAACATGTGCAGTATGTGAGGACCACACCCAGCTCTTCAAACCACACCCAGCTCTGCACACCTTCCAAAAACATGTGCAGCATGTGAGGACCACACCCAGCCCTTCAAACCACACCCAGCCCTGTCTATAAAAGGCATCCCCCGAGCCTCACCCAGTGCTTGTGCTAGTCTACCTCCCGCTTACCTGAGAACAGATCCCTCGGCGCTGGCACTCCTGCTCTTTACAGACTTTCATTGACTTCAATGGGCGCAGCTGCTGGCTCTTCCTTCTTCCGGTTTCCTGTTCCTCCTTGCCTCAGCCTCTCTCCTACGAGTAACCTGCAAAAGAGAAAGAAGACAAGGTTAGACTGATCAGTATCTCTTGCCAGCAACAAGTAAGTGCAAAACTTTGTATTACCTGAAAGAACTTTGACAACAATTTCTGGATTCGTGTAAAGACAATTTGAAACGAAATACCTTCCACGAACATTGTGATTCAAACTCTTTGTTACCAGAATATTTTGCAGAACTTTGTGAAGAAAACATTGTTTTTTTTTTATGGAACTTTTAAGAATCGAACAGTGGAAATCATTAACAGCAAGGCAAACAGTAAATCAAGGACTTGCACAAATTACATGCTGTATTTTGATGTAAAAGTACAGTGTTTGTTTTATAAAAGATTCTGGAAATATGGGAAAAGTGAGTCTGCTATTGGGAATTTAGGCTTTAGTTATAATATGATGAATGTTTGATATTGGTAATTCTGATAACGGTATTTGTTTAATGTTTTAGAAGCTTTACAGTAATAGAAAACACATCCCAGAGCAGTAACACATTCCAAACCTGGAAACTAGAGACCAGGATCCAAGAGGTACTTTTAGAAGAGAATTTCTAATAAATAAAGGGATAGTCAGGAACCCATTTAGGAATAGGTTGCACTTATCTGTTCTTTGTTTATGTTTCATTAGGCACCAGTTTCTACAGAAGTCAGAAAGGGCCGCAGATTTGTGCAGCACTTCAACAGTGGAAACGCAAGAACAGTGTTGTCTCTTTTTTTTATTTTATCCACTTCCCCCCTTCCCTTGAGCTTCTGTTCTTAGTGCACTGTTTTAAAAACTAGTGTGCTGGAATAAGCAGTTTCAGGGTGGGGTTGGATTGTCTTCAACCTCCATCAGAACTGAACAAGAACTCAGGTGAGCTGGGCTTTGACAGAAGCACAAGCCTTAAAAAATTTCAGTTCTGGTGGACGATGAATACTGGGGAAGAAATAGAGGGCATTGACGTCACGGATATGGCGCAGGCCCTAAATGAGGACTTGGCTCATAATGAATCAGTGTCTGGCATCTTGCAACATATGCAAGAGGAAATAGAGAGATTAAAGATGGAGAATACCTCTTTAAAACAGGATTTAAGCAGGTATAAATTTAGGGGATCTCAGTGGAACACAGCTTCTACGCCTTTGTTTAAAACCTCCTCAGAGACAGGGGCGCCATCAAAACATACAACTTTGCCTTCCCCAGTTGAGGTTACTGTTAATGTTCCTAATGTTGTGCCCTTAGCAGCACCTGAACGTTTTCATGGAGATAGTAACAAATTCCATGTTTTTATCAATCAATGTCAATTACACTTCATTTGTAAGCCACAACAGTTCCCTACTGATGATACGAAAGTGGCATTCGTCTTGTCTTATTTGGGTGGCACAGCAGCCAATTGGTCAATTCCTTTCGTGGATAGAGATGATCCCATCCTCCATAATTGGAATCAATTTAAACGTACCATGACCAGCCTTTTTGCAAAACACACTTTCATGCAGGCAAGTGATAATGAGCTTTTAAATCTTAAACAAGGTAACAAGGATTTATTGACCTATCTCACTAGTTTTAATTGTTTACTCACCGAGACACAGTGGCCAGAAGAAAAGCGTGTCTTCCTTTTTTATAAAGGTTTGAGAGACGAGTTAAAAGACGCCAGGCTCATATCGTTGATTTGCCAAAAGACTATTCGGACTTTGTAGATTTAGTTGTGAAATTAGAACATAGACTAGGAGAAAGAAGGAGAAAATTTCAATTATGTTTATATTGTGGCAGGGCAGGTCACTTTGCCAGAGAATGTCCAGTAAAGCCTAAAACTCCACGAAAGGGTGCTGTTTCCTCCACCTCCTCAACTGAATCGGGAAACGATTAAGCTCGACAAGGGGAGAGGTTACTTGTTCGAGAAAACATCTTAATCAAACCTCTAATGCTGCAGCCTTCAGGGTACCGCACATACCTAGACATTTCATAATTCAGGTCGTTTTAATTGTTACTACCCAAGTGAGGGTTTCTCTCCCTGTCCTACTGGACTCAGGCGCGACAGGAAATTTTATGGATAATAAGTTAGCTGAAATCTTAGGACTTCCTATGTGCCTAAAGCCTTGTCCAGAAGCAGTATGTGCAGTGGATGGGTCAGAATTGACCTCTGGATTAATCACAAAACAAACAAGTCCACTTGTTATGGTCTGTCAGAACGGGCACACAGAGGTGATTAGCTTTGATCTGATAGATACTCCTAATTTTGGTTTGATTCTCGGGGTACCCTGGTTAACAACTCATAACCCAAAAATTGATTGGGTGAATAGAACTGTTACTTTGGATTCCTCTTTCTGTAGAACCAATTGCTATCAAGAAGCAGGTACAGAACAGAGCACAGTATTACACTGTGCTAGTGTTACACAAGATGAACCAAGTCTCCCTCCTGAATATTCTGACTTTAAAGACGTCTTTGATCCAGTAAAGGCTAGTGTGCTGCCCCCACATCGGTCTTATGACTGCCGTATAGATCTTATCCCAGGGGCCCCTTTACCTAATAACAGAGTATATGCTTTGACTGACGAAGAAACCAAATACTTAAGAACCTACCTAGATGACCTACTACAGTCTGGGTTCATCCGTCATTCCACATCTCCGGTGTCATCTCCACTCTTTTTTTATCCCGAAGCCGGATAAATCCCTGCGCGCATGTATCGATTATAGAGGACTAAATAAGGCTACAATAAAGAATAAATATCCTCTTCCTCTAATACCGGTGTTGTTGGATCAATTAAGACATTCTACTGTATACACTAAACTAGATCTGCGGGGAGCTTATCACCTGGTCCGAGTAAAAGAGGGGGATGAGTGGAAGACAGCTTTCAAGACAGTTTGGTTTATTTGAGTACACAGTAATGCCCTTTGGGTTATGTAATGCCCCTGCGGCCTTTCAGTTCTTTATAAATGAGGTCCTACACGAATTCCTGGACGTTTGTGTCATAGTATACATAGACGACATCCTCATTTACTCTAAGAACTCAGAAGAACATACCCAACATGTTCGTGCAGTATTATCAAAGTTAAAAGAAAATCATCTTTTTGCTAAGTTAGAAAAGTGTACTTTTAATGTCAACAAGGTGGACTTTTTAGGATACTGCCTGTCACCTCAAGGAATAACTATGGATGTAAAGAAAATCAGTGCTATTGCTGATTGGCCAGAACCATCCTCTGTAAAAGATATTCAGAAATTTCTGGGTTTCGCCAATTTTTATAGGAGGTTTATTGCACATTTTGCAGACATTGCGGCCCCAATAACTACCTTGTTGCGGAAAGGGCAACGATTTCTTTGGACTGATGAGGCGGCACACGCCTTTCAACTCCTAAAACAAAAGTTCACTTCAGCCCCAATTCTGAAACATCCTGATCCTGACTTGCCCTTTTTTTGCTGAAGCGGATGCTTCACAAGTAGCTTTAGGAGGAGTTCTCTCTCAACGAGATGCAGTAGATGGTCAGTTACATCCTATAGCCTTCTATTCCAAAAAGTTATTGCCAGCTGAACAAAATTACACTGTGGCTGAAAGGGAACTACTAGCTATCAAAGTAGCCTTTTCAGAATGGAGGCACCATTTAATGGGAGCCAAGTACCCAGTTACAATCTTTTCTGACCATAAGAACCTACAGTTTTTTGGATCACTTAAAGCACTAACACCACGTCAGATGCGCTGGTTAATTTTTTTTAGCACATTTGACTTTGTTATAACCTATAAACCAGGTGCACAACAAATTCAATCTGATGTGTTATCTAGATACAGACATACCTCAGACATGAAACAAGATAAAATAGGAGAACCCATTATTCCTCCCCAAAAGTTGTTGGCACCAGTACAACAGAAGGATTTCATCACAGATCTATATAATGCACACATGCAAATAGCACCTCAGGATTGGTTAAAGGATTCCCATAACACAATACAACGAGGTTTATTGTATCACGACAACATGCTGTTAGTGCCCACCTCTGAATTACAAACACAGGTGATAATTTGGCATCACGCCTCACCGTTGGCAGGTCATCCTGGTTGGGTAAAAACCATGGAAAATGTGCAAAAACACTTTTGGTGGGACACTATAAGAAAGGACATTAAGCAATTTGTCACTACCTGTCCAATTTGTGCAAGACATAAATCTTCTCATAAGGCTCCTGACGGCTTGTTAATACCAATGCCAACACCCAAACAACCTTGGGACACTGTGAGCGTAGACTTTATTGTAGGTTTACCACCTGTAAAATCCTTCACAACAGTGTTGGTTATAGTGGATTTTTTTTATCTAAAATGGCACATTTTGTACCATTACGGAAATTACCCACGGTGGCAGAATTTGCCGATATTTTTATAAGGGAAATTGTGCGTTTACATGGTTTGCCAAGCAAAGTGGTGTCAGACCAAGGGAGCCAGTTCAACTCCAGATTTTGGAAAAAATTATGTGAAAAACTGAAAATAGATGTGGCCTTATCCACTGCTTTCCACCCAGAGACAGATGGACAGACTGAACGACTGAACCAAACCTTACTTCAAACGCTACGTTGTTTATTGGCTGATTATTCTAGTGAATGGTTGGAAGCTCTCCCTGTAGCAGAGTTTGTTTATAATAATACTGAGCATGCAGCTCTACTTTGCTCACCATTCTATTTCTTGCAGGGGTATCATCCAAGAGCTATACCCATTTTGTTAGAAGATTCCCTGTTGCCTACAGTAACGGATAGACTAACGAGGTTAGGTGACATACAAGACAAAGCCAGGAAACATTTATTAAAGTACAAGGAAAGCATGAAAAAACAAGCAGACAAACACAGGTCTGAGGCCCCAATGTATAAAATTGGTGACAAGGTATGGCTCTCCACAAAGAACCTAAACATAGAGGGATCCCGAAAGCTGCAACCACGTTTCATTGGACCCTTTAGTATAACTGCCATAGTAAACCCGGTAACAGTAAAATTAGATTTACCAAAAGAATATCCAGTACATACTACATTCCATGTGTCCTTGCTTAAGCCATACAACTCAAAAACCCGACCTGAACCACCACCTCCACCCATACCAATTAAGGGAAATCTGGAATATGAAGTGAAAAGCATAAAAGACTCAAAAAGAATTAGTGGACGTCTGTTTTATTTAGTAGAATGGAAAGGATATGATGAATCTGAGAATTCATGGGAACCAGCATCATATGTACATGCCCCACAGCTGATTAGACGGTTTTATTTAAAAAATCCAGGAAAACCCCGTCCTGTAGGAGGGCCTTTGAGGGGGGCAACTGTTAGGGTTTGTACACAGCAAAGAGCATGTCCCCTCTCACTGCACTAGTGGGTTCTGTAATAGCTCCCTTTTAAACTTACTATTGAAAGCCTTTCTTGTTATCTCACCTTCCCCCCCCCTTAGGCTTCTGTGTATGTTGTTTAATGTACTGTTTTGTTTACACATTGGGCCTTGCTTTTACCAAGGCTTCTTTATAACACTCCTCCCTAGGCCATGTGTTAATCCAACTCATTTGCATAATAACTGAAACTCTGCACATCTTTCAAGAACATGTGCAGCATGTGAGGACCATAGCCAGCCCTTCAAACCACACCCAGCCCTGTCTATAAAAGGCATCCCACGAGCCTCACCCAGTGCTTGTGCTCGTCTACCTCCCGCTTACCTGAGAACAGATCCCTCGGCGCTGGCACTCCTGCTCTTTACAGACTTTCATTGACTTCAATGGGCGCAGCTGCTGGCTCTTCCTTCTTCCGGTTTCCTGTTCCTCCTTGCCTCAGCCTCTCTCCTACGAGTAACCTGCAAAAGAGAAAGAAGACACGGTTAGACTGATCAGTATCTCTTGCCAGCAACAAGCAAGTGCAAAACTTTGTATTACCTGAAAGAACTTTGACAACAATTTCTGGATTAGTGTAAAGACAATTTGAAACGAAATACCTTCCACGAACATTGTGATTCAAACTCTTTGTTACCAGAATATTTTGCAGAACTTTGTGAAGAAAACATTGTTTTTTTTTTTATGGAACTTTTAAGAATCGAACAGTGGAAATCATTAACAGCAGGCAAACAGTAAATCAAGGACTTGCACAAATTACATGCTGTATTTTGATGTAAAAGTACAGTGTTTGTTTTATAAAAGATTCTGGAAATATGGGAAAAGTGAGTCTGCTATTGGGAATTTAGGCTTTAGTTATAATATGATGAATGTTTGATATTGGTAATTCTGATAACGGTATTTGTTTAATGTTTTAGAAGCTTTACAGTAATAGAAAACACATCCCAGAGCAGTAACACATTCCAAACCTGGAAACTAGAGACCAGGATCCAAGAGGTACTTTTAGAAGAGAATTTCTAATAAATAAAGGGATAGTCAGGAACCCATTTAGGAATAGGTTGCACTTATCTGTTCTTTGTTTATGTTTCATTAGGCACCAGTTTCTACAGAAGTCAGAAAGGGCAGCAGATTTGTGCAGCACTTCAACAGTGGAAACGCAAGAACAGTGTTGTCTCTTTTTTTTATTTTATCCACTTCCCCCCTTCCCTTGAGCTTCTGTTCTTAGTGCACTGTTTTAAAAACTAGTGTGCTGGAATAAGCAGTTTCAGGGTGGGGTCGGATTGTCTTCAACCTCCATCAGAACTGAACAAGAACTCAGGTGAGCTGGGCTTTGACAGTTTCAATGTCTGACTTCAGTGACTCTGCAGGAGTGTTGTCAGGCTTTGTCAGCTCCTGCTTCGTTACCATTTGTCAGATGTTTGATGGCTTGCTGTATTTCTTCCTTAGTTGGACTGCTGCAGTCGACTGGCAAGACCTTGTTGGCTGGCTGTATGTTTGGCAGAGACCGCAGCATCAGCTGATTCAGCAGTTCTTCAAAGTGCTCCACCCAACTTCATTGTTGGCTTTCATTACCCATGATTGTCTTCCCAGCTTTGTCTTTAAAATGGTTTTCTGGATTGTTTAATATGTTGGACAGTATCCTTGTTATGTCAGAGCCATCTTTCAAGTTTCATTGTTTGCTGCTCTGAGCTTCTGTGGAAAGACAGTCGATGAATCTTTGCTTATCTGCTCTGAAGCTTCTCTTTGTTTCTTTGTTGGCTTTGGTGTTCTTGTCCTGAGCTCTCACTTTTTCTGCTCTTGTTTGGCTGGTATTGACCGCTTTTTTTTTTTTTTTTCCTTTTCCTTTCTCTCTTGGACTTTGTGGAGAATCGAGGAGAAGATCCATTCTTTATGATGGTGTTTCTTAGGACCCAACACTTCCTGGCAGGTTGATGTCACTGTTTCTTTGATCTTCTCCACTAACTTTTTACTGGGTCTCTGTCGTCCTCTAGTTCTTGCAGGACTTGGAACTTGTTGCAGAGGGTGACTGAGTATTTGCTCCGTTTCTGTGCATCTTTGAGGAGCCGTTTCTGTGCATCTTTAAGGAGTGTGATGTTGAATTGCTGGTTTTGGTTTATGGGTTCCTTCCATGCTATCTACTGCTTTAGCTTTGTCTTGGCCATGACAAGGTGATGGTCTGACATGGTCTGACATCTGCTCCGCTCATCGCTCTCACATTCTTTCAGGGACTTCAAGAACTCCTTGTTCATGCAGACATGGTCAATCTGATGCTCTGTTGAATGGTCTGATGATATCCACATTGCCCTGTGTATTCTTCTGTGTGGGAATACACTGCTATCTGTCACCAGATTGTTCATGGAGCAGAGATCTGCAAGCCTTTCACCATTCTCATTCATGTCACCAATGGCCATGGTTGCACATTGCCTCTTCGTACTTTGTGTTGTCGCTTCCAGTCTTGCCATTGAGGTCCTCCATCAAGATGGTTATGTCTCTCTCAGGGCATTTCTCCAGGATGGAATCTGTAGTAAAACTGTTTTTTCCTCTTCTTTGCTGTCATTTGTAGGTGCATAGCAATGGATAACATCCACTTTTTCCTTGGGCAGAAGTTCGTTGTGATGATTCTGGGACTATGGGCTTCGCATCCAATTAGAGCTTTGTTGGCTGATGGCGTTAGCATCAGTGGTACTCGCGGAGTCTTTGGGGCATTCCCTTCCTTGTGTCCAGAATACAGCAGCATTCCCCCTGAAGCCAGTCTTTCCTGTCTGGTCTGTGTCCATCTGGCCTTGCTGAAGCCAAGCAGGGCAAAGTTGTAGCCTTTCATCTCTGCTGCCACTTGAGCCTTCTTGCCTCTCTCATATATGGTCCTCATGTTCCATGTCCTGTTGGTGATGGCCTTGGTCGAAAGCAGGTGGTTTGGCTTTGTGACTTCCAAAGATCTGTGCCTTTTACCACAAGGCCTCCCAGATCTCTGTGAAGAGGATTCCTCTCTCTCCCAGTCTGGGATGTTTTTTGGTCTTTTTGACATTTCTGTAGCTAGGATTTTTATATGGTGGGGTCGCTAGTCAGTCGCACAGCCCTCCTTCTTTTGCAGCTGGGCTTGGGATTGGCCATGGCTGAGTTGTTGCGCATGACAGCTGTTCCCGAATTTCAGCTGAGATTCATGTAGCAATGTATGCTTGTTCATAAATGACTCCACTCCAGGCAGTTTAGTGTAGGTTTATTGAAGACGAAAGAAGACTTCATACCATGAGATACAATCAGGATTAAATATGATAGCAACAGCTGCCTAGGTCATGCTTTGCAAACAGACCCTAGAACACTGCAGCATTCTGCAGTCTCAGGAGGACTGCAGTAAGAAATCCAATGATGGGCATCACACAGTACGGACAATCACACAAAGATACCTCACTTTTTCCTTTGGGGTTCTGTTTGTTGCTGCTTTCCAGTGCTTCCTTAAGGGCTTCGTTGTTGAATAAATCTATTACGTACCTCAAATCTCTTTTTGTAACATTTGGTTAAATGTCGCTAGGGACCTCCAGGAGCTCACCATACTGTCCTGTTTGTTTTGCTGGTTTGGCAGTCTCTGAATGCCAGAATACAAGGAGGAGGGAAATGAATCAGAGAAGATGGGAAGATGGATGATTCATGCTGCCTCAACAGCGCCAGCCCTGCAGAGATAGTTTAACTGGATTGTTAGACCTGACAGCCTTAGGGTGGTCATCCCCCAACTTTTTGCCTGCCTCCCTTCACTTTTCTGACACGTTTATTCTGGTTTTAGGACTCTGCGCACTTTACCACTGCTAACCAGTGCTAAAGTGCATAGGCTCTCTCCCTTAAACATGGTAACATTGGTTCATACCCAATTGGCATATTTGATTTACTTGTAAGTCCCTAGTAAAGTGCACTACATGTGCCCAGGGCCTGTAAATTAAATGCTACTAACGGGCCTGTAGCACTGATGACCCACATTAGTAGCCCCTTAGCTGTGTCCCAGGCCTGCAATTGCAAGGCCTGTGTGTGCAGTTTCACTGCCACTTCGACCTGGCATTTAAAAGTACTTGCCAAGCCTTAAACTCCCCTTTTTCTACATGTCACCCCTAAGGTAGGTCCAAGGTAACCCATAGGGCAGGGTGCTATGTAGGTAAAAGGACATGTACATATGTGTTTTATATGCCCTGGTAGTGAAAAACACCTAAATTCGTTTTCCACTACTGTGAAGCGTGCTCTTTTCAAAGACTAGCATTAGGGCTGCCCTCATAAACTTTTGGAGTGGTAGATTCTGATCTGAAAGGGGTAACCAGGTCATATTGTGTATGGCCAGAATGGTAATAGACAATCCTGCTTATTGGTGAGGTTGGATTTTATATTACTATTTTAGAAATGCCACTTTTAGAAAGTGAGCATTTCTCTGCACTTAAAACCACCTGTACCTTACAGCCTGTCTCCAATCAACGTCTGGTCTGTGCTGGTTGACAACTCCCTTGTGCATTTCACCCAGACAACCACAAACACAGGACACTCAGTCACATCTGCATTCATCTGCATACTGAATAGTTCTTCCTGGGCTGGAAGGGTGGAGGGCCTGACACATTTCAAAGGCCAGTGGCCTGCCTTCACAAAAAAGACTGATAACCCCCCTCTGGGACTTTGGAAGACAGGACTGGGCTGAAAGGGGAACTTGTGCACTTCAAAACCACTCTTTGAGGTCTCCCCCACTTCAAAGCCATTTTTAGTATATAAACTTGGTCTCTGACCCCATCAACTCACACTCCTTGACTTGCACTAGAACTCTGTCAGAAGACCTGCCTGGCTGCCCAAATGACTCTCTGGAATGCTTTGCTGAGAAGGACTGCTGCCCTGCTGTTGCCCTGCTGTTGCCCTGTTGCCCTGTTGGTCCCTGACTGTGCTGTGCAAGCCCAAGGGCTTGGATTGAGCTTGCCTCCTGTTCTGCAGTCTCAGGGACAGCAAAGACTTAAACTACTAGCTTTTTGCTAGTACCTGATTCCAGCAACTCCAGAATGACTTCAGCGATGCCAGCGACGCTGTAGCCTCCTCCGAGGACCTTGTGCACGCAATGACCGCAGCCTACAACGCAAGTCTGACGTTGCCGTGACTCCGCTGATGTCACTCAGGGTCATCGTGACATTGTGAAATCGACACATCATGTCCTGACGGACCGGAACCAGCGACCCCGCAGGGTCACAAGAAATCGGCCCATCACGACGACTTATCATCTCCCATTGCACCTGGATGGAACCAACACCTCACCTCCACCTGCTTTGCAGCATGGATTTGAGGCCTCTTTCCTCAGAAGCTGTAAGAGACTGACACCGCACCTACTCCAGTGATACCTCTTTCAGAATCCAGCACTGTTGTGTTCTTTTTTTTCAAAAGGTACTGTACCTGGGGATCTGTGTGACTCTGTGACCAGCACCGGTGTTGTCTGATTGTTGTGAACGATTCTGCCAACGACTCTGGGATAGCCCCAGTCAGAACTATTATGGTTCTAGGCATTATCGTTGGATTTAATCTTTAAAAATGTATAACTGTGCTTGTGTACATTGGATTTTCCTTGTTTCAGCAGTATTTAATTCAGATAAATATTCTCTATTTTTTCGAAACCTGTGTGGTGCCTTTTTGTGGTGTTTTCACTGTGTTATGTTATAAGTTCTACACAAATACTTTACACATTGCCTTCTAAGTTAAGCTTGACTGCTCAGTGCCAAGCTACCGGAGGGTGGACACAGGATAATTTGAATTGTGTTGTGACTTACCCTGACTAGGATTGTGGTCCTTACTTGGACAATGGTATATACCTATGCCAACTAGAGACCCCCATTTCTAACATTGGTGATCAGCGGTGAGGATAGGACTTGTGTTTGTGCAGTGCCATACAATAGCTACGTGTACACTACCTACCCACAGTCAAAGAACAATTTGATTTGTGTCTTTTTTGCTGCATTTTTCCCTGCTTGACATTCTTTGATCAGCTCCAATACAATATGTCTCTGGCTGGGTCCACAAGTGGAGCTGGAGAGTTTGACCTAGCTAAGCTGAAGGGATACACCAATAACCAGCTGAAGGGCTTTTGCAAGTGGATGGGGACCTACCCTTACCCTGACTAGGATTGTGGTCCTTACTTAGACAAGGGTGTATACCTCTGCCAACTAGAGACCCCATTTCTAACATGGATCTTTCAAGACCGTGTATTTTCAATGGCATCATCAGATATCGGATGAGTTTTGGTGTGGTAACCTCTTTAACCAAAACAGTTGTTGCTTGGCAATATGCTGTTACATCCATTGTTGAATGCATCTCTTCTTACTTAATCTTGAATATGAATCTTTGTAACATTAATATAGAAGGACAAAAATAAAATACATTCTTCTTCCCACATGTGCGGCTCCCTTTTATAATAAAGATTTTATTTAATCTAAAGTTAGTGGTGCTTTAAATGTAATAGACTGCCCATATCCAAAATGGACTTTTCCGACCTGCTTGGAATGAAATGCCTGCCCTTTTTTGATTTATCAGATTTGCCTGGTCCCTACAACAAATATATTGCTGAACCATTTCAATTTCTTTAACTGACACCTCCAATGGACAAATAGAATGTTTGATTGTATGATGTCATCATACTTGTGAAGTTCCTTCTAACACAACCATTGCTTTATGATGTTCTCTGCCACATTCCAATTATAACATGTCAGAGAGACTCAAAGTAATGATGACATGAGGCAGTAAGCAGTAGTGGGGAGCTTCATGAGAGTCAAAAGGCAAAATGGATTGTAATCATCATGAGATGTCAGTATACTGACGAATCTTCTGCATGTCTCTTCCTTTTAAGTATGATGGAAATTGGCAATTTTCGTTTTCTTAGGTATGTAATTCTGACTTACATTTACATTTAAGTACTTTAAAAGAGCTGCCTATAATACATTGCAGTTTATAATTAGTGTGGTATTCTGTATTATGATTCTGTATGATGCACAGACATTCTGTAACGTTGATATATTCTGTAATCTTGTCATGTTCCACGGGGTGCGTCTTCCAAGGATGGTTGTCTGTTAGGCAGTTATGTTGGAATTGAAGAGCTGGAAGGACACTGGTTGATGGGTTCTGCTCTTTGGCTGGTTCTTCAAATAAAGTGTATTCTTTCTACATCCACCTGCCTCGATTATTTGGGAACCGCTTCTCCCTTTTCCTAAATCTAACTATAATTTTATGTTCCAGATGATTTCATTAAATGTTTTATATCCATGTAGACTCGCATATTGAACTAGGTGTGGATTTTATGATCCAGTTAAATTACAAAGATTTCCCTAATGACCATGTAAATCACTATGAGTAGTTCACTGTAGTTCACATCATTCTTGCAAACATGAATCAGGGGCCTACCTTTCTCAGTACAAAAATCTTCTAGTAGTTCCAATGTATTCTTTTTCAACACCAGTCTAGAAAGTTTGTTTCATACTTCAACTCACGCACCCTCGGTTGCACCAGATATTTTCTCCTTACTCTTTATGAAGGCTGTTATCTCCCTGGTAGAGTATTTGATGTCACTAATGCACCAGCCTATAGATAGCTTTATGATAATTTTTCTTTTCTACCATCTCTCAGTATTGTGGTTACCTTTTGTCCTTTTATCATGCAGATCTGTCTTGGTGTATTATTGTACAAAATGACAGGCTCCATTTATTGAGTGAACTGACAAAAATAATTTTGCATATAAAATTCTTAAATATCACTTACATCTTGCCTCTTATCAGCTACCTTCCAGGGTAGTGCACATAAATGAGAGATGTGTTTTAAAAAAAAAAAGACTTGGAAAGTTTTTGTGATTACCTTGTTTTAGGGTTTCAGGTTCAGGATGTTTTAGGTTGGGGTGTCTCTTGTCTGTTTAGCAAGAGTTCTTTGTGTAGTATATAGCGATGTGGCTCACGCGACTGTATGATTGTGAGCCTGAGTCACACCGCAGCATGTTGATGTTCTATCGATATTCAAAAGTGTTGTATGTATTCAAATGTAAGGCCTGGGCTGGCTGTGAATGGCTGGTGAAGATTCCAGCTGACATGAGTCAGGGGATCTGAGCCAGCTGGTCGCTGCCCATCATCGGTGAAGTTCTCCATGTATAAAGTTATTGCACTCATACAACCGGCTCCATCTGTACTTACCACATTTGGCGACGATCCATCGTCACCCACCAACAGTTCTCAGCCCCCGAGTTTAATTTTTCATGATTTTGGTAGCTTGCGATTGCATCGCTTTGCTTTTCCTCGCAGCTTAGAGTTACTGTGCCTGCTAAACTGGATTTTGCCCTTCGTCATGTCTGCTTGGACAAGGCCCATCTGTGCACCCCAGCGACCCCTGTGGCAAGATTTGGAGAGCACCTCCCGAACCCCTGGGGCAGGTTTTAGCAAAGGTATTGGTTACATAGCAAAAGTCTCCATGGACACTGCAGGCAACGCGGTGATGTCAAATGTGGTAGCCATCTTTGAGCGGCCTATTTCAAACACTTTGCTATGTTTCACGCTGCTGATCATACACTTGAAGACATTTTGGAGATCCATCGATGCACAGTGCTGTAGGCATCTGGATTCAGCACCTGTACGGTGATTCATCATGGCACTCTGGTGATGTTAGTTTCAGTTTTGCCTACCACAGGTACTTTGTCAATGTTGTGACTTGTTTGTATTATTTTACTTTCCTTCTGCAGTTCAGTTCTCTGTATTACACAGAGGTGATCTTCATAGCTACACATACTTTTACCTACGATTTTTAATTCTATAACCACAGTTTTACATGGAAGTTTCTTGCTAAGAGTGTTCCTAATTCGTATTGTCATAATTTTACCACAGTTTTATGCAAAATACCTTTTCTGCCTTTTACTTTACTATGTGCACACCACAACAAGATACTCACCCTCCTCCATTTTTGTCTCAACAAGGCATACCTACCTTAAAGTGGGCACATTGATTTCATTTGTTTGAAAATTACCTAGTGGCAATTGATGCAGGCAATTAAAATCCTGAAGGTAAGTTCCCACTTTTGTATGGTAGTCTGGATCTCACAGCTCAGCAAGTTTTTGACAATTTGCCACATGTAACAAGGCCCCATGGCGAATCTGGGGATGATCCATAGAATGTATACTTAGAAGCCATTGAAAGGTTACGTAAACAATTTGCTGAGGGTCCCAGCATAATTTTGGAATAACACAATTTCATCAAAAGCAATCAACTTGAAAAAGGAGTTGAGTATGAAGTTGCACTCAGGACTTTGGCAGCCACGTGTGAATTTAGTCCCAACTTGACCAGTGCATCTTTAATTGTGCTTCCAGGAAGATTCAGGGACTGCTACTCAGTTGTCACAACCCCACCCTTAATGAAGATTTAGATCGGGCCAAGAGCATAGAAAGATCATTAATATCCTCAAAAGTTTTAAATCCTTCGCCTCAAGTCAATTTGGTGTCAAACACAGTTCTCGAACAAGCATATGATACTTTGTGCGCATTTCTCAGTAAATGAAAGCCTTTGGCACAGAGAGTATATACAAAGAAGTCTTTGACATGCTGTTACCAGTGCGGATCCAAGAACCATGTTAGCAGCGTCACTGGTTGTCCCACAGAGGGCAAATGTTGCATGCCTTGAGAAAAATTAGGGCACTTCCAAGTGAAATGCAGGAGTAGCAAAACCCCTGTGCGTGTCAGTTACATTGAGGTGAATGTAGACTCCTGCCCAGATTCCATCAGCAGTGTATTTTTGACCACTGGTTGCAATATGGTGTGCACCTCTGTTAAATGTCCTACTTGTGATGCTTTAATTGATGACTTTTCTTTACAGGTCATGGCGGACTCTGATTCGCCAATTAATATCCTCAGTGAAACTACTTTCTATAATAAATGGGGTTCAGAAAAAGTACTTTCTACACCTAATATTAATCCTAATGCATTTGGCGACAAACCTATTTACATGTTATGTTTCTTCAGAGCAAAAATACAATGTCTGGGTGGGGAAACAATTACCAAAATGTACATTGCCCTCAAAGGTAAGAACATCCTGGGCTGACAGGACCTAGCCAAAATGGGTCTATACCTAGTTCCTGGTTCAGACACTCCAGTAATGGTTGGTGACATGACTCAGAAATCAATATGTGGTCTTGAGGAACCACTTGACGCAATTCTGGATAAGTATAAGGAGCTCTTCAGTGAACAGGTTGGGACCGTCGATGATTTTGTCCTCCACATCAGATTCAAAGCTCATGCCAAACCATTTGTTCACAAGGAAAAACAGATTCCTTTTCCTGTCAGGGAAGAGTTTAAACAGATACTAAAGGGCCTATGCATCCAAGGCATCATAGAACCTGCAGAGTCACCCTAGTGGGTAGCTCGGATTGCAGTCGCACGGAAAACATCAGGTGAGATCCAGCTCTCTGCTGACGTATGAACCTTGATTGCTAATAGTTTAGTAGACTGCCACCCTTTATCTAGAATCCAGGAAATGCTGGCTAACTTAAGCACTGCTAAGTGGTTCTCGATCATTGATTTGAAATCGGCCTAGAATCAGATTGCTTTAGTTGAAGCCTCTCCTCTCATCTAATGGATGTTTTGTTTGCTAATATAACAGGGGTCCAAGCCTAACAGGACAACATACTAGTCTTTGCAGATTCTCTAGAAGAACATGATATCCTTCTCGACAAGGTGTTGTCCATCCTAATGCAGAGGGGCATGACAGTCAGGAAGGATAAATGTAGGTTTGCCACCAAAGAGTTGGAATATTTGGGTCAATCTATATCAGAATCTGGTATCAAACCCAAATTTTCTTTGGTAAAGGCCATTAAGGATGCAAGGGCACCTACAGACCGTGATGCGCTTCGTTCATGCTTAGGTCTTGCTGAATATTACACAAGGTTTGTTTCGGGGTATGCTCTAGTGTTGGAACTTCTCAGGTCTTTACTTAGGGGAAACCCCTTTAAAAAGGTAAAAGATATCATTCTGGAAGCACCAGCACAGTCTACATTTAGGGAAGACTGCACCCTTGTAATCACGGTGGATGCCAGTCTTCAAGGCTAGGTGCTGTTTTGAGCCAAAAGGTGGGAGGTAAAGAAGAAACCATTGTGTTTGCTTCTAGATCACTCAGAAACTTGGAGAAACAGTAGAGTACTATAGAACAAGAGGTACTGACATGCATCTGGGCAGTTTGAAAGCTCAAGATGTACGTCTGAGGCAGGTGGTTTTAACTTCATACTGATCATAAACCTTTAGTTTTTATCTTTACTGGGACATTCACAACAACGTGTCAGCTAGATTCACCAGACTTGTCAAAACTACATGAGTACACCTCCACTATTAGCCATGTCTCTGATGGTAAAAGTTTCTGAGCAGACTGCCTTTCCCGGGTTCCATTGCCAGAATTTGATGAGGAGAATGACGATGACATAGAATGTGTTCCTCCCATTGATGCTACTCACGCTTTGCAAAATGGTGATTCCTTATTTACTGCTAAGTGGCTAAAAGCATGTCAGGAGAATGATGTAGTGAAACAAGTTGACACATAAATTGTTAAAGGTTGGCCTGTTAGATGTTTACAGAGGAATCCAAAAACATATGCACAGGTAGCCAGTGAGCTCTCTTTTGAGAGGTGATTTTCATAAATTTCAAAGCACTTCAGGGGCATCTTGGCACCACTAAGACATGCATGTGCATCAATGAATACTACTGGTGGCCTGCCTTAGATAGGCAGGTGAAGTTGACAGAGATCAAGTGTCCTGAGTGTTTACTTTCAGGCAAATATTGGAAATTAAATAAAGCACCTTTGCATCCGGTTACATTTCCTAACTCACCTTGGGACAAATTAGGTCTTGACTTCCCAGGACCTTATGTTAGCTTACCAGGGGTAATGCGGTATGCCATTCTTTTGGTTGATTATTTTTCAAAGTGTTTATGTTTTTCTTTCGTGAAGTCTTCCTCTACTGACACCGCTATTAAATTCTTGGAGCAGGTATTCTCAATAGAAGGGTCTCCCAGATCTTTAGTTACTGACACTGGGTCACATTTTGTGTCAGAGCAAATGCTCCAATTTTTGGCCAGACATGATAAGAATCACTTACTGGTTGCCCTCTACTAACCATCATCCATTGATTTGGTGGAGAGAGGGAAGGTGAGTGAACGGCCATTGTGGCTGGTTTGGATGTGAAACAGTTTCTAAAGCAGAAAGTCTGGGAGTACAACACTACACCACATTGCACCACAGGAGTTACTCCATTCCTAATGTTGAGAGGGAGGGAAGTTCGTTCTGCTTTGTTCCCAACCTGGTTGATAGACCAACAGCCCATCAATGATACTGATGCTAGTTTGATGGTTAAGGAGAAGGTTATCCCAAGGGTTGAGGTGAAACAGGCCAAAATGGCACAGGGTGGGAATCACTCACAGCCCTGACACTTACCCCAAGGTTGGATTTTATGCCCTGATTAGAAACCCCGTCCTAGTGAAGAAAGGGGAGTCAGTTTTGTCTTTCCCAACTAAAGTGTCTAGGGTCAGTAAAGGTTCAGTTTTGTTACAAAACAAAGGCTGGAGCAATGTAAGGAATCAAGTGAGGCTCTCTCATCAGAAGGCCAATATCATTAATCAGAAGAAAGGTTCTGGCCTAGATTTGTTGGTGGAGGAACAGCTGTGAAGAGCAGCTGGTGAAGAGCGGGGTTGTTTCTTCTTTGTTTGGTTGCTGTTTGGATACATAAAAACTGGATCATTTGAATTGTGTCTGTTCCACACTACAACAAGCCATTTAAAAGTGTATGCTGCATTCATAAGGCAATCCCCCAAAGTACACCCATATATCTGATCTTAGAGACAGATTTAGGAGAACACACACTACTCAACAAAAGTATTCTACAGTCTGAAACTCCGAGCTTTAGGAGATTAATAACACCCTTCTAAGGCTGTGCACCCAAGATCTGATTTCACTTCCCATCCAGCAACACCAGATCCCCGATCCCCACCTCCAGAAAGTATCTGAAGATGATTTTGTTTACCAAGTATTCAATAGAGAAACACTAGACCAGATGCTTCCATAACCTTAACCTGTGATATCTACCCTTCTGCAAGAATCGAAACTAGGCACAGAAACAAACCCTACCTTAAGCGCATCAAGCTGGGTGGTATGTGTTTGATGAATTCTGTATTTGTGAAAAATGTCCGACTTGCTGATTATTTGCTGTAATATTTAGCGAGTAATTGACAGTGTATAACATGCTTTTTGGCCATTAATGACTCTGTCCAAACGAATGTACAGTCCTCCGACGCCATATTCGAGCTACATTTGTGTTCTCTGAAATTTCAAATAAATGAATACAGAAAATAATTTTGAATGTTTATCGATACACCAATCAACCTGCAGCCCATTTACAAGAGTTTAGCCTCAGATTCAAGGGCCATGCAAAACATGGCAGTGTAAATGTTTTGAATGGGGAACAGGCACTATTTGACTTTTAATTTTTCAGAGAAACAAAAAATGGAGAATCCGGTGAGATCACTTTCATTTGGAACTCCTGATCGGAAAATGATTGCCAGACATTTACTTTGAATGAAAATGTTCAAGCATAGTGTTATTTGCATGAATTTCAACGAATTTGTTGAAAGCTCAGTTTTAGCCCACCTACAGAAACGCGTTTTTTTTTTTTTTTAAACATCTTTTGTTTGCTCTTCCAACTGACAGTTTGTAATAAGGAACTTTAGCAATGATAGTTTATTATGCGCTATAGACATGCTCATGTCGAGCCCTTTGTCGTCATTTGTCAAGGGCCATCCATCCACTCGTTTTTTCAATATAATATTAGATTTCCAGCGATATACACTCACTGGGGAGTTCGGTTTGTTCAAGTATCTTTAGAGTTTTGGAATCGCTGTCCTTGAGTGTGTGTGTGGGTGGGGGCGGGGGGGGGGGTGGGGTGTTGGGAGTCGAGGACGTTGCATTTCATTACTAACGTTGTGTTGCTACCTTGACTAATTTGCTGTGCTGCTTTTCAGGTTTTGTATTATAATTTTTACAGCCTTGAAGTGAAGGTTTCTATTGAATATAAAGATTTAATAATCTATTTATTAATTGTATTTGCTAGCATACCAAACAGTGGGCATGCTGTCACAGAGATGGAAGTGATGAGGGGGGGAGCCAGTTGAGTTCATAAAAGGGGGTCATCGCTTATAGAAGATTATTATTATTTTTTTAATAATATAAATGCTTGACAGCAAGACATGGACACTTGGGGGCCTATTTACGAGTTGCATCGTGCAAGAGCGATGCACACCATAAGTCAGATTTATGAAGCCATGCAAAGCCACTTTGCGTGGCCTTGAGTGGCTTCATAAATCTGGAGTAGGCAACGCTGCGAAAAATTGCTCCTTTGCCCCACTCTGCCCTTGGAAAGTGTTCCATGGGCACTGGGTGGGTGTTCCACTAAACTCCCATGGTTTTTGACTCAGTCCCAGATTTACCAGAACTGGTAAACGTAGGAAAGCACCAAAAAGATACACCTTTCCAAGAGAGACGTAACAAGGAGAATGTTTTTATTTCTCCTTGTTACTTCCTCTTTCTATTCTACTTCCGCTTTCTATGTGTGCTGCATTGTGAAAGAGGAATATGCCCCTCAGGATTGTTTTTGTGCAGGAAGGTGTCCCTTCCTGCATGCAACTAAGGCACCCTTGTACCATGGTGCAGGGTGCCTGCGTTCACCCTAGGCTGCCAAAATGGTGGCAGAGCATAGGAATAGGCAGGAATGGGTTGTATAGCCATAAACTGTGACTTGCTGTGCTGCAATACGTGACTTTTTCATAAATAGGCCCCTTTATTTTTAAGTAACTAGGAGCAGGTTAAAAGACAATTCTGTGGACCAAGCATAAAGCCTTAAAGGGACTCCATGGTTTGCTGGGTGGCCATTGTAGTTCTTGGAGATTAAATGTAATTGGGCTGTAGGCAGATAGATTGAAAATCAGCCTAACTGTCAAGTTTAGGATGATCAAAATGCAGTGTGAAAGTTATACTAGAAGACCTAGGCAGAGGGAGTTGCTGTAATAAATGTGGGATGTCAATCAATGAACAGCTGTTTAATGGGTGCTAGTGCGCTGGGATCTTGGTTTAAAAATTGGTTTACAAGATAAAGCTTAGCAACTCATCACAGCGAATTCCCTGTTTTCTGGGCCATATAGATCTTAGATATTAAATTAACCGGGAGCTGTACCATCAATTAATTTATCATTAGTTTCAATTTTTTCTCAGTCAATAATGAGAATTGATGTAAGTTTAAAAGCTTTATTCATCAAATCTTTTAGTAGCTCATCTTTATTGAGTCAGTATCAAAATTCATCAACTTCAATCATCAGTTTAGTTAATGATCGAAAATAAGCAATCTGTAATTAAAAATCAGTGCATAAAGCAATTTCCATAAAGGAAAGAATCTGCATCTTAAGAATGAGGATGGTTAGACATTAAGGGAAAAGGTGTCAGTCAGAACCCATAAAGAACTACAATTGGAGAGATCAAAGCATAAAGCTTCAGAGTCAATTATCAGAATCAATCAAAGCTTAACTTCCCATAAAGAGATGTTCAAGAAACTCAGTAGAGTCTCAGCTTGAGCAGTATAGATTTCGGCAGGGGAAAATGGCTCCCAACAATCTCCCTCAAGATTCCTTTTCTCAACATGTCTTCAATTATTGGTGTTATTCCTACCACTGTCTCTGGGGGTCAAATTGTACAATAGAGTTCTTGGAAAAAAAATGCGCTTGACTTCACTGTAATGCAGACTGGTTCTATACTTTAGATTGGTCCAAAGACTTTCCTTGTTAGATCCCATACTTCTGGGTTCACAATCTCTCTCAAATCAGGGGGCAACTCGTCTGCTGTTCTCACGTGGTACAGTCCTACAGTTTCCTGTCTGGCCAACTTAATTGTGATAACATCATCATAATGTGTTTGAAACTCGACACCATAGGGTGTACAGTAAATTGTGCAGTTTAATGTGCACAAACAAATTCCTTCGTAACAGGTTCACAGGACTTGAATCACACACCATGAACCTATTTTTATCTTCAAAAGACCTGTTTTTACCGGGACTTCTTCTGAAACTGTATTTGTGATCTGTTTATTTTTAACTCTTACAACTTGGATCTTCTTTCCGGAGACAAGACTAGGTCTAGGACTTCAGCTGTTCTAACAATTGACTGGGTAGCTCTTGTGTCAATAAGAAATGACACTTGGTGGTCATTCACTTCATCTTGTACAAATGATCCACTCTGGTCTACCTTTAAAACTGCACCAAGTATGCAATCTTCTTCCCCTCCTTGGGAACTGTCTCTGCGAATTGTCAGAGTCAAAGATCTCGCTGTCCAACATAGAGAATTTATGGTTTCTGGTTCTGCTTCTGGAATGGATTTGTGTTTGTTCTGGGCAGCTGAATCATAATAAATTTGCGGTTACCCATATTTTGTGAAGTCATTGTGGCTTATGGGACGTGCATTATTGGAACCTGTGTCTGCACTGGCATTTGCGTTTGTGGAATGGGTATATTCTGCATCTAATTTTCTCCTCACATTTGGTTATTACCATTCATTCTATCTGGCTTCAGCTTGTACTGCCTCTTCCAATGTCCAATCTTGTTACAAAAATCACAAGGAGTCGTTTTCTTCAATGTTGGAACATCTACACCAGTATTTGGATCAACGGGAAATCCTCAACCTCTACCTAGGGGAACCATCATACCTCCATGAACACCCAGACCTCCAGCTTGAAAACCAACACTTTGCATTCCACCAGGATCCCCTGAAAGCGACTGATTCTGAAAAACGTATTTCCAGACTTCAGTTAAGCCAACATGAATTTCTTCTTAAATTTCTTCTGCTCCATTTCCAGTTCATCACTACAATATTTTGTATATCTCAGGATCTCATCTTTTTTTTTTGTCTACCAGCAAAGTACACTCTGTTGTATATGCAGACTAAACTCTGGTCTCAACCTAAAAACAAACTATGACACAAAAGAATCCCATGTCACTCTGATCGTGATGTGATTGTCCACCATATTGCTGAAGTGCCTGCAACAACCACTCATAATATTCATGCACTGCCTCTTTCGGCTCTTTTCACATAATCAAGATCTTTTGGAGGAGCCATGCCTTTCATAAAAGTAATCACCTCATTGTATTTGTTCATTACTACAGGAGATGGTCCATTAGTGTGTGCATCTCTTGGTGGCTCTGTATGCGACCACTGTACAGCAATCTTACACTCTGCCCAAAAATCACATAAATCATTTGGAACCACAATATCAAAGAATGTATTCAAATCAGTCCACAGCACTTTAGAGATCTGAACAAAATTGTTGACTTGTGTGTACCACTGCATAGGATTCTCCCTCCATTTTTTTTTTTTGTAAATTTGTAAATGCTGCAAGATTGCTCCTATTTCATTTGGTGGCAGCAGTGGGATACAAGTCCACACAAAAAGTACACCCTCAGCAGCGCGGGGGCGGCCGGGTGCAGTGTGCAAACTAGCATCGGGTTTCCAATGGGAGTCAATGGGAGACCAAGGGGTCTCTTCAGCGGTGCAGGCAGGCAAGAGGGGGGCTCCTCGGGGTAGCCACCACCTGGGCAAGGGAGAGGGCCTCCTGGGGGTCACTCCTGCACTGGAGTTCCGATCCTTCAGGTGCTGGGGGCAGCGGGTGCAGGGTCTTTTCCAGCCATTGGGATTTCAGAGTCAGGCAGTCGCGGTCAGGGGGAGCCTCGGGATTCCCTCTGCAAGCGTCGCTGTGGGAGCTCACGGGGGACAACTTTGGTTACTCACAGTCTTGGAGTCGCCGGAGGGTCCTCCCTGTAGCGTTGTTTCTCCACCAGTCGAGTCAGGGTCGCCGGGTGCAGTGTTGCAAGTCTCACGCTTCTTGCGGGGATTGCAGGGGTCTTTAAATCTGCTCCTCTGAAACAAAGTTGCAGTCTTTTTGGAACAGGGCCGCTGTCCTCTGGAGTTTCTTGTTCCTCTTGAAGCAGGGCAGTCCTCTGAGGATTCAGAGGTCGCTGGTCCTGGGGAAAGCGTCGCTGGAGCAGGTTTCTTTAGAAGGCAGGAGACAGGCCGGTGGGTCTGGGGCCAAAGCAGTTGGTGTCTTCTTTTCTTCTTCTGCAGGGGTCTTTCAGCTCAGCAGTCCTCTTCTTCTTGTAGTTGCAGGAATCTGTTTTCCTAGGTTCAGGGGAACCCTTAAATACTAAATTTAAGGGCGTGTTTAGGTCTGGGGGGCTAGTAGCCAATGGCTACTAGCCCTGAGGGTGGGTACACCCTCTTTGTGCCTCCTCCCAAGGGGAGGGGGTCACAATCCTATCCCTATTGGGGGAATCCTCCATCTGCAAGATGGAGGATTTCTAAAAGTTAGAGTCACTTCAGCTCAGGACACCTTAGGGGCTGTCCTGACTGGCCAGTGACTCCTCCTTGTTATTCTCATTATTTCCTCCGGCCTTGCCGCCAAAAGTGGGGCCGTGGCCGAAGGGGGCGGGCAACTCCACTAGCTGGAGTGTCCTGTGGTGCTGGAACAAAGGGGGTGAGCCTTTGAGGCTCACCGCCAGGTGTTACAGCTCCTGCCTAGGGGAGGTGTTAGCATCTCCACCCAGTGCAGGCTTTGTTACTGGCCTCAGAGTGACAAAGGCACTCTCCCCATGGGGCCAGCAACATGTCTCTAGTGTGGCAGGCTGCTAAAACCAGTCAGCCTACACAGGTAGTCGGTTAAGGTTTCAGGGGGCACCTCTAAGGTGCCCTCTGGGGTGTATTTCACAATAAAATGTACACTGGCATCAGTGTGCATTTATTGTGCTGAGAAGTTTGATACCAAACTTCCCAGTTTTCAGTGTAGCCATTATGGTGCTGTGGAGTTCGTGTTTGACAGACTCCTAGACCATATACTCTTATAGCTACCCTGCACTTACAATGTCTAAGGTTTGGCTTAGACACTGTAGGGGCACAGTGCTCATGCACTGGTGCCCTCACCTATGGTATAGTGCACCCTGCCTTAGGGCTGTAAGGCCTGCTAGAGGGGTGACTTATCTATACTGCATAGGCAGTGTGAGGTTGGCATGGCACCCTGAGGGGAGTGCCATGTCGACTTACTCGTTTTGTCCTCACCAGCACACACAAGCTGGTAAGCAGTGTGTCTGTGCTGAGTGAGGGGTCCCCAGGGTGGCATAAGATATGCTGCAGCCCTTGGAGACCTTCCCTGGCATCAGGGCCCTTGGTACCAGGGGTACCAGTTACAAGGGACTTACCTGGATGCCAGGGTGTGCCAATTGTGGATACAAAAGTACAGGTTAGGGAAAGAACACTGGTGCTGGGGCCTGGTTAGCAGGCCTCAGCACACTTTCAATTCAAAACATAGCATCAGCAAAGGCAAAAAGTCAGGGGGTAACCATGCCAAGGAGGCATTTCCTTACACAACCCCCCCCCCCCAAACGAAAGAGGATGAGACTAACCTTTCCCAAGAGAGTCTTCATTTTCTAAGTGGAAGAACCTGGAAAGGCCATCTGCATTGGCATGGGCAGTCCCAGGTCTGTGTTCCACTATAAAGTCCATTCCCTGTAGGGAGATGGACCACCTCAACAGTTTTGGATTTTCACCTTTCATTTGCATCAGCCATCTTAGAGGTCTGTGGTCAGTTTGAACTACAAAGTGAGTACCAAAGAGGTATGGTCTCAGCTTCTTCAGGGACCAAACCACAGCAAAGGCCTCCCTCTCAATGGCACTCCAACGCTGCTCCCTGGGGAGTAACCTCCTGCTAATGAAAGCAACAGGCTGGTCAAGGCCGTCATCATTTGTTTGGGACAAAACTGCCCCTATCCCATGTTCAGAGGCATCTGTCTGCACAATGAACTGCTTGGAGTAATCTGGAGCTTTTAGAACTGGTGCTGTGCACATTGCTTGTTTCAGGGTGTCAAAGGCCTGTTGGCATTCTACAGTCCAGTTTACCTTCTTGGGCATTTTCTTGGAGGTGAGTTCTGTGAGGGCTGTCACAATGGATCCATATCAATTCACAAACCTCCTATAGTACCCAGTCAAGCCAAGGAATGCCCTGACTTGAATCTGGGTTTTTGGAGCTGCTCAGTCCAGAATAGTCAGGATCTTAGGCTGCAGTGGCTGAACTTGGCCTCCACTTACAAGGTGTCCCAAGTAAACCACAGTTCCCTGCCCTATCTGGCATTTGGATGCCTTGATAGAGAGGCCTGCTGATTGCAGAGCCTTCAAAACCTTCTTCAGGTGGACCAGGTGATCCTGCCAGTTGGAGCTAAAGACAGCAATATCATCAAGATAAGCTGCACTAAAGGACTCCAAGCCAGCAAGGACTTGATTCACCAACCTTTGGAAGGTGGCAGGGGCATTCTTAAACCAAAGGGCATAACAGTGAACTGATAATGCCCATCAGGTGTGGAGAATGCTGTCTTTTCTTTTGCTCCAGGGGCCATTTTGATTTGCCAGTACCCTGCTGTTAAGTCAAAGGTACTTAAGAATTTGGCAGCCCCTAATTTATCAATCAGTTCATCAGCTCTAGCAATGGGATGGGCATCTGTCTTGGTGACAGAATTAAGTCCTCTGTAGTCCACACAAAACCTCATCTCTCTCTTTCCATCTTTGGTGTGAGGTTTGGGGACTAAGACCACTGGGCTAGCCCAGGGGCTGTCAGAGTGCTCAATTACTCCCAATTCCAGCATCTTGTGGACTTCCACCTTGATGCTTTCCTTAACTTGGTCAGACTGTCTGAATATTTTGTTTTTGACAGGCATGCTGTCTCCTGTGTCCACATCATGGGTACACAGGTGTGTCTGACCAGGGGTTAGGGAAAAGAGCTCAGCAAACTGCTGCAGGACCTTCCTACAGTCAGATTGCTGTTGGCTAGAGAGGGTGTCTGAATAGATCACTCCATCCACTGAGCCATCTTTAGGGTCTGATGAGAGGAGATCAGGGAGAGGCTCACTCTCAGCTTCCTGGTCCTCATCTGTTATCATCAACAGATTTACATCAGCCCTGTCATGGAAGAGCTTTAGGCGGTTCACATGGATCACCCTCTTGGGGCTCCTGCTAGTGCCTAGGTCCACCAGGTAGGTGACCTGACTCTTCTTCTCTAGCACTGGGTAAGGGCCACTCCATTTGTCCTGGAGTGCCCTGGGAGCCACAGGCTCCAAAACCCAGACTTTCTGCCCTGGTTGAAATTCAACCATTGCAGCCTTTTGGTCATACCAAAACTTCTGGAGCTGTTGGCTGGCCTCAAGGTTTTTACTTGCCTTTTCCATGTACTCTGCCATTCTTGAGCGAAGGCCAAGTACATAGTCCACTATGTCTCGTTTAGGCTCATGAAGAGGTCTCTCCCAGCCTTCTTTAACAAGAGCAAGTGGTCCCCTTACAGGGTGGCCAAACAGAAGTTCAAAGGGTGAGAACGCTACTCCCTTCTGAGGCACCTCTCTGTAAGCGAAAAGCAGACATGGCAAGAGGACATCCCATCTCCTTTTGAGTTTTTCTGGGAGCCCCATGATCATGCCCTTTAATGTCTTGTTGAATCTCTCAACAAGGCCATTAGTTTGTGGATGATAGGGTGTAGTGAACTTATAAGTCACTCCACACTCATTCCACATGTGTTTCAGGTATGCTGACATGAAGATGGTACCTCTGTCAGACACCACCTCCTTAGGGAAGCCCACTCTGGTAAAGATACCAATGAGGGCCTTGGCTACTGCAGGGGCAGTAGTCAACCTAAGGGGAATAGCTTCAGGATACCTAGTAGCATGATCCACTACTACTAGGATGTACATATTTCCTGAGGCTGCGGGAGGTTCAAGTGGACCCACTATGTCCACACCCGCTCTTTCAAAGGGGACCCCCACCACTGGAAGTGGAATGAGGGGGGCCTTTGGATGCCCACCTGTCTTACCACTGGCTTGACATGTGGTACAGGAGGCACAAAACTCCTTAACTTTCTGGGACATGTTGTGCCAGTAGAAGTGGTTGACTAACCTCTCCCACGTCTTGGTTTGTCCCAAATGCCCAGCAAGGGGAATATCATGGGCTAAGGTCAGAATAAACTCTCTGAACCACTGAGGCACTACCACTCTCCTAGTGGCACCAGGTTTGGGATCTCCTGCCTCAGTGTACAGGAGTCCATCTTCCCAATAGACCCTATGTGTTCCAGTTTTCTTGCCATTGGACTCTTCAGCAGCTTGCTGCCTAAGGCCTTCAAGAGAGGGACAGGTTTCTTGTCCCTTACACAACTGTTCCCTTGAGGGTCCCCCTGGGCCCAAGAGCTCAACCTGGTAAGGTTCCAGCTCCATAGGCTCAGTTCCCTCAGAGGGCAGAACTTCTTCCTGAGAAAAGAGGTTCTCTTTTTGTTGTTGTGTTGCAGCTGGTTTCCCAGCTGGCTTTCCTTTTCTCTTGGTAGGCTGGGCCCTTTTTCCAGACTCCAGCTCTACTTTTTCACCCTGTGCCTTGCACTGTGCCCTTGTCTTGACACACACCAGTTCAGGGATACCCAGCATGGCTGCATGGGTTTTCAGTTCTACCTCAGCCAGTGCTGAGGACTCCAGGTCATTTCCAAGCAAACAGTCTACTGGGATATTTGAGGAGACTACCACCTGTTTCAGGCCATTGACCCCTCCCCACTCTAAAGTTACCATTGCCATGGGATGTACTTTAGTTTGATTGTCAGCATTGGTGACTGGATAAGTTTGTCCAGCCAGGTATTGGCCAGGGGAAACCAGTTTCTCTGTCACCATAGTGACACTGGCACCTGTATCCCTCAGGCCTTCTACACTTGTCCCATTAATTAAGAGCTGCTGCCTGTATTTTTCGTGTTAGGGGGCCAGGCAGCTAGTGTGGCTAAATCCACCCCACCCTCCGAGGATAATGTAGCTTCAGTGTGACACATGATTTGCTCTGGGCACACTGTTGATCCCACTTGGAGACTAGCCATTCCAGTGTTAGCTGGAGTGGAGTTAGAAGTGGTTGTTTTCTTGGGACAGGCCTTGTCTCCAGTTTGGTGTCCAGGCTGATTACAGCTACGACACCAGGCCTTTTTGGGATCAAAGTTTTTACCCTTGTACCCAAAATTGGTTTGTGAAGAGGCTCTGGGCCCACCCTCCTGTGCCGGTTTTTGGGGGCCTGTAGAAGACTCTTTACTATTTTTGTTTTTGGCTGTCTCACCACCCTTCCCCTGGGGAGGTTTTGTGACCCCTTTCTTTTGGTCACCCCCTGTGGAAGTCTTGGACACCCTAGTCTTGACCCAATGGTCCGCCTTCTTTCCCAATTCTTGGGGAGAAATTGGTCCTAGGTATACCAGATGCTGATGCAGTTTATCATTGAAACAATTACTTAATAGGTGTTCTTTCACAAATAAATTGTACAGCCCATCATAATTACTTACACCACTGCCTTGAATCCAACCATCTAGTGTTTTTACTGAGTCGTCTACAAAGTCAACCCAGGTCTGGCTTGAGGATTTTTGAGCCCCCCTGAATCTAATCCTATACTCCTCAGTGGAGAATCGAAAGCCCTCAATCAGGGTACCCTTCATGATGTCATAAGATTCTGCATCTTTTCCAGAGAGTGTGAGGAGTCTATCCCTACACTTTCCTGTGAACATTTCCCAAAGGAGAGAACCCCAGTGAGATTTGTTCACTTTTCTGGTTACACAAGCCCTCTCAAAAGCTGTGAACCATTTGGTGATGTCATCACCATCTTCATATTTAGTTACAATCCCTTTAGGGATTTTCAACATGTCAGGAGAATCTCTGACCCTATTTAAGTTGCTGCCACCATTGATGGGTCCTAGGCCCATCTCTTGTCTTTCCCTTTCTATGGCTAGGATCTGTCTTTCCAAAGCCAATCTTTTGGCCATCCTGGCTAACTGGATGTCCTCTTCACTGGAGTTATCCTCAGTGATTTCAGAGTTGTTGGTCCCTCCTGTGAGGGAAACAGCATCTCTGACTATTATGTTTGGAGACAGGGCTTGAGAGGCCCTGTTCTCCCTAAATAGGACTGGTAGGGGGGAATTTTCCTCCAAGTCACTATCTTCATCCTCTGTGTTGCCATCCTCAGAGGGGTTGGCTCTTTCAAACTCTGCCAAAAGCTCCTGGAGCTGTAGTTTGGAAGGTCTGGGGCCCATTGTTATTTTCTTTAATTTACAGAGTGACCTTAGCTCCCTCATCTTAAGATGGAGGTAAGGGGTGGTGTTGAGTTCCACCACATTCACATCTGTACTAGACATTATGCTTCTAAAAGTTGGAATACTTTTTAAGAATCTAAAACTAGTTCTAGGTTCTAATTCAAACTTTTACAAAACTTTTAAACTCTAAAAGAAATGCTAACAGGGACTAACACAAGGCCCTAGCAGGACTTTTAAAAATTTAGAAAAATAGCTCAAATTGCAAAAATCAATTTCTAATGACAATTTTTGGAATTTGTTGTGTGATCAGGTATTGGCTGAGTAGTCCAGCAAATGCAAAGTCTTGTACCCCTCCGCTGATCCACCAAAAGAGGAACCCTTGGACTCTGTGCATGCTATTCCTTACTTTGAAATAGCACATACAGAGCCAACTTCCTACAGTACCTCCACCTGGTATTTCTCTGATTGAATAAGCCAGAGCTTCTCCTTCTAGAGGACCTGGCAGTTGCTCACCATTCACTTCAGCCGCCTCTGATTCTTTCTTTTCTTTTGAGGTTTCTTTGCCCATTTGGTCTCTAATTAATCAAAATTGCTCCATTTTCAAATGCATTTCACCAACTCAGTAATGTGTTAATGTATTACCGAAGAACACATTGTCTCAGTAGCTTCATTATCTAATTGTGCCCTGAAGCATTTCTGCAACAGGACACTTTTTGAAAGATCAACTTCATACTTTTTGACCAATTCAGTTAATTTGTCATTTGTAGCCACGGCACGCCTAGTAATATCTTTGCTCAAATAAATCGGATCTTTCTCATGGTATTGATTCACATGTTCAAGATCTAAACATCCTCTAATTACTTTGTCTAATTCTATTTTAATCTCTTGACATTTAATGGTTTTTCCTTCTCTGTTACCTGTGTAGTTTGTAGGAAACCCCCTCTTCAAAAGATAATTTGTCTCACCTTGTGTCAGTGGTGAGAATCCTTCTCTCAATGACTGAATAGTTTGTGGTAGTATCCAAGCAACAATTTGAGACCTCTGCGACTTCGGGATTAACCCTATCGCAGGTGCTCCTTGAACTACAATATTTGGGACAATATTAGTCGAAGCAGTTGCTGTTCGAATCTCCAATAGCTGTGTTGTTAGAACTCTAGTAACAGGTGCTGGTACAATCATAACAGAAGTACCTGGAGGCATCACTGTAAGAAAATTCTCAACAGGCACAGTGTTTGTAATAACAAATTGTACAACAGACTGTATCATTACATGCTGTGCCATTTATAATGGTCTCTCAATTTGAATTGCATTTGGGTCAGCAGGGCTGCAGCCACTGTCGCATTGGATGTTGGAGCACTCACAGTACTTGTAGCAGGGATCACATAAGGTGGTAGACGTGCAGCCACTAATGCATCTAAAATGTCATCATCTGAATCACTTTGTGAGTATGATTTATTTTCATCTGTTTCATTCTTATCTCCCTTGGTATTTGGCTTTTTGAGTTTCTTAGGTCTTTCATTAGTAATTGCTGGGTACAGTCTAGCTCACTCAACTACAGCATTCCTCCATCTCTGCTGTTGTTCATTGCATTGATCATCTGCATAACTACGCACTGCTCTCTTTGCATTATGCATTGTGGTATTCTCCTCTCTCCTTAGCATGAGCAACTTTCTCCCAAGCATTTAATGCTTGAAACTGTGTAGGTGGTGGCTTCTTTTTATAATGATTTTCTCTCAGCAGATCAATAATGCTCAGTTCAAATGTACCCTATCCCAGGAAGCTCAAATGATCTTTTCAGGGATTGTGCACCATTGATGAAGCCACAAACACGCATGTAACCCAACATTTGCCTCCTATAATGTGCTGGTGTTCCCTCGGAAGGTGCCTCTTCACCTTCCTGTACTGAAACTGTCACATGAGCTATCATAATACTTTTAAAAGCTGTAAAACATTTCATGTTTTTTAATTAATTCAACTAACGGCAAACAACGTAATTAAAATCTCCCAACGTTTTGATTCTATTCTATATGGCAGTTTCGTGGCAAGCCAGTCCTCCAATCTCAGTGCAGCTCTGTACACAGTCCATCCAATCACTGCACTGCATTTCACATCAACTGACCAATCCTAGCACAGCACAAATGATGTAACAACTCACTTTATGCAGCAGTACACCCTCCTTTAGAATTTTCTCATACACACATAATGTTACAATTCTACAACTCTAAGTGAATCCAACTTTTCTCAATCAAAAAGAATCTACACACATGCAAATAATCTCGACCCGAGAAAAGTCACTCTAACCAATGCATCTTCACCTTTGCTCATTAGCTTCCACTAGCACTGATCAATATTAGTACAATCTCATCAAATCGTTGCAGTCCCTATCTCAATTGTCAATCAACTGGACTGCATGACTTGCACCACACAACCTTAGCAGGCAAGAAAACCATTGGACAACTCTTATTTATCTATCTCGCAACCATAGACTACTTCTTAGTCAAATAACCTATTCGACCTCTTGACAATAAGCGCGTAAGCATCACCAGTTCATTCAACACACATACATCAATACTTGAACAAAATCTCAGTACCCAAAACAGTTGCAACACATGACCTTATTGGTACTCACACCTCAAATTTTGCAATCTCCTTTGAAACCACACTCCGCCAATCTTCAAGATTCGGGCTTTGGGCTATAAGATATTAGCATCTCTCTAAATCAGGGTAATTAATTACCGCTTCTCTTACTCATAATGTAAACCGTCCTCTTGTTACCAACTTTGCTGGTGCACCGAGATCTCAGTTTAAATATCGGTTAATGATATAAAGCTTACCAAATCATCAGGGAGAAGGCCACACTTTCTGGGCCATATGGATCTTTGACATTAGATAAGATTATCTAGGAACTGTACCATCAATTAATTTTACATTACAGTTTCAATTTTTTTCTCAGTCAATAATGAGAGTTGATGTGAGTTTAAAAGCTTTATTTATAGAATCTTTTAATAGCTCATCTTTATTGAGCTGATATTCAAATGTATCAATATTAATCATCAGTTTAGTCACTGATCGAAAATAAGCAGTCGATAATTAATAATCAATGCAGAAAGAAAGAAACGTTATCCTAAAAATGAGGTTGGTTAGGGGATAAGAGAAGAAGGTGAAAGTCAGAACCCATAAAGAGCTCCAATTACAGAGATCAAAGCATAAAGCATCAGAGTAAAATATCAGATTCAATCAAAGCAGAGCTTCTCATCAAGAGAAGTTCAAGAAATTCAGTAGAGTTTCAGAATGAGCAGCATAGATTCGGGCGGGGAAAGTGGCAAGTGCAATTAACACACACTATTATCGACAGTATAATCTAAGCTTCTTCGTTTTTCAGTCAGCCAATCAGCTTTCCATGTTCTCCTGGGATCAGGATCACTTCTACATCTTCTGACCAGGAATACAATAGTCCATAGACAGCAATGTCAATGGAAATATTTTAATCAAATACATTGTATAGGTTCAGCTTGTTCTTGCCATTCATTTGCCTTTAAGAAATTACATTTTAATGTATAAGCTTCTAAATTAACTCACTAAACTATAGATAGCTTATTCCTTATTCTACATTGTTCTTTGTGTAAATAGAAACATTTGCAGGGTTAAACAACAACACTTTAATTCAACTATTCGGTTTTATGAAAAATATGTCTACGGGAAGGTCAGAAACCATAGCATTTCACATTCTTGATTTAGGTCAGTTTGTCAGAAAATTCTGCTTCAGCTATTCAAGCCTAATATGAGTAACTATGAATGTCTTCATTTCTTTTGCTTTTGAACACACTTTTCTTTTAAGGCTTACATGTTAATTCTTCAAATTATTGCATTAATTTTCTTAACATTAAAAATGCTTTTATAGGCGGAGGGGGGAGGAGTGGAACAATCTCTCTTAGCATTCTAAGGTGGTTCAAACGAGGTCTAACATATGGTTGATCTGGGGGAACAAAAGAGAGGTTCAGATTTCAAGTTTTTTGATGATGGAACCAAGTTTGGAGAACAACAATTTCTGATGGCCTGCATAAGGAGGATGAGAGCTGGGATTGGTGACCAAACAGTATGACCCCCCCCCCCATCTTGCCCCTATTAAACTTGAGGCAATTGTTTAATCCAACTGTTTTTAGGATCTTTGTCCAATAATTTTCTGCTCTATACATTTGCCTAATTCCATAGGAAAGAATGGATGTGTAATACATTGGTCCATGGTTGACATTTTCCGAAAGTCATTTATGCCTGACATGATTGCTGTATGATGTTTTGCATGCTATGTGCCCCATATGCTCTTCTTATTCATGACTTATAAAGTAATCCATTTCTAGTAAAATCATATTACGTATGCCTGATTTTCAGATCTGTTCTTACACTTTATTTTATTGAGTTGTATCGTATGATTTACTATAAGTATCACCTTTTTGGTCAATAAACATACATTCATTCAGTCAATTACTTTTTTTTGTAAATGATCCCCTTATTGACCATTTACCTTATTTTACTTGATACTTAAGCTCACAAGGGGTTATTGGGTTGCCAGTTTCCCTTTTGAATAACTAGCTACCATGAACAAGAGGGCCCATGCCTTTAGCCAGGTGATCCAATCAGAATGAGAAACAACGGTGGATAACTAAAATGCTCGACTGGAGCCTAGCAACTTGTGTGACCGCTGCCAAGCTCTCTTGATGGTGTTCTCTAACTCACTATGTGGAGCCTAACAAAAATCATAAACTCATAAAAGCAGTGTCATTCCGCACCTGCCAATGATGTAGAGTCCAGCACCTCTGCCTAGGTTTTTACAAGGAAAATAATATGAGGGCTGAGCTAGAAACTCAGGTTATTGACATTCAAACAATACAGTATATGAATCTCGGCTAACTTTTTTTAGGTGAGTGCAGAATCCCACCTCTTGGTGTGAGACATAACATTTTATGGGCCTATTTTACTTCTATGCACTTTCCCACATATGACCTTATATTAGCATTTCATGATACATTAGCCACAATTTCTAAATAGTATGGTTAAAATAAGGATATTTCTATACAGTAATTTGTAAAATAGTTCCAATATACCCTGTCTAGCCAAGAAGTTTAATATTTGAGTTCATCTACATATCCAAATGAATACCAGATGACTGTGTAATTGGACCTTCTATTCAGTTGACTAGGTTATTTGCTCAGACACTAGTATATTCTGTATTCAAAATGCTGATGCAATGGGGAAATATTATGCTAATATTACTTAAGTTATGAGAAAATTCAGATATCAAAGATGCTAGATATTTTTCACTGAGGTAGTTGGGAGGGTAGCCAGTGGAAAATGTTGCTAACTCTTTAAGGAATTAGGCCATATCTTTCCAGAAGGTTAATATTTCTGGTCAGCACTAGAAGATGTGCAGTAGAGTTCCATGGTCTCAAACTCTCTCCAGTAGTCCTTCAAAAAACAAGAAAAGACTGACTTCATTTTTCAATGGAGCAAAATGCTGTCTATATATCATATATATTTTATGCACCCACCATTAATTGTATGTACATGCAGAAGATAACCATTATCCTAGTGCCATTCTCTTAACGTATCATAAATGCAGCTTTTCCTGGTATTTTAAAACAGCTGTGTGGTAATCATATTTCGTATCTGGACGCCTATGTCTGCCCTATATTTTAGAATCAGAATTTAAGTTTTTAAATAAAGTGGTGAGGTGACTTAGCGTGGGCTACATTCAAATGTTGTCTCTATTATTGAATGGGGAATAACCAGCTCTGATGAATGGCATGGGGGACCCTGGGACACTGCCCAGAAACTAGTGCACCTATCTCAAAAGAATGTGGGTAATATTTAGTGCACTGTTGGGATACCTTGTGTGCTTGCATTAAATGCCACTTTTGTCACAAAAGCTAGTATTTGGGTGGACCAATAACTTACTGTGGTTACTGTTCATGAGTTGAGTCTTCCGTCTTTGTATGCCTTGCACATCCCTCCCCCTGAGAAGCCTTTGAATACTCGACCTGCACTACCACTGACAGTCAAGTGCTGAAGGGTATTGCTTGGCCCAGCTGTTGAGCACCCATGGTATGTTGGGCCCCAGCACACCAGAGGCCGTATTATTGCGAGGGCACAGATTTCCTGTTTGCGCCATGGCGCACCTCCAAACAGGTACACTGTGCACAAACAGGGAAAGTGCACCCTTTCATGTTGAATGCCTGGCCCTCTGGGCAGCCGCGAACTTGTGCTGCCCTGGTGCCAGAATATTTAAGTGAAATACAAAGCAGCTGCTTCAAAGGTGCTCTGTGTTTCCAGTCTGCCTGCACTTTTAAGAGGAATTAGAGATCTCCTTGCAGGAGGGTGCAATGAGGGTGAAGTGAGTGACTTGCTCTTGCCTGCAAGTAGATGTCTGGGGGGGTCCATGGCACCCCCTTTCATCGTTCAAGAGGGCTGCACCTACAGTGCATTACTTTTTGTGGCACACTTCAGTGCACCTCCTTACAGGTTGTTTGCCTCTGAGCCCACATCCATATTATTCTGTGGGCGCAGAGGCTAAGTGATTCCCTGGTTTGCAAGGGGCCGCACCCCCATACAAATGAGGGAAAGCCCTCTTTAGATAGCGCTGTGGCACCTGGAGCACCAACGCTATCTGTATTACAGAAGGGGCTGCACATGTGTCTTCGGCCCCTTTTGTAATACCAAAGTGACCTTGGGGCACACAAAGCAGTCTCACATGTCTGTTGCATCATTGGGGGCACTTTCTGTAATACAGCTCCAGGTGTAAAAGGCCACAACCCGATTGTTTGCGCCAGTCACCTCAGCCTGCCCTGTGGCTGTCTGAATGTTGTTCTGACTATTCGAGACCCCTTCCTGGACACAGCCGGAGACCTTATGCTCAAAGAGGCTGCTCACAGAACACTACATAGTATTGAGGTGGGAGCAGGCTTGGATATTTGACTCTGAAGGATACCTTAACCATTCATAGCACAATTGAGGAGTAGCCAAACCTGGAACACATGTCTCCATGGGACCTCCAGCCTAGTATTTGCACTGTGTCAGTATTATGGCCCCTATCCTTCCAGGAACAGGGATCAATCAAAAGTGGTACATTGATATTTGAACAACAGGGAAAGCATGCAGAGACAGTGGGAATGCTGGTACGTCCGTTGAGTCACACAAGCACAAGCACATGTATTCACACAAACACACCCGCTGTCAGACGTTACCAACTCAAACTTATTGCGTCTTTGCTACCAATTCTTGACAGTTGGTAACCATTCCATGCATTGAGATCGTATTAACAGTTGCAAAGCATTTGTGCTTTTGACTGCAAAATGCAAAGGAAGAATAGCACCCCTTTACTGGCTCCTTTCCCTTAAGATTTGCAAGGTCTTGCAAAGTATGCATTACAATTTGTAATAGCAACTATAAATCACAGTGCCATTTTCTGTACTGCAAATTGTACCTTGTCAACTGTGCAGGCTTTGCAAATGTAAAGTCATTTAGAGCGTCAGGATCTTCATCTTCTTCTTGAAAGTAGCTAATACAGAATTTGGCATAAAAGGCAAGGAAATGATGGAAGAGATAAAATAAGCGAGGGAACTTATTCATGTAAACACATGAAATTCTCCTGAGCAGTAGGCATAGCAACAACTTAAATGTATAAAAAAAATGTATTGCTAAGTTATGCCATCTGAGGAGATTGATACCTTTTTTTTAAAATGCTCTAGAGAGTTTGGACTATTATATGTAGGAAAACGTATTTCCTAGGCATCTGATATATATATTTGGCTACTCAAGAGGTACATGTTTCTGCCACTACCTCTACTTGCTATATTAGAATGAACATTCCTAGCATTGGTGCATGGCAGGCTAAAGTGCAACAGTACAGGGAGAGACAAAAGCACCTAACTATATCAGTAGGTAAGGGGCTGTTCATCTTGCTCTTTGACGCAACACAGTGCATCCAGTTTTGTTGCTCCGCTGCATCAAAAGTTAGCAAAATTCACCTAGAAATCCTAAAGGCACCATCTGCTTTCAGTGTGGTTGGTTTTCAGGGGTACAGCGCAGTCTTCTGAGCACCGAGCTACACAGTGAGGTACTGTCGGAAATGGGTACTTTTCTCTTTCCAGTGATGCCTCTGCATAGTGGATCTCTAATCAGTAATTGCCACAAGAGGGTAGTCCCTAAGCAGATACCTTATTAATGCCATCCCTGTTGACTTGTGGGTTAATGAGCGCCTCCCCCTCTACCCAGGCATGGTCAATTGCTGCCTACAACAGCGAAGACATTACAGTCTTTTTTTTTTTTTCCTCCCTGGGAAAGCAATTGTTGGGGTTTACCCTAATCTTCCAACCTCCGGGGGGCAGGAAGCTCACTAGACTCAAGGGACCTCCAGGGGATAACAGTCTCTCTGCCTGCCTTGGAAGGCAGATTGGGCGATCTACTCCAACGTTTACCTCCCTAGGAGGAGGAGAGAGAGGGGGAGCGTGAGGGGGAAAGAGAGAGAGAGAGAGAGCGAGAGAGAGAGCGAGAGAGAGAAAATGAGAATGTATAAATATATATATATATATATATATATATATATATATTTTTTTTTTTTATTAAACATAAGGGTTTGAGATCTTACATTCCTGGTATCGGTCTGCCCCCCTCCTCTAAAGCCCACACAATCTTCCTGCCCTAGATCGGAATATTGGGGAATTTACATCCAACCTGCCCTTCTGAAGGTGGGGGCAGAAAGTAAACTAGACACCAGGGGTAGATTTGTGTTTTATAAAGAACAGAGTGATTGCTGGTACATCCTGGCCCTGGATTACAGCCCCCACCACTAAAGCTCACAGCCTTTCTGGGTCCCCGTGGACAGATTAGTTGGATTTATCCCCAATCCGGCCTCCTAGTGGAGGCAGAATGCACAGTAGGCACCATTGGCCATATTACAGAAAGTGCCCCAGGTCACAACAGTTGTTTACCTCTGCTCCCATGTGCCCCTGAGATCACTGCCTTTGCACCCATACCAAATTGCAGACGTGGGCTCAGAGGCAAAAACATATTGGCTGATGCACTGACTATAGAGGTTTCGCACAAACAGTGGAACACATGTGAACACACCTTATTAGGGCGCAGGGTGTCCCAGGGACCCCCCAAGAATCCTCCTCTTCAAAGAGAGGCTGTTATGCTTCAAGTGAAAGAAAGAAACCCAGTTTCAACCTGGAGCCCTTTGTGTCACTAATGGTCTCTCCTCATTGCAGGTGTGAACTGTTAGAGTTCATGCTGGTGCTGAGCACTGTGTAGTGGTTGTTAAGTTTTCCTGAGTGCCAGCTGACCCTGGTCTCAAATTCAGAAGATTCCACGTCAACGGAATGTTTGAAAATTAATTATGTTTCCATGTTACATTTTGGAGCCTTTCTTGTCATTGTGGATAGGCCACCCACAAAATTGTGGTACCATTTTTATCAAGATAATTATGGGAAAGCTGTTTTGTAGGACTTTCTTCAATTCCTGCAGATTCTGGAATGTTTCCTCAAAGGAATGTGAGAAAATTGTCTGATTTTAGCCAAAGGTTCACATTTGCGGGACATTTTGTGTTAGACAAAGTTGTAGATCCACGCAAGCTAACCACCATCGACTCCCCTGTGTGTCTAGCTTTCAGACATGCCTGGGGTTGGTAAAATTTCCTGAGTGTTGGCCTAATTCTGGGCCCAGGTACCACATACACCCCATTCTCAGAAAGATTAACGTTCCAAGGGAAAATCTTGAAATTTCCATATTGATTTTGGGGCTTTTTCTGCTACAAGTGATAGGCCTACCTACACAAGTAGTGTGCTGTTTTATCCAGAGAAGCCTAGAAATGAACAGTAGAACATTTGTTGTTATCTATTGAATTTGTCTGCATTTTTGTCTTCCAAATGTTAGTCATTGTGTAAGAAAGAACACATTTTGAATCACATAATATGTGTAACCTGAAATTCAAAGTCATACAAATAGACACTATTCCTAAACTCAGATTTTGACCACATTTAAAAACATGCATTGCTATCCTTCATACCCACTTTCTATTCATGTCTGCACACAATGAAAAGTCATTATTGGCTTCAGACTGGTTGATAGCTCTGTGCATCACATGTTTTTGGGAAACCAAAAATCACTTAATGTCCCTCTGATCGGTAGAGTATGACGGATGTAACTATATATCACTTTTTTAGATCAGCCATATGGGCAAAAAATTACATTTGAAAACATTGTGACCTATTTCTGTGTTTTCCAACTGATTTTCATTAGATTTTGACTCCAATCATTAGTTTTTTGGGACAAAAACACGAGTTATTAAAACCACTGGCCCCTTGCTGAATTTAGGATTGTATCTACTTTTTAAGAATGCACAGCTTTCCGGTATCACCTGTGGGTACACATCTCTTCCCTTTAAAAACTGCAAGTAGGTAGAAACTGACAAAATATGAAATATCGACTATCGCTTATAGAATTGCAAACCCTGTGATAAACACGTTTTTTTCTTACTCTGCTTGATCCTGAAATCTCGGAAAAGGGTGATCAAAGCACAGCAAACCCTTTCTTGATGCCATCCACAAACCTTGGGTAAGTTTAGGATGCCCAACATGTGGGAAAAATTACACACATTTTGCCTCGATTTCCTATGTGCAAAATAGGTATTCAAGCTTAATCTGCCACAAATATCAAAAAAGGGCTCATGACTTGGGGGGTGGGGACAGCCTTAGCACGTAAGTGGTGAATGCATGGAGTGAATCTTGCCATGCTGAAAGGGTTCTGAAAGGATGCTTTGTTTTTTCGGATGTTTTATCAAATTCTGGTCAAGCACCTGCTGAGAAATAGATGTTCAGTGAGATACTAATATAATGTTAACATTTGTGTTGTATCGGGCAGAGACAAGAGATGTATTTTTAAAATAGATTACCTTGAAGTGTATCATATTATTGTGCCTAGAGCCTTCTAAGAGTGACTGATGTGTAAAATTTGATGTGCACTGGTAACACGTTTATGCCTGATGCGATGGTATTTAGTATAAATAAAAGAACACAGACACCCTTACATCTGGTTTTATGTCTGTCATTTAAACATCAACCTATGTTTTGTGTTGCGAAACGAGATAGAAAATATGAGGTTAAATAGGACACAATAGACCAAATGGAGGAGACTATTCTTTGATTTTCTATATTAAACAGTTTAAACCAATGTCTGGTCCTATCATTTATAGGAGTGTCCAATAAGTAACTAGTGGTACGGAAATCGATATAGATGTGTTCGGGCTTAATTCTGCAACTTAATTGATTACATCGACCTTTGCAGGTTTCTATTTTACACCAATTGCTGCTGTATCATTTCAGGTGTGCAAGAACTTTAAAATTACACATAACATGAGCCTCTGGCCTTGACGTAAAAATTATGATTTTTCCAAGACACATGATTTCATTAAATACATGGAGTCTCAGATAATGCCTCCCAGTTATTTTCCCACCCATATAATTTTCCAAGAAGGTTAGTAATGTGAACGTATGATTTATTTTGTAAATATAGGATGCTTTTCAAGCTGTTTCTTTTGAGGACTTTGCTATGTTAATATATAACTGAATTTTTAAGTTGTAGGTTGAAGTTTGTGTTAGAGATTCTGTTCAAGATTAAATCCTGAAGACACTTTTTAGGTTCTTTATTTCAGGCCGAAAGGATAATGTCGGTGTCATTTCTTTTAGGAGGCCTCATTACTTGATTTTGTTATTTAAGAAATTGTTCAGTAGATGTTAGTTGTTTCACTCTACTTGTAACTTGATCAGTGGCATAAAAAAGGAAACATTCCATAAGATAGGAGGTTTTATTGGAATGGAATATTATGTTTATACTATGATTTGTACTTCAGCCACTGGTGGAAGAGGAACATAAAAATATCTTGTACATAATCTTGGACTCCATGTCATTGAAATTGCTACTTTTTCCTAACACTGTGTGCTGGAGAAAATCACCATCCCAATCACAAGCAAGTATTTCATACTTTTAAAAAGGATATGTACTATTGTAAGCAGAAAGGCAGAACCAGTCTAACTTGATTCACTATACTCTGCAGCTCTGAGCAACCATGAGCTTGTTACAGTTAGCAGGCCCTTCGATTCTGCCACCTTAAAGTCTGGGTGGGTCAAGAAGGATCTGACATTTGCTGTCTTTTGACCGGGTTTAGCTTCTTATGTGTAATGTTGTTGGCTTCTTCCAGTCTGAAGCTGCTCGCAGGGTAAACCATCACTGCAACTCCCCTGACAGATTCTGCATTAATACTTAATGGGCCAAAACTCTCAAATCATTTCACCTGGAATGACTCCACAAGAATGAACAAAACTTTAGCTCTGTCATTTATATGTTCTATAACTTGACAATGAAATGTCTATATTTCAACCATTAGACCTTATGCTTCTTTGAGAAATAGGAGCGTGTAATACCAAAAGTTCACGAAACAACTTATGCATCTGATTATAGACCAGACTGAAGTTGAAAACTCCAAATAACAATGACCGTGTAAAACAATGCCAAAAGGAAAAAAGTGCATAACAGTCACAGGCAAAACGTCCCTAGCTTTAAAAGACAATTCAGGATAAGAAATGACGTATTTTGTATGTGTTTCATTGTGTTTGTATTGTACTTAAATTACAAAACTTATTGTTGTACCACCAAACTTACTAAAATGCCATCTATTTAAATATATAACATGTTCTGCATGCCTCTAGATGTATATTACAATTGTCCTCACCTCAGCAAAAAAACGTTCTCCTTCACTGTGAAGAATAGTCTATTAGGTAAACCTACAAAAATCAGCACCAAACAGTTATAGATATATTTGCGGTTGATTTACAAACTGTTCAGATACAACAGCTTTTTAGCTTGAATAAACTACTTTCTAGTATCTAGAACCTAAAAGCGGTTATCAGGAAATTTTGAAATATAAGAGCTACATTGTTATAGATTCTACCTCTCATGAGGCAGTCTTAATTAACATGGTGAGAAATTTTGCAATGACTGAAATCATTCTACAAGATTCAACAATTGAATTATAGATTGTTGAGGCAAAGGCAAGGTCAACAGTTGTACTTGTACTCACATTTTCCACTTTTTATCACTTGTTGTTGTAACATCATATTTAATGGAACAAGGGTGAAGGACAATCATATTTGTGCTTCTGGTAGCAAAATCATTTCCATTGAAGTTTGATGAGGAAGCTCCACAAAGAACAGATATTCTGTTGTATATTGCCAACCGGCTTTCTGCATCAAAGCACAACCTAGCTGGTCAAGAAAAATCAATTCCTTAAAAATAAAGATAGTCTGTTAGCCCACATTTTAGTCACATTTTTTTATAATATTTGTAAAATTCTGTTATTAGCCCAATAGGAAAAGTAAATTTGGTAGACTACAGCGGAGCTATAGCCCTTGTTTCTCAAAGTCGTGGCCATATGCGGCCCTCCTAATCTTCCCATGCGACCCAAGCTGAATGACTGCACTGACTGCTTACTTAAGAAAACACTAACCAAAAAGATGTTAATTAAATGGGCAAGCATTTATTTACAGGATAACTGAAGCAAAATAAACGAAGTAAGGTGTCCTGCAAAACCTAACTGTAGGAACACATTCATTTTCAAGACTTCTTGCAACAAATGTGTAAAAATATGATAAAAGCTCTTCAAAATGTATTTCACGAACATGCAGAAACATCTCACTTTAGTACATCAGAAAACTTAAGTGCGTTCAGAAGTAGTTTTTAAACTGACCGTTTTAAAAAATGAATGTAGAAATATTCTTGCCTCCTCACACCCTGATGTCAATACCAATAATGAACTTAACAGCAAGTCAGTTGTCACATGGAACCATCTGGGTGGTCGAGGTTATTATACATGGACAAAGGTATAGTTTTTTAAATCACACACAGGAGAAGGTTTTGTACAGTATACATCCTGGAGCCATGTATTTCAAGGTGCTCCTACATGTCATAATGAAGAACAAGAAGGCAAAGTGAAATTATGCAATTGCCTAGCATCAAATAATTTGGTTGAGGGGGGAAGCTGTGATTGATCCTAGGTTTTCTGGATTCACATAGTGCAATTCTTTTTCATTTAAATTCAGTTATCAAGTTACTTCCTTTTGACACCTGCCTTTACCAACGTAGCTATAGCAAGCAGAGAAGGCTTATCCCAAGATGCGGTAGATGGACAGCAATTCAAAATCAGAATAACACAGTATTGTTACATCTATGACTCTTCTAGCGACTAGGAGCTTAATTTAGAGGGCAGTATGGAATGAAACCCTCAAAATAACTGCATTACTCACTGACCAGACCACGTATATGATTTGCTTCCACTTCCCCTATGCCCACCTTAACCCCCCACAAGCCCCACTCCCACTGTGCTGGCATTAATGCGGCCCTCGGGCACACCACAGACCATACTTGGTGGCCCCGGGCCCCAGGGGTACCCATGTTATAGACAGTTATATTTCAGTGCTAAAGTTCCTAGTTAATCTTCTTGAGGAATAACACAGCAGGTTTAACAGAAAAACACCTATATTAATCGTATTTTTTTAATAGACATTTGCACAATATTTCTCAAATTGCTTACATATCCCCTCAACTGATCCCTCTGTGTTGATTATTGAGCATATTATTTTACAATTCAACACATATTTAAACTTAATTTCATTTTTTTCTTTCTTTAAATTTAGCCTATTGATCAGTAACCCATGGAGATGTTTCACAGGATATCTGACTTTATCGCTTGTAGTTGGTGAATAGTCTTGCCGAGCAGGACCATGTAGATGGCACTTCCTTACTTGAGTTGTAAGGGTATGCCCGCTTTAACTAGGCGGGGTCTATGGCTGACTGACAGATGCAATATTATATTTTTCAGCAGGTAATATGTATCTTGCAGACTTAGGGGGTCATTCTGACCCTGGCGGTCATGGACCGCCAGGGCCAACGACCGCGGAAGCACCGCCAACAGGCTGGCGGTGCTTCCGGGGGCATTCTGACCGCGGCGGTAAAGCCGCGGTCAGAAAAGGGAAGCCGGCGGTTTCCCGCCGGCTTCCCGCTGCCCCAGGGAATCCTCCACGGCGGCACTGCAAGCAGCGCTGCCATGGGGATTCCGACCCCCTTCCCGCCATCCTGTTTCTGGCGGTTTTCACCGCCAGAACCAGGATGGCGGGAACGGGTGTCGTGGGGCCCCTGGGGGCCCCTGCAGTGCCCATGCCACTGGCATGGGCACTTGCGGGGCCCCCTAACAGGGCCCCGTTAAGATTTTCAGTGTCTGCTTGCCAGACACTGAAAATCGCGACGGGTGCAACTGCACCCGTCGCACACCAGCAACTCCGCCGGCTCCATTCGGAGCCGGCATCCTCGTTGCTGGGGCTTTCCCGCTGGGCGGGCGGGCGGCCTTTTGACGGTCGCCCGCCCGCCCAGCGGGAAAGTCAGAATGACCGCCGCGGTCTTTTGGCGGTTCCCGCCAGGCGGGCGGCTTCCGCCGACCGCGGGGGTCAGAATGACCCCCTTAACCACTTGTGCCTATCATAAATGTTTGAGGTCCATAATTATACACAGGTTTTTGACACAACAGGTTTTGGGTGTGTGCCCATTATCTCAGGCCGTAGGAATGGGATTGACAGGAGAAGCTTGAATCAGTTCTTCCACTCCACGAATTGCAGACCAGTTGGTTAGCACCCAAGACTGGATCTCCATCTAGTAAAACAATCTAGCCCTATCCTCAGAATGACTGGCATCATCTATATGTCATCCACATATATATTGAAACCCATATTATGACTAATGATTGTCTAAGCTAGAGAATGTGATACAATACAAATGTGATAACTTTCAGTCAAGAGCAAAGATGTTTTCATTTCCTTAACGTTTAACTAAAGTTGAAGCAATACCCATATTCACTGCTCTGGCCCTCGTCATTTATAAGAAACATATTTACTATAATAGCCTACACTAGTCAGTTGATTATTAAAACTGTTAATGGACTTTAAAATAAGCTGCTAATGTACTTTAACTTATTTTAAATCAATGATCTATTACTTTTAATTGGCTACACTAAATATTTAAAGTCTATTGCTTTGTGGGTGAAAATCATTTATTTTATTTTAGTAGCAAATAAGTGATTATTATGGAAGTTTATCAAAATGTATAAGCTTTCTGTTGAAACTGCAACCAATAAACCCATTATATATAGATTATATTTTACTATGCTTGACATATTTTTGTGAGTCCGGAAGATAGAATCAGCCCTATAAAAGGCTTGTACCAGAAATCTCTATTATAAAAGAAACTTCAATCAATATGCTGCGAGAAAAACTAAAATAACAAATACAGCTTCTAATTTTTGTACATCATTTTTATTCAAGAATGTGTAAACCACGGTTCCGGCTTTCAGTAGATATTAGAATGGGATTTTGAGAGCGGGATAATCATCTATCTGGCCTTAACAGAGAAGTTCTATCCGCATAACAATGGCTATTTTACTTTCAATCTACCCGTTTTGTGTTTCATATCCACTTCAGAAAAGATTAGGATTTGCTCTCTAGAATATCCTTGTGCTGTGATGTGGAATGTATCAGATAAGAAAAGTAGAAACATCTACCAGCCTCGAACAAGAGTCTGACGAAGATGATGAAGAAATTCCACAACTGGTTCCTATTCTGAATGACAATTTTGAAAATGGAAAAGGGCTGAAGGTACGTCTGGTGCATCTGAGAAATTTTCCTTGAAATTAAAATGGGAGAGCTACAATTGGGTGAAAGAAAGGCATGGACAGGATTGCCAAACACCTCACAATAAACTTTGGGTGTGGTGCAGACAAACTATTTTGTCATCTTCGATTTTTAACGTACTTTGAATGAAAGAAACTTGAATAATGTATTTGACAAAATAAATACTTTTTATTATTTTTGTGCATCACAAATGAACACAGTGTACTTCTTCAATATATATTTATTTTTATGTACCTATTTATTTTAAGTTTGTTATTTCTGTCTCAATGGAGAAACTCAAAATAGTAACTCAATTAAACAGAATAGCCAGCAATCTCCTGTTCTTCACTCCCTCAAGAAAACAGATCACTTTTCAAGCAAAGACGTCTGCGTCAGTCTAGCGTACGTTTTGTATTGGAAGGGTATCCTTCTAGGTCAAAATACTATGCTTAGACAGACTTAATAACTTTTCCTACTTTGTATGTGTGTCGTATAGTGTAGCAAAGTGCGTAATCAGAAAAGACAGGAGAAATGAGAGCATTTCTCTTTTAACACCTGCTTTAAAGTGGCTTTAATTTTTGGCGCAAACCCTGTCTACTATTGTTACATAGGGTTTTGCGTCCAACAACACGGGTGGTAGCAGGGGATGCCTATGTACCACCCATGGAACACCCCTAAACGTAGAGTAACACAAAGCTTTGTGCTGGTTTACGTTACTTTTTCCTACAAAGCAATGCAAATAACAATTTGCGTTGCTTTATAAATCCCCAAAAAGAATTTGTGTTGGGTCTGCATTGAATAGGAAACGCAAACCAGACGCAAAACCTTTGTAAATCTGGGTGTCTGTGTTTTTTTGTGCCAGCCTTGTGGTGCCTTAAAGATGGAGTGGTCCATCCCATACATGTTTTGGGGCTTTGAGTGGCCTTTATGCAAAACTCCAGAAACCATCAGTCATTTTATTTTTTCATGTGTAACTATTGTCATCTATTTCCAATTTTAAAAGCTAAACATTACCATGTAGCAATATCCATCATTTTTACCTCCTTGCTATTCCCTGACACATTTTAAGTGGAAAAGAGGCACATGTTACTTTGTTCCATTGTGTGGGTGGATTGACATGTTTTCACATGCTTACAACCTCCCATTTAAGGACCTACAGGAAATTTGAAGGTTATGCGTTTTTGTATCTTAACCAGAAACGGAAAACAAAGAAGAGACATCAAAACAAGACATTAACCAACAGAACATCACAGCAAATTCCTACCAAGCCCAAAGCTGATGAAATCAATACATTGTCAACCAGTCTTAAACATGAGATGGATTGGATGAGAAAAGAAAAAACATCAGCAAGCCACTGGCTTGATGAGGAAGATGAAGAGATTCCACAGTTGGTCTCTATTCCTAATGCTAAAACAGAGAAGAGCAAAAGCTTGCAGGTAACTGCCGCTTACTTGTAGTAAATTATTTGATCAATTCCTTTATTCAATACGGAAGTTGTATGGCGCCAAGTATGCCTCAGAAAGATAGTGTCAGAGTGATGATTATTGTAGCACACAGAGGTTAGTGTTTATCACACAGTACAGACCAGGTTCTTGTTTCCAAACAATTCTTAGTACATGGTAATTCCCTGTGTTATTGGGCTCTCTTACAATTTTAGTTGGTGTTTTGTCTTTAACTAGCCCAACAGGAATAAACAGTTGTGTTGTGCTGGGCAACAGTGCTTAATTTGAGCCGGTAATTGCATCTGCGAACCCCGTTTTTGTGCAGAGGACTAACTTTTCAGCAGCAGAATTTTAGTCACAACAAGAGAGAGAAAGCCAAAAAAAGATGGTACTGACTTTGTCCTTTCTGCAGGCTCACCACCATACATTTTGCCTTTACTCCTCCTGTTTATCTGAATTTGTTCTTGTAGACATTTGATTTCTGCATTTTACCACTGCTAAAATGCTAGTGCTCACTCCCTAAAACATGGTAAATTGACTGACTACTTAGTTGCATTTTTAATTTACTTATAAGTCCCTGGTGAAGTGGTATACCATATAGCCAGGGCCAGTATATTGAATGTTGCCAGTAGGCCTGCAGCACTTATTGTGCCACCCACTCAAGTAGTCCTTTGAAACATGTCTCAGGCCTGCCATTGCAGCCCACTAGCAGTTTTACACTTCCAATTTGACCTGGCAAATAAAACCTTTTGCCAAGCCAAAAAAACCCTTTTTAATAAATGTAAGTCACCCTTGTGGTGGGCCCTAAACAGTCCATAGGGCAGAGTGCATTGTAATTTAAAGGTTGGAAATACACTTTTAAGCTTTACGTGTCGTTGTAGTGAAAAATTCTCAATTTTTGTTTTTCACTACTGTGAGGCTTACCTCTCTCATAGGATAATATTGGGATACCTAATTACGTTTAATATGTGCTGGGGACAAGTAGAAAAGTCATGTTTGGTATCTCAGGAACTCGAATATAAAATCCTCTTTAATGGTAAAATCATATTGGGGCACGGCCAACTGCAGAATATTCCAGATGGCTCCTTCTAGGGTTCTGACTGGGCACCTCACCTCTTCCTGATCAATCCGCTGCAATTTACAATGGTACTTCAGAACACCTCACCACATCGGCAGAAGAAGGCCAGAGCGACCACAGGTCGTGTATTGGACTGCGCCCACATACCGTACGTGGCGATGATCTGCCCGAGGATGCCACAGGTGGTGCGGCCAAGGCCAGGTAATTGATCGAGTGCCACTGGAGGCCTGATCGGCCTCTGCAGTCTACTTCCCACCTACACACCCCTTAACTGGTTGCTGGGGAGTGGCGGAAACAACAGCGCTCGCCCCGCTGACTGCACCTGAATCAGGTGAGGCCGCGCATTGCTGCGCCTCACTGCAGCCGCATGTAGCGGCCCTGCATCAGAAAGAGAGTGGCAGCCTGAAAACCATACGCCTACTCCCTGGAGGCCAATTAACCCCTTAAAGGAGTGCCACTGGGGATCACGGATGTGTTCAGATGATGTCCCCCCCCCCCACACTTGTAGCCTGGCCAAGCCACAGATAGCTATACTGATTGTGATCCCCATGACTGCTGTAATTGCAGTTCAGCCTAGCAGAGGCTGCTAGTTTCATCGCCTGCTAGCTTGTGACATATTGCTGTCTGCACACCATAGCATAATTTAGACAGGAGACACAGAATTGTTGAACTTTCATACTGCACCCATCCCACCTGCTCTCCTCCCCTCGTCTACCTGGGTTCAGGCCCTCTGCAACAGTAACTTGCTAACTGACTCCTGGCCTGAAATTAATCTTCTACATTGATGATGACTGACTAGCTTGGCTTCGAAATACAGCAGGTATGGAACCACTCTATTTTGTTAAATGACAAAACCTGATTGCTCCGATCAGAGACTTATGTGCAACATCACCCTCCCCTTAAATACTACTTGCCCAGCATATAAATTCTGAGCCTCGCTGTGCCTTCACTCACATGCTCTCCCCCCCCCCCCCAATGAACCTCCACCCATCATGTGGATGTCATTGTACGTGGTAGGAGCCTAACGTTACACTGCCTGGATAAATTGTAACAAGCACAGCCCTTGCTTCACACAGTGCGGAATGTGAACTGGAACTGTTCCCTTTAAAATATGGATGTCTTCTAGGACTCGTACATAAGCGCCCTCATCCCTAAGTCAAAGGACATTATCGTTTGGTGCCTCACTTTCCTCCCACGTGACTATATTGTGTACGGCTGCGGTGTGGGTGGACTCTGCCTCTCCGGACTACATGATGGGGCGCACTAAAATGACTAAACCAACATCGCTGTATGACAAATGGGGAATGCATCACAGTAATTTAGACGCCTCCTCTACTCATGTCACTCTAGACTGCATTCCTCCCTACAATCATGGCTCCTCCAAATGACAAACTGGATGTGATCCTAAATTCAATCTATAATTCTAGGTCTGCAATAGAACAGTGAATTGATGCAATTTCTACTGATCTAGGCCTGTTAAGAGATGACCATTGGAAACTATCAGAGAAAGTGCATACTGCTGAATCTACACTAGCCTCACTGGCCCCCCAACAGACTTCACGTTCCACCATGTTGGCGGAACTTCAGAAATAAGTGATTATGCTACAAGAAAGGGTAGAAGGCCACACACGCCACAACAACGTGCAAATAGTAGGTATACCATAGGGGTCAGAGGGCACCAATCCCACAAAGTTTAATGAACACTGATTCCAGTTAGCCAAAGCCACTCAAGGGCTTTCTGCCATGTTTACAGTGGAACAAGCCTATAGATTACCAACCTTACAGTCCCCCCTGGAGCGCCCTCATGTCCAATGCTCACACATATCCTCAGCTACAAAGATCGGGGTACGTTATCACAGAAAGCCAAAGAAAAGCCCCTATCATTGTGGACAATGCCACAATTTCCTTGTTCCATGATTACCCTTGTGAGATGCAGCGCCGTTGAACCTCCTTTCAAACAGTCAAGCATCAATTACGCACTGAAGGCCTGTGTTATGCATGGATGTATCTGACTAAACAAAAAATTATGCACAATGAGACAACTCTGTTCTTTGACTCACTGGATGCAGTATGGGACCGACTGGAACAGAAATATCCTTGTGCACGATTCCCTCCCCTGCCGAGCTGCCCCCAGAAGAACACACGGAACCCATCTCAACTCCAAAATCACAGAGCATCCTGTGCGACACCCTCTGGATCAACGCCAACTCTAGAACAAGCACTGGATGGCCAGAGGGTAGCCCTAGAGACAAAGTCCTTGATGAACTCACAACATTGTCAACCCTGTTCTAGTTCCTTGGCGAGTGCTCCTTCAGATTTGGACTTAAATGCCAGTACAGCTATTTTCTCATCCATGATTCCACAGACGGTGGACATGGTGATCTAACGCTTACTGTATTTAGACCTTATGCACTATCCACATAGTGAGAGAGTGGAATATACCAGTTGGGTTTGTAACTTTGCCTTCCTCATCTGTCCCTCTCTCCCCACCTCTTCTTTCGTTCCTTTTCCCCCTTATTTCTCCTCTTTGCCCCACCTTTCCCACTTCCTTCCATCCTCCTCCTATTTCTTGATCTTTTACCCCACCCCCCCTTTATCCACTGGGAGTGAGAAGTGTAGATAACCGTACTGTTCAATGTAACAATGCTTGCTTACTGCTATGTTCTCAAATTGGGAATAGGCTAGATATAGGCCTACATACAAGCTACTCATTCTTTAGAGGGCACCCTTACACCTTCAAGTATGGTACTCTTCCTGTGTGGCTGTAAGTACAGGCATATATATACTTTTAGCTCAGCTGACTTTTTAATGATTATAATGCGTGACTATTATGGCACCCATGCAATGCCCCTATGCTCTAAATGATGTTCCTTTTCGAGAATGAAAGCAAACAAAGAAAACGTATCCACAGTTCCATAGAAATATTGACCTATATATGATCAATCTCCCATAGTCCAGGAGAGATCAGTAATGGTACCTGTGAATATCCCAAATCTGGAACAAGAGCCCTCACTCACCAATTGGTGACATGCTTCGTCATCGGGCTTTGCTCCTCGTGGGGGCTCTTTGCCAGAGATCTTTTGAAGAGGATTGCCGGTGGTGAATGCAGAAATGTAGGATTGGTAAAGTGAGCTGCTAAAATTGACTAGTGGGCCCATATAGTGAAATATTTATTGAAAATGTGGACGTCTGTCAATATTTAAAAATAAATGAGATCAAGGGAAGTATGAATAATGTCTGTGTTACCCTATTCAAAATGTGGTATCTGATGTCAATGAGCCCTATAGTCTAGGGATCAAGTATGTGTGTGGCAGAGTTGGATATCCCTACACTGCCTGAATTGAAAAGGTCATGTTTCACGCTTCAATCAGTCTATACAGATCTAGGTGAGATTTGTCAGGACCTCAAAATAGTCATACCTAATCCTCACTGTTAGAGTAAAGTGTGTTGAATATGCGATACAGGTACCCCCTCAAATTAAAGGATGGGCCCCTCAGGGGATAGCGGAGAGCATACGTGATCCAGCCGATATATTTGCGAGGATCGCAGTGTCCAGGAGAACCTACCCCTGCTCTGCAAACCCTGAACCCTTTTCGAGAATGCCAATATGAGGGAGTTGGCCCCCTCATAAATGATTTCGCCACTTCTCTTTCTGGTTATGATAGTTATTTGTTTGTGTTGGTCAAACGTGAAGTTTCTTTTGTACTCAGTACTTGCTATTAGTTTCATTGACTACTGTGGCCGTCCCCTGTATGCCATGTCAATGTAAACACGGGTGGGGATACCTTATTGGACACAAAGTGTATGTTATTGCTATGCCTACTGCACCTCAATCTTAGAAATTGCTGATGTGGAACGTCAGGAGTAGGGGCTCACTCCACAAACACCATAGACTATTATCGGAGCTTCACCGACGTAAGCCCAACATAGTTTATATGCAGGAAACACACTTATCAGCTGTTGAAGCCAATAAACTGTGTAATAAATGGAGGGGTCATCTGTTTGCCACCACGTACCCCAAGTTTTTCCCTGGAGCCACCATCTGGTTATGTGCCAGCATACCATTTGAAGCAGAAGATTGACATTAATGGACGTTACATATTTGTTAAATGCTTACATTGCAACACTGACCAGGACATATTCGTCCAATGCATAATCTACACTAGTGACTGAATGAGCATATCTTCCATGGACGATAGTGGGTGATTTTATCACTGTTAGGGACGTTAACTTAGACTGTTCTCATCCTCCCTTACTGAGCACTGGGCCACTAAATACTCAAAAGCCCTCTCAAGCTGGGTGTCAAATTGGTTGTTAATTGATGTATGGAAGGATCACAATAGTATAAGGGACTATTCCTTCTCCCCACCACCCCCCCACACACACCTACATGTTAGACTCAATTACATTTATTGTACATCACACGTGATCCACAAGTTTACCAATACCATGTATCTGGTTAATACCCTTTCTGACTATAATCCACTAGAAACAGTTCTTTCCTGGGACAGGGTCCTGACTCCCATTCCCACATGGTGCATGGATCCAGCCCAGTTGAAAAATGCAGTATTCTGTGACACTCTAGGCACTGCTACAGGTTCCTATTTCACCGAGAATGAGGGTACTGCCTCCGCGCCACTCGTAGAATGCAAAGCTTTCAAAGTTGTGATTCGTGGAGTATCCATAGCCACGATCACGGGGATCCAGCACTCCATCCTACGCAAACTGTGCAACTCTGATGCCCGACTGGGTACACTGGAATGTGAATCCCTGCAAGATCCCTCACACTTGGACGTACTCCAAGACACTAGGGTGTGCCATGCAGAACTGTTGGAACGTCTGTATTTCATAGACTATCGATCATACAGTCACCGCTTACACTCTGAGGGCGATAGAGCTGGACCATTGCTCACTTGTATGATATGTCCCTCAGTGTCTCCTACTCCGATCTTATCTATCGCAACACCATCCGGCACCATGTGTACACCACAAGCAGATAACACTAAAGCCTTCTGCTCATATTATACTGCACTTCACATGGCACGTCCAGTCTTTTCACCTTCTATTAGACATGATTTATTTAATAGTCTTGACCTTCTCAAAATATCCTTTTCCACTAGTAAGTCATTAGATGCCCCATTGACACCTACTGAACTAAAACAAGCTATCTCCGAATTTGCACATAACAAAAACACCTGGAATCGATGGGTTGCACATTAAATTTTACTCCAGTTTTGCACCCCGACTATGCTGTGCTTCAAGAAATTGTATGTGGCTCCCTAAAAGCGGCAGTTTACCTCCCTCCACCAAACAATCCCTGGTTACTTCCCTACTTAATATTACACACAAGTGGGGAAGACCGAGACGTAAAGGTGTGCTGTGCAGGCCTCAACTTCTATCAATCACATACCTATTGCATGGCACTCCTAAATTTATGACCTAGAGTTTGGCTCTTTTTAGGAAATATCTCTTGTTCTAACCCTTCCTAATCCGGGAATCCCGGAGATCCCAAAGATTTGTGTGAGGTGGGTTCACTCACGTAATGTGACATGCTTCATCATTGGCCACCTCATCCCACCCTGGTAAGATGATGCTACCAGGGGCGGACTCAACCTCAAGTGGGGCTACCTTGAGGGAGTTCTTAGATATTTTCTAACTGGACAGGAGACTCAGGTTCAGATGTAAACTTAAAAATACCTAGGGCTAGACCACTAAAGTGTCCTTTTATTAAGATGGTATCCCTGATACGTTTAAAAACAACTCCATCAAGAAGTTGAACACAGGATTTTTGTGGATATTATGGGGGTCATTCCGACCCCGGCGGTCAAGGACCGCCGGGGCCGGGGTTGGCGGGAGCACCGCGAACAGGCTGGCGGTGCCCCGCAGGGCATTCTGACCGCAGCGGTTTGGCCGCGGTCAGAACAGGAAAACCGGCGGTGTCCCGCCGGTTTTCCGATGCCCTGAGGAATCCCCCATGGCGGCGCAGCTTGCTGCGCCGCCATGGGGGATTCCGACCCCCTCACCGCCATCCTGTTCCTGGCGGTTCCGACCGCCAGGAACAGGATGGCGGTGAGGGGTGTCGTGGGGCCCCTGGGGGCCCCTGCAGTGCCCATGCCAGTGGCATGGGCACTGTAGGGGCGCCCGTAAGCGGGCCCCACATAGAATTTCAGTGTCTGCATTGCAGACACTGAAATTCGCGACGGGTGCAACTGCACCCGTCGCTCCCTTCCCACTACGCTGGCTCCATTCGGGGCCGGCGTCCTCGTGGGAAGGGGTTTCCCGCTGGGCTGGCGGGCGGCCTTCTGGCGGTCGCCCGCCAGCCCAGCGGGAAACACTGAATGGCCGCCGCGGTCTTTTGACCGCGGTGCGGTCATTCGGCGGTTCCCACCAGGCGGGCGGCTCCCGCCGCCCGCCGGGGTCTGAATGACCCCCTATGTCTACTTTCATATGTATATTGCCTGATGACATGTTTCTGCCCATTACTTCTCTAGCCTAACCCGGTCTTGGGCATTCCTCAGGGCTTCACTCAAGGACCTAGACCTAAACAATTATTACAGGTAGGTGCAATCACTAAAGGAGGTGGACCTACTTTACTTATTCTGTTACTCCTAGAGAGGAATAATATAAGTGAAAAATAGAAATTAGGAAGGGTAAGCAACTAACCTTTTTTTTTTTTAAACATACTTTCGCCCCGAACCAGGCGATAGTATTTAGCCCCTAGTTATTGGGAGACTTCTTATTCTATTTGTAAAGTAAATAGCGGCACTCGTGATGGATTGACACACTCACATGCAAGATATCAGAAAGACACACATGATTAAAAACAAAGACATGTGAAGTAAAGAGAACACCTACCGATCATCTTACTTTAGTTCATTAATGGCTAATTACCTATATTATTTGACCTATTTGCCTCATAGTCTGTTCTGAGGGAGCGTCTCCCATTGTCACACTCTGAACACAAAACAAAAAAGATAGGTGGCTAGAACTGCTCCTGTTGTATTCAAGTCATAACCTTTATATATATATCTATATATATATATATCTATATATATATCAGTGGTATTGTAGTTAATGGTTCTTCATCTAATACTTGCAGTGTCAGGTAATGGCTGAACTCACCTAGCTGGGTGTGGTCCCCTTCTCTATCAATATTTGCTAATCCCGCTCTGGGCTCAGAGGTAACATATGTGTTTGAAGAAATACAAGTATCTATTGAGACGAGATTAGGAGGGAAGTCAATGACCTCAATTGTATAGCATATTTAAAAAAAACTTTTAAAAAATTGTTACATTTGTCATAGTTCTCCACAGTTTTACGAGTAAATTCGTGGCCACCCCACTTATATATTCTCCTGGTCTCGCTCTGGGATCAGGGGTAACGTGTGTTTGATAAAATGCAAGTATCTTTTGAAACGAGGTTGGGAGAAACATTTGTATCCTGGATAGTATAACATATTTTATAAAAAGGGGTTGCCTTCATCTCGGTGCTTCAAAAACTTAAATGTCTCCAAAGGGTGAATGAGCGCCCCCCCCTACTTACTTCACCAAGTAGAACTGCCCTCATATTACCTGCCCCTACTCCAGGAACAGCTGGCCGGGTGTAAGTCCTGATTGCAACTGGCCGCATATTTAAAGGGAAAGAGATCCTCATGGTATTGTGTGGGTGCTTTGTCAGATCAGCTGGGGACCCTCCCCCCCCCCCCCCCCCCAAGCAATCATATGCTTTTTGCGATTTTTACGTAATCACTCCAGCCAGGATCATAGCTCCTTAAACAACTGACAAAAGTTGAATACCCCCAAGCAAAGTGAACCAACTAATACCCGAAACCAATTCTAAAAATAAAGCCACACAGCATATTACTACTTGCTTGAACATCAGCTTCCTAGAAAAGCACAGCCTAATCCTTTTCGTCTGGCACATCCAACTAAACAAAAAACATACCAAGTCAAGAGTAAAGTTCTAACATCCAATTGACAATGGCAGGACTCTCACAGGACCATGCTTACCCCTAGTCAGTTACTAAAGTATAAAGAAAGTACAATATAATCTACAGGAAGACAAAACAGGAATAACGTTGGAATTTTCTTGTCCTAGCCATTTTGTGCCTGCAGTGTGTTCCTGTGTCACATGACTCAGTGTGACTAGTAGTTGGCCTTTTTATAATCATCCCAGACAGCCACACAATAGAGAGACTAGGTGTGAAGAGGCCAGCTCATGCATAATGTGGGGGGGAGAGCTGTGCACAGCCAACATATGATGTCATTTGGCTGTCCACAGCTCAGACTGAGCCCTGCTCTCACACCTAGAACTTCACACTAGCCTTTTGTACCAGTCGCCAGGCTGGAGCCAAGACAAGGAGGCAGGAAGTTCTGGACACTTCTGTGGGAAGGAAGCTGCCAGAAGTTTCTTCCACTTTAAAGAAGGCAACAGGTATAAAATTAGACCGAGGCCCATATTTATGGGCTTTCGGCACAGGCAGCGCAGTAAGTCACCTTGCTGTGCTCCCTTGTGTCAAAGAGAAAGGGCAGGAATGTGTTTTTTTCTGTACAATACGGAGCATTCCTGTCATTTCCCATTGCAATGGTGACATTTTGGCAGCCTAGCACCAACCTAGGCACCCTTGCACCACAGTACAAGGGTGTCTGCATTGTAGGCAGGATTGATTTTGTGCAGGACGGGGCAGAATGCAGGACACAAAGTGGAAAAAACAAGGAGGAATACAAATATTTCTCCAAATTGCGCCTTCCCTGAGGAGGCATAAGGTTTTGGCACATCCCCAGGTTTACAAGGTCTTGTAAATCTGTGGATTTGTCACAATCCATGGGTATTGCGTGTGAACACCCATAGCAGCGCTGATGGAACACCTCCTTAATGCAGAGTAAAACAATGCAGCGATTTGCACTGCCTTGCCTTACTCTATATCTATAAGGCCTTTCAAAGCCATGCAACGTGGCTTTGCATGGCCTCATAGATATGATTTCAAGGTTTGCGCCATTATTGCATCACAAAAAGTGATGCAATGGCAGCGCAATGGGCTTGCATATGCCCTGCTGCTTGAGCTGTGCACTTCTCCTTGGACCCGGAGGTGATTTTGGGCCCTGACCATCCAATTGGTCCCTCTCCAGTCCTGGACCCTCGGAAGTGGTGTGAAGGTGCCCAGATAGCCCTAATGCACAACTTCGGACTTCAAACATCTTTGGCTGTTAAGTGCTCACCGAACCAAGAAGAGACCAGGACTTCCCTACTCGTCAATCTGCCCAAGGTCCATCACAAGTCGGCCTGATTTTGTGGCAGATCCTCCTATGTTCTTCTCTGAAGCAGCAAAACCTTTTCAGTGGCTCCTCACAGTAGGTGTAGCCAGCCTTGTGAAGCTATTGCAGCTTTGCCCTGTTGGACATTGTCGACTTCCAAAAAAAAAGGCCTGATTTAGAGTTTGGTGGACAGGTTACTCTGTCACAAACGTGATGGATATCCTGTCCGCCATATTATGATTCCTATAGGATATAATGGGATCGTAATACAGAGGATGGGATATCCGTCATAATAACCCCATCCACCAAACTGTAAATCATGCCCATAGTCCGAATGAAGGAATCTTCACCACAACTTAATCCATAGGCTCCCCAACTATGACGCCTCCTTCCTGGACATTACCAGCTGCGTTGCCCTACTGAACTTTAACTTCTCAGACATTTTGACTTGAAATTTCATCTAAGTCTTAAGGTAAGTGAAGACCGGGCCCAGCACACTTTGGCCCGAATTGATACTTTTTGGTGCAAAACTGCGGGAATGCAGTTTTGCACCAAAATGTATAGCACAGGAATGCGTAATTTAACAATGCTAGCCTGGCGCCATAATAATAGTATAGCCCAAGCCAGTGCTAAACTTGGGCTAGCGTCTTAAAAAAAGACGCTAGCCAGGTGGGGGTGGCAGTAGGAAAGGAGGGGGTTGTATGTCAGAAAATGACGCTAGCCTGGTTAGAGGCAAAAAAAATGCCTCTAACCACACTAGTGCCATTTCCTGGCACACAACCACCAAAACCATTACTTCTGTGTTAGGTAAGACAGGAGTCATGCCCACCAACCCAATGGCCAGCACAGGGGACAAGTGTCCCCTGGGCATTGCCATTGCACCGTGTGCCATGTAGGGGGCCCCAAGTTAGGGCCCCCTTTGGCAAAAAAAAAAAAAAAACATTTGTTAAAAAATACTTACCTGGACTTACCTGGAATGGGGTCCCCCATCCTCCGGTGTCCGTCTGGTGGGGGTGTTCCTGGGGCTTGGGGGGGCACCTGTGGACCCATTCCATGGTGTTTAACCATGGAAATGGGTACACAGGTCACCTAACGCCTAGTCTGACCCAGGTGTTTAATAATGGTACTAAGCAAGCTTAGCACCACTATTAACCCCTCCTCCCACCCATGTGTCATTTTAGCACAGGGATAAATATAGGTCTAAGTGGATATCACCAATTTTTGGATGCCAACACTTACCTTGCATCTCTTGACGCAAGGTAGGTTCACTCATCCAAAACATGGTGCAAACTCCTTTGACATTAGACGTGTTTAGCGTCAAAATATAAATATGGAGTTAGGTTTGCGCCAAAAAAAAAATCACGCAAATTCGCCGCAAAAGGAGTATAAATATGGGCCTTTGTGTGTATGAACTGCACTCCAACGTAGTTGGCCATAACGTTCGACTTTGCCCCGGTATTGGGTGACTAGATGTCCGCGTTTGGGGCTTTGATATTTTAGGCGCTAGTATTTACTTTAACCATGCATAACACCTGATCTACTGATTACATTTTTGTTATTTTGATGACAAACAATTTAATAAATGCTTTCTATTTTTCTAAATTGGTGTGGGATTTTTCTTGTGCTGTGTTTTCACTCTATTACTTTTTGTGTGCTTTATACATTCTTTACACATTGCCTCTAAGTTAAGCCTGACTGCTTTTGTGCCAAGCTACCAGAGGGTTAAGCAAAGGTTAAGTTAGTGACTTGTGTGGTTCACCCTGACTGGGATTGTGGCTGTTGCTTGAAAAGGCCCCACACACTCTTCAATCAATAACCTAATTAATCACATTGGTAGCAGTGGTGAGATACAGTATTTGTGCTGCGCATACAATGATCAGTGTTACACTAAAATCCCAAATAAATAATCTGACACCAGAGTTGACCTCTTTTAAATTCTCCTCAGTTTTGAATTGGCTATTTTTTCCTGATTCTGCATTTAAGTTCCCTATCTCCTTTTTACTACAATGCAGATCGAGGTGCTCAACGTTGATGACCTCAGAAAGGCTGAGCTGCAGCAGCTCTGCAAGGAGAAGGGGTTCAATGCAAGAAAGAGACCACATAGCTTGACCTCCAGATAGCACTCCAAGCCTACGAAGAGGTCAAGAGGATGCAGCCCTTCACCGGAGGAACAAGAGGATGATAATCTTGAGGATGAGGAACTGGACTTGGAGGAGGACAGGCTGGATATGGGCACTGAGCTACAGCTTTTGGAGGAGGAGGAGGAGGACAGTTTGCCTACAGGAGAGGAGGTCTCTGCTGTGCTGAAGCAAAGAGAAGTATGTCCTCAAACAGCCTGCTCCCTGAAGGATTGACAGACAGGAAGGCTGAAAGGGAGTTTAGGTTGCAGCTAGCCAAACCTAAAATGGAGGGTAAGTAAGCTCTGGAAGAAAAGAGGCAGGGTCATGAGATGAGCCTGAGAGGGCTGGGCATCAGGTCCAGCAACAATGGTGGCAAAATACCAACAGTGTCCACTGGAGAGTCCACATCCCACAAGACCTGTAGTGCAGTTATGTGGTGGGAGATGATTTAGAAAAGTGTTTTTTGCCTACGAGGTAGCCCTGAGGATGTACAGGGTTCAAGAGAAGTATTGGGCGAGGGGGTAGCTTATGGAAACACATGCCCAAGGTACACCTTCCTTACAATAGAGGTGAGGAAATTCTTGCAGTAAACATACAACACAATACCAAAAGGGCTGCAATTAAGGTACAAGTAATTAAAGAATGAATGTAAAGCCAAAGTGTGTTGAGTACAGTCAGGAAGGAGCTAGGGAAGGGAAAAGACAGGGAACAACTAACCACCACTCAGCTTGAGTAAAGTCCAGATCATGAATGACTGTCCATTGCAGTATCATTCACCAATACAGCAAGCTTAAAAGGTACCTTAAAACCCAATAAGTACAAATAAAACAGGGTGTAATGCAAGGGGGACACCTGTAATCAAGGCACAGCTTGTTTAATGAACCGGTAGAAATCCTTTGTGTGGGAGGAAAACAACTCTCCTACCAACTCAAGTGAAGGTGGGGAGTAGCGATCATCCTGCGGTCCCCCGGTGGCAGATCCATCTGTAGTGCTCTCCTGTTCTCCCAGGAATGTCACAGAGGGAAACTAGATGTCCTTAGGTCGAGAGCAGTCAAACATGAGTTCCCAGTAAGCTTCCAGCTGCTCCTGACAGTAAGCAGCATCCCGGTGCCGGCCACCTGCCCCAGTGAATCGCCACCCTGTGTTTAGCCAGCAGCAGCAAGAGCGCAGTTAGCTTCTTCACCTCAGGGGGAATCTCTTTAACGTAGCCGAGTAGGGCAAACCGCAGTAAGTGCCTGGGCTGATAGCCTGTGATCCGTGCAACATCATCAAAAACATCTTATCAGAAGCGCCGAATGCCTGTGCAATCCCATGCCAAGTGTAAAAAGTCTGCACCCTATGCGACACTGCACGCAACTTGCATCAGCCACAATGCCCATCCTATGCATCTGCTCTGGAGTGTGGTATACTCTATGCAAATATTTAAAGTGGATAAACTGCAGTCAGTAGTTTGGAGAAAGAGCCTTGGACTCAGAGTAGCAGTATTTCAATTGCTCATCACTAACAGGGATACTCAGGTCGGCAGCCCATAGCTGCCAGACTGAAGGTGTACGGAGCAGTGCAGTCTCCTGCATTCCATTGTAAAGGCGAGTGACCAGCCTGCATGGTGACAGGTTAGTGAGCATCTCTTCCAGAACAGCAAGAGTCAGGGAGCCTCTGGGAGAGTGTTGTGCATTGCTCGGAGCTTCTCGTAGCTGATAATAGGTTGGGGTGTCTTGGAGCGAGATAGCCGGGCCATGGGGTACTTGTTGCAGGGTAACAAAAGTTCCCTCCTGATATACAGTTCCAAAAGTTGTCACCTTTATTCACTGTAGTCGACATCAGGTGCCTGTATCCATCTCCACAGGTATCAATGGGTGGCTCGCTATACCACTGATGCACTGAAAAAATGCTTCAGTCACACCCTCTGTTGCAGCCCCACACTCAAACTGTGCAAGCCACTGTGTCCATCTCACCCCGGAGCTGCCTAGAAGGAAGATATAAGGCCATCTGCAGTGGGTAAGGGGAATTTGGTCATGTTCAGTGCTGTGTGAGGCTTCAACTGTGTGGTGTGGAGCCAATAGTGAGTAAATTGCACCGGCGCACTAAAGAAATAAAGGTCCATAATTGGAGCTCCCAGTCTACCTTGCTCAATGGGAGGTGCCAATATCTCCCACTCCTCTCTGGGTTGGTTGCCTGCCTATGCCAATGTTATAAGGTGGGACCTAAGCCCCGTTCGAAAATACGCTGGGAGGGGAATTGGCAAATTAATAAACTGGTACAAAAATTTAGGAAGCACCACCATCTTGGTAAAAGCCAGCTTCCGGTTAGGGACAGCTGACGTTTCATCCATGCCGCCACGCATGTCAGCAGACTGTCATAGTTTACTGGCCAAAGTTCGTCTAGGTCCAGGCTAACCCAGATTCCTAGGTACCGGACTGGTTCCTGCACCCACATCAGGGGCAGCTTGGATTCAAAGCTCCCCAATGCAGCCGTAAGAGGGAACACTAAGGATTTAGCCTAATTGTTGGTGATGCTGGCTATGCCACCAAATTGAGCGAATTCCCTAATAATCAGATCTAAGTTAGCCTGAGTGGTCCCTGATGTACAAATGTACAGATGATCATCTGTTTATGTCGAGACCAGGGTCCTACGAGGAGTGAATGCCAGTTCTCAATGTGAGTGATGTTGCAACAGGCACGCTGCCAGTAGTTCCATTGCAATTACAAATAAGATAGGCGATGGGGTAACCCTGCAGAGTGCCCTTGGAGATTGTGAAGGGGGAAGTTTATTGTCCCATTGACCCTCAGATGGGGAAAGGGCTGGGCGTAAAGAAGTTTGATCAGCTTTAACAACTTGTCTCTGAAGCCTAGGTACATCAATAAGTATAAGCAATATGGCCATTCAAGCGAGTCTTAGTTGCATCTAAAATCAATGCAGCCGCACCAAGACCGGGGTCATTTGTATGTAGGAGTGCAAAGAAAGTGTGCAGGTTATGATCAGTCGAACAACTAGGTACAAAGCCAGATTGGTCCGGGGGAATGATGGTCAGAAGGTCCTAAGGAGGGCGAAGAGACGTGATGCGATCAGTTTGACCAGTATTTTGTTGCCTGTATTTATCTTGGATAGAGGCCTATAGGAGTCACAATGTGGGGATCCTTATCTGTTTTCAAAATAATGACAATAAGAGCCTCTTGGAGAGGAGGGGAGAGCACTCCACTCACTCGGGACTCTTCGTACATATGCCAAAGGGTGGTGAGCAATGACGGAGGGCATATTCCTTATAAAAGGTGGCAGTGAGGCTGTCAAGGCTGGGACCTTGTCTCCCCATGACCTGGACAATTTCTTCTTCCGTGAAGGATTTGTTGAAGAATCTGCGATGACGCTCATCTAGCCAAAGCAAATGGGAAGCTAGGTCTGTGGGGGGCAAAGTCTGGGAGGATTTGTACATGTCAGAATAAAAGGAGGCCATAATGTGCTGTACTGACTCCATGCCAGCAGGCAAAGTCTTCTGATCGTATATAAGCTCAGCAATAAAGTCACTTGCCCAGGGCATCCTCAGTCGAATGGCAAGAGTCTTGCCTGCCTTTTTTTCCCTCCCCATATCACCTAGCTCATGCCTCCTTCTCTAAATAGGGAGATTTCCGATGTGCTGCTTCATCATACTCTAGAAGCTTACTATGTATGGATGCCAGTGTGGTGTCGCTACGTGCTTCAAAATATGTGAGTTCTAGGTCATGGATCTCTATCTCCAGCTGGCCCAGCTCTCCCCACAATTCCCTAAAAACTCAAGCCTGTTTAGCAATACATACCCAGCTAATGACCACCATAAATGCCTCCCACTTAGTGGAAAGTGATGAGACAGACTGTGCATTATGATAAAAATATTCAATATTGACTGCTCTCACCTTGTTCTGGAACACCTGGTCTTGGAGGGCACCAGCAGGGAGCCGCCATGTTAATGTGCACAATATATATTCAGCAAGGGAATGCCCAAGGAAGATGGAGGCATGGTCGGACAGTGTCCGTGGGAGGTTCATGGCATTAGTGATCCAGGTGACCACGTCTGTAGTGGCCATCAACAGTCAATTTTTGACCATGTATTATGGCCCTTCTGCACTGTGTGCATGAAGGGAGTGCCATACATATCTGTGAATTTACTATCTGTCATTATGGTTTTCATGTGCGGGCATTGGGTGTCACTTGACCTGTCTGCTCAAGTATCAACCACCACATTAAAGTCCCTGCCCCACAACATTACCCTGGACCCACAGATCCAGCCAATCGTCATATCTCAGCAAAGAAAACAGAATCTTCAGCAATGGGGACATAGATGGAAATCGATATCATGAGGTGTCCCTGCAGTGTGCTGCCAATATTACATGCCAACCCTGCTTATCACACACCACGCTGTGCGATGCCCTGTAAAGCCCTTGAGAAGCAGCACTGCCAAGTGCATAGTGCGAGTAGCAGGCCACATGCCGCTCAGCAACCCATCCTGCTCGCAGGCTTGCTTGGGTCTCCTTTATCAGTTGCAGCTCTTGTAGCAGGCAGATGTTGATGTTATGGTGCTAAAGATATGCTAGCATGTGGCTGCCTTGCGCCTATCATTGAGCCCCCTAATGTTCCAAGGCAGACATTTAGCAGGTGGCATCTAAGGCTAAGGAGCGGGTGAGCAGTAGCAAGCAGTAGAAAGTGAAGGAGACGCTGAGCTGAATGGTAACAAGGTGGGGGTAAAGAATCATAAACAGAGGGTCAAAAAACAGTCCCCAGATACTCCACTCACCTCCGACAGGGGCCGCCCACTCTAGTATTAATAGCACCTCCCCACTCATTGTATAAAACCCCACAAACATTCACTGTAACCTGGAAGGGAATCATCCCCAAGGGCTGCCAGAGGTTTCCACTCACTCCCAACCCAAGAAGAGCTGGGTGACTGGGAAGGGGCGTCATAAAATCTGTTGGATGTTCATAAGCAACGTCTCCCCTTCACAGTGGGGTTGTAGTGTGTTAGCTGGAGACAAATCACAGGAGGCCCTTGTCGCCCCATCAAAAAGAACATTCACCGGGAAGCTTGTACAATTTCAGCTCAGTGTTAACTCACCATCCATAATATCCCAAAGAAGTGGGGACCCCTTATAATGATATCTGCATTTAACCACTGACTCCATCTTGACCACTGACTCCATTTTGTGCTTAGCTTAGCTTCAAATGCTGTCACATTGGTGGTGCAGATATTTTTCCACGCACAGCTTGTTAACGTGTTTTTGCTTTTCTCACCAGGGAAGGGAACATAATATGGGGGATGCAGCCTTGATAAAGTGTACAAGGATGAGAAATGAGAATGTTTATGGGAAAGAACAATACAGTTTGTTCTTTGAAAGACACTTTGGGACCCGGACAATCTCTTGCATGTTTTTTCAACACTCACCCATTCCAGCAAGTGCTTGAATTTCACAACTTTCTTGATGGGAGGGGAGTTTCTAGAACCTTCCTTTTAAGTTTGTTTAAGGTAGATAAGGTGGGGAAGCTTGACACTGAGGTAGAAGGAACTCATTTCTGAGAGTGGTTGCATTGCCCAGAATAATCCTGTTGGGGTGGTTTCTCCTGTCTCAGCTGTCACAGGTCCCACAGCTTGACTTTGGCAGACAAGGATGATGTTGGATTCGATCCCCATGGTGATGCGTTTTTAATTCTTAATATCTAGGTTTACTCTGTGCATGCATAGATATAAATAGTCACTGTGTATATATATATATATATATATATATGTACATATATATATACACATTCATTGTTGATGTATTACATTTTCTTTTATTATTATCCAATTGCTGTGATTATTTTAGTAGCTGCACAGGTGTTGCTGCATTCAAATTAAGTGCTCACGTTATTATTTTAGTATATCTGTATTTGAAACCTGGGAAGTGCCTTAATAAACTCAGACTAAGAGTGCTGCATTATTTGCATTCTTTAGCTTTGTTCCCTCTCAGTCTGAAGCAAAGCAGAACACCCATTTAGTCATTATTGCCAAGGCAGTCTTGCGCTGAGCTCTTTGGAGAGGGTTGTAGGCCAGAGTTAGCAGAACCAAGACCTTTGGCAAATTTTGTGGCAGCCTTGGGGTCAGTTTTCCCCAGATGTAGAATGTGACGCTTGGCCACATTGATCAGAGAGTACTTAGTGGCAGTTTTCTGTAGTGTGTGTTTCACCAGAAGGAATTTACGTCTAGCCACCTGCACAGCAAGTGTAAATTCAGGGAAGAAGGTAATCTCATTTGCCTGGTATTGGAAGGGTGGCGAACACTGCCCAGGTGGGGGGGTGGAGTCCGGTCCCGATAATTTAGCAGCCTAGCAATAATCAGGCATGTGAGGTGCCCGGGAGTGGGAAACTGGGCTAGTGATCTATGGACCCTCTCCACGGTGAGCCTAGGGGAGAGATTGTGACAGAAGACAGACCAAAACATAGTTTCCATGTAGTGTTCCATGTGATCCATTGCCGTCAACTCAGGGACTCTCAAGATATGCAAGTTATTTTGTCTCAAGAGTGCTTTGAGGTCCTCATTTTTGTTGTGGATGACCTCAAGCACCTTTTCCATTTGTAATAATCGCTCTATAGAGCATCCCCCACATCTGAAGTACAGCTTTCAAGATGGTCAATGTGCTCTTCATATCTGTCCACTTTCTCCTTCAGACAGTAAAATCTGTCTATTTTGTGTCAATGGCATTTAATTTGTACTTTGGGTCGAAAAACATGGAGCGGATGTCAAGCTTGGCACAGTTCCACCACTAGCCTGGGTGTCCGGCTCCAGGTTCACCAACTCCAGGACTGTAGTACTTGTGAGTCTATGGGATTCAACTGGCAGCTTGGATTGCTTGTTATTTTGTTTCCCCATGGTGTATAGCGTGGCCTCTGATGTCAGCAAGAGGATCTCTGCACTGACCGTTGTCCCCCAATAAAAAGGATGAGCTGCGTGTCTCCACGGGACCCACCACTCACCAGGAATCCTCAGACTGGGGGGCTCAATCAGACCTCCAAAACTCCACAGGACAAACAGTGTTTAGTTCAGTTCCACTCCACTGGGGCATCCACTGCCGCTTTGTGTGCTATGGGCCCCAAGGCTCCCAAGCTGGCATTCAGGCCACATGATCAGGCCTTCCCTCCAGGAGCCCAGCCTCACACCAGGGGCCAAGCACGGGGCACGAGCAGGCCCAGAACCCCCAGCTGATCTGACAGGGGAGGGCCCACTCTCCTGAGAGAGGCGCCTGACGCAACAGGGCTAAGGCGCAGAAAAGAAGCAACAGCTCCTCCCAGCTGAGCTTTGCGGGGCTCGGGCAGCACATGAAGCCCCAGCTTGGCCGTGTTCTTACCCTCTGGGCTTCGTCGGGACCCCCTGTCAGTTCTCCTCACACTTGTTGTCCAGGCACCCCTCGTGAGCAAAGGTCAGCGTTTCAAGTACGTTGTTGATTCTGCTGGACCCTCATCATAATACAAGTGGGCTGGGTGCAGCTGACAGCTGCATCAGTCAGAAGGCTGGGGCATGGGGAAGACAGACCGCACCTCGTTCAAGGTCCCAATATGGCTTTGTGCGCACTCTTTTCTGAGGACTTGGGCTTAATATGTGCTGTTCCCCATTAGGAGTGCGGTCACCATCAGTGCTGTATCAATGCCTCTAATTAAGGCAGATTTCGCCAGATTATACTTCCCGGCTGGCAGACCCTTGCTATGTGGTGGCCATCTTGTAGATGGGTTCTCTAGTGCCCCCCTATGAAGGTCATTCTTGTCTCCAAGTTTGGACTGATCCCTTAAAGGTACCTCTCTAGGTTCAGAGACAGAAACAAATTCCCAAACCAGTCTTGGGTGGATTTTCTCAACTATTCCAGCGAGGTATTGAGTGGTTGGTTGAGGGGCAGCACAGTCAAGTATTGTATTGTAACTTATTCCTGAGGGAGAACATGCTCAATACTTGTTTTACAGAGCTGCACCAATTTCTAGTGGACAGCAAGTTCACTAACCCCAGAGAGCTTGCTAAGGAGGTGGATCTCTGGATCAGGATCAGAGTGTCTAAGGAGGTAACTGAGAGTGACCCCAAAAAGGGTGGCCCAGGTCCCTCCCAGCAGAATAAGGGGGAGGTCCAAGGAGACCCAGACAAGTCCCAGCATGAGGTGGGCGAAAGTGATCCCATGTCCCTTTGTGAAACAGGGAGGAGATTCTGTTTGGGGGGGGGGGAGGGGGGAGCACCTTAGTTCCAACTATGGTGCTTTGATTGTTCTCAACCAGGACAAAAGCAGAGAAATTCTGCCTGTCCTAGGAAACCACCCACTGGTGATCTCTACAGGTGCGGCCAATATGGCCTTACGGGTAAGTAGTCTTCAGGGGCAGATAAAAGACCATGCACTAGTCTCTCTTAGTTAGGTGGCAGACTCAGAGGGTGAGTTTGTGATCCCCGAAGGTGGGAGTCATCACTTACACTTGGTTGAAGTGAACAGGATCCCTGTCACTGCTCTGAGGGACATTGGAGCTAACCAGACCACAGTAGTGTAAAGACAAGATTCCTTAGAGCAGTACACCAGGCAGGTGTGTCGTTTAACTCAGGCCCAGGTGGAGGACTTGTTCACTTCATGGATCTGGTGTCCCTGGAGTAGAGTGGGGAGATGACCTAGATGAGAGTCATAATTAGTCCCCAGATGTGCGTTGACTGAATTCTCGGAAATGAGTTGCTATTGCTAGTTTCCTACTAGAAGACAATATAGCTGGGAGGGGTGGCAGCCCGGGGAACCCTGAAAGCTCAGGTATGTGGGGGTACAACTCCCAAGAAGGGGGTAAAGAGTCAGATATGGAAGTGAAGGGGGATGAAAGGCTCACCCTGAACTATGTTCAGCCTTGGGGTACAGACCCTAGGCAGAGTGGCCAGTCTCAGGCTACCACAAGGGGGACTGGTGGGAAAGACAGTGGAAGCAGGGTGCCTAACAGCCAAGGCTGTTGCCCCTCACTTTGAGAAACGTTAAAGGTCAGAGTCCCTAGGATGGGCTGGTGCCTGGGTCTTGACAATGACAGCTGTCAGTGGCCTCTCTTGGTTGCTGTCCTTCTGGACAGCATTTTCATTTGGCTGAGAAGTCTGATCCAAGGGGCAGAAGGGGCCATAACACTTTGTTGGCCATGGTGGTACTGCCTGCCTACTGGGATGCATCTGTGAGCAAGTTAAGATTAGGAGCTGCACAGATGGGATCCACAGTTGAGGAGAAGGGTTTCCCATGGGTTTGTTCAGTGGCTCTGAAGAGTGTAAACAGAGGGATCCAACTGAGTTCAGGAGGGCATAGAACTGGCAAGGGCATCTGCAGTAGAAGACCACTGTCCATGTTCTCTCACCTAGGCAGAGATGCCCATCAAGGTATTGATTAGTCTCCCCTGGCTTGTAGCTGGCTGTGTTGGAATTGGCCTTCTCTACAGGGTCACTCCCCAAACCTTTTACTTACTGTTTAATTTACTTAGAAGTCCCATGCAAGAGGTATACCATAAACCCAGTAGCAAGGCTGGGGCCTTGGCAGGGAAATAGGAAATCCCAGACACTTCTGTTGGTTGGAACCATCCAGAAGGTTCTCCCATGTCAAAGAAGGCACTCAATATAAAGCTAGGACCCTTAGACCCACTCTTCAGGTCACAACTCAACCTGCCGAAAGACTCTCAGAGGATTGCCTGCTGCTGTGGCCTTCTGTGTACTTCAGAGAGACTGCTTTGCTGCACTGAGAAAAATTGCTCTGAGACCAAAGGTCTGCCCTACTCGTCTTCTTTAACCCAGGAATTCCAGAAGTGACTACAAGGGTTGGCTGTCCTCCTGATCAGAGCCTCAGGAACAGAAAAGACTCCAACCATCTTGAACTGGTACCTGGACCCTGTCTGAGTGAGTGCTGACCCTCTACGTGGTGCCTATCCAGTTGTGGACCCTTGGAAGTGATGCTAAAGGTGCCCAGATAGCCCAAATTCATAACATAAAAACTTTTGCCCAAAAAATGCTCTGAGAACTAAGACAGACCAAGATGTACCTGCTCATCGATCTGCTCAAGGTGCATCGTCGGTCGGCCTGATTTGACAGCAGCTCCTGCTACGTTCTTCTCTGCAGAAGCAGATCTTGTTTAGCAGATCCTCGCAGAAGGGGTTCCCAGCCTCGTGGGGTCCTCATCGGCTACAGCCTGGAGCTTCATCCTGCTGAAGATTTTTTGCCTTCCTAAAACAGAGACTAAGGGCCTGATTTAGATCCCGCCGTGAATTTTTAACGGAAAACCGGTCCACTTCACAGGTGGTCCACCCGCCGATTCAGATTTTGGTGGGACCATAGGTGACAGAGCACCAGAGTCCCACCAACTCCACCAAGAATCTCCAGCAGGCTTGACGGCGGCATTGGGAATAGGGGCTGACAGCGAACTCCAAACACCTTTACCACAGAGCAGATTTGGATGTGCCTTACTGCCAGGCCAACTGTGGCAGTTTGACATCCACACCTGAGTTCGTGGATTGGCAAGGGAAAAGGCACAAATTCTACCTCTTTTCATGTTTCCGCTTCTATTTTGGACTGGACCCGACTGGACATCACCTGCATCGCTACTGCCACTGGACCACGGAGGACACACAATCCTGCTGTCGCCAGACTCAAAGGTGGAGATACTGCATGTACTGTGTACATTGTGTGGACATTGCACGTGAGCTCAGGACCTCTGCAGAAATATACATGCCATGGGTATTTTTTATTAAATACCTCTGACATGCATATGTCTGGAACACATTTGTGTCAGTGATTGATGGGGACACACTGGTACAAGTCACAGATTGCACACATTCACATTTGTTGTTGTGGAGTCAGTATTCATTGACAAATTAATGCGGGCATTACAATAAAGGTGGCATCACACTTGTCACCATGTCTAGGTGTGCACATTGCAAGTGATGTGTGCTTTTGTGTGCGTGTGTGTAGATCAGTGTGTCGTTGTGGTTGTGTTGTGCGTCTGTGTGTAGTATCAATGGTGTGTGTATATTGTACATGGATGTATGGCAATGTCTGTTTCTGCATGTAAATGTTTTTTGTTGTGGTGGACTGGCAATGGGTTATAGTGTTTATGTTGTGTGTTGTGTTCTGCAGGTGGACACATATGACTAAGGTACAGTGGGTGGGTGTCACTTACCTCTTTGCGATAGCTGCTGCCATTGTACAATGCCCAATGGCTCCTGGGATGTTCTCCCTCCGTTAGCAATCCGCCGCCAGTACACTGCCTTGCAGGACTGTAACATCTAAATAGGGTTTACAGATTGCCAGGAACCCACCAGCTTGACAGCTAGGAAGAGCACTATGTCGTGGCAGTCTGCGGCTCAGCTGCAATACAGGTAAATGCGGCGGGTGGAACATTGTTGACTTGATGATGTTTTCGAGTCCGTTGCAGCAGTGGGTTGGTGGTAATACTGCCAAGATCTAAATCGGTTCCAAAGTATGAACGTAGAATTCTTCACTGCGACTTTGTAGAGCTGCTCCCTGATGACACCTCCTCCCTGGACACTATCTTGCCCCACTGAACTATACCTACTCTGACATTTTTCCTTGAAATTTCTTCTAAGTCCAAAGGTAAGCAGGGACCGTGCCCAATCTACTCTGTGTATCTGAATGGCAAACGATCTCGGTTGGCCATAACTTTGACTTTGCCCCAGTCTCAGTCCACTAGATGTTCACAGTCAGGGATTTTATCATTTAGGCGCTCATTTTCACTTTAAATAGAAGAAAAAAAAATCAGATCTCCAGTTTTACTGGTTACATTTTTGTTGTTTTGGTGACAAATAATGAATTAAAATGTACTATATTTTTCTAAATTGGTGTGGGTTTTTTTTGTTCTTACTTTCACTGTTTGTGTGCTGCGTATGTACTTTAATCATTGCCTTTAAGTTAAGCCTGACTGCTTTTGTGGCAAGCTACCAGAGGGTTAATTTAGTATCTTTTATGGTTCACCCTGATAGGGATTGTGGCAGATGCTTGAGAAGGGCCAACATCCTCCTCAACCAACAACCCAATTTCTCATAGAGGGAAAGAAGGAGGAACAGAACGATGGGAAACAGTGACAGAGTGAGAAATCAAGGATGAAAAATAACCTGCAAGAATGGAGAGAGTTTGGTGGTGGATGGAAAAGGCTTGAGTTCTAATCAATATTAGACCTTCTTGGTACCCCCAACATTTGTTTTCTTTCAGGCGTCCGAGAAAACCTTGTGGTCCCGGCACTCATTTTTTTCTAAGATAAACACTGCACCAAAACCATGTCAGCAGGGAGTAACCCTCCCTACTAAGCAGCATTGAGTACTGGTAAAATTCACTTTGCAGAAGTGCATAGGAGGAGAGAATTTCTTCACCAGAAGTGGCTTGTATTTGCTAGTGGCTCCTGCCCGCATGGATGATGCATCCCTAGGGGTAGAGGAGCAGTGTTTTCTGGTGCCTTTTCTTCAGCATGAGACCTCATCTGTCCTCCTGGGACATGGCTGAAATATCTGTTTTTCATGCGAAAGGATGGGTAGGCTGTTTGGTGTCTGCACACAAGTTCTGCTGACCCATCATGGCGGCACCCTCTCTACTGCACTATTCGAACCAAAAAAATACCAAAAGCACTTCCTGGAAAGACGATCAATTCAAGATGGGAGTCACTTGTTGATTCCTTACAGGGACAAATTACCTAGATAAGAGGGATTCTCAGGGTTCCAACCTCTTTCTGTTTCCAGTGCATAAAAGGAAGCCAGAACCAGTCTTTGCTGTGTCGCAATGCAGTCTATGTATTTTTCAGTCAGTTCTGCACCCTCTTGACTTGTATTTTTACGCCTCAAATGTTTTATATTCTTTTTTCCTAATATTCTTCTTCCCTCATTTACGTGGGTTTGGGTTCCCTTGATCCGTGTTTTGATTTAGTTCTGCATTAGTCCTGAGTTATTTTGAGTCTTCTGCAGCTCCTCATCTTCAGTCACTGGGTGTTGTTAATGCCTTCCAAATTTTACCTTCATATTCTGTGGCCTTTCTCAGCTGAGACCTGTCCAATAGTTATGTTGTTATTTATATATTAATGACATGGGTGCTACGGAATATGCTGCCCTTACAGGAATCCAGGTACCTTATCAGCAGAGTGGGGAATCATCTAATGCCTACAGTCTATTATACTAGATCCTACTGCAGACCTACCAAGTTCTCCTAATTTCAGACACTAATCTTTGTCTGTAGGCCTGTGCAACCCTCCAGTATCCCTTATCTTCACCCACTATTACTATTGTCCCATCCGTCTTCACGGTGAATTTGCCATCAATTCCAAATGATATCATCTTTCTCCTCCATCCTCATGTTTCCGCCTCCTTTGTCATTCCCTACACCAGTTCCTTCACTAGCACTTTACTCCCTTTACTAACCCTGACTTACAGAATATGACTCCATCCTCCAATCAACAAACAGGTCCTGTGCCCACACCAAACAATCAGAGCATGTAGACCATTTATGTTCCCCCTCTTAGGTATAAGCCTCATTTAACAGTCTCATTCTAACATGCTTTTGCCCTCTCCACTTTAAAACATGGTGGAAATGCTCATATTTAAGGAGCCATCGGTATGCCTTGTCACTCCTTTCGGCAATCAACCCATCTTTGTCCCACCCATCCTATATAAAAAAGGCTGGTCTTAAATGGTCTCAATGACAAATTTAGAAATCCCCTGTAATAACATTTTCTTTTAAATTAACTCCTCGGATAATCTGCATACCCATGTCACTATTGTCTTAGTTCTTGTATTTCTCCACAGGCATCCTAGTAACCACGGGTGATCCCCGAAGCTTTGTTGGCCCCATTCTCTTTTTCCTCTAGTTAGCCTCTCATGGCAGTCCATCTCCTCATTTTTTTCTCTTTGCTGGTGAGACTCAGATCTTCTTCCCCCTGTCCTCCCCATCAGGTTCCCTACTAGCCTCATGACATTCTGCCTTTCTGCCATTCAGTGGCCATCAGTGTCTAGTGCTTTCCTCCCACCATGACCAAGATTCCTTCACAACTTCCTGTAGTCTAGAAGTGCCCTTCAACACTTATATGCATCTACATCACTGCAACCGCTGCCTCTACTTGTGCCAACCTTCTCAACATCTATAAATCCCACTCAAACCTAACTTCTACTATGGAAAGACGCTACTCAATTTAGGCTTCACTAGAGTAACAGTCTCTACTCTTTTCTTGCAACTATTGCTTTTGTCACTTCAAAAGGTAGAAACTTATTTTGCCTGCACAATGTTCAGCTTTCCAAGCTCCACCTCAGACCATTGTCATCAGGTGCGTTAGACTGGACCACATTCCTTTCTGGCATATTAATTTGCACAAAACGTTGTCCCTAATTTTGGGCACCAGCATCCTTCCTCTACAATCCTGGCCATTATGCTTGTCTGTATAAAGCATATTTGGAAAAGTAAATTCTTTTAATTACTAATTTATATTTAATTTTAAATCTAAAAGAAATATTTAATATTTTTTTTTTTTTGATAATGATAATTTAATTTGAATGAATGTAGTATGACTTATTCATCAAAACTGGCCATCCATGAACCTTAAACTTTCTTACCACCCCTAATGCCTACTCATCTCGAAGACCTAAGAATCCCTTAACACCTCTAAAAGCTATCATCCCTGAACCCTAAAAACTGGTCATTACTCCTAAAAAGAAGACATGCCTCAACGCTAAAAACTGCTTACCACAAAAAATAATAACCCATCCATAAGCCCCACAAACCCTTTAATGCCCCTAAAACGCTTACCCGTTTAAGGCAACCTTGGTGAAATGTGTGTGTTGGAAAATGCAGAGTCCATGACGGAATTTCAGCATGTTACAGTATTTACTCAAACTCTTGATTTGGGTTCATATTGTAAAGTGCCAGTTGGGGCATGGCAGGTCTAAGCATAATAAGGGAGATGGTGAAAAAGGGACAACATTCCATAACAAATGCCCATAGATATAAACCAACAAACTTGCCTTCAAACAACCAGCCCACAATATATGTGTTTGTGGTCTTTCTATGTGGTTGTTCCATTTTTTTCCCTTTTGGTTGGATTAGGTTTGTTTTCTCTGGGTGGCTGTCATTTAGTCTCACACTCAATGTACATCGGCTCTAAGACATGAGATGAAATTAGCTAAATCTTAAGTAGCATATTTACGTTTTCAACAAAGCCATGCTAAGTTGGTGTTGGAAATACAACTATGGTATATGAGGTAGATCTCACATGCAGACTGTAGTGTACACTTACACAATCCACATGTGTGACTACACGAATATGACTTCAGGTATACAATTGTGGCCTAATTTGGTGCAGCCTTAAAACGTTGCAGAGAAACCTTTCAATGACAGCTTTCTTGTATTTTAGAAAACCTGTCCTACACTGTCTAAGTCACCTCTGAACACATGGCTGAGTGTTTAATGTATAAAAGATAGACATGCAACTTTTTTAAAGCAATGTATCACTGTGGTGACCAACTACAAAGGGATGATTTCACTGCATAGGTAATGGATCTTTTATCTATAGGGAAACCTGTTTGTGATTCAAAATTAATAGTTAATTTTGCACAATTCAGATTAGATATTTAGAAATCCCATTCAATGGCAAATGCAGAGTTATGATAAATATATTGGAAATGCAACTTTGTGAAAACATTTTATGCTGCCCTGAATCTTTAGCAGTAATTAATTCAGTTCTAGTGATCTTCCTGCCTAACAGTGATTAAGCATTGATGAGGTGTGAAAAGATTTTCCTACTAGAAGACAATATTACTTCTCCTAGGAGCAGGAGGGATGGGAAAAGTAATCGCTGGATACTTAGTTTAGAATGTTGCTGCTGGATGTGGACAGGAACAAAGCTTCACAGCAACCAAGATACGCCTGGTCTTTTTCATATGTTGACAATAAACAAAATTAGTGTGAAGCAGAGTTTTGAGCTGGGATCCCTCTGACTTTATTTTTGCACCCAGTGGGGGAAACCTGTTTCTTGAACAATCAGAGGGATATGATCCTCATTATCATAGGGCAGGTCCTTGATGGAGTTTGGGAGCACTGAACACAGGAGTCAGTATCCTGCCATTTTGAACAAAGGCCCTGTGGATAATTTAGAGGAAGACTAATAAGTGCTACCAAAATGTGATGAGTATACTGTGGGGACTCTGTAAGAATTGGATAAGAGAGGTCATCAGTCACTGACTATTATAGGGGACAAACGTGAATTCTTACTCCCAACTCATGTGAATAGGACTGAAAGAAAGATTCTGTCTGGAACTGCCTGCATAGAGGTCTCATGTATGACCTCCCTACTCTCCACTTGCCCCCAGAGACTCAAGTGCTCTTCAGATGCTAGGTGGCTGGACTCCTGTCTTGCCTCATGACACAATGGGCTAAAGAATGCCTCCCTTTTGTGTTGAAAGAAACCGCTGCCCAATTGTGAGTGCACTGTACTGAACTATGACAGAACCCTGGATAAAGAGAGACCTAGAGTCTGTGATCTTTAACTAGAGGTCTGAGAGAAGTGGAAGGTACCAAGAGTAACTTTTTCAGCAGATACAAGGATCTAGATTTTGAATTTTCTGAGCTTCTGGAGAAAGCCTGGGCCTCAGTGGCTACAAAATGCCCATTTGTCTTACTCTGAGTTTTTCAAGCAAAGTTCAAGGCTACTGTGGAATGCTAAAAAAAAAAGTATCCAAACTCTTAAAGCCCATGAAAGTGACTAAGTTTGAACATGGGATTAAGGGGGTCATTCTGGCCCCTGCGGGCGGCGGAAGCCGCCCGCCTGGCGGGAGCCGCTAGAAGACCGTACTGCGGTCAAAAGACCGCGGCGGTCATTCTGACTTTCCCGCTGGGCTGGCGGGCGACCGCCAAAAGGCCGCCCGCCCGCCCAGCAGGAAAGCCCCAGCAACGAGGATGCCGGCTTCGAATGGAGCCGGCGGAGTTGCTGGTGTGCGACGGGTGCAGTTGCACCCGTCGCGATTTTCAGTGTCTGCCAAGCAGACACTGAAAATCTTAATGGGGCCCTGTTAGGGGGCCCCTGCAGTGCCCATGCCAGTGGCATGGGCACTGCAGGGGCCCCCAGGGGCCCCACGACACCCGCTCCCGCCATCCTGTTTCTGGCGGTGAAAACCGCCAGAAACAGGATGGCGGGAAGGGGTTCGGAATCCCCATGGCGGCGCTGCTTGCAGCGCCGCTGTGGAGGATTCCCTGGGGCAGCGGGAAGCCGCCGGCTTCCCTTTTCTGACCGCGGCTTTACTGCCGCGGTCAGAATGCCCCCGGAAGCACCGCCAGCCTGTTGGCGGTGCTTCCGCGGTCGTTGGCCCTGGCGGTCCATGACCGCCAGGGTCAGAATGACCCCCTAAGTCTTTTGCCTTCTTCAGCATACTTCTTAAGGATCTTAACTTCCAGAAAAATGACTAGGGTGTAAAGAGAATTATGGGTTCTGATTCAATTACTAATGGCCATAACTTTAGATTTGGGCCAGTCTATTGATATCTCATCAGTGATGGAGTGTAGATTTAATTTATCTATTAAATGTTGAAGGCCGATTTTAGTTTGGCTCAGCAGTAGCACATCATCAGCATATGGCAAATGAGAAAGATAAAAATCTCCAACCTTAAGTGGATGAGAATTTACTTGGTCCGAAGCAATAGACAGATCATACAGGAAATTCCTGTTTAAGGCCTTGAACTTAAAGATTTTCCTTGACCGACAGGTGCCATTGCCTATTTTAATTCTTAACCAAGTATCTGTGTATAGTAATTGTATAGCTCACATTAAATTATAGAGGATGCCCCTGGTCATTAGTTTGAGCCAGAGGTGATTGTGTAGTACACAGTCAAACGCAGCCTTAAAAAACAATACAATGGTTGCCTCTTGAATAACATGAGATTGGTAATAAAAACTAACCCCATTATGTTAATTGTAGTCACAGTTCCTTGTATAAAACCGATTTGATTTAGGGGGATTATTCTGCAATTTTGTATCTACATGCAAAGATCCTTGAGAACGTGGGATGCAAAATACTTTGCTTCATTAACAATTAGTGCTGTTAATCGATAATTATTTGGCTTTGACCTTCCACCCCCCTCTCACCCATTCCCCCTTTAAAGACTGGATTGACAATCGAGTCTTTCCAGGGATCCGGGATAGACTGTCTGTACTGCAGCATTAAAGACCTTAGTCAATTTCCCTACCCTGTAACCAATGTCTGTTTTGTATTTCCCCTGGGGGATGCCGCTTGGCCTGGAGGCACCATCCCTTCGATCTCCCAGAATTATGTTTTCAATTTGACATGGTTTGATTCTTGCTGCTTCAGTCGCAAGATGTTGGGGATGAGAAACAGCTGTCAAAAATGAAAGTTTATTAGCATTAGCACCTAAAGCTGTTGAATTGTTTTTCGTTGGGTAAATACAAAGGACTCAGTGCAGGTCTCTGGGTTGATTTTCCACCGGAGCGTTAAAATGAGTTGCAAGGTAATCGGCCCAAGTTGCCTCGAAAAAAAAATCCCCTGTTGATGTGATTGATGTCTCTCCAAAAGCTTCTGGAATTTGGTTTTTAACCTAAAAAGATATTTTTTTTTGTCCAGTATGCTTCATGGAATTTTGTCTTCTCAATCCATAGTAAATGTTTATAGGATTTCCTGAATTTGTGGATATATAAGGACTGTGCCAGGTTGTTTGGTGATTTTCTTAATGCTCTCGCGGGTTGGTTGAGCATTTTTGTTTGCCAATTTGTAAGCTGGTGAGATCCTTACTGTTCTTGACTCAGGGTACGACAATCCCCGTTCACCAGAACAAGAATGCAGTGGTATAGAATGAATTACATTATGTAGGAAGAGGTTCGTGAATAGTACCCAGCTTTCAAGTGTGCTAGAGTTTGTTTTTTAGCAGGACTCCAACATTTGCACTGCTGTGTCCCCTATAGATATAACTGAATTAACAGACCATTTGATTTTCTTGAAATTTACTGTGTGCAGAGATCCAGGAATCTTGTTCACTGTACAGAGTACTGGAGGATTGAACCCCCCCCGCTCAAGTTTTTGAGTAAGCGGCACTTCCCAGCCTTTGTTCTATGTTGAAAGAGGCAACGCAGGAAAACAGAGTGAGGCTTTGTAATGTGTAGTCTATGACGACTCGTGAAGTGGCAGTCATAGTGTGGTGCTCTGATCCGCCATTCCAAACTTAGTGCGATTAGATGTTCCTCTCTCTTCTGACAACATTTTATTTCCCTGAACAGGAATTTCCTTTTGCTGATTCTGTATAATAATCATATTGTTAGGCTCAGGAGTGAATATTAGATTCATGTTAAAATCCCCCAGAACCAAGAATTCAGGTGCTTTATCCCCTACCCTTGTGTCTATTATAATAGAATTATATTTCTTGCTTCTTTCTGATGTTAGGAAGAGCATATATATTAACCAGAAACAGTGCCTTTTGTGTGTTTTGATGGAGGCGTTTGAATGACTCATAATATATTAGGATTATCCTGCATCAGGACTGCATTCTGGCACTTCAGGGTGGCTGAGTTATAGACAGCATGACCCATTAGCGCGTCCATACTACATGGACTTGGTGGCAGGCGTTAGAAATTCGAAGAACCCTAGCAACAGTGACTATGTTTCTTGTAGGACTATTAATGGAAATTATTCCAGTAGGCTATTAGTTCGGCATCCTGTCATTTTGAGGACTGACCACTAATATTCCATGAGCAGATCCTGAGATTACTTCGGCTACTGACAGGTAAGAAGATGTGACTACATCGATATTCCAACTAAATACTAGTCAGAAAGCTTCGCTACTGCCAGTGAATTGGACTTCGCAATCTTGAGGCCAATTCACACACATCCCATATCATTATTATCAATTGTTTAAATGCAAGGGCTTTTGTACACTTACTTCAAAATGCCTAAAGCAGGATTTTTTGTTGTTGATGTCTTATCCATGCTTAAATCCTTCCTTATGACAGCTCTCAGTACTATATATCTAGAGCCTAAATAGTTCTGTCCCACAAGTGTTTATTGCCTTTCTTAACATCTATCTGTGACACATGGATCCGCTTCTCCGTCAAGCGGGGGACATTTCTACATGTACACATCGCTATTTTAAATATTAATGTAAATTCATTTTATATATTTACTTTAATTGTAGAACACAATAAAAATACTACAGCACCATCAAATTACATTTTCAATTACAACTTTAGTGAATGGACTTCTATTAAATTAAATTTATATAAATTAAAAATAATTCCTGCCTAAAAAAAAGTAATGTTTTCATGAGAATTACAATGATTAAAAGTAATATATATATATAACAATTCATTTAACTATTTGTTATAATAATATAAAATGTTACATTGTTTTAAAAAACTAAAATAGGCTTTTACCTTTGTGATTTAGGCCCAGGTGTTTCTTCTCCACCCTATTACAACAAACCTTTCTGTTTTCTGTGGGGGAAAAGGGGGCTAATATTTCCATGTTGGGTCAGATGTGAGAGATGGTTATGAGATAATGAGAGGGGTAATTTCTGAGATGTAATTTTTTCTGAATATAAAGTATTGAGGCATAAAATATAACAAAAAAACAAATAATGTGCACCGGAGGCTAAATGTGATGTCTTAACATTGTATGCCTTATTGCTATCGCTAGTACGTGGAAAATGATTAAACAGTATGTTACAATACGAAAGAAGATAATTTTATATTTAGCTGCTGTGGGTTTTATAGTTTTGAATATTTAATTAAAAATATGACGGAAAAACATAGCAAGAAAACAATCAAATGGACCTCACAAAACAAGTTTACGAATTTTGGAGATGACTCGTATTTGCCCTTCTTATGAGAAACATCAGCTTCCTCATTGACATTTGCAGATGTTTTGGCTCTCTGGCTGATCCCTGAACAAAACAATCATCAGGACTTGTCACGATCAACTAATCTCATTCGAAGTTGAAGCCTTAAAAGAAGGTAATTACTTTTTACATGGACCTCAAGATGGAAGAGAGTTTTAGAGAAAACAGCCCACATGCAAATGACTGCTCCATAGATTTTAGTTTTTTTAAATATGAAACCTTTAGATGGGACACATCAATGTCTAAACTGCCAGTGAGCACCAGCTTTGAAGCTAAGATAATAATAAAAGACTGATCGAAGAGCCCTATAAATTACACAAGACATTTTAAAACACATGTATGCTGTCAAGGGATACCTTCACTAATAGTGGACTGACATTTATATTATGTTATTTAATTTTATAGCGTGTAAGTTTTATTTGTACACTAGAGGGATAGTGAGGACTTCAAATAGAACAGAGACGACATTCCAAAGTGTCTAGGTCATAGGAATGCAGATCCAGGGACAGAGACACAATAAGGTAGTAGCCTATATTGAGGAATGTTTTGAGCTCTTTCTAGAAAGGTAGGTGTTAGAAGTGGCCTGTGTCAGAAGAAAAAACAATCTCTACAACCCTGATGTCAGCCTAATCAGATTATGCAACACCACCTTTTGAGAGGGACTGGTTTTGGTAATCCCTAAATAAACGGAGATACAACAGTCCAACATTGAGAGGACAGAATGAGATCCTGGACAATCAAAGACAAATCTTCTTCTGTGAAAAGTGTGAAAAGCATATATAAAAAAAAACAGATGGACATTTGCACTCTTCTCCAATTTCCACTATATAAATTCAGTATGAAATCCAGGGACTCTGCAGAAGAGGCCAAGGCAGGCTCTTGGACTTTGACCTTAAACTCATGATTACTGAATAGTGTGTGCCTAATTCTTGTTGAAAATAAGGCGAAAATCAATCCTGGTGGTAGTCAGTTTCATAATATGACTTCCAGTCTAGTTCTGAGTCCTCAACAAGCAGTGTTTCCTATGCTGATGAACAACACCCGCAGATTCAGCATGGTGTCATTTTTTTACTGGTGTACTAAAACACTTAATTCAGACGTAATCTCCCAAAAACTCCAACCAATTTCAGAACATGTTTGTCTGTTTATAGAATCCCTCAGAGTAAATAGATTCAAATGATCTTCATTGCAATAAAGATTAATTTGCCAACTTTATTGCAAGTTCTAATAATAATACATCTGCTGTCTTTAATAATGTGGTTTGAGATGTGATAAACTCAATCGTTCTACTTAATTTTTCCCTTTTAGAGCTTGCTTATCAAATACTTTGTTCTTTCAGCAAGTAGTCAGTATGATCAGGGACAAAATTAGACCTTCTCAACGTTCAAGAGAATCTGGATCAGCTTCAGGAACAAGTTCAGGCACCTGCTCAGCCAAGATTAAGTAGATTTCTCACTGTGGGCCCTTCATCCTCCCTTGCCTGACATTGTGTTGAATAATCTTGACTAGCTGAAGTTGTAAATCAATCTTTTGAAATGCAACAAGCAACTAAAAGAAACTGAATATTGACGAGTGGCCCACCGTATTTACCAGATGTTGAGATTAACTCAAGCATCCCAGTATCACTTTTCAAGCTGCGCCTTACTTATTTGTTCCAACGAGGCCAAAAATATCCTTGGGTTGCTTGCATTTACATACTGATCAGATGTGGCTTAGAGGTTCAGTCTGAACTATTGCTACAGACCAGGGACCAAAACTGTCTGGATATAGATGGTCACTGACTGTAGTGGCACAGAGCGCAAAACAAGTAACAACACAATAGAATGTGGCTCGTCCTAAATTGTTAAGATTAATTAAACCATTCCATTTTTACTTTCTTTTTATGAGACACCTTAGGTGCCATGCCCTAGCTCACTGCACATAGGACTCAAGCTGCGCCTCACAGATGAGGCTGAACAAGGCCAAAAAAGGTCTGAAGTTGGTTGTAAATGTATTAGGTTTCACCTATGTGGCTTACAATACACTGTCTTTTGTTGTAAGATGTAGCTTGGTGAGCAGTTTAGCCATATAAGTTACTGAAACATTGTTACAGTGTTATGATTTACAATTACAATAGCCTAATGGAAATAACAGGCAGTGAGCAGGCTGCCTTACAATTTACTGTCTTTCACAAGTGAATGGCACATGGTAAAAAGCTTCATAGGTAATGCATAGATGACAGATGGAACAGGAACAGTGCTTGCGGTGAGGCTGACATGGGAAGAGATGATGTGTTGGCTCCATGTGATGGGGCAATATTCCATCACTATGATGTGTCATATTAAGGTGACAAGTGCATCAATTGTGTCAGTATGTCAGTACAAAGACCCCTTGAATCAAGTTGAGAGCAAATATCAGATGCAGAGATTGTTGTGCATTTTGATGGTGTTAGTGGTAGTGTTGAGAAAGGCATCTCCAAATGCTCAGAGATTTGAAGGAGGCCTTTAAATCACGAGGAATGTGCATGTGATAGTTTGGGTAAGTAAGCAACTTACAAAAAATTATTTGTATTCAGGAGTGGCAAGCTTGTGGTCATTAAGGAGTGCTGAAAAACAACTGCTAGTGCTTGTCCAGTTTTCTTCGGATGAGGATTCTCTGTGTGGGTGTAAAAGCCTTGTGAAATATGGGTTATGGATTGTCTCCAAGCTAGGTTTCATTAATGACGACTGGTTCACCCAGTTCAGGTGATCATGCATATGTAGAAGACAGCTCTGTTTAGAATTGTGGGGGTTCTAGGAGGGGGAACTGAGGGTGAATTAGGGTGGTTAGTAGGTGAGGAGGCTGAAGGGGAAGAAAAAGGAAGGGGTGTATTCAGGCCCTTATTCTGACACATTGGTAGGAGGGGTTATGCATATGTTTAGGATAATGACACTAGGCTGTGCACATTGTAACATGATTAGGAAGAGGACCCAGCAATCAAGGGTGCAAATAACTAAAGAAAAGAAAGGCCTCTCAATAGTTCAGGTACTTAAGATCAGGACAGAGCAGACCACAGGAAGCACACAGTGCAGCCCCTCGGAGGTTGAGAACGTGGGTCAGCAAACAGAAACAAACCAATAAATAAAAAAACAAAGGTGTAGAGAAGAACAAAAATAGAGAGAGCAAGGGGAAAGGAAATGTGGAAAAAACGAAACGTCACGCTAGCTTTCCTAGTTCATGATAGGCAGTGCTGTACACAAGAATTTGGAACAAACGTTGAATGTGGAGTTCAGAAGTGGTGTTCAGCAGTGCTCATCAAAAGAGCTGAAACAACCTTCTGAGTGGGGTGATGGCTGTTGGTGTCGGCTCGCTTAAATCAAAGGAGTTTAGAAACAGTCATTGTTCTAAGTGTGGCTGAGCATTATTTTGACTACAGATATTTCACAATATTTTGATGAAAGAGAAGAATATCACGTCCTATACTCACCATCCCAGCTTAAGTATAATGCACATCACTGAACTACACTCGGGTATTTACCACTGTTTTGCATTTCACAGGAGCCTTCACCTTGGCTCACTTTTTTTTCAGAAAGAGGCAAAAAAAGGGATGGAGAGAAACGTGGTACCCGTGGGATACAGTGCATGTTTCTATTTCTGAAGCTTGCAAAGATGACAAAGATGGATGCCAGGCATACTGCACTGTTTGAGATCTGTAAGTTGTAACTCAAATAAGTTCAGTAAATCGAAAGAAAAAAAAATCCCTTGCTATAAAAGCAGTTGCTGCACTGGAAAATGTAAAGTACCCCGAAAAAGCTTACCTTGTGAGAGTATTGCTGATAGCATGAAGCTAGGCCGAAAGAGGCCGAACTTTCAGCTGCAGCAGAATGCCATGTGTTTCATGCTGTAGAGAAGCAATTGGACTCTGGGGGTGGGCTCAGTGCTGAGAGCAAGGCTTGGAGAATGATGCGTTCCACGCCTCGTCAGCCCTCGCATCAATCCTGTCTGCTCGCGTTTGATAAGAATGTCAACATAGTTTATGAGCATACATGAAAGAAAGAGGGAGCAATCCCCGTATGTCAGTGCTACATCATAAGAATTAAACAAACCATCTGCAGTTACTATAGTGTCTCCAATGCAAACTCTATGTATACAGAGTGCAGCCACTGACACAAACACTCCGGCCCATATTTATACTTTTTGACGCTAAACTGCGCTAACGCAGTTTAGCGTCAAAAGATTTAGCGCCGTCTAACGCCATTCTGAAGCGCCATGCGGGCGCCGTATTTATGGAATGGCGTTAGCCGGCGCTAGCAGACCGGCGCTGCCTGGTGTGCGTGGAAAAAAACCACGTAGACCAGGCAGCGCCGGCGTAGGGGGAAAATGGCGTTAGGGCGTCTTAAAATGGGGCAAGTCAGGTTGAGGCAAAAAAATCGCCTCAACCCGATTTGCGCCATTATTGTCGACGCCCAGACGCCATTTAAATGACTCCTGTCTTAGTAAAGACAGGAGTCATGCCCCCTTGCCCAATGGCCATGCCCAGGGGACTTATGTCCCCTGGGCATGGTCATTGGGCATAGTGGCATGTAGGGGGGCACAAATAAGGCCCCCCTATGCCACCCAAAAAAAATTAAAAAATATAAAAAAATTATACTTACCTGAACTTACCTGAATGTCCCTGGGGTGGGTCCCTCCATCCTTGGGTGTCCTCCTGGGGTGGGCAGGGGTGGCAGGGGGGGTCCCTGGGGGCAGGGGAGGGCACCTGTGGGCTCATTTTGAGCCCACAGGCCCCTTAACGCCTACCCTGACCCAGGCGTTAAATAGTGGCGCAAATGCGGGGTTTTTTGACCCGCCACCTCCCGGGCGTGACTTTTGCCCGGGAGTATAAATACGACGCATTTGCGTCGCCGTCATTTTTTTAGACGGGAACGCCTTCCTTGCATCTCATTAACGCAAGGAAGGCGTTCACGCAAAAAAATGACGCTATTTGCCCATACTTTGGCGCTAGACGCGTCTAACGCCAAAGTATAAATATGGCGTTAGTTTTGCGCCGAATTTGCGTCGAAAAAAACGACGCTAATTCGGCGCAAACGGAGTATAAATACGGGCCTCCGTTTGTTATTAGCGCGACTGCTGCCTGACCCCAAGATGGCAGCAGTCTCACAAGGGCCAAGATACGCTTGGTATTTAACCCCTTCGCTGCCAGGCCTTTTCCCCCTCCTGTGCCGAGCCTTTTTTTGGCTATTTGGAGCAGTTCGCGCTTAGGCCCTCATAACTTTTTGTTCACGTAAGCTACCCACGCCAAATTTGCGTCCTTTTTTTCCAACATCCTAGGGATTCTAGAGGTACCCAGACTTTGTGGGTTCTCCAGAAGGAGGCCAAGAAATTAGCCAAAAAACAGTGAAAATTTCGTTTTTTTTTAAAAAATTGGAAAAATGGGCTGCAGAAGAAGGCTTGTGGTTTTTTCCCTGAAAAGGGCATCAACAAAGGGTTTGCGGTGATAAAATCACCAGCTTCCCAGCTTTCAGGAACAGGCAGACTTGAATCAGAAAACGAAATTTTTCAACACAATTATGGCATTTTACTGGGACATACCCCATTTGTACGATTTTTTGTGCTTTCAGCCTCCTTCCAGTCAGTGACAGAAATGGGCATGAAACCAATGCTGGATCCCAGAAACCGCAACATTTCTGAAAAGTAGACAAAATTCTGAATTCAGCAAGGGGTAATTTGTGTAGATCCTACAAGGGTTTCCTACAGAAAATAACAACTGAAAAAGAAAAATATTGAAATTGAGGTGAAAAAAACATCAATTTTTCTCTAAGTTTTACTCTGTAATTTTTTCCTGCAATGTCAGATTTTCGAAAGCAATATACCGTTACGTCTGCTGGACTCTTCTGGTTGCGGGGATATATAGGGCTTGTAGGTTCATCAAGAACTCTAGGTACCCAGAGCCAATAAATGACCTGCACCCTGCAGTGGGTTTTCATTCTATGCCGGGTATACAGCAATTCATTTGCTGAAATATAAAGAGTAAAAAATAGCTATCAAGAAAACCTTTGTATTTCCAAAATGGGCACAAGATAAGGTGTTGAGAAGCAGTGGTTATTTGCACATCTCTGAATTCCAGGGTGCCCATACTAGCATGTGAATTACAGGGCATTTCTCAAATAGATGTCTTTTTTACACACTGTCTTACATTTGGAAGGGAAAAATGTAGAGAAAGACAAGGGGCAATAACACTTGTTTTGCTATTCTATGTTCCCCCAAGTCTCCCGATAAAAATGATACCTCACTTGTGTGGGTAGGCCTAGCGCCCGCGACAGGATACGCCCCAAAACACAACGTGGACACATCGCAGAAAACAGACCTGTTTTTAGCAAAGTGCCTACCTGTAGATTTTGGCCTGTAGCTCAGCCGCCACCTAGGGAAACCTACCAAACCTGTGCATTTCTGAAAACTAGAGACCTAGGGAAATCCAAGATGGGGTGACTTGTGTGGCTGGGACCAGGTTCTGTTACCCAGAATCCTTTGCAAACCTCAAAATTTGGCTAAAAAAACACATTGTCCTCACATTTCTGTGGCAGAAAGTTCTGGAATCTGAGAGGAGCCACACATTTCCTTCCACCCAGCGTTCCCCCACGTCTTCCGATAAAAATGATACCTCACTTGTGTGGGTAGGCCTAGCGCCCGCGACAGGAAACGCCCCAAAGCGCAACGTGGACACATCACAGAAAACAGACCTGTTTTTAGCAAAGTGCCTACCTGTAGATTTTGGCCTGTAGCTCAGCCGCCACCTAGGGAAACCTACCAAACCTGTGCATTTCTGAAAACTAGAGACCTAGGGGAATCCAAGATGGGGTGACTTGTGTGTCTGGGACCAGGTTCTGTTACCCAGAATCCTTTGCAAACCTCAAAATGTGGCTAAAAAAACACATGTTCCTCACATTTCTGTGGCAGAAAGTTCTGGAATCTGAGAGGAGCCACAAATTTCCTTCCACCCAGCGTTCCCCCACGTCTCCCGATAAAAATGATACCTCACTTGTGTGGGTAGGCCTAGCGCCCGCGACAGGAAACGCCCCAAAGCGCAACGTGGACACATCACAGAAAACAGACCTGTTTTTAGCAAAGTGCCTACCTGTAGATTTTGGCCTGTAGCTCAGCCGTCACCTAGGGAAACCTACCAAACCTGTGCATTTCTGAAAACTAGAGACCTAGGGGAATCCAAGATGGGGTGACTTGTGTGGCTGGGACCAGGTTCTGTTACCCAGAATCCTTTGCAAACCTCAAAATGTGGCTAAAAAAACACATGTTCCTCACATTTCTGTGGCAGAAAGTTCTGGAATCTGAGAGGAGCCACAAATTTCCTTCCACCCAGCGTTCCCCCACGTCTCCCGATAAAAATGATACCTCACTTGTGTGGGTAGGCCTAGAGCCCACGACAGGAAACGCCCCAAAGCGCAACGTGGACACAACCAAATTTTTGAAGGAAAACAGAGGTGTTTTTTGCAAAGTGCCTACCTGTAGATTTTGGCCTGTAGCTCAGCCGCCACCTAGGGAAACCTACCAAACCTGTGCATTTCTGAAAACTAGAGACCTAGGGGAATCCAAGATGGGGTGACTTGTGTGTCTGGGACCAGGTTCTGTTATCCAGAATCCTTTGCAAACCTCAAAATGTGGCTAAAAAAACACATGTTCCTCATATTTCTGTGGCAGAAAGTTTTGGAATCTGAGAGGAGCCACAAATTTCCTTCCACCCAGCGTTCCCCCACGTCTCCCGATAAAAATGATACCTCACTTGTGTGGGTAGGCCTAGCGCCCGCGACAGGAAACGCCCCAAAGCGCAACGTGGACACATCACAGAAAATAGACCTGTTTTTAGCAAAGTGCCTACCTGTGGATTTTGGCCTGTAGCTCAGCCGCCACCTAGGGAAACCTACCAAACCTGTGCATTTCTGAAAACTAGAGACCTAGGGGAATCCAAGATGGGGTGACTTGTGTGTCTGGGACCAGGTTCTGTTACCCAGAATCCTTTGCAAACCTCAAAATGTGGCTAAAAAAACACATGTTCCTCACATTTCTGTGGCAGAAAGTTCTGGAATCTGAGAGGAGCCACAAATTTCCTTCCACCCAGCGTTCCCCCACGTCTCCCGATAAAAATGATACCTCACTTGTGTGGGTAGGCCTAGCGCCCGCGACAGGAAACGCCCCAAAGCGCAACGTGGACACATCACAGAAAACAGACCTGTTTTTAGCAAAGTGCCTACCTGTAGATTTTGGCCTGTAGCTCAGCCGTCACCTAGGGAAACCTACCAAACCTATGCATTTCTGAAAACTAGAGACCTAGGGGAATCCAAGATGGGGTGACTTGTGTGGCTGGGACCAGGTTCTGTTACCCAGAATCCTTTGCAAACCTCAAAATGTGGCTAAAAAAACACATGTTCCTCACATTTCTGTGGCAGAAAGTTCTGGAATCTGAGAGGAGCCACAAATTTCCTTACACCCAGCGTTCCCCCACGTCTCCCGATAAAAATGATACCTCACTTGTGTGGGTAGGCCTAGCGCCCACGACAGGAAACGCCCCAAAGCGCAACGTGGACACAACCAAATTTTTGAAGGAAAACAGAGGTGTTTTTTGCAAAGTGCCTACCTGTAGATTTTGGCCTGTAGCTCAGCCGCCACCTAGAGAAACCTACCAAACCTGTGCATTTCTGAAAACTAGAGACCTAGGGGAATCCAAGATGGGGTGACTTGTGTGTCTGGGACCAGGTTCTGTTACCCAGAATCCTTTGCAAACCTCAAAATGTGGCTAAAAAAACACATGTTCCTCACATTTCTGTGGCAGAAAGTTCTGGAATCTGAGAGGAGCCACAAATTTCCTTCCACCCAGCGTTCCCCCACGTCTCCCGATAAAAATGATACCTCACTTGTGTGGGTAGGCCTAGCGCCCGCGACAGGAAACGCCCCAAAGCGCAACGTGGACACATTACAGAAAATAGACCTGTTTTTAGCAAAGTGCCTACCTGTGGATTTTGGCCTGTAGCTCAGCCGCCACCTAGGGAAACCTACCAAACCTGTGCATTTCTGAAAACTAGAGACCTGGGGGAATCCAAGATGGGGTGACTTGTGTGTCTGGGACCAGGTTCTGTTACCCAGAATCCTTTGCAAACCTCAAAATGTGGCTAAAAAAACACATGTTCCTCACATTTCTGTGGCAGAAAGTTCTGGAATCTGAGAGGAGCCACAAATTTCCTTCCACCCAGTGTTCCCCCACGTCTCCCGATAAAAATGATACCTCACTTGTGTGGGTAGGCCTAGCGCCCGCGACAGGAAACGCCCCAAAGCGCAACGTGGACACATCACAGAAAACAGACCTGTTTTTAGCAAAGTGCCTACCTGTAGATTTTGGCCTGTAGCTCAGCCGTCACCTAGGGAAACCTACCAAACCTGTGCATTTCTGAAAACTAGAGACCTAGGGGAATCCAAGATGGGGTGACTTGTGTGGCTGGGACCAGGTTCTGTTACCCAGAATCCTTTGCAAACCTCAAAATGTGGCTAAAAAAACACATGTTTCTCACATTTCTGTGGCAGAAAGTTCTGGAATCTGAGAGGAGCCACAAATTTCCTTCCACCCAGCGTTCCCCCACGTCTCCCGATAAAAATTATACCTCACTTGTGTGGGTAGGCCTAGCGCCCACGACAGGAAACGCCCCAAAGCGCAACGTGGACACAACCACATTTTTGAAGGAAAACAGAGGTGTTTTTTGCAAAGTGCCTACCTGTAGATTTTGGCCTGTAGCTCAGCCGCCACCTAGAGAAACCTACCAAACCTGTGCATTTCTGAAAACTAGAGACCTAGGGGAATCCAAGATGGGGTGACTTGTGTGTCTGGGACCAGGTTCTGTTACCCAGAATCCTTTGCAAACCTCAAAATGTGGCTAAAAAAACACATGTTCCTCACATTTCTGTGGCAGAAAGTTCTGGAATCTGAGAGGAGCCACAAATTTCCTTCCACCCAGCGTTCCCCCACGTCTCCCGATAAAAATGATACCTCACTTGTGTGGGTAGGCCTAGCGCCCGCGACAGGAAACGCCCCAAAGCGCAACGTGGACACATTACAGAAAATAGACCTGTTTTTAGCAAAGTGCCTACCTGTGGATTTTGGCCTGTAGCTCAGCCGCCACCTAGGGAAACCTACCAAACCTGTGCATTTCTGAAAACTAGAGACCTAGGGGAATCCAAGATGGGGTGACTTGTGTGGCTGGGACCAGGTTCTGTTACCCAGAATCCTTTGCAAACCTCAAAATTTGGCTAAAAAAACACATGTTCCTCACATTTCTGTGGCAGAAAGTTCTGGAATCTGAGAGGAGCCACAAATTTCCTTCCACCCAGCGTTCCCCCACGTCTCCCGATAAAAATGATACCTCACTTGTGTGGGTAGTCCTAGCGCCCACGACAGGAAACGCCCCAAAGCGCAACGTGGACACAACCAAATTTTTGAAGGAAAACAGAGGTGTTTTTTGCAAAGTGCCTACCTGTAGATTTTGGCCTGTAGCTCAGCCGCCACCTAGGGAAACCTACCAAACCTGTGCATTTCTGAAAACTAGAGACCTGGGGGAATCCAAGATGGGGTGACTTGTGTGTCTGGGACCAGGTTCTGTTACCCAGAATCCTTTGCAAACCTCAAAATGTGGCTAAAAAAACACATGTTCCTCACATTTCTGTGGCAGAAAGTTCTGGAATCTGAGAGGAGCCACAAATTTCCTTCCACCCAGCGTTCCCCCACGTCTCCCGATAAAAATGATACCTCACTTGTGTGGGTAGGCCTAGCGCCCGCGACAGGAAACGCCCCAAAGCGCAACGTGGACATATCACAGAAAATAGACCTGTTTTTAGCAAAGTGCCTACCTGTGGATTTTGGCCTGTAGCTCAGCCGCCACCTAGGGAAACCTACCAAACCTGTGCATTTCTGAAAACTAGAGACCTAGGGGAATCCAAGATGGGGTGACTTGTGTGGCTGGGACCAGGTTCTGTTACCCAGAATCCTTTGCAAACCTCAAAATTTGGCTAAAAAAACACATGTTCCTCACATTTCTGTGGCAGAAATTTCTGGAATCTGAGAGGAGCCACAAATTTCCATCCACCCAGCGTTCCCACACGTCTCCCGATAAAAATGATACCTCACTTGTGTGGGTAGTCCTAGCGCCCACGACAGGAAACGCCCCAAAGCGCAACGTGGACACAACCAAATTTTTGAAGGAAAACAGAGGTGTTTTTTGCAAAGTGCCTACCTGTAGATTTTGGCCTGTAGCTCAGCCGCCACCTAGGGAAACCTACCAAACCTGTGCATTTCTGAAAACTAAAGACCTGGGGGAATCCAAGATGGGGTGACTTGTGTGTCTGGGACCAGGTTCTGTTACCCAGAATCCTTTGCAAACTTCAAAATGTGGCTAAAAAAACACATGTTCCTCACATTTCTGTGGCAGAAAGTTCTGGAATCTGAGAGGAGCCACAAATTTCCTTCCACCCAGCGTTCCCCCACGTCTCCCGATAAAAATGATACCTCACTTGTGTGGGTAGGCCTAGCGCCCACGACAGGAAACGCCCCAAAGCGCAACGTGGACACAACCAAATTTTTGAAGGAAAACAGAGGTGTTTTTTGCAAAGTGCCTACCTGTAGATTTTGGCCTGTAGCTCAGCCGCCACCTAGGGAAACCTACCAAACCTGTGCATTTCTGAAAACTAGAGACCTGGGGGAATCCAAGATGGGGTGACTTGTGTGTCTGGGACCAGGTTCTGTTACCCAGAATCCTTTGCAAACCTCAAAATGTGGCTAAAAAAACACATGTTCCTCACATTTCTGTGGCAGAAAGTTCTGGAATCTGAGAGGAGCCACAAATTTCCTTCCACCCAGCGTTCCCCCACGTCTCCCGATAAAAATGATACCTCACTTGTGTGGGTAGGCCTAGCGCCCGCGACAGGAAACGCCCCAAAGCGCAACGTGGACATATCACAGAAAATAGACCTGTTTTTAGCAAAGTGCCTACCTGTGGATTTTGGCCTGTAGCTCAGCCGCCACCTAGGGAAACCTACCAAACCTGTGCATTTCTGAAAACTAGAGACCTAGGGGAATCCAAGATGGGGTGACTTGTGTGGCTGGGACCAGGTTCTGTTACCCAGAATCCTTTGCAAACCTCAAAATTTGGCTAAAAAAACACATGTTCCTCACATTTCTGTGGCAGAAATTTCTGGAATCTGAGAGGAGCCACAAATTTCCATCCACCCAGCGTTCCCACACGTCTCCCGATAAAAATGATACCTCACTTGTGTGGGTAGTCCTAGCGCCCACGACAGGAAACGCCCCAAAGCGCAACGTGGACACAACCAAATTTTTGAAGGAAAACAGAGGTGTTTTTTGCAAAGTGCCTACCTGTAGATTTTGGCCTGTAGCTCAGCCGCCACCTAGGGAAACCTACCAAACCTGTGCATTTCTGAAAACTAAAGACCTGGGGGAATCCAAGATGGGGTGACTTGTGTGTCTGGGACCAGGTTCTGTTACCCAGAATCCTTTGCAAACCTCAAAATGTGGCTAAAAAAACACATGTTCCTCACATTTCTGTGGCAGAAAGTTCTGGAATCTGAGAGGAGCCACAAATTTCCTTCCACCCAGCGTTCCCCCACGTCTCCCGATAAAAATGATACCTCACTTGTGTGGGTAGGCCTAGCGCCCACGACAGGAAACGCCCCAAAGCGCAACGTGGACACAACCACATTTTTGAAGGAAAACAGAGGTGTTTTTTGCAAAGTGCCTACCTGTAGATTTTGGCCTGTAGCTCAGCCGCCACCTAGAGAAACCTACCAAACCTGTGCATTTCTGAAAACTAGAGACGTAGGGGAATCCAAGATGGGGTGACTTGTGTGTCTGGGACCAGGTTCTGTTACCCAGAATCCTTTGCAAACCTCAAAATGTGGCTAAAAAAACACATGTTCCTCACATTTCTGTGGCAGAAAGTTCTGGAATCTGAGAGGAGCCACAAATTTCCTTCCACCCAGCGTTCCCCCACGTCTCCCGATAAAAATGATACCTCACTTGTGTGGGTAGGCCTAGCGCCCGCGACAGGAAACGCCCCAAAGCGCAACGTGGACACATTACAGAAAATAGACCTGTTTTTAGCAAAGTGCCTACCTGTGGATTTTGGCCTGTAGCTCAGCCGCCACCTAGGGAAACCTACCAAACCTGTGCATTTCTGAAAACTAGAGACCTAGGGGAATCCAAGATGGGGTGACTTGTGTGGCTGGGACCAGGTTCTGTTACCCAGAATCCTTTGCAAACCTCAAAATTTGGCTAAAAAAACACATGTTCCTCACATTTCTGTGGCAGAAAGTTCTGGAATCTGAGAGGAGCCACAAATTTCCTTCCACCCAGCGTTCCCCCACGTCTCCCGATAAAAATGATACCTCACTTGTGTGGGTAGTCCTAGCGCCCACGACAGGAAACGCCCCAAAGCGCAACGTGGACACAACCAAATTTTTGAAGGAAAACAGAGGTGTTTTTTGCAAAGTGCCTACCTGTAGATTTTGGCCTGTAGCTCAGCCGCCACCTAGGGAAACCTACCAAACCTGTGCATTTCTGAAAACTAGAGACCTGGGGGAATCCAAGATGGGGTGACTTGTGTGTCTGGGACCAGGTTCTGTTACCCAGAATCCTTTGCAAACCTCAAAATGTGGCTAAAAAAACACATGTTCCTCACATTTCTGTGGCAGAAAGTTCTGGAATCTGAGAGGAGCCACAAATTTCCTTCCACCCAGCGTTCCCCCACGTCTCCCGATAAAAATGATACCTCACTTGTGTGGGTAGGCCTAGCGCCCGCGACAGGAAACGCCCCAAAGCGCAACGTGGACATATCACAGAAAATAGACCTGTTTTTAGCAAAGTGCCTACCTGTGGATTTTGGCCTGTAGCTCAGCCGCCACCTAGGGAAACCTACCAAACCTGTGCATTTCTGAAAACTAGAGACCTAGGGGAATCCAAGATGGGGTGACTTGTGTGGCTGGGACCAGGTTCTGTTACCCAGAATCCTTTGCAAACCTCAAAATTTGGCTAAAAAAACACATGTTCCTCACATTTCTGTGGCAGAAATTTCTGGAATCTGAGAGGAGCCACAAATTTCCATCCACCCAGCGTTCCCACACGTCTCCCGATAAAAATGATACCTCACTTGTGTGGGTAGTCCTAGCGCCCACGACAGGAAACGCCCCAAAGCGCAACGTGGACACAACCAAATTTTTGAAGGAAAACAGAGGTGTTTTTTGCAAAGTGCCTACCTGTAGATTTTGGCCTGTAGCTCAGCCGCCACCTAGGGAAACCTACCAAACCTGTGCATTTCTGAAAACTAAAGACCTGGGGGAATCCAAGATGGGGTGACTTGTGTGTCTGGGACCAGGTTCTGTTACCCAGAATCCTTTGCAAACCTCAAAATGTGGCTAAAAAAACACATGTTCCTCACATTTCTGTGGCAGAAAGTTCTGGAATCTGAGAGGAGCCACAAATTTCCTTCCACCCAGCGTTCCCCCACGTCTCCCGATAAAAATGATACCTCACTTGTGTGGGTAGGCCTAGCGCCCGCGACAGGAAACGCCCCAAAGCGCAACGTGGACACATCACAGAAAATAGACCTGTTTTTAGCAAAGTGCCTACCTGTGGATTTTGGCCTGTAGCTCAGCCGCCACCTAGGGAAACCTACCAAACCTGTGCATTTCTGAAAACTAGAGACCTAGCGGAATCCAAGATGGGGTGACTTGTGTGGCTGGGACCAGGTTCTGTTACCCAGAATCCTTTGCAAACCTCAAAATTTGGCTAAAAAAACACATGTTCCTCACATTTCTGTGGCAGAAAGTTCTGGAATCTGAGAGGAGCCACAAATTTCCTTCCACCCAGCGTTCCCCCACGTCTCCCGATAAAAATGATACCTCACTTGTGTGGGTAGGCCTAGCGCCCACGACAGGAAACGCCCCAAAGCGCAACGTGGACACAACCAAATTTTTGAAGGAAAACAGAGGTGTTTTTTGCAAAGTGCCTACCTGTAGATTTTGGCCTGTAGCTCAGCCGTCACCTAGGGAAACCTACCAAACCTGTGCATTTCTGAAAACTAGAGACCTAGGGGAATCCAAGATGGGGTGACTTGTGTGGCTGGGACCAGGTTCTATTACCCAGAATCCTTTGCAAACCTCAAAATGTGGCTAAAAAAACACATGTTCCTCACATTTCTGTGGCAGAAAGTTCTGGAATCTGAGAGGAGCCACAAATTTCCTTCCACCCAGCGTTCCCCCACGTCTCCCGATAAAAATGATACCTCACTTGTGTGGGTAGGCCTAGCGCCCGCGACAGGAAACGCCCCAAAGCGCAACGTGGACACATCACAGAAAACAGACCTGTTTTTAGCAAAGTGCCTACCTGTGGATTTTGGCCTGTAGCTCAGCCGCCACCAAGGGAAACCTACCAAACCTGTGCATTTCTGAAAACTAGAGACCTAGGGGAATCCAAGATGGGGTGACTTGTGTGGCTGGGACCAGGTTCTGTTACCCAGAATCCTTTGCAAACCTCAAAATGTGGCTAAAAAAACACATGTTCCTCACATTTCTGTGGCAGAAATTTCTGGAATCTGAGAGGAGCCACAAATTTCCATCCACCCAGCGTTCCCACACGTCTCCCGATAAAAATGATACCTCACTTGTGTGGGTAGTCCTAGCGCCCACGACAGGAAACGCCCCAAAGCGCAACGTGGACACAACCAAATTTTTTAAGGAAAACAGAGGTGTTTTTTGCAAAGTGCCTACCTGTAGATTTTGGCCTGTAGCTCAGCCGCCACCTAGGGAAACCTACCAGACCTGTGCATTTCTGAAAACTAAAGACCTGGGGGAATCCAAGATGGGGTGACTTGTGTGTCTGGGACCAGGTTCTGTTACCCAGAATCCTTTGCAAACCTCAAAATGTGGCTAAAAAAACACATGTTCCTCACATTTCTGTGGCAGAAAGTTCTGGAATCTGAGAGGAGCCACAAATTTCCTTCCACCCAGCGTTCCCCCACGTCTCCCGATAAAAATGATACCTCACTTGTGTGGGTAGGCCTAGCGCCCGCGACAGGAAACGCCCCAAAGCGCAACGTGGACACAACCAAATTTTTGAAGGAAAACAGAGGTGTTTTTTGCAAAGTGCCTACCTGTAGATTTTGGCCTGTAGCTCAGCCGCCACCTAGGGAAACCTACCAAACCTGTGCATTTCTGAAAACTAAAGACCTGGGGGAATCCAAGATGGGGTGACTTGTGTGTCTGGGACCAGGTTCTGTTACCCAGAATCCTTTGCAAACCTCAAAATGTGGCTAAAAAAACACATGTTCCTCACATTTCTGTGGCAGAAAGTTTTGGAATCTGAGAGGAGCCACAAATTTCCTTCCACCCAGCGTTCCCCCACGTCTCCCGATAAAAATGATACCTCACTTGTGTGGGTAGGCCTAGCGCCCGCGACAGGAAACGCCCCAAAGCGCAACGTGGACACATCACAGAAAATAGACCTGTTTTTAGCAAAGTGCCTACCTGTGGATTTTGGCCTGTAGCTCAGCCGCCACCTAGGGAAACCTACCAAACCTGTGCATTTCTGAAAACTAGAGACCTAGGGGAATCCAAGATGGGGTGACTTGTGTGTCTGGGACCAGGTTCTGTTACCCAGAATCCTTTGCAAACCTCAAAATGTGGCTAAAAAAACACATGTTCCTCACATTTCTGTGGCAGAAAGTTCTGGAATCTGAGAGGAGCCACAAATTTCCTTCCACCCAGCGTTCCCCCACGTCTCCCGATAAAAATGATACCTCACTTGTGTGGGTAGGCCTAGCGCCCGCGACAGGAAACGCCCCAAAGCGCAACGTGGACACATCACAGAAAACAGACCTGTTTTTAGCAAAGTGCCTACCTGTAGATTTTGGCCTGTAGCTCAGCCGTCACCTAGGGAAACCTACCAAACCTATGCATTTCTGAAAACTAGAGACCTAGGGGAATCCAAGATGGGGTGACTTGTGTGGCTGGGACCAGGTTCTGTTACCCAGAATCCTTTGCAAACCTCAAAATGTGGCTAAAAAAACACATGTTCCTCACATTTCTGTGGCAGAAAGTTCTGGAATCTGAGAGGAGCCACAAATTTCCTTACACCCAGCGTTCCCCCACGTCTCCCGATAAAAATGATACCTCACTTGTGTGGGTAGGCCTAGCGCCCACGACAGGAAACGCCCCAAAGCGCAACGTGGACACAACCAAATTTTTGAAGGAAAACAGAGGTGTTTTTTGCAAAGTGCCTACCTGTAGATTTTGGCCTGTAGCTCAGCCGCCACCTAGAGAAACCTACCAAACCTGTGCATTTCTGAAAACTAGAGACCTAGGGGAATCCAAGATGGGGTGACTTGTGTGTCTGGGACCAGGTTCTGTTACCCAGAATCCTTTGCAAACCTCAAAATGTGGCTAAAAAAACACATGTTCCTCACATTTCTGTGGCAGAAAGTTCTGGAATCTGAGAGGAGCCACAAATTTCCTTCCACCCAGCGTTCCCCCACGTCTCCCGATAAAAATGATACCTCACTTGTGTGGGTAGGCCTAGCGCCCGCGACAGGAAACGCCCCAAAGCGCAACGTGGACACATTACAGAAAATAGACCTGTTTTTAGCAAAGTGCCTACCTGTGGATTTTGGCCTGTAGCTCAGCCGCCACCTAGGGAAACCTACCAAACCTGTGCATTTCTGAAAACTAGAGACCTGGGGGAATCCAAGATGGGGTGACTTGTGTGTCTGGGACCAGGTTCTGTTACCCAGAATCCTTTGCAAACCTCAAAATGTGGCTAAAAAAACACATGTTCCTCACATTTCTGTGGCAGAAAGTTCTGGAATCTGAGAGGAGCCACAAATTTCCTTCCACCCAGTGTTCCCCCACGTCTCCCGATAAAAATGATACCTCACTTGTGTGGGTAGGCCTAGCGCCCGCGACAGGAAACGCCCCAAAGCGCAACGTGGACACATCACAGAAAACAGACCTGTTTTTAGCAAAGTGCCTACCTGTAGATTTTGGCCTGTAGCTCAGCCGTCACCTAGGGAAACCTACCAAACCTGTGCATTTCTGAAAACTAGAGACCTAGGGGAATCCAAGATGGGGTGACTTGTGTGGCTGGGACCAGGTTCTGTTACCCAGAATCCTTTGCAAACCTCAAAATGTGGCTAAAAAAACACATGTTTCTCACATTTCTGTGGCAGAAAGTTCTGGAATCTGAGAGGAGCCACAAATTTCCTTCCACCCAGCGTTCCCCCACGTCTCCCGATAAAAATTATACCTCACTTGTGTGGGTAGGCCTAGCGCCCACGACAGGAAACGCCCCAAAGCGCAACGTGGACACAACCACATTTTTGAAGGAAAACAGAGGTGTTTTTTGCAAAGTGCCTACCTGTAGATTTTGGCCTGTAGCTCAGCCGCCACCTAGAGAAACCTACCAAACCTGTGCATTTCTGAAAACTAGAGACCTAGGGGAATCCAAGATGGGGTGACTTGTGTGTCTGGGACCAGGTTCTGTTACCCAGAATCCTTTGCAAACCTCAAAATGTGGCTAAAAAAACACATGTTCCTCACATTTCTGTGGCAGAAAGTTCTGGAATCTGAGAGGAGCCACAAATTTCCTTCCACCCAGCGTTCCCCCACGTCTCCCGATAAAAATGATACCTCACTTGTGTGGGTAGGCCTAGCGCCCGCGACAGGAAACGCCCCAAAGCGCAACGTGGACACATTACAGAAAATAGACCTGTTTTTAGCAAAGTGCCTACCTGTGGATTTTGGCCTGTAGCTCAGCCGCCACCTAGGGAAACCTACCAAACCTGTGCATTTCTGAAAACTAGAGACCTAGGGGAATCCAAGATGGGGTGACTTGTGTGGCTGGGACCAGGTTCTGTTACCCAGAATCCTTTGCAAACCTCAAAATTTGGCTAAAAAAACACATGTTCCTCACATTTCTGTGGCAGAAAGTTCTGGAATCTGAGAGGAGCCACAAATTTCCTTCCACCCAGCGTTCCCCCACGTCTCCCGATAAAAATGATACCTCACTTGTGTGGGTAGTCCTAGCGCCCACGACAGGAAACGCCCCAAAGCGCAACGTGGACACAACCAAATTTTTGAAGGAAAACAGAGGTGTTTTTTGCAAAGTGCCTACCTGTAGATTTTGGCCTGTAGCTCAGCCGCCACCTAGGGAAACCTACCAAACCTGTGCATTTCTGAAAACTAGAGACCTGGGGGAATCCAAGATGGGGTGACTTGTGTGTCTGGGACCAGGTTCTGTTACCCAGAATCCTTTGCAAACCTCAAAATGTGGCTAAAAAAACACATGTTCCTCACATTTCTGTGGCAGAAAGTTCTGGAATCTGAGAGGAGCCACAAATTTCCTTCCACCCAGCGTTCCCCCACGTCTCCCGATAAAAATGATACCTCACTTGTGTGGGTAGGCCTAGCGCCCGCGACAGGAAACGCCCCAAAGCGCAACGTGGACATATCACAGAAAATAGACCTGTTTTTAGCAAAGTGCCTACCTGTGGATTTTGGCCTGTAGCTCAGCCGCCACCTAGGGAAACCTACCAAACCTGTGCATTTCTGAAAACTAGAGACCTAGGGGAATCCAAGATGGGGTGACTTGTGTGGCTGGGACCAGGTTCTGTTACCCAGAATCCTTTGCAAACCTCAAAATTTGGCTAAAAAAACACATGTTCCTCACATTTCTGTGGCAGAAATTTCTGGAATCTGAGAGGAGCCACAAATTTCCATCCACCCAGCGTTCCCACACGTCTCCCGATAAAAATGATACCTCACTTGTGTGGGTAGTCCTAGCGCCCACGACAGGAAACGCCCCAAAGCGCAACGTGGACACAACCAAATTTTTGAAGGAAAACAGAGGTGTTTTTTGCAAAGTGCCTACCTGTAGATTTTGGCCTGTAGCTCAGCCGCCACCTAGGGAAACCTACCAAACCTGTGCATTTCTGAAAACTAAAGACCTGGGGGAATCCAAGATGGGGTGACTTGTGTGTCTGGGACCAGGTTCTGTTACCCAGAATCCTTTGCAAACTTCAAAATGTGGCTAAAAAAACACATGTTCCTCACATTTCTGTGGCAGAAAGTTCTGGAATCTGAGAGGAGCCACAAATTTCCTTCCACCCAGCGTTCCCCCACGTCTCCCGATAAAAATGATACCTCACTTGTGTGGGTAGGCCTAGCGCCCACGACAGGAAACGCCCCAAAGCGCAACGTGGACACAACCAAATTTTTGAAGGAAAACAGAGGTGTTTTTTGCAAAGTGCCTACCTGTAGATTTTGGCCTGTAGCTCAGCCGCCACCTAGGGAAACCTACCAAACCTGTGCATTTCTGAAAACTAGAGACCTGGGGGAATCCAAGATGGGGTGACTTGTGTGTCTGGGACCAGGTTCTGTTACCCAGAATCCTTTGCAAACCTCAAAATGTGGCTAAAAAAACACATGTTCCTCACATTTCTGTGGCAGAAAGTTCTGGAATCTGAGAGGAGCCACAAATTTCCTTCCACCCAGCGTTCCCCCATGTCTCCCGATAAAAATGATACCTCACTTGTGTGGGTAGGCCTAGCGCCCGCGACAGGAAACGCCCCAAAGCGCAACGTGGACATATCACAGAAAATAGACCTGTTTTTAGCAAAGTGCCTACCTGTGGATTTTGGCCTGTAGCTCAGCCGCCACCTAGGGAAACCTACCAAACCTGTGCATTTCTGAAAACTAGAGACCTAGGGGAATCCAAGATGGGGTGACTTGTGTGGCTGGGACCAGGTTCTGTTACCCAGAATCCTTTGCAAACCTCAAAATTTGGCTAAAAAAACACATGTTCCTCACATTTCTGTGGCAGAAATTTCTGGAATCTGAGAGGAGCCACAAATTTCCATCCACCCAGCGTTCCCACACGTCTCCCGATAAAAATGATACCTCACTTGTGTGGGTAGTCCTAGCGCCCACGACAGGAAACGCCCCAAAGCGCAACGTGGACACAACCAAATTTTTGAAGGAAAACAGAGGTGTTTTTTGCAAAGTGCCTACCTGTAGATTTTGGCCTGTAGCTCAGCCGCCACCTAGGGAAACCTACCAAACCTGTGCATTTCTGAAAACTAAAGACCTGGGGGAATCCAAGATGGGGTGACTTGTGTGTCTGGGACCAGGTTCTGTTACCCAGAATCCTTTGCAAACCTCAAAATGTGGCTAAAAAAACACATGTTCCTCACATTTCTGTGGCAGAAAGTTCTGGAATCTGAGAGGAGCCACAAATTTCCTTCCACCCAGCGTTCCCCCACGTCTCCCGATAAAAATGATACCTCACTTGTGTGGGTAGGCCTAGCGCCCACGACAGGAAACGCCCCAAAGCGCAACGTGGACACAACCACATTTTTGAAGGAAAACAGAGGTGTTTTTTGCAAAGTGCCTACCTGTAGATTTTGGCCTGTAGCTCAGCCGCCACCTAGAGAAACCTACCAAACCTGTGCATTTCTGAAAACTAGAGACCTAGGGGAATCCAAGATGGGGTGACTTGTGTGTCTGGGACCAGGTTCTGTTACCCAGAATCCTTTGCAAACCTCAAAATGTGGCTAAAAAAACACATGTTCCTCACATTTCTGTGGCAGAAAGTTCTGGAATCTGAGAGGAGCCACAAATTTCCTTCCACCCAGCGTTCCCCCACGTCTCCCGATAAAAATGATACCTCACTTGTGTGGGTAGGCCTAGCGCCCGCGACAGGAAACGCCCCAAAGCGCAACGTGGACACATTACAGAAAATAGACCTGTTTTTAGCAAAGTGCCTACCTGTGGATTTTGGCCTGTAGCTCAGCCGCCACCTAGGGAAACCTACCAAACCTGTGCATTTCTGAAAACTAGAGACCTAGGGGAATCCAAGATGGGGTGACTTGTGTGGCTGGGACCAGGTTCTGTTACCCAGAATCCTTTGCAAACCTCAAAATTTGGCTAAAAAAACACATGTTCCTCACATTTCTGTGGCAGAAAGTTCTGGAATCTGAGAGGAGCCACAAATTTCCTTCCACCCAGCGTTCCCCCACGTCTCCCGATAAAAATGATACCTCACTTGTGTGGGTAGTCCTAGCGCCCACGACAGGAAACGCCCCAAAGCGCAACGTGGACACAACCAAATTTTTGAAGGAAAACAGAGGTGTTTTTTGCAAAGTGCCTACCTGTAGATTTTGGCCTGTAGCTCAGCCGCCACCTAGGGAAACCTACCAAACCTGTGCATTTCTGAAAACTAGAGACCTGGGGGAATCCAAGATGGGGTGACTTGTGTGTCTGGGACCAGGTTCTGTTACCCAGAATCCTTTGCAAACCTCAAAATGTGGCTAAAAAAACACATGTTCCTCACATTTCTGTGGCAGAAAGTTCTGGAATCTGAGAGGAGCCACAAATTTCCTTCCACCCAGCGTTCCCCCACGTCTCCCGATAAAAATGATACCTCACTTGTGTGGGTAGGCCTAGCGCCCGCGACAGGAAACGCCCCAAAGCGCAACGTGGACATATCACAGAAAATAGACCTGTTTTTAGCAAAGTGCCTACCTGTGGATTTTGGCCTGTAGCTCAGCCGCCACCTAGGGAAACCTACCAAACCTGTGCATTTCTGAAAACTAGAGACCTAGGGGAATCCAAGATGGGGTGACTTGTGTGGCTGGGACCAGGTTCTGTTACCCAGAATCCTTTGCAAACCTCAAAATTTGGCTAAAAAAACACATGTTCCTCACATTTCTGTGGCAGAAATTTCTGGAATCTGAGAGGAGCCACAAATTTCCATCCACCCAGCGTTCCCACACGTCTCCCGATAAAAATGATACCTCACTTGTGTGGGTAGTCCTAGCGCCCACGACAGGAAACGCCCCAAAGCGCAACGTGGACACAACCAAATTTTTGAAGGAAAACAGAGGTGTTTTTTGCAAAGTGCCTACCTGTAGATTTTGGCCTGTAGCTCAGCCGCCACCTAGGGAAACCTACCAAACCTGTGCATTTCTGAAAACTAAAGACCTGGGGGAATCCAAGATGGGGTGACTTGTGTGTCTGGGACCAGGTTCTGTTACCCAGAATCCTTTGCAAACCTCAAAATGTGGCTAAAAAAACACATGTTCCTCACATTTCTGTGGCAGAAAGTTCTGGAATCTGAGAGGAGCCACAAATTTCCTTCCACCCAGCGTTCCCCCACGTCTCCCGATAAAAATGATACCTCACTTGTGTGGGTAGGCCTAGCGCCCGCGACAGGAAACGCCCCAAAGCGCAACGTGGACACATCACAGAAAATAGACCTGTTTTTAGCAAAGTGCCTACCTGTGGATTTTGGCCTGTAGCTCAGCCGCCACCTAGGGAAACCTACCAAACCTGTGCATTTCTGAAAACTAGAGACCTAGCGGAATCCAAGATGGGGTGACTTGTGTGGCTGGGACCAGGTTCTGTTACCCAGAATCCTTTGCAAACCTCAAAATTTGGCTAAAAAAACACATGTTCCTCACATTTCTGTGGCAGAAAGTTCTGGAATCTGAGAGGAGCCACAAATTTCCTTCCACCCAGCGTTCCCCCACGTCTCCCGATAAAAATGATACCTCACTTGTGTGGGTAGGCCTAGCGCCCACGACAGGAAACGCCCCAAAGCGCAACGTGGACACAACCAAATTTTTGAAGGAAAACAGAGGTGTTTTTTGCAAAGTGCCTACCTGTAGATTTTGGCCTGTAGCTCAGCCGTCACCTAGGGAAACCTACCAAACCTGTGCATTTCTGAAAACTAGAGACCTAGGGGAATCCAAGATGGGGTGACTTGTGTGGCTGGGACCAGGTTCTATTACCCAGAATCCTTTGCAAACCTCAAAATGTGGCTAAAAAAACACATGTTCCTCACATTTCTGTGGCAGAAAGTTCTGGAATCTGAGAGGAGCCACAAATTTCCTTCCACCCAGCGTTCCCCCACGTCTCCCGATAAAAATGATACCTCACTTGTGTGGGTAGGCCTAGCGCCCGCGACAGGAAACGCCCCAAAGCGCAACGTGGACACATCACAGAAAACAGACCTGTTTTTAGCAAAGTGCCTACCTGTGGATTTTGGCCTGTAGCTCAGCCGCCACCTAGGGAAACCTACCAAACCTGTGCATTTCTGAAAACTAGAGACCTAGGGGAATCCAAGATGGGGTGACTTGTGTGGCTGGGACCAGGTTCTGTTACCCAGAATCCTTTGCAAACCTCAAAATGTGGCTAAAAAAACACATGTTCCTCACATTTCTGTGGCAGAAATTTCTGGAATCTGAGAGGAGCCACAAATTTCCATCCACCCAGCGTTCCCACACGTCTCCCGATAAAAATGATACCTCACTTGTGTGGGTAGTCCTAGCGCCCACGACAGGAAACGCCCCAAAGCGCAACGTGGACACAACCAAATTTTTTAAGGAAAACAGAGGTGTTTTTTGCAAAGTGCCTACCTGTAGATTTTGGCCTGTAGCTCAGCCGCCACCTAGGGAAACCTACCAGACCTGTGCATTTCTGAAAACTAAAGACCTGGGGGAATCCAAGATGGGGTGACTTGTGTGTCTGGGACCAGGTTCTGTTACCCAGAATCCTTTGCAAACCTCAAAATGTGGCTAAAAAAACACATGTTCCTCACATTTCTGTGGCAGAAAGTTCTGGAATCTGAGAGGAGCCACAAATTTCCTTCCACCCAGCGTTCCCCCACGTCTCCCGATAAAAATGATACCTCACTTGTGTGGGTAGGCCTAGCGCCCGCGACAGGAAACGCCCCAAAGCGCAACGTGGACACAACCAAATTTTTGAAGGAAAACAGAGGTGTTTTTTGCAAAGTGCCTACCTGTAGATTTTGGCCTGTAGCTCAGCCGCCACCTAGGGAAACCTACCAAACCTGTGCATTTCTGAAAACTAAAGACCTGGGGGAATCCAAGATGGGGTGACTTGTGTGTCTGGGACCAGGTTCTGTTACCCAGAATCCTTTGCAAACCTCAAAATGTGGCTAAAAAAACACATGTTCCTCACATTTCTGTGGCAGAAAGTTCTGGAATCTGAGAGGAGCCACAAATTTCCTTCCACCCAGCGTTCCCCCACGTCTCCCGATAAAAATGATACCTCACTTGTGTGGGTAGGCCTAGCGCCCGCGACAGGAAACGCCCCAAAGCGCAACGTGGACACATCACAGAAAACAGACCTGTTTTTAGCAAAGTGCCTACCTGTAGATTTTGGCCTGTAGCTCAGCCGTCACCTAGGGAAACCTACCAAACCTGTGCATTTCTGAAAACTAGAGACCTAGGGGAATCCAAGATGGGGTGACTTGTGTGGCTGGGACCAGGTTCTGTTACCCAGAATCCTTTGCAAACCTCAAAATGTGGCTAAAAAAACACATGTTTCTCACATTTCTGTGGCAGAAAGTTCTGGAATCTGAGAGGAGCCACAAATTTCCTTCCACCCAGCGTTCCCCCACGTCTCCCGATAAAAATGATACCTCACTTGTGTGGGTAGGCCTAGCGCCCGCGACAGGAAACGCCCCAAAGCGCAACGTGGACACAACCAAATTTTTGAAGGAAAACAGAGGTGTTTTTTGCAAAGTGCCTACCTGTAGATTTTGGCCTGTAGCTCAGCCGCCACCTAGGGAAACCTACCAAACCTGTGCATTTCTGAAAACTAAAGACCTGGGGGAATCCAAGATGGGGTGACTTGTGTGTCTGGGACCAGGTTCTGTTACCCAGAATCCTTTGCAAACCTCAAAATGTGGCTAAAAAAACACATGTTCCTCACATTTCTGTGGCAGAAAGTTCTGGAATCTGAGAGGAGCCACAAATTTCCTTCCACCCAGCGTTCCCCCACGTCTCCCGATAAAAATGATACCTCACTTGTGTGGGTAGGCCTAGCGCCCGCGACAGGAAACGCCCCAAAGCGCAACGTGGACACATCACAGAAAACAGACCTGTTTTTAGCAAAGTGCCTACCTGTAGATTTTGGCCTGTAGCTCAGCCGTCACCTAGGGAAACCTACCAAACCTGTGCATTTCTGAAAACTAGAGACCTAGGGGAATCCAAGATGGGGTGACTTGTGTGGCTGGGACCAGGTTCTGTTACCCAGAATCCTTTGCAAACCTCAAAATGTGGCTAAAAAAACACATGTTTCTCACATTTCTGTGGCAGAAAGTTCTGGAATCTGAGAGGAGCCACAAATTTCCTTCCACCCAGCGTTCCCCCACGTCTCCCGATAAAAATTATACCTCACTTGTGTGGGTAGGCCTAGCGCCCACGACAGGAAACGCCCCAAAGCGCAACGTGGACACAACCAAATTTTTGAAGGAAAAGAGAGGTGTTTTTTGCAAAGTGCCTACCTGTAGATTTTGGCCTGTAGCTCAGCCGCCACCTAGAGAAACCTACCAAACCTGTGCATTTCTGAAAACTAGAGACCTAGGGGAATCCAAGATGGGGTGACTTGTGTGTCTGGGACCAGGTTCTGTTACCCAGAATCCTTTGCAAACCTCAAAATGTGGCTAAAAAAACACATGTTCCTCACATTTCTGTGGCAGAAAGTTCTGGAATCTGAGAGGAGCCACAAATTTCCTTCCACCCAGCGTTCCCCCACGTCTCCCGATAAAAATGATACCTCACTTGTGTGGGTAGGCCTAGCGCCCGCGACAGGAAACGCCCCAAAGCGCAACGTGGACACATTACAGAAAATAGACCTGTTTTTAGCAAAGTGCCTACCTGTGGATTTTGGCCTGTAGCTCAGCCGCCACCTAGGGAAACCTACCAAACCTGTGCATTTCTGAAAACTAGAGACCTAGGGGAATCCAAGATGGGGTGACTTGTGTGGCTGGGACCAGGTTCTGTTACCCAGAATCCTTTGCAAACCTCAAAATTTGGCTAAAAAAACACATGTTCCTCACATTTCTGTGGCAGAAAGTTCTGGAATCTGAGAGGAGCCACAAATTTCCTTCCACCCAGCGTTCCCCCACGTCTCCCGATAAAAATGATACCTCACTTGTGTGGGTAGTCCTAGCGCCCACGACAGGAAACGCCCCAAAGCGCAACGTGGACACAACCAAATTTTTGAAGGAAAACAGAGGTGTTTTTTGCAAAGTGCCTACCTGTAGATTTTGGCCTGTAGCTCAGCCGCCACCTAGGGAAACCTACCAAACCTGTGCATTTCTGAAAACTAGAGACCTGGGGGAATCCAAGATGGGGTGACTTGTGTGTCTGGGACCAGGTTCTGTTACCCAGAATCCTTTGCAAACCTCAAAATGTGGCTAAAAAAACACATGTTCCTCACATTTCTGTGGCAGAAAGTTCTGGAATCTGAGAGGAGCCACAAATTTCCTTCCACCCAGCGTTCCCCCACGTCTCCCGATAAAAATGATACCTCACTTGTGTGGGTAGGCCTAGCGCCCGCGACAGGAAACGCCCCAAAGCGCAACGTGGACATATCACAGAAAATAGACCTGTTTTTAGCAAAGTGCCTACCTGTGGATTTTGGCCTGTAGCTCAGCCGCCACCTAGGGAAACCTACCAAACCTGTGCATTTCTGAAAACTAGAGACCTAGGGGAATCCAAGATGGGGTGACTTGTGTGGCTGGGACCAGGTTCTGTTACCCAGAATCCTTTGCAAACCTCAAAATTTGGCTAAAAAAACACATGTTCCTCACATTTCTGTGGCAGAAATTTCTGGAATCTGAGAGGAGCCACAAATTTCCATCCACCCAGCGTTCCCACACGTCTCCCGATAAAAATGATACCTCACTTGTGTGGGTAGTCCTAGCGCCCACGACAGGAAACGCCCCAAAGCGCAACGTGGACACAACCAAATTTTTGAAGGAAAACAGAGGTGTTTTTTGCAAAGTGCCTACCTGTAGATTTTGGCCTGTAGCTCAGCCGCCACCTAGGGAAACCTACCAAACCTGTGCATTTCTGAAAACTAAAGACCTGGGGGAATCCAAGATGGGGTGACTTGTGTGTCTGGGACCAGGTTCTGTTACCCAGAATCCTTTGCAAACCTCAAAATGTGGCTAAAAAAAACACATGTTCCTCACATTTCTGTGGCAGAAAGTTCTGGAATCTGAGAGGAGCCACAAATTTCCTTCCACCCAGCGTTCCCCCACGTCTCCCGATAAAAATGATACCTCACTTGTGTGGGTAGGCCTAGCGCCCGCGACAGGAAACGCCCCAAAGCGCAACGTGGACACATCACAGAAAATAGACCTGTTTTTAGCAAAGTGCCTACCTGTGGATTTTGGCCTGTAGCTCAGCCGCCACCTAGGGAAACCTACCAAACCTGTGCATTTCTGAAAACTAGAGACCTAGCGGAATCCAAGATGGGGTGACTTGTGTGGCTGGGACCAGGTTCTGTTACCCAGAATCCTTTGCAAACCTCAAAATTTGGCTAAAAAAACACATGTTCCTCACATTTCTGTGGCAGAAAGTTCTGGAATCTGAGAGGAGCCACAAATTTCCTTCCACCCAGCGTTCCCCCACGTCTCCCGATAAAAATGATACCTCACTTGTGTGGGTAGTCCTAGCGCCCACGACAGGAAACGCCCCAAAGCGCAACGTGGACACAACCAAATTTTTGAAGGAAAACAGAGGTGTTTTTTGCAAAGTGCCTACCTGTAGATTTTGGCCTGTAGCTCAGCCGTCACCTAGGGAAACCTACCAAACCTGTGCATTTCTGAAAACTAGAGACCTAGGGGAATCCAAGATGGGGTGACTTGTGTGGCTGGGACCAGGTTCTATTACCCAGAATCCTTTGCAAACCTCAAAATGTGGCTAAAAAAACACATGTTCCTCACATTTCTGTGGCAGAAAGTTCTGGAATCTGAGAGGAGCCACAAATTTTCTTCCACCCAGCGTTCCCCCACGTCTCCCGATAAAAATGATACCTCACTTGTGTGGGTAGGCCTAGCGCCCGCGACAGGAAACGCCCCAAAGCGCAACGTGGACACATCACAGAAAACAGACCTGTTTTTAGCAAAGTGCCTACCTGTGGATTTTGGCCTGTAGCTCAGCCGCCACCTAGGGAAACCTACCAAACCTGTGCATTTCTGAAAACTAGAGACCTAGGGGAATCCAAGATGGGGTGACTTGTGTGGCTGGGACCAGGTTCTGTTACCCAGAATCCTTTGCAAACCTCAAAATTTGGCTACAAAAACACATGTTTCTCACATTTCTGTGGCAGAAAGTTCTGGAATCTGAGAGGAGCCACAAATTTCCTTCCACCCAGCGTTCCCCCACGTCTCCCGATAAAAATGATACCTCACTTGTGTGGGTAGGCCTAGCGCCCACGACAGGAAACGCTCCAAAGCGCAACGTGGACACAACCAAATTTTTGAAGGAAAACAGAGGTGTTTTTTGCAAAGTGCCTACCTGTAGATTTTGGCCTGTAGCTCAGCCGCCACCTAGGGAAACCTACCAAACCTGTGCATTTCTGAAAACTAGAGACCTAGGGGAATCCAGGATGGGGTGACTTGTGTGGCTGGGACCAGGTTTTGTTACCCAGAATCCTTTGCAAACCTCAAAATGTGGCTAAAAAAACACATGTTCCTCACATTTCTGTGGCAGAAAGTTCTGGAATCTGAGAGGAGCCACAAATTTCCTTCCACCCATCGTTCCCCCACGTCTCCCGATAAAAATGATACCTCACTTGTGTGGGTAGGCCTAGCGCCCACGACAGGAAACGCCCCAAAGCGCAACGTGGACACAACCAAATTTTTGAAGGAAAACAGAGGTGTTTTTTGCAAAGTGCCTACCTGTAGATTTTGGCCTGTAGCTCAGCCGCCACCTAGAGAAACCTACCAAACCTGTGCATTTCTGAAAACTAGAGACCTAGGGGAATCCAAGATGGGGTGACTTGTGTGTCTGGGACCAGGTTCTGTTACCCAGAATCCTTTGCAAACCTCAAAATGTGGCTAAAAAAACACATGTTCCTCACATTTCTGTGGCAGAAAGTTCTGGAATCTGAGAGGAGCCACAAATTTCCTTCCACCCAGCGTTCCCCCACGTCTCCCGATAAAAATGATACCTCACTTGTGTGGGTAGGCCTAGCGCCCGCGACAGGAAACGCCCCAAAGCGCAACGTGGACACATTACAGAAAATATACCTGTTTTTAGCAAAGTGCCTACCTGTGGATTTTGGCCTGTAGCTCAGCCGCCACCTAGGGAAACCTACCAAACCTGTGCATTTCTGAATACTAGAGACCTAGGGGAATCCAAGATGGGGTGACTTGTGTGGCTGGGACCAGGTTCTGTTACCCAGAATCCTTTGCAAACCTCAAAATTTGGCTAAAAAAACACATGTTCCTCACATTTCTGTGGCAGAAAGTTCTGGAATCTGAGAGGAGCCACAAATTTCCTTCCACCCAGCGTTCCCCCACGTCTCCCGATAAAAATGATACCTCACTTGTGTGGGTAGTCCTAGCGCCCACGACAGGAAACGCCCCAAAGCGCAACGTGGACACAACCAAATTTTTGAAGGAAAACAGAGGTGTTTTTTGCAAAGTGCCTACCTGTAGATTTTGGCCTGTAGCTCAGCCGCCACCTAGGGAAACCTACCAAACCTGTGCATTTCTGAAAACTAGAGACCTGGGGGAATCCAAGATGGGGTGACTTGTGTGTCTGGGACCAGGTTCTGTTACCCAGAATCCTTTGCAAACCTCAAAATGTGGCTAAAAAAACACATGTTCCTCACATTTCTGTGGCAGAAAGTTCTGGAATCTGAGAGGAGCCACAAATTTCCTTCCACCCAGCGTTCCCCCACGTCTCCCGATAAAAATGATACCTCACTTGTGTGGGTAGGCCTACCGCCCGCGACAGGAAACGCCCCAAAGCGCAACGTGGACATATCACAGAAAATAGACCTGTTTTTAGCAAAGTGCCTACCTGTGGATTTTGGCCTGTAGCTCAGCCGCCACCTAGGGAAACCTACCAAACCTGTGCATTTCTGAAAACTAGAGACCTAGGGGAATCCAAGATGGGGTAACTTGTGTGGCTGGGACCAGGTTCTGTTACCCAGAATCCTTTGCAAACCTCAAAATTTGGCTAAAAAAACACATGTTCCTCACATTTCTGTGGCAGAAATTTCTGGAATCTGAGAGGAGCCACAAATTTCCATCCACCCAGCGTTCCCACACGTCTCCCGATAAAAATGATACCTCACTTGTGTGGGTAGTCCTAGCGCCCACGACAGGAAACGCCCCAAAGCGCAACGTGGACACAACCAAATTTTTGAAGGAAAACAGAGGTGTTTTTTGCAAAGTGCCTACCTGTAGATTTTGGCCTGTAGCTCAGCCGCCACCTAGGGAAACCTACCAAACCTGTGCATTTCTGAAAACTAAAGACCTGGGGGAATCCAAGATGGGGTGACTTGTGTGTCTGGGACCAGGTTCTGTTACCCAGAATCCTTTGCAAACCTCAAAATGTGGCTAAAAAAACACATGTTCCTCACATTTCTGTGGCAGAAAGTTCTGGAATCTGAGAGGAGCCACAAATTTCCTTCCACCCAGCGTTCCCCCACGTCTCCCGATAAAAATGATACCTCACTTGTGTGGGTAGGCCTAGCGCCCGCGACAGGAAACGCCCCAAAGCGCAACGTGGACACATCACAGAAAACAGACCTGTTTTTAGCAAAGTGCCTACCTGTAGATTTTGGCCTGTAGCTCAGCCGTCACCTAGGGAAACCTACCAAACCTGTGCATTTCTGAAAACTAGAGACCTAGGGGAATCCAAGATGGGGTGACTTGTGTGGCTGGGACCAGGTTCTGTTACCCAGAATCCTTTGCAAACCTCAAAATGTGGCTAAAAAAACACATGTTCCTCACATTTCTGTGGCAGAAAGTTCTGGAATCTGAGAGGAGCCACAAATTTCCTTCCACCCAGCGTTCCCCCACGTCTCCCGATAAAAATTATACCTCACTTGTGTGGGTAGGCCTAGCGCCCACGACAGGAAACGCCCCAAAGCGCAACGTGGACACAACCAAATTTTTGAAGGAAAACAGAGGTGTTTTTTGCAAAGTGCCTACCTGTAGATTTTGGCCTGTAGCTCAGCCGCCACCTAGAGAAACCTACCAAACCTGTGCATTTCTGAAAACTAGAGACCTAGGGGAATCCAAGATGGGGTGACTTGTGTGTCTGGGACCAGGTTCTGTTACCCAGAATCCTTTGCAAACCTCAAAATGTGGCTAAAAAAACACATGTTCCTCACATTTCTGTGGCAGAAAGTTCTGGAATCTGAGAGGCGCCACAAATTTCTTTCCACCCAGCGTTCCCCCACGTCTCCCGATAAAAATGATACCTCACTTGTGTGGGTAGGCCTAGCGCCCGCGACAGGAAACGCCCCAAAGCGCAACGTGGACACATTACAGAAAATAGACCTGTTTTTAGCAAAGTGCCTACCTGTGGATTTTGGCCTGTAGCTCAGCCGCCACCTAGGGAAACCTACCAAACCTGTGCATTTCTGAAAACTAGAGACCTAGGGGAATCCAAGATGGGGTGACTTGTGTGGCTGGGACCAGGTTCTGTTACCCAGAATCCTTTGCAAACCTCAAAATTTGGCTAAAAAAACACATGTTCCTCACATTTCTGTGGCAGAAAGTTCTGGAATCTGAGAGGAGCCACAAATTTCCTTCCACCCAGCGTTCCCCCACGTCTCCCGATAAAAATGATACCTCACTTGTGTGGGTAGTCCTAGCGCCCACGACAGGAAACGCCCCAAAGCGCAACGTGGACACAACCAAATTTTTGAAGGAAAACAGAGGTGTTTTTTGCAAAGTGCCTACCTGTAGATTTTGGCCTGTAGCTCAGCCGCCACCTAGGGAAACCTACCAAACCTGTGCATTTCTGAAAACTAGAGACCTGGGGGAATCCAAGATGGGGTGACTTGTGTGTCTGGGACCAGGTTCTGTTACCCAGAATCCTTTGCAAACCTCAAAATGTGGCTAAAAAAACACATGTTCCTCACATTTCTGTGGCAGAAAGTTCTGGAATCTGAGAGGAGCCACAAATTTCCTTCCACCCAGCGTTCCCCCACGTCTCCCGATAAAAATGATACCTTACTTGTGTGGGTAGGCCTAGCGCCCGCGACAGGAAACGCCCCAAAGCGCAACGTGGACATATCACAGAAAATAGACCTGTTTTTAGCAAAGTGCCTACCTGTGGATTTTGGCCTGTAGCTCAGCCGCCACCTAGGGAAACCTACCAAACCTGTGCATTTCTGAAAACTAGAGACCTAGGGGAATCCAAGATGGGGTGACTTGTGTGGCTGGGACCAGGTTCTGTTACCCAGAATCCTTTGCAAACCTCAAAATTTGGCTAAAAAAACACATGTTCCTCACATTTCTGTGGCAGAAATTTCTGGAATCTGAGAGGAGCCACAAATTTCCATCCACCCAGCGTTCCCACACGTCTCCCGATAAAAATGATACCTCACTTGTGTGGGTAGTCCTAGCGCCCACGACAGGAAACGCCCCAAAGCGCAACGTGGACACAACCAAATTTTTGAAGGAAAACAGAGGTGTTTTTTGCAAAGTGCCTACCTGTAGATTTTGGCCTGTAGCTCAGCCGCCACCTAGGGAAACCTACCAAACCTGTGCATTTCTGAAAACTAAAGACCTGGGGGAATCCAAGATGGGGTGACTTGTGTGTCTGGGACCAGGTTCTGTTACCCAGAATCCTTTGCAAACCTCAAAATGTGGCTAAAAAAACACATGTTCCTCACATTTCTGTGGCAGAAAGTTCTGGAATCTGAGAGGAGCCACAAATTTCCTTCCACCCAGCGTTCCCCCACGTCTCCCGATAAAAATGATACCTCACTTGTGTGGGTAGGCCTAGCGCCCGCGACAGGAAACGCCCCAAAGCGCAACGTGGACACATCACAGAAAACAGACCTGTTTTTAGCAAAGTGCCTACCTGTAGATTTTGGCCTGTAGCTCAGCCGTCACCTAGGGAAACCTACCAAACCTGTGCATTTCTGAAAACTAGAGACCTAGGGGAATCCAAGATGGGGTGACTTGTGTGGCTGGGACCAGGTTCTGTTACCCAGAATCCTTTGCAAACCTCAAAATGTGGCTAAAAAAACACATGTTCCTCACATTTCTGTGGCAGAAAGTTCTGGAATCTGAGAGGAGCCACAAATTTCCTTCCACCCAGCGTTCCCCCACGTCTCCCGATAAAAATTATACCTCACTTGTGTGGGTAGGCCTAGCGCCCACGACAGGAAACGCCCCAAAGCGCAACGTGGACACAACCAAATTTTTGAAGGAAAACAGAGGTGTTTTTTGCAAAGTGCCTACCTGTAGATTTTGGCCTGTAGCTCAGCCGCCACCTAGAGAAACCTACCAAACCTGTGCATTTCTGAAAACTAGAGACCTAGGGGAATCCAAGATGGGGTGACTTGTGTGTCTGGGACCAGGTTCTGTTACCCAGAATCCTTTGCAAACCTCAAAATGTGGCTAAAAAAACACATGTTCCTCACATTTCTGTGGCAGAAAGTTCTGGAATCTGAGAGGCGCCACAAATTTCTTTCCACCCAGCGTTCCCCCACGTCTCCCGATAAAAATGATACCTCACTTGTGTGGGTAGGCCTAGCGCCCGCGACAGGAAACGCCCCAAAGCGCAACGTGGACACATTACAGAAAATAGACCTGTTTTTAGCAAAGTGCCTACCTGTGGATTTTGGCCTGTAGCTCAGCCGCCACCTAGGGAAACCTACCAAACCTGTGCATTTCTGAAAACTAGAGACCTAGGGGAATCCAAGATGGGGTGACTTGTGTGGCTGGGACCAGGTTCTGTTACCCAGAATCCTTTGCAAACCTCAAAATTTGGCTAAAAAAACACATGTTCCTCACATTTCTGTGGCAGAAAGTTCTGGAATCTGAGAGGAGCCACAAATTTCCTTCCACCCAGCGTTCCCCCACGTCTCCCGATAAAAATGATACCTCACTTGTGTGGGTAGTCCTAGCGCCCACGACAGGAAACGCCCCAAAGCGCAACGTGGACACAACCAAATTTTTGAAGGAAAACAGAGGTGTTTTTTGCAAAGTGCCTACCTGTAGATTTTGGCCTGTAGCTCAGCCGCCACCTAGGGAAACCTACCAAACCTGTGCATTTCTGAAAACTAGAGACCTGGGGGAATCCAAGATGGGGTGACTTGTGTGTCTGGGACCAGGTTCTGTTACCCAGAATCCTTTGCAAACCTCAAAATGTGGCTAAAAAAACACATGTTCCTCACATTTCTGTGGCAGAAAGTTCTGGAATCTGAGAGGAGCCACAAATTTCCTTCCACCCAGCGTTCCCCCACGTCTCCCGATAAAAATGATACCTTACTTGTGTGGGTAGGCCTAGCGCCCGCGACAGGAAACGCCCCAAAGCGCAACGTGGACATATCACAGAAAATAGACCTGTTTTTAGCAAAGTGCCTACCTGTGGATTTTGGCCTGTAGCTCAGCCGCCACCTAGGGAAACCTACCAAACCTGTGCATTTCTGAAAACTAGAGACCTAGGGGAATCCAAGATGGGGTGACTTGTGTGGCTGGGACCAGGTTCTGTTACCCAGAATCCTTTGCAAACCTCAAAATTTGGCTAAAAAAACACATGTTCCTCACATTTCTGTGGCAGAAATTTCTGGAATCTGAGAGGAGCCACAAATTTCCATCCACCCAGCGTTCCCACACGTCTCCCGATAAAAATGATACCTCACTTGTGTGGGTAGTCCTAGCGCCCACGACAGGAAACGCCCCAAAGCGCAACGTGGACACAACCAAATTTTTGAAGGAAAACAGAGGTGTTTTTTGCAAAGTGCCTACCTGTAGATTTTGGCCTGTAGCTCAGCCGCCACCTAGGGAAACCTACCAAACCTGTGCATTTCTGAAAACTAAAGACCTGGGGGAATCCAAGATGGGGTGACTTGTGTGTCTGGGACCAGGTTCTGTTACCCAGAATCCTTTGCAAACCTCAAAATGTGGCTAAAAAAACACATGTTCCTCACATTTCTGTGGCAGAAAGTTCTGGAATCTGAGAGGAGCCACAAATTTCCTTCCACCCAGCGTTCCCCCACGTCTCCCGATAAAAATGATACCTCACTTGTGTGGGTAGGCCTAGCGCCCACGACAGGAAACGCCCCAAAGCGCAACGTGGACATATCACAGAAAATAGACCTGTTTTTAGCAAAGTGCCTACCTGTGGATTTTGGCCTGTAGCTCAGCCGCCACCTAGGGAAACCTACCAAACCTGTGCATTTCTGAAAACTAGAGACCTAGCGGAATCCAAGATGGGGTGACTTGTGTGGCTGGGACCAGGTTCTGTTACCCAGAATCCTTTGCAAACCTCAAAATTTGGCTAAAAAAACACATGTTCCTCACATTTCTGTGGCAGAAAGTTCTGGAATCTGAGAGGAGCCACAAATTTCCTTCCACCCAGCGTTCCCCCACGTCTCCCGATAAAAATGATACCTCACTTGTGTGGGTAGGCCTAGCGCCCACGACAGGAAACGCCCCAAAGCGCAACGTGGACACAACCAAATTTTTGAAGGAAAACAGAGGTGTTTTTTGCAAAGTGCCTACCTGTAGATTTTGGCCTGTAGCTCAGCCGTCACCTAGGGAAACCTACCAAACCTGTGCATTTCTGAAAACTAGAGACCTAGGGGAATCCAAGATGGGGTGACTTGTGTGGCTGGGACCAGGTTCTATTACCCAGAATCCTTTGCAAACCTCAAAATGTGGCTAAAAAAACACATGTTCCTCACATTTCTGTGGCAGAAAGTTCTGGAATCTGAGAGGAGCCACAAATTTCCTTCCACCCAGCGTTCCCCCACGTCTCCCGATAAAAATGATACCTCACTTGTGTGGGTAGGCCTAGCGCCCACGACAGGAAACGCTCCAAAGCGCAACGTGGACACAACCAAATTTTTGAAGGAAAACAGACCTGTTTTTAGCAAAGTGCCTACCTGTGGATTTTGGCCTGTAGCTCAGCCGCCACCTAGGGAAACCTACCAAACCTGTGAATTTCTGAAAACTAGAGACCTAGGGGAATCCAAGATGGGGTGACTTGTGTGGCTGGGACCAGGTTCTGTTACCCAGAATCCTTTGCAAACCTCAAAATTTGGCTAAAAAAACACATGTTTCTCACATTTCTGTGGCAGAAAGTTCTGGAATCTGAGAGGAGCCACAAATTTCCTTCCACCCAGCGTTCCCCCACGTCTCCCGATAAAAATGATACCTCACTTGTGTGGGTAGGCCTAGCGCCCACGACAGGAAACGCTCCAAAGCGCAACGTGGACACAACCAAATTTTTGAAGGAAAACAGAGGTGTTTTTTGCAAAGTGCCTACCTGTAGATTTTGGCCTGTAGCTCAGCCGCCACCTAGGGAAACCTACCAAACCTGTGCATTTCTGAAAACTAGAGACCTAGGGGAATCCAGGATGGGGTGACTTGTGTGGCTGGGACCAGGTTCTGTTACCCAGAATCCTTTGCAAACCTCAAAATGTGGCTAAAAAAACACATGTTCCTCACATTTCTGTGGCAGAAAGTTCTGGAATCTGAGAGGAGCCACAAATTTCCTTCCACCCAGCATTCCCCCACGTCTCCTGATAAAAATAATACCTCACTTGTGTGGGTAGGCCTAGCGCCCGCGACAGGAAACGCCCCAAAGCGCAACGTGGACACATCACAGAAAACAGACCTGTTTTTAGCAAAGTGCCTACCTGTGGATTTTGGCCTGTAGCTCAGCCGCCACCTAAAGAAACCTACCAAACCTGTGCATTTCTGAAAACTAGAGACCTAGGGGAATCCAGGATGGGGTGACTTGTGTGGCTGGGACCAGATTCTGTTACCCAGAATCCTTTGCAAACCTCAAAATGTGGCTAAAAAAACACATGTTCCTCACATTTCTGTGGCAGAAAGTTCTGGAATCTGAGAGGAGCCACAAATTTCCTTCCACCCAGCATTCCCCCACGTCTGCCGATAAAAATAATACTTCACTTGTGTGGGTAGGCCTAGCGCCCGCGACAGGAAATGCCCCAAAGCGCAACGTGGACACATCACAGAAAACAGACCTGTTTTTAGCAAAGTGCCTACCTGTGGATTTTGGCCTGTAGCTCAGCCGCCACCTAGGGAAACCTACCAAACCTGTGCATTTCTGAAAACTAGAGACCTAGGGGAATCTAAGATGGGGTGACTTGTGTGGGTGGGACCAGGTTCTGTTACCCAGAATCCTTTGCAAACCTCAAAATGTGGCTAAAAAAACACATGTTCCTCACATTTCTGTGGCAGAAAGTTCTGGAATCTGAGAGGAGCCACAAATTTCCTTCCACCCAGCGTTCCCCCACGTCTCCCGATAAAAATGATATCTCACTTGTGTGGGTAGGCCTAGCGCCCACGACAGGAAACGCCCCAAAGCGCAACGTGGACACAACCAAATTTTTGAAGGAAAACAGAGGTGTTTTTTGCAAAGTGCCTACCTGTAGATTTTGGCCTGTAGCTCAGCCGCCACCTAGGGAAACCTACCAAACCTGTGCATTTCTGAAAACTAGAGACCTAGGGGAATCCAAGATGGGGTGACTTGTGATGCTCGGACCAGGTTCTGTTACCCAGAATCCTTTGCAAACCTCAAAATTTGGCTAAAAAAAACACATGTTCCTCACATTTCTGTGGCAGAAAGTTCTACAATCTGAGAGGAGCCACAAATTTCCTTCCACCCAGCGTTCCCCCATGTCTCCCGATAAAAATGATACCTCACTTGTGTGGGTAGGCCTAGCGCCCGCGACAGGAAACGCCCCAAAGCGCAACGTGGACACATCACAGAAAATAGACCTGTTTTTAGCAAAGTGCCTACCTGTAGATTTTGGCCTCTAGCTCAGCCGCCACCTAGGGAAACCTACCAAACCTGTGCATTTCTGAAAACTAGAGACCTAGGGGAATCCAAGATGGGGTGATTTGTGTGGCTCGGACCAGGTTCTGTTACCCAGAATCCTTTGCAAACCTCAAAATTTGGCTAAAAAAACACATGTTCCTCACATTTTTGTGGCAGAAAGTTCTGGAATCTGAGAGGAGCCACAAATTTCCTTCCACCCAGCGTTCCCCCACGTCTCCCGATAAAAATGATACCTCACTTGTGTGGGTAGGCCTAGCGCTCGCGACAGGAAATGGCCCAAAACACAACGTGGACACATCACATTTTTTCATAGAAAACAGTGCCTACGTGTGGATTTTGGCCTCTAGCTCAGCCGGCACCTGGGGAAACCTAGCAAACCAGCGCATTTTTGAAAACTAGAGACCTAGGGGAATCCAAGATGGGGTGATTTGCGGGGCTCTGATCAGGTTCTGTTACCCAGAATCCTTTGCAAACATCAAAATCTGGCCAAAAAACACTTTTTCCTCTCATTTCGGTGACAGAAAGTTCTGGAATCTGAGAGGAGCCACAAATTTCCTTCCACCCAGCGTTCCCCTAAGTCTCTCCATAAAAATGGTACCTCACTTGTGTGGGTAGGCCTAGCGCCCACGAAAGGAAATGGCCCAAAACACAACGTGGACACAACATATTTTTTCACAGAAAACAGAGGTGTTTTTTGCAAAGTGCCTACATGTGGATTTTGGCCTCTAGCTCAGCCGGCCCCGGGGGGGGGGGGGAAATGCCCTAAAATAAATTTGACCCCCCACCCCCCCAAACCCCCCCCTGCCCAGGTGCGACCCTTGCCTACGGGGTCGCTACCCCTGCGTGACATTGGCGCCAAAAAACAAATTCCCGGTGCCTAGTGGTTTCTGCCCCCTTGGGGGCAGATTGACCTAAAATCGACCAATCTGCCCCCAAAGGGGGCAGAAATGCTCTAAATACAGTTTGCCCCCCAGGGAAGCGACCCTTGTCTGATGGGTCGCTCCCCATCTCTAAAAAAAACCAAACAAACAAAAAAAAAACACAAAAAAAAAATTTGCCCTGGCAACAAGAGGTTTCTGCCCCCCCTGGGGGCAGATCGGCCTAATAATAGGCCGATCTGTCCCCAGGGGGAGCAGAAAAGGCCTTCCCAAAAAAATGCCCCCCCTGGGAGCGACCCTTGCCAAAGGGGTCGCTCCCGTTGCGTGAAATTCGCGCGCGAAAACAAACTCCCTGGTGTCTAATGGTTTCTGCCCCCCTTGGGGGCAGATTGGCCTCATCAAAATAGGCCAATCTGCCCCCAAGGGGGGCAGAAATGGCCTAAATATATATTGCCCCGTAGGGGAGCGACCCTTGCCTAAGGGATCGCTCCCCACCTAAAAAAAAAAAAAATCATCACAAAATAAAAAGAAAAAAAAAAAAAGGTCCCTGGTGCCTAGAGGTTTCTGCCCCCCCCGGGCGCAGATCGGTCTAATAATAGGCCAATCTGCCCCCAGGGGGGGCAGAAAAGGCCTTCCTAAAAAAATGCCCCCCCGGGAGCGACCCTTGCCCAAGGGGTCGCTCCCTTTTGCCAATTTCACTGAAAAAAAAAAAAAAATCCCTGGTGTCTAGTGGGGTTTCAAAAGCCGGATTGCAAGCAATCCGGCTTTTGAAACCTGTGAGAGACTTCAAAGGGAAGGAAATACATTTCCTTCCCTTTGAAGCCTCTCGGGGCCTCCCCCATGGGATTGAAAAAGAAATGCAAAAGCATTTCTTTTTCAATCGCGCTGGAAGCTCTGCTTCCAGCGTGATGGGGGAGACCCTGTGACTAATCAGCGCGCGCTCGCGCGCTGACGTCACAGGGGGGTTGGGGGGGTCGGGGGTGGGAGGGGAAGGGCTTCCCCTTCCATCCCTGACTTGGGGGGGTGGGGGGGAACCCCTCAGAGGGAGCGAGAGCGCTCCCTCTGGGCTCTGTGCACAGGACGTAATGGTTACGTCCTGGGCACAGCAGCACTGTGCCTCAGGACGTAACCATTACGTCCTGGGCACAGAAGGGGTTAAGGTACTTGTGGCGACTGGGAGGAAGGCATAAGGGAGGGATGGACGTGAGGGATAGGGACCAACTGTAGAGAGTCATAAACAATGACAGGGAAATCAATGTGCAGGCAAAAGCTTTAAAAACAAAAGTTCCCCAAAAGGGGATAAAAACAGTATTTGGGCCTTGGGACACTGATAAGAGCAAACTCATGAAGAACAATAGGAAATAGTATGTTATTGCCAATATAAATGGAGGAAAAGTAAGCGGCGAACACAGGAACCAGTGAAAAGCAAGGGCGGGATGTAAGCCCCTTTTAAGATTTATCTTAAATGCAATAAATTTCTCAAGCACAGCAAAGTGCTGTGCAGGCGAATCCTAAAAAGGAACCTATGAGCACACCTTTTGGACTTATGTAGACTCTCTGGCTTCAAGGTGAGTCCTTTGGTCTAACTTTGTGCCATGCATCTATGTGATCAGAACTTGCTTTGCTTATCCTCCATCCATATGTAAAATGAACTGGACACAGGACACCTCCCGTACTCCAGCAGCTATGCTGTTAGGATGTGAGTTTGGTAATTTGCAAAAACACAATGTGGTGGCATGGTCGGCAAAAGAAAAACAATGGATTGTGATGCGGCCTGAACTATTGCCAGTGGCTGAGATTAATTCAAGCATTTCATTCAACACCTTGGAGTATTTGCTTTTAATGCCCAATGTGTGTCAGGTATGCCCAGATGTGGGTCCCTGGCCCACTGTGCTACTGGAACCAAACTATACCTGGCAGAAGAGCCCTAACGAGGGTGAAACAGGTCCTAGGTTGCTTGTGTTCCAGTTCAGGATGGATCTGGCCTGACAGTTCTGGGTGTACTGGTCCCATGAGGCGCATGGTCAATACTAATTTGCATATTGTTGGGTCCAAACTGAGGTGGTTTGGTGGGCAAAAAAATGATGGATTGGGATACGGCCTGAGCGACTGTCAGTAGCTGAGGTTAATTCAAGCATTCCATTCACCTTGTTTGTGTGTATAGTAGTTTGCAGCAGCTAAGGGGACAGAGCACTGCCTTTTGCCATACTCTGCACTCAAACCCTATGCCCCAGAACCAACAGCTGAGTAGTCTCTAGGCACAGGGAACATCCTTTGGCAACATCTTGTGCTTAGGACTTGAGCCCCTCGACGTTTCTGCACACTCAAAGGACCTTGAGATCCAGAATGGAGGCTGATCCCTTTTTAGAACCACAGGACCCAGATGGTTCCTCTGGATTTGCAGATCAGGTTTGGAACCATGGCACTCACAATTTTTTTTAAGTGTCTTAACAATTGTTTAAGCCTTTGCCCCAGATTAAAATTAACGTCTCCCTCTGGATAAAGGGTATGACTTTCCCATATCCTCTCTGGTGAAAAACATGTTTTACACATTTTTAGGGTATTATCTGTTCCTCTATAATACCCAAACATCGGACCTTAGTTCAGGGATGTATCGCTAGCTCGATTATATTTTCCAACTTCTTTATGCCTTACATGGTTAGAGAAAAGTCATGAACAACTCAACTCATTTATGGTGGCCAGAACATACTGTTTCAGACACAGCTAGCCAGTAAAATTGATCAAATCAGTGGATCTTGTGCAGACTCATGGATTGTGCATTGGACAATGGGAAAATATATTCCCATGTCCAATCAGATTGGAATATGTTTCTAATTATGTACCCTCCTCCGATATGAACAAGCAAATAATTTCTGAATTAATGCTCAACACATACATAAAATTAGTTATTCAAAGCCAAACCACACAATCTGTACAGGTGAAACTCCAAAATCCTCTAAATTGACTTACACCAACCAAAAAAGGGTCTAATTCTTTGTAACATTTGTAAGATTTTGTATAACTCCATTCAGCAATTTTTGTTTTAGAAGTTTTACTTCACCCAAATAATTCAGTTCTTCTTTGGTCAATCTATATCAACTCAAAAATGAAGAAACTATACTGGGCATGCCAAACAATGACAGAATTCGTTGTAGAGTTATCAAACAGGACCTAAAGTATTAACATATTTAAACAAGCATTTGCAATGCAATGGGTCTTGCATTTGCTCGAGTTAGAGCTATTAATGTTGTAAACTCTTAACCGGACTTTTCTTGCACCATAAATTGAAAATTAAAAGTAATACAGTTTCATATAAGCAAGCCAATTCAAAGCTCTACAGCATCAGCGTGAAGGAGCACACAAAAGGAAAAAGAAGTTCGCTCTTAGTCAAACGTATCGGCAAAAGTGAAATTATCTAAGTAGCAGGGGTGATGTCCAAGGCAGTAACTTAACCTCCACAAGGAGGGACAAATGTAAAGCTTTTACCAATGAAAATAAAGGATTTTTGAAGGGCATTCCAATGAACGATAGATTGTGATATGCGTGGCTCAAAGCCCAGATACATACCAAAATGTTGGATCTTAACGTTAAATAAAAAGTCACCATTGCAGACTATGGAGCATATGTATGTAGAATATTCGGCAAAGCAAGCAGTGTTAAATCTGCGTATTTCTTTTAATTTTATTTCACTTGAACGCCACACGATATCTAAAACGTTATGTTTTAATGATATTGACCATTTTCTTGATATGGAATGTCCAAGGAAATCCCATCTTGACATTCGGATACCTTTTTACCTGTTAAAAAAGGTAGATGTTAGATTCAAGAGTTACTAGTTTTATATATGCATGTCATAGCATTACCTCATCCTTTCTCAATTTCCAAAGCTTGATAATAATCTTAAGAGTCAAGGTGACACAACCTAAACCTTCCTTTTTTTACCCTAGATAGGTGTAAAATTCTAGACCTCTTTTATAACTATGCCGACTCTCCAGTTGCATTGTGGTTTGCCCTAATCAGAGAACAACATTATAACTTTCTCAAACTTAGACCTGTTCCTAAAACTCTTGCTATGAATACCTAAGGCTGTAAGTCTTTTTCATAGATTACACTTCTATGTAATGATTTATGCATGCAGGTGACTCTGCTGAATGTGTCCCCTTTTACACTCACCCAAGGGACCGTGTGGGTATCACTTTTCTTGTCAATGGTGCATGCACTTGTATCAAGCCATGACACACATAATCACCTTTATGTGTGGAAACTCCTGCATTTACGTGGAACAAGTAACACTATAATATCATTTTACACTGAGGAAATTCTATTACATGTCATTGAACTCTGCTCTCTCCTTTCCTTGATCATACGGTCAAACACTTGGACCAGGAATATGGCCTTAATAGCAAATAAACTGCACCAGAACAGCTTCCACTAATGCACAGTTCTTAAGATAGAATCTTTAATTTACCTTGCATGTATGCCCCACAAAGGTTTAGGTATTGAGGGATTCAGATTGTGGTTCAATTGAAAAGCATGAATAAATCAGATTTACTAGAACCGTTAAGTATTGGATTTTGAAGTAAACTCGGTCCATTGATACCAGATTGGAAGGAATCATTCTGACAGAGAACTTGCATTCTTTGGCTGTGAAGAGGATAAAATGGTGACAGTCATCTAATGATGAATCAGAGTCCAAATACAGCTCTGTTAAGAGAATGCGGACCTTAAAATCTTTCAAAAGGAGTGCAATGGAAGCAGCTACGAGGGATTTCACACTGCCAAGGTAGCAGCATTGGGTTAAAGAACGGTGAAGGTGATATTGATGGTGAAGGTTAAGGGAACAACATGGATGTGGCCATGGGGTTGAAACCTTCCCACGCACTAGGGCAAAATTGTGCCCATCTTCATACATTGAAACCCTTGAGGAACACTTCTGAAAACCTGAATAATGTAGCAGACTCCAAAGTGACCGCAATTCTCACCTGTGGGTTGCAGCTACCTGTCAGGAGACATCATGCTGATCACCTCTGTCCCATGCCCTACAATTAATTGAAAAAATACAATTATCCTGTACACATAAGAACTAATGAAGAGTGTTTGCCATGTAGATAATGGATACACAATAGGGAGAAACACACTGATAATGAGCCATCCTCTGAAAAGCAACCATAAAGTATCAGCCCCTCGAATCCCTCCTACAACAACAAACCCCACAATAGGTGAAAGGCCCAAGGATGATGAGAAAACAATGATAGTAGGGAGAAACTGATGGAAAATATCCATGCAAAACACAATAAAAAAAGGATGGTGGCTTCTGAATCCAACGGAACCTGGTAGAGACAAGAGTGATCAGAAGTGACAAGAAGATCTTGCATATGGAGAGTGAATTTGGTAACGCAATTTATTGACTAGGAGAAGAAAACTCAAAAGTTTTAAATAATGTGAGGATGAGCATCTGCTTCCATAGTCAGGCTCACGAAGCAAGTGGAACCTTTTTGATAATCTGCAACAGTATCAGAACTAGAGGATCCTTGGTTGACCGGAAATGGATGTGGAAAGATTGCCCACCAAAGTGGCAGTGAAGGGGGAAAGATTCATAAGCACCAGCCTGGTGGAAGGAATGGAGGAGGCAGTGCTGAAGGCAGCAGCAGTTTACAAGGAGGTGCCCTATCAAGGTGATACAATCTTACTGTAGCCAGACTTGACCCCCCATTCAACTGGAGAGAGAAAGAGGACTGAAGAAAAATCAAGAACAGTAAGGCTACGTTCAGACCATGGCTGATTGTTAAACTACATTTTTCAGAGAGATGGCTTTGGCATCAGGCTTCATCAAGTAGTTTAGGTGGAAAATCATACAGGATTAGTGAAGCAACAATATACATCTTTCTTTAAGTAAATTATTCTTAGAAATGCTGTCTTTACACAAATTGAGACCCCAGTTGAAGTGAAGCGTCTACCTGGGTTTGAGGAACTATTTAATTTAGTATCAATCTGTATTTTCATGTAAAGGTTCAGTTACAGTCCAACCACCCCAGCCCTTATCTTCTGCCCATGGTGTGGCCTTGCAGAGATGATGTGAACCTAGCCACACCATTCCTTTCCGCCTACTTGTATAAATGTAGTAACTGGACTAGAAGGAAGGCTGGGATATGGGGAAGGGAGGAGATTCTGGTAGGTTGGTATGTTGTTCGCTCTTTCTAGGACATGTGATTGGACCTTAGAATTTAAAGGACAGGGTCAGTAAAGCAGAGAAGCCTGTGATATCCTGTGCGCCACCAGCCACCCTTTGTATTTAATAACTACCTGCAAATGAAAGTGAAGTGTCAGAAGGGAGCTTCTGGTGTAGTAAAGAAGGAATTGTGCCAAAAAAGCTCTTCAAACTATTCACGAGAGGCGCCCTGTCTTACATAAACCAGAATAGGGATTTATATCATATACCATACATAATCATTCTATTATAACAGAGGAGAGAAAGGAAAGTAAGGGTATTAACCTAGTCAGAATAGGGTAATGTGGGAAGCTGGGCTCGTGTGTGGTGAGCACCTATTGTGTTATCACCTTATACCAGGTACAGGGATCCCTTATTAGTGAAGTGTAGGCAGTGTCTACGAAGCGAGGGCTCATGCAAAGCTTATGCAACACCACTATAGTCACACATCAACTTATCACACATGAAAGAACCACAGTGTTACAAAAATAAAGGTACTTGACTATAGTAACACAACACTGGAATACTTATAAGCAGTTCCCTTCAACTGGAGTGGAGTACACACTAATTATATACACATTAGCAATCAGTAAAAAAGTATAAAAGCAACAAGCATTGACAATTCAGTAAAAATAGAAAGGGCCATAGGGGAGGGCCAAACCATATAATAAGAAAGTAGAATGCAAGATACAGTCCCCCATCCAAGGATGTGGAGTTGTTAGAGGGATGCTGGAGGAACTAGGAACCCCATGAGGTGAGTACCAGAGTGACCCCCAGCGACCAGGAGAGCAGAGGTAAATACTTGGTCTTCCCAAGGACTAACAGGAGAACTTGGAAAAAGGATTTTACAAGAACAGGACTAGGCAAGAAGAAACCAAAGGTGGATTCCAAGAGAAGAAAGAGGACCTGCAAAAGAAGGGGTCAGAGCCCAGTCCATGATGGAGTGTCCAGTGGGGGCAGGAGCCACTATCTACCCTTCTGTGGATGCAGAACCAGGTCAACGAGGGGAAAAGAAGACCAACTGTGGATCCCAGGGGCTGAAGAGGAGTCCTTGGAGAGGTGCAGATGGTGTCTCATGTCGGTTGTCTGGTCGCAGATGGTCAGTGGTGTAGAAGAACCAACAACAAGCCTTGGCAAATGCAAGAGGAGCAAAAGAAGAGTTGCAAGGCTGAAGAGGACCAGCAAGTCCCAGGGACTCAACCCGGGGAGGGGAGTCCGAGGTGACCCTCAGCAGTCAAGAGAACCAGCAGTTGTAGCCCCCACAGACAACCCACTGGCAGCAAGCACAGTAAGTCGCAGTGAGGCCCTGTCAGCACACCTGAAGAGGAGTCCCACGTTGCTGGAGCAGCAGAGAGGAAATTGTGCTTTGCAGGAAGAAGTACTGGGGGCCGGAGCTACATGGAGCCTGAAGATCCCTTGGAGCAGGGGCAAACAAGCCTTGGTAGCTGCAAGAGTCACAAGAGTTGTGGTGCACAGGGGTACTATCCTGCAAAGAGAGGCAAGGGCTTACCGTCTCCCAAGTTGGACAGCTGGTAGAGAGGACCAAGGGGACCACTCCAGACCACCAACTGTGATGCAGGATCCATGTGATTCCAAGGAAGATCAGATCCACGCAGCAGGTTGTCATTGCAGTTGGTGCCTGCAGATGCAGGGAAGAGACTCCTTCACTCCAAAGGAGAGTCCTTCTTGCTTCTTAGTGCAGGCTGAAGTCACACCAATCACAGAGGATGCACAGCTGGGGAAATGTTGCAGTTGCTGGAAGGAGCTGGAGAAAAAAAATTGCAAAGCGGAATCATCACTAAATTTTCCGATTGTAGGTTCCTGAAGTGTTCAGTTCCAGTTCCAGTGGCCAGAAGATGAAGTAAACAATGCAGAGGAGTCCTAGTGGAATTGTGCATGTTGAATCTGCTGACCCACCCTCAAGAGATTCTCTAATTAGCTCTAAAAGGGGGTTTGGTCACCTAGTAAGGTGATCAACTATCAGGAGGGGTCTGTGACATCACCTGCCTGACCTGGCCACTCAAATGCTCCCAGGGGCCTCTGCACATATTAGTTTCAGGATAGCAGAATAAAGTGGCAATCTGTAAGAGCTCTTGGCAACCCATTCCTTTGTCCAATTTCATGCCAGGGCAGGGACCGGGGGTCGCTGAAGTGGTGCAAACCAGTTTATGCAAATGTGCCTGTCAAAGCAAACCAGTGCCTTGGGGAGGCTACCCCTCCCAAGCCTTCTAGCACCTATTTCCAAGGGAGAGGGTGTTACCTCTCTCTCCCACAGGAAATCATTTGCTCTGCCTTCTCCTGCCTGAGCTGTTCAAGCAGCAAGAGGGCAGAAACCTGTCTGAGGGGTGGCAGTGGCGCAGGCTGCCTAGAAATCCCCAGAAGACTGGTAGAAGCAATACAGGGGTATTCTAAGAAGCCCCAGAGTGCATGGAATCATACCACCAATACTGTATTGGGGTATGATTCTGACATGTTTGATACCAAACATGCCCTGGTTTGGAGTTACCATTATGAAGCTGGACACAGGTAATGACCTGTGTCCAGTACATGGGTAAAATGGCTTCCCCGCACTTATGAAGTCCAGTGCGATGGAATTAGAGTTCACAGGAGCACCGCTGCTCATGCAGGGGTGCCCTCACACACAGGGACCTGCACCCTGCCCTCTGGGCTAGGAGGGCCTACAATAGGGGTGACTTACAGTGACCTGGTGTAGTGACCTGTGGTGAAAGGGTGCATGCACCTTTTCAAGCAGGCTGCAATGGCATGCCTGCAGATATATTTTGCTGTGCTCCCAAGGGTGGCACAATACATGCTGCCATGTAGGTACCCAGGGCACTGGGGAACCCATGGTTCCCCAATGGCCAGGGTACCTATTTACCATATACTAGAGTCTTAAAAGGGGGATCCAGTAAGCCAATTGTAGGGTGTGCAAAGTCTTAGGCAACCAAATTTAGAGGGAGAGAGCACAATCACTGGGGTCCTGGTTAGCAGGGTCCCAAAGAAACCAGTCTAAGCATACTGATAGCAGGCAAAACATGGGGGTAACCATGCCAAAAAGAGGGTACTTATCTACAGTACCCCCAAACAAAAGCAAGAAAACTAAACTTGCCCAGTTGAGTCTTCATTGTCTAATTGGAATTTCTGGAAAGACCATCTGCATTGGTGTGGTTAATCCCAGGTCTATGTGCCACTGTATAATCCATTCCCTGTAGGGTTATGGAACACCTCAACAATTTGGGATGCTCACCTTTTATGTGCTTAAGCCATAAGAGGTGCTTGTGGTCTGTCTGAACAAGGACGTGAGTACCAACCAAGTATGGCCTCAGCTTCTTCAAGGCCCAGACCAGAGCAAAGGCATCCCTTTCTATGGCTGACCAACACTTTTCCCTGGCGGTCAACCTTCGGCTAATGAAAGCTACAGGTTAGTCCTGGCCTTCATCATTTAGTTAATATGGTACTGCCTCCATCCCTAACTCAGAAGCATCTGTCTGTACAATAAACTGCTTGGAGAAATCAGGGCTTCTTAGTATAGGAGTAGAGCACATGGCCTTTTGGAGGTCATCAAAAGCTATTTGGCAATTTGATGTCCATAAAGCTTTCTTGGGCATCTTTTTGGATGTGAGGTCATTTAAGAGGGCTACAGTGGAGCCATAGTTTGTAATGAACCTCCTATAGTACCCTGTCAGGCTTAGGAAAGCTCTGACTTGGGTTTGAGGTGTAGAGGCAGTCCAATCCAGAATTGTCTGGATTTTGCCCTGAAGACGCTGGATCTGGCCTCCACCTATCAGGTGGACAGATAAACCACCTTTCCCTGCACTATCTGGCACTTTGATGCCTTGATAGTGAGGGTTGTTTTTTGCAGAGCCTCCAGTACATTCCCAAGGTGGACCAGGTGATCCTCCCAGGTGGAGCTAAATACAGCTATATGGTCTAGATAAGCTGCACTGAAGCTTTCCAGGCCTTGGAGAACTTTGTTCATCAACATCTGGAATGTGGCAGGGGCATTCTTCAGTCCAAAGGGCATCACTGTAAAGTGATAGTGCCCAGTAGGATCGGAGAATGTTCTTTTGGGCTTTGCATCCTCTGATAACTTTGGCTGCCAGTAAGCAGCAGTCAGATCAAAGGTGCTAAGATACTTAGCAGAAGACAGAGTACCTATTAGCTCATCTGCCCTAGGGATAGGATGAGCATCGGTTTTTGTTACTGTATTGACCTCTGTGGTCTACACAGAACCTCATCTCTCTTTTGCAATTTTAAGAGTGGAGTTTTGGCTCAAGGACTATAGGACTAGTCCAAGGGCTGTCTGAAGGCTCAATAAATCCTAAGTATAGCATCTTTTGCACCTCACCTTTGATGTATTCCCTGACATGATCAGGCTGCCTGTATATCTTACTTTAGATAGCGAGGCTGTCACGTGTGTCAGTGGTGTGTTTCCACCATGTAGTTTGACCAGGAATAAAAGAAAACAGTTCAGAGAACTGGCCTAGGAGATTTCTGCAATCTTCCTTTTGTTGCTCAGAGAGGCAGTCTGCAAGTACAACCCCATCCACTGAGCCAGCCCCAGTATTGTGAGAGAAGAGGCCAGGCAGAGGGTCATTTTCTCCTTCCTGGCCTTCATCAGTTGCCATGAGCAAAGTCATGTCAACCCTATCGTAACAGGGTGTCAGGCGGTTCACATGAAGCACCCTGTGGGGGTTTATAGGAGTGCCTAGGTCAACCAGATAGCTGACCTTACCCTTTCTCTCCGCAATATTGTGTGGGTCACTCCATTTATCTTGGAGTGCCTTTGGAGCCACAGGCTCTAGGACCCACACCTCCTGTCCTAGCTGATAAACAGTCAGCACAGCCTTCTGGTCATGCCACTGCTTCTACAGTTCTTGGCTGGCCTGAAGATTTTTGGATGCCCGCTTCATGTATTTGGCCATTCTAGATCTGAGGCCTAACACATAGTCCACAATGTCCTGTTTTGAAGGCTTGATCGGTTGCTCCCAGCCTTATTTCACAAGGGCAAGAGGGACCCTGACAGGGTGTCCAAACAAAAGTTCAAATGGGCTGTAGCCCACTCTCTTTTGAGGAACCTCCCTGTAAGCAAAGAGGAGGCAAGGTAACAGAACATCCCACCGCCTTCTGAGTTTCTCTGAGAGTCCCATTCTCATCTTTTTGAGAGTTTTGTTGAACTTTACAACTAACCCATTTGTCTGAGGAGGGTAAGGAGTGGGGAATGTGTAAGGGACACCACACTACTTCCCACATAGCTTTAATGTAAGACTTAGAAAAGAGGCCCAGCTAAAAGAACTACCACAGGATGGAAAGGAAAAAGGATTTTCCTGTTAGAAAAGCCTTCACCCACCACGGTTACACCTTGGTGGCATGCGTCATCATTGGGTTTCTTTGCGTTCCTTTATGGAGCGGGCATGCTAAGACCTACGGGATACGTGGGAGCACTGATGTAGTCTTGTCAATGTGAATAACAGGAGGGATAGGAGTGGTGGGGTCTTGGTGAGTTAAAAATACCTGTCTCCTAGTAATTCCAATGATTTAATAGATCTCTTGGAGGCGCTATGATTAAAAAGGGGTTGCAGAAGTGGGGGATGTAATTTACCTGACTTCCTAATCTACATGTTTCAGAGCCTTACCCTTAGGCTCCTCTTCAGGACCAAGGTGGGCTCCCTGGTGCCACTCCTTGTTTGACTACCTCTAATGAAAGCATAAATAAAACATGCTCTGTGATACGATGCAATTCACCTTACTAATGTGGTGTCATAAGATGATACCTATCGTTTATGGTGTCCGTCATAGATACTTTGTAGTATTTGGATTCTGTTATCATAGCTCTCCCGCACTGTACCTAATGCTTACCTCCACGGGGTCAGACCCAGCCCCACAAACTCCTTCTCCCTCTTTGTTTTTGTTTAAGGTAAGCAGACATGAAGTTTTCACTTACCACCTCTTTAGGAAAACCCACCCTGGAGAAGATTCCTAGGAGGGCTTTGGCCACCGCAGGGGCTGTAGTTGTCCTAAGAGGAATGGCTTCTGGATACCTGGTGGCATGGTCCACCACCACCAGTATGAAACTGTTTCCAGAGTCTGTTGGAGGGTCCGGGGGGGCAGAAATATCCACCCAAACCCTCTCAAAGGGTTCCCAAACCACTAGTAGTGGGATGAAGGGGGTCTTTAGGGTGCCACCAGTCTTGCCACTGGCCTGACAGGTGACACAGGAGCGACAAAACTCCTTGGTGTCTTCAGACATGTGGGGCCATTGAAAGTGAAGGACAAGCCTGTCCCAAGTCTTGCTTTGCCCCAAGTGGCCTGCAAGGGTTATGTCATGTGCCAAGGTTAACAGGAACTCCCTAAATTTCAGAGGGATGACCAGTCTCCTGGTGGCACCAGGATTAGGGCCCCTTGCTTCTGACTTAACAAGGCTGTTATCCCAGTATACCCTATGGGTAACACTGACATCCCCTACCTCTTGTGCTGCACCTTGCTGCCTTAAGATTTCCAGTGTGGAACAGGTTTACTGTTCCCAACTGAGTTCCTCCCTGGTGGGACCCCCCCCCTGCACCCAAGGACTAGGTTGTATCAGCTTTGAGCTCCTCTGGTGTAGGTTTCACCCAAGGAGTAGTTCGTCTCCCACAGGAGTAGACTCCTCACTGGAAGTTTGGGCCGGGGGTGACTTTTTACCCTGTCTGCCTTTCTTATTAGGAGCCTCCTGAGCCATTGTTCCAGGGCTTTCTGTTCCCTTTTCTTTTTGGCCTGTGCTCTGTTCAGGGCAAAGATATACCCAGGGATGCCCAGCATTACTGCATGGGCCTCCAACTCCACCTCAGCCCAAGGTAAAGCCTCCAAGTCATTACCTAGCAGACACTGTACAGGTAGATCAGAGGACACTACAACCTTTTTAGTAAAAGAGCACTCCATGTGCTTGGTACTACTGCAAAAGGGTTTGGGCTGTATGCTTATAAGTACAGAAAAAAAAAAAAAAGTAAAAGAGTGTTTTGTGCGCTTGTTTTCACTGCTAAGGGGTTCAGACACACGTGACTGAGTGCTTTACCGACCAAAGAAAACGTAATGTGAACCTTTACACGCTTGAAGAGCGTGTTGTTTGTCACTCCAGTGAATGCTGATCACCACAGGAAAGAGTAAGCAAAGGAACAACAACATTTGTAGAACGCACTTCCAGCATGTGTGCTCACAAAGCTGAACCACACAAGTGAGCCTGAGGCGAGGAAACAGATGTCTAACCAGCAGAGCTGCAGCTCACAGGTAGTCACAAAAGGTGTTGAACCTTGAATGTAGAGAGGGTGCTCAACTGACGAGGTCCAGCTTCCCAGGCCTGAGAGCAGAGACAAAGTGGCGTTGATTGTGTGACCCAGATCTAACTAACATTTGACCCAGATCTTCATGCTGACCTGCAGAGTCTAGGCAAGCCACAGAAAGCGAATGACTACACTGCTAATCATACAGTGAGTCGACCTGCTTCCTTCCTGTGCTTGGCCACAATACAGTCTGTTGCCTTGCCAGATCCTGCTAAAGGAGGAAAACGCATAAACAGTACCCCCCCCCCTTTCACACCGCATTTACCCTTGTATCTTGTCTTGTAAGATTCAGATAAAGCGGAATACCAGACCAGACCCTGACAGTATTTGTTGCCACAAATTGTGTAAAGTGGTGAGGAACTCCTGTACTGTAGGTGATTCCCATGGTAACACTTGTGGGTGTTGTCCCTGAAGGCAATAAAAAGGACATGCCCATGGATGCATACTCCTTCTCCATGGTGAGTAGTAGGCACTTGAGGTATTGTTCCATGGTTTGGTTAGTTCTTTCTGCCTGGTCATCTGTTTGTGGATCATAACCTCCATGTCCAATGATATGCACAGCTCACACCAGAAATGGGATACGAGTTGAGAACCTCCGGTCGATGATTAAAACAGAAGGCAAACCATGTAATTGTACTACATGTTCCATAAATATGGGTACCAGATCTATAGCTGAGGGAAATTTCTTCAGTTGCACGAAATGTGCCATTTTAGACAGGTGAGCCACGATCATGAGGATGGTGGTGTGCCCTGTTTTGGTTTTGGGTTAATCCACCACAAAATCCATGGACACTGTGCCAAGGACATGGAGGTACCGGAATGGGGGGTAATAACCCTGCTGTGGGCATGTGTGGTGTTGTGCCCTGTGGGCAGACAGCGCACCTGTCTAGGATTCTTTGGGTATCATTGGCCATACTAAGCCCCCAGAAGTGTCTTCTCATATGGTTCTAGAGAATTGTGACACATTTGCAATGCTTGGCGTTGAAGTGCTACAGAGGGTATGTACTATTTGTTGTCTTTATACAAGAGCCCATTGTAGTATGTTAGTTCAGGTTGATGTCCCTTGACCATTCCTCCAATGTATTCTCACTTACTTCTTCACGTAAAGAGGATAAAATGGTGGATGTAAGTATTAATACCTGAAAATAATGTGTGGGCAGGATGGGAGGGGCTCTTGTGTGGCCTTTGTGTCTTCTGTGTCACCAGTTCTACACACAGCATTTGGTCATTAAAAAAGAGAGTCTGCCTAAATTGTCTGGATGTTAAGGCCTTAGCGATCTTAGAAGCTGTAAGTTCCTATGGTCTGTGTAGATTGCAACTTGATGTTTGGTATCCATTAAGTAATGCTGCCATTCTTCAAAGGCAGCAGTAATGGCTAGCATTTCACAATCTGCTATAGTGTAGTTACATTCTGGGTTGGGGTGTGCCAGTATGGGGGCTGAGGTGAATTTGTTCTTAAGGGTCAGGAATGTGTGTTCGGCCTCTGCTCCCCAGATTAACTTGGTGTTTTTGCGCAGTAAACTAGTGATGGGGGTTATGTTTTCTGAGAAGTTGTCTATAAAGTGCCTGTAGACATTGGCAAACCCCTAGAAGCTCTGGACTTGCTTGACGGAGGTGGGGGGTGGTCATTGCAGTATGGACTTGACCTTTTTGGTGTCCATTCTAATTCCTTTGGGAATTAGGATGTAGCCCAGAAATTCCACCTCAGAGGTATGAAAAATACTCCTTTCTAGTTTAACATATAAGTTGTGTTTCTGTAGCTGCTGTTGGATGGCACGGACCTGTAGAATGTGTTCTGGCATATTTTTAGAAAAGATGAAAATGTTGTTGACATAGACAATACAGCAAACATTAGTGTATTCTTTTAACACCTTATCTATGAAAGACTGAAAAGAAGTGGGGGCATTACAGAGTCCAAAAGGCACGACCTGGTATTGTATAGGCCATATTTGGTCCGTAATACCGTCTTCCATTCATCACCCTCTTGGACTCTGACAAGATGGTAAGCCCTGCGTAGATCCAGTTTTGTATATATGGTAGCATGTTTCACTTGATCAAGAAGGCTGGTTATCAAAGGCAAGGGATAACATTTTTTTTGAAGATCGCCCTCCTTTTTAATTATAAGAAAGAGGGGAGAAGAGACAGGGGACTTGGAATGACAAATAAATATGTTTTCTAGGTGTTCATCCAGATAGGTTCATAGATGGTCATTCTCTTTTGCTGTGAGAGAATATATCCGCCTACAGGTTTGGTGCCAGAAACCAGGTCTATCCAGCAATTGAAACTGCGATGGGGTGGCAAGGTGTTGGCACCTTTTTTGTCGAAGACTTCCTTCATGTCTGCATATTCTTTGGGTATCACATCAAGGGTACCAGTACTTGATGCAGTTAGAGGAAAGGCAAGGGCCTGGATAGACTAGTCATGGGTTTTGTTTTGGTTGTGGTAACACGAAAGAATACAATAAATGGATTCTAAAGTAATCAACCTGGTTACCCAATCAATACGTGGGTTGTGGGTAGCGAGCCACGAAGGCTAGGATTAGCCTGAACTGTGGAGCATCAATCACATCAAACGTGATATTTTCATTATGTCCATTTGCACAAAACTTAACCATAGGTTCTGTTTGGTAGAATATGAGCCCCAAAGTAAGACCCTTCCCATCCACCGCCTTTAAGTTTCTGGTTTCTTTTTAGTTACTGTGGTTATACCTAAAGCTAACAGGTATTACATGTCAATGAACTCCCATTTTCTCCTGAATCAATAAGTGCATTGACTTGCCAGGTCTGACCTTGCACAGCATCTTATGTGAATGCCATAATGATGTGGTGGTGAAAAATGCAGGGCACTGTGCTTGAGATTTTCTTGGATGACAAAAAAAGGAGGCCAACCTCAATGCCTACCTAGTTTGATTGTTTTCCGCTGTTTCCACATGAACTTCAGGATGAGCATATATCTGTTCTGTCCGTGTCTGGTAGGTTTCACTTGACACTCTTTAGCAAAGTGTCAGTTCTTACCGCAGTACAGACATAGATTCTGTTTCCACCTTTTGTCTTTTTCCTCTTTAGATAAGGGCCCACTAACCCCCACCTCCAGTACCCCCCTAATCTGCATAGGTTTGATAATGTCTGGATTCTAAATTGTTGCGCTTCTGGGTTTGTCAGGTACCATAAGAAGTTTATGTTCCCCACCCCTGCCTTTCTCTGATTTCGGTTCCATCAGCTGGTAATTTAATTTAAACACTAGGTCTATGGTTGTTCCTATGTCTTCGGGTCGGTCCACCATCTATGCTATTAGGTCCTTCAGTTCTTTGCATAAACCACAATAGAACACGGAGATTTTCTTGGTCTTGGGCCACTTAGCTTTGATCACTAACCAACTGAATGTGGTAATGTAATGAAGCAAGTATGAGGAACCCTGGTTTAGGAGCTCATTAAATGAGGCCCGTACTAAGGTATAATGGGTGAACATCCGTCTCATAGTGTATTTAAAGGCTGTGAAGTCATACAAGATGGGGTCGTTGTTTTCCACTAAAGGTATAGCCCATTGAGAAACATCCCCTCACAGGTATGAATGGATAAAGTCTGGAAAAGCCACTTCTTGTGCCATAAAATGTAAGTGAAATCGGTTGAAAAAGATACCAAATTTACTACTGTCACTGTAGAAACGTTTGAGAGCAGCCAGGGGAATGGAATGAGTGTTAATAACCTGTATTTGAGTTGGGGTACTTTGGCTCTGGGAGCTGGTTCCGCAAAACGAAGAAGCCGTATCACTTGGATTAAACAGACTTGCCATAAATACCTCTTTTCTTTGTTTGACCCTGACTGCTGGATCTGGGCCCCGTGCTCCTGTGGTTCTAGATGTAATTTGTGATTGCAATGCCATTACAGCTTGTTTTAGGCTTTGATTTTCTGCCTAATTAAGTCAGCACGGTGGCGATATCCTGCAGTGTGATATCTAGGGTGCTCATAATGTCTGGGGAAGGTAATTGCCTTGGGCTTCATCTTCCATCAGACCACTGCGGTCCTTACCTTCTTCCCATAGTATGGCCTTGCAGACATGATATGAACCTGGCTTGGTCATTCCTTTCCTCCCACTTGCATAAGTGTAGTAACTGGACAAGAAGGAAGTCCGCAACAGAGAGAAGGAGATCCTGGTAGTTTGGTATGGTGTTCGCTCTCTGTAGGATGTGTGATTGAACCTTGAAATGTGAAGGAAGAGGGTCAGTAAAGCAGGGAAGCCTGTGATATCCCATGTGCCTCCACCATTGGGTGTTTAATAACTTAAAAAGGGAGAGTGAAGTGGCTTAAGGGAGTGTCTGGTGAAGGAAGGAAGGAATTGTGCCAAAAAAGGTCTTCCAACTATTCAGGAGCAGGACTGTGTAATACATGGACCGGAATAGGAATTTCTATCATATACCATACATAATCACAATCAGTCCACTATAACAGGAGGGAGAAAGGTAAGTAAGGGTATTAAACTGGTCAGAATAGAGTTGTTTTCACTGAGTGCCTTCCATTTCCTGTTGTGCATCCAGTGCTGATAAATAAGAAAGATGAACGCTCTGTGCGCTTTATAGCAGAATCCCAAAATTATGTTCCCAAAATGAAAACCAAGAGTTAAGCCTCAAGAATGCTCCAAACTACGTGCACTGCAGGGGTAAAATTTGCGTAATCTCAAGTGCACTCCAGGGGTGAAATTTGCAATTCCAAGTTATCTTTCCCTCCACAGCGCCACCCCCCTCCGCCTCCTCCCACACCATAAACAAACTCTTCCATGCTTCTATCGAAGGGGACAGATTTCCATCTCCTGGCGATGAGTCACTTAGGCGTGAAAAGGCCCACATCCAGGAATCTCGTGGACACCTTATGCTTTTTAGCTCTGGGTAAAAGGCCCAAAATATAGGCCTCCCACGTGATCAGCTGCGGATGTAATATGCATCGATAACTGCGCCAACAGTGCACGGCAATAATTGCATAATGAGGGACAGGACCACAGCATGTGCAACAAGTCGGCTGCCACTAACGTGCAGCGGGGGCAGGCTGCATCCGTATGCTGAAAGTACCGGTTAGTCTATGCTGGTGTAAAATAGGCTCTATGGAATATATAGAATTGGATCAGACGAAATAGTGCATTGCGCAGAATATTGGTGTGGCTCTTCAGGGCAGTTTCCCACTCCTTATCTGTACAGGGCCTAGCCAGGTCACCCTCCAAACCAAACCGCAGTGAGGTACAGGTGTGTGTGTGTCCAGAGCGCATCTGTGAGCCATCGTACTAAATGGCCACCTCTCCCCATAACATGCAGGTATTGTACCAAGAGGTGAGTTGGCGGTTCAGTGGAAATGTTCCCCCAGTGCAGAGACAGTGACACTATCAGGGAGTTATACAATAAGAACTGCCCCGGCAGTAAGCCTGCCTCCTCTGCTAGTGCATTAAATGGGGTTAGCACTCGCTCGGTGTATATTGTTACCATCTATATATAATTTAATGCTATGAATGCCCCCCAAAATCAACTGCCCCTACCTTTAACTGCTATGCAGTGGCAGTGTAACTATGTGGGAGCCAAATATAAAATGCCCTCTGTTATGTATTCCTGTAACTGTCAGGGTCTGGGCTGGGATACTGCCTTATCTGCTTTATCATTCATAGTAGGGTGAATGCGGTGTGAAAGGGGCTGGGTACTGGCAGTTTATGCGTTTGCTCCCTTAGCGGGATCTAGCATGGCAACAGAGTGTATTGTGGTCAATTGCAGGCAGGAAGTAGGTCGACTCACTGCAACGTTAGCAGTGTAGTCATTCGTTTCATGTTTTTCAGTAACTTAGGGCCCTTTTCCCAATCTTGGACGGTAGCTGATGCCCGATTTTCCAGCACTGCTTGCCCTGAAGAAGAACCACACCTTTTTGGATTCTAAGGATGATTGGAGTACAGTCTCAATGGAGTGAAATCACTTAACAACTTAATCTATTCGTCTGTGTTGTGTACTTATATGTGTTCGATGTTATTTAAAGCAGACTGATGTCTCTGTGTAAGATGATTTACTATTTAATTCTAGACTATTGCACTAATTTGATGAGGCATAATTAAATTAGTTCTAAAACTTGATTGTTTTTTCCAGTAACTAATGCAGGTATTCACTGACATATGAATGGCAATATTATCCTTCCCTACTATTAACCACACCTTTTACATATAACTCTGCAGGTCGGCATGAACTTCCGGATCAAATGGTATTTAGATCTGGGTCATGCAGTCGACGCAGCTTTGTTTCTGCTCTCGGGCTTAGGAAGCCATCTCATCAGCAGAGCAGCTGTTCTACATTTAAGGTTCAGCACCTTTTGGTGACTACCTGCAAGCCGCAGGCCTGCCTGTCTGTTTCCTTGCCTTGGGCTCACTTGTATGGCTCAGCTTTACGAGTACATGTGGTGGAAGCGCGTTCTATATATTTTGTAGTTCCTTTGCTTATTCTTTCCTGTGGTGATCAGCACGCACTGGATTGTGTGTTTATATGTACCTCTAAACGATTGAAGACGTGCCGTTTGTCACAATACGTTTTCTTTAGTTGGGAAAGCACACAGTGGAGTGTGTCTGAACCCCTTGCAGCAAAAACAAGTACAAAGAGTGCTCTTTTACTGCATCCTTGGTTTTTCCATACTTATAAGCATACAGTGCAGTGTGCCCAAACCCTTTTGTAGTAGTACCAAGCGCATGGAGTGCTTCTTTACTACAACCTTGTTTTTTAGGTTGAATATAGCAGTGTGCAAGCACTGCTCTTCTCGACATGTTGTAATCTATTCTGTAAGCTTTAACCACACCCATCTCATGCCCATCACTTTAATTGGTTCCTGCGCCTGCCTTTCAAAAATCCCTTGATGTAATTGGTAAATGCTTTGTTTGACCCTCCTTGAGGCTGGTTTGTTACCACCTTGGAGACTGACCCTGGTACATGGATTACTGCACGATCGGCAAGATGCCTTAGTGTGGCGCACATTTTTTTCTTTTGCCTCGCCGCTTCGCGATGCTTTGCCGTATGTTGTTTCTTTCTCTTCCTTGTTTTCAGGCATCTTGCTTTTTCTCTGTGATGTCTGCGGGGTCTTTTTCATGTTTTTGTTTTGTAGCTTTAGGTAGTGCTAACTGGACATGAAGGTATTGGGAGTGCTGTATTTTTTTTTTGCAGTTTAATATAGTGCAAACTCGATTCAAAGGTATTACAGCTCTTTACATGAGCATCTGTTACATTACACAAGAACACAAATTAATTTTTGGTAGCAAGGGGAGATTAAGTGATTTGCCCAGCATCACAGGATGTTGAGCTGGCACCGAGACTCGAATCGTGTTCCCCAGCTCCAAAGTTGGCAGCTCTGGCCCTTACACCACATCCTCTCCCCAAGGGTTCTTTGTCTGGTGTGTGTTGGGGCAGTCTGAGAATAACTACATTTTTTTACAGTGCTTGGTAATACAGGTTCTACCATTTCATAGCACTGCAAAGCAGGTGCCGTTCTTAACAAAAGCGCTAGAATTAATTTGCATCAACCTTGCAGAGATGAAGAGGTGAAAAAGCTATGTCAGGATTGTAATATGTGACATTCTAGTTCTGTCAAGAACTCTGCAGTGAGTGCATTAACCAGCTGACTAAAGTCGAGCTTAACACTAGGCGATAGCACGTGCTCTTGATAACCTCCATAGGATCACCAACTAAGCACATAGGTTAGTTCTAGGCAAGAAGATGGCGAAAGGTGTTCTCTCCAAAATGGTGGAAAAAGAGTTGTGACTCCAGACCCAAGCACTTCACGGCCTCAAGCTTGATAGCAAAAAACATCTAACCTTTAGATGTAAAATGGACCTCTTCAAATGGAGTTTAGTTAGTGGAGACTGCCACTTTCTTAACCCTGTAGTGCAAAGAAGCTAACATAAGGGTGTCCACAGTGAGAGGACCAGCACATCATAGGGCACAAGAGCGGAGCAAAGTCCATCACTTCCTCCTTTCAGAATTCACTAGTGTCATGGCTTTGACAGGCCCCTCGCAGCTACTGCGACCTTGCAGATGCCACTTCTGGAAGCGCTGTCTAAAACAGGAATTGAATAGCACTGCTTCCTGTTAGAAGAGGCCCCACCTTGAATAAGCAGCTTCCCCATCACCCTCTGGACTGCTGTGTATAATATCACAGCCAGTCTCTAGGAATGAGACAAAACACTCCCAAGATGGCTGACTTGTTGTGTCCTATCTCCTGCAGTGACAGGCCTGGGAGGGCTGGTGGGGCACCCGGCATACATCCACTACACTCTAAACCAAACCACAGAGTTAAAAGACATTGTCGTTTACAACACCAATAGCTCTAAATCTCAACTGCGAGACCTATTGCATTGCAAATGCTTGTTCTGGTTTTTCAGCACGCCCTGGCAGCATGTTGTTTATGCGGAACAGCTGCTGTTTCACCCCTGGAGTGCAATTCCTTTGACAATTTCCCTTGGCTTCTACAGATGAGATGTTGCGGGAGCTCCGGGAACAAGTGCAAAGATTTGACACAGATGCTGCGCACGCGGCGACTGCGCTGGCGGCAGAGGGTTGAGACGCTTTAATGCAGTGGTTCAGCATTGCCCCCATTGGGCGCAAGCTTGCCCTTCCCCTCCTCCTCAACTCACTGCCGTCATTTTCCGCCTGTAATCCCAGTTAACTTAAGAGTTACCTGTATCTTTAGTACCGAGATCTCCCTGGCTGAGCTTAACAGTAACAAATCCAGCAATTATTATGAGACCTTATAATTCTGTTAATTTTTATCTATTTTCATCAGTGAAGAGGTCGTTGGTGTAGCATAGAGGTCTACCACACTCTGTGGGAGGGAAATGAAAATAGCTCTGTTAAGTAGTGGAAGTTAGAAGATTTCAAAGTAGTCATTCTGTGATTAGATGTCTTGCATGGTCTCCTCTTAGGTTTTCATTTTTTCAATTTTGTATTTTAAATTTAGAACGGTAAAATAAAGCAGACCTCAGCAAAGGAAGAACAGTCGGAATACAGTGGTACCACTCTTTTAAAAAAAAAGAAAGAATCCTGTGGCCATTATCACTCCAGTGAAGAAGCGGAAACGGGAGTGACCAGAAAGGACTGCAGCACAAACCCCTCCAGATGCTCTAAAACATGAGAACATCACATTCCTAAAGGAGACAGCACAGAAACCACAATCCCAGATAGGCTGATATGACATGATAAAGATTACAAGAAAGCAAGCACACTTCACCTTCTGGACATGTGCTGACAACCAAAATACAAAAAAACAACACGAATATGAATGTCCTCTTGCTGCCTTCATATTTGTTAATAAATGAGTTCATTGGTTGTTCTCTCTAATCAGAATTGCCTAAGCCAATTACAAGTCGCTCATGTTTACTTCCATCGTGTTATGCTGTCTGGCCTTTCAAACTACCTATGCAATTGCTGGAAATGACCTTCAGAATTACTCTATTTCGTGGTAATACCGAAAAGAGTTGGCCTTCTTTTAGAAAGAATTTTCCTTTGCAGAATAAGTTAATTGTTGTTTTTGTTTTCAAAGTAAATATAAGCAGATAGAACACTATCTTTTTCAAACTTCAGTCTGGAGTGTGAGAGAAACAGAACAACAAAAAAGATGCATAAATGTAATATGCAGAAATCAAACTATCTAGTTCTTCCTGTGATGACGCTAGCCTTTAACCTAGGGCATAATGATTAAACCAGTTCAGGCTATTTGTGACAGATATGCAGGACAGCCACATACATCCTTCAACATAAGGCTTTTCTGATCCCCCGTGTAAATTATCAGAAGTTTCAGGTTCAGAAGTAGCTCTTCCATTTTATTTGTGCAAGTTCAAATTTGGTGCCGTGTACTGTGATTGTGTGATGCAATGTCCATAGCTATTGACCAATGGGAGACTGAGGGCACTGTTTTCACTCCTCTGCATCTGAACTGCTGTTCACAAGGAAGGCTTTGAAGGGCGGCTGCTCCCCTTGGAATCTCTTAGTTATGCCTCTGAAAAAAACGAGGCTAATTTAGTGGGCAGTTTGAGGTAAAAAACAAATGAAAGGATGCCATTTGTTCGTCTTCCAAGAGCCCCAATTTCCTCCAAATCGTGATAAACCATGGGTGTGGATAACCAACGGCTTTCCTTGTCCCATTGATCATCCTTCAGTGCCAAATACAATAATGTTGATGCAATCCAAGTGACTGTCTGGAGAACCATGTAGTTAATCTGATGCTCCCACTTCGATATCAGTTTCACCATGCCTGTTTTCTGATTGGACCTTGCCTAGAGAGATCGTGGGTGCCCCGCCGTCCTCTAAAGGTTCTTGTCCTCATGTCTTTGTCCTGATGAACCGCTTATCCTGCACATCCTACAAGGTAGCCTCCAAATAATCAATAGCTGCAGAAATCAGATTCCTGCATATTTGTTCCCAGTGTTTCAGCAGGCAAAGCAGTGCTGTAACACTGGCCCCGGAAGCCCCTGCTATGCAGGGTGACCCCAAGCCTTCGGGACCCCTCAGCATATCACAGGGAGCATTCGGCCATCGACCAATGAATATTGAGATATGGGAGTCTAAGGACTCCTCTTCACATTCTGCAGGAGGGCCCTATCATTTTGTGTTACACCACTGAGGCAAAGTGTTCGGGGAAAAAAACGCCAAACCTGCCGGCCCCATCGGGAATTATGGAACATTCAGAAAGAGGCCCTTGGATATCGATGTGAGGGCCACATGTACGAACACATTTTCCCATTGACACAGAATGGGACGAATGGGAAAAACCCTTTGCTACATCTGGCCCTTAATATCTTTTCATGAATCCTTCCTTTTCACATGCACTTTTCAAATATCGCACTAGTAGAATGGTGAGACAAACTATAGGACAAAGGCTATATTTAGCCATTGTAAATAATCGTATTATCCTGTCTGTTACTATTGCTTCTTACAACTGAATGTGAGAAGTTGTTGAAAGGATGTGTTTTAATGGCAGTGATTTTTTGCCTCTCATGTACCTGTGACATTCTTTGTACTTTTAATTCCTCATATGTTTACTATCAGGATATTATTTTTAATGAAATTCCTAAAGTGTTTGTTCATGAGACATTAAATGCAGCGCGTCATTTCAATGAAATCTTTCACACTTCCAAGACTTCCATTAGTGAAAACTTGAAGAGCTTGACAGGAAGCTAGGCGCTGCACTGTTTTATGTAGATGGTACAAGTATTGAACAACGCATTCTGGCTTTTTACACACAATACATCCTCAAAACCATAATGTAACGATGAGTGTTTCTCTATATCACAAATACACACACCACAAAACAAGTTATAACGTAGGAGGAATGACATTTACCTTTGTTTTCAACACGAGGCGAGTAGGCATGATTGGAATCTTTGGAAATTGTATATCTAATTTATGATCACTGTAAGAAACTGGTTTCCAGGTCGACTGAGATGTGAGCCCTGGTCAAGCAGCAACCACAATCCTAGTCAGGGTAAAGCAAAAGCAAACCCCAAATTAACCTGTGCTCAACCCCCTAATAGCTCAGCACAGAGAAGTGAGCCTTAACTTAGAGGCAATGTGTAAAGTATTTGAGCAACACTTCAAACAGTAAAACACCAATAACAACACACAAAAAATCCCACACCAGGTTAGAAAAATTGAGCTTAATTTAAATAAAACAAAACTAAAAATGACAAAAACCGAGTGAACAGCAAAATAGCACCGAAAAACAGAAAGCGCCAAGTGCGGCTATCTGTTTGTGCTGGACCACAAAGAGCCCAAAGCTTGAATTCAACAGCTCGAAAGGCACATCAAGGGTCCAGGACCTGAGAGGCACCACTTGGAGGTCAGGAACCCGCTGAAGACGGGTTGTGGTGCTGTTGGTGAGCCTCTTATATCCCTGAGGCACAGATCAGGAGGCCAGCAGACTAACCCTTTGAGTTATTCTGGGGTATTTCCGGGGTCCTGGGTTCAAGATGGGTTGCTCGTTCAGTTCTTCTTCCCCAGGTAAGAGGGCACCAGGTCAGTACAGCAGGGTGGCAGGAGTCTTGCAGAGTGGCAGTCCTTGTAGCAGCACACCAGTCCTTCTTCCTGGCAGAGTACACAGGTCCAGAAGTGTACTGACTTGGTGGTGCCTGAGATCCTTCTTTTATACACAGTTGTGCCTTTGATGTGGGAAGAAACTTCTAGAGGCATGCCTTTAGAGTGCACATATGCCCTGCTTTCCTAGCCCTGGCTCCAAACTAACTACAGGGAACTATGCCCAGCTCCTCCCTCCCATCCTGTCAGTGATGTCTCATCCAGTCACACCTAAGCTCCCATTGTGTGTGGCAGTCTAGGACTAAAACACAAAGCCCAGCTGCCAACTACACCCAATCAAGTGACTAGAGACAGGCTGCAGGCAACAAATGGTTAACAAGAAAAAATGTCAACTTTCTAGAAGTGGCATTTTCAGAATTGCAATTTAAAATCCGACTTCAAGTTAGGATTTTAAATTGTGATTCCAGAGACACTAAACATGAACTTTATCACTTCACATTTGGAAATTACACTTATAAAATGTATGAAGGCAACTCAGATGTTATCCTATGGGAAAGGTAGCCCTTGCAGTAGTGAAAAACGGATTTAAGAGTTTTTCACTATCAGGAAATGTAAACCTGAAATTTACATGTCAAAGTTTCTATGTACGCTGCTCTAGGCCCTTGGGGCTGTCCAGGTCCTACCAATAGAGTTGCTTATGTATTAAAACGAAGGTTTGGGCCTGGAAAAAGGTTTGTTTTGCCAGGTCAACATGGCAGGTTAAAACTGCACACATAGGTTCTGCAATGGCAGGCCTGAGACATGATTAAAAGGCTACTTAGGTGGGTGGTACAATCTGTGCTGCAGGCAGCAGCGGCTCATCCGCTAAGGCAGAGGAGCGTCACCCAACGCTTTGTGCCATCAAGAAAAGGGAAAAACAAAATGATGATGACACATTATTATCATTTTATTTTGCCACAGGAGCCACGTTTGGGTGGGGCGGGGCTGGGCTGGGATGGAGGAGGAGTGGTGAGTGCACCATAAGTGTGCATGACTGTTTGGCTGGCTGTGTTGGGCCGGCCAAACAGTCATACGCGCTTAGCATATCTCTACCTGGCTTCTGTTGCACAGCCAGAAGGAGAAAGTGCACAGGGTTCCACTCCCTGTCTGAGCGCCGAACCAGGCTGGTGACAGCAGCGTTGTGATTGGAGGGAAGTCTGGGAGACTGTGTGCTTCCAGGAGTCAGGGAAGAGAAGAGGACAAAGGAGAGACAGAACTGTCTCTCCCCACCCCTCACCACCTCCGTTGAGAAGTAGCTGCCACTGGCTGCAGGCCGATTAGTACCATTTCATTTACAGACCCTGGGCACATGTAGTGCATTTTACTAGGGACTTATAAGTAAAATAAATATGCCATTTGGGTATAAGCCAATGTTACAATGTCTTGAGCAGAAAGCACACAGTTTAGTACTGGTTAGGAGTGGTAAAGTGAGCAGAGTCCTAAGGCCAGCAAAAAAACAAAGTCAGTAGAAACAGGAAGTCTGAAGGCCAAAAGTTAGGGGGGACCACGTCAAGGAAGCCAGGTCTAACAAACAATCACGTTTTGGTATGTGGCAATTTTGCCTAATTAGCTAAAATGAAAATCTGGTATTGGGAAAGAATATGTGCATTTTTTAAACTGTCTAGTTGAAGTTTGAGGACAAAATTTTAGTTTTTTCAGAATATATATACTTCTAAAATTTGAGTGATAGCCCAGGTAACAAATCTGTTGCCTGAGCCTTTGAGATCTGAACAACTTAAGGGGTAGCTCCTCAGATGTGTTTAATTTTTCCTACATGCACCCTCCAAGATTTTCAGGTCCACATTTCCAAAGATTTAGCATCTGGGTTGTTACATTTTTTTTTTTTTTTTAATACTTTTTTTGACGCAGCCACAACACAAAATCATTAATGATATTTACAAAGCCATGCAAATGTTGAACACAAGGTAGCACATAGCTGATTCTGATTCAAAACCATATTTACAAACAGATGTAGACATGGGCTTGTGCCAAAAGTATGTGCCTGCCTAAAGCTGGTGAGAAAGGAGAAATTTATTTATTCTTCCTTGTTATTTCGGCTTTGCATGTGTACTACATTCTACAGCAAACATACAAAAATGAACTAGCTCCAAAGGATAGTTTTGTGCAGGAAGGGTGCCACTTTCTGCACAAAAATTATCCTGACCACAAAGCAAACATCTTTTCACTGTGGGTTGTGGGCCCATTTAAATAAGTGAAACGCCTTGTTTCTGCGTCCACCCTGTATTGGGATGTGGGTGAACATGCAAAGAGGCCATCCAGAGGCGCAATGGCTGTGGGCACTTGCTGAAAGCTGATAAACGGTGTTCCATGGCACTCAAGACATACCCATAGGAGAGTGCAGCCACTCACTGCACCCGCCAGCAGCGGGATCTCTGTCCCTTGAAAGTGAAGGCCACTGAGAAGGGCAGACTAGCTGCTTAAAGAGCCAGTTTGCCTTACACTAATAGGGTGACTATCTTTACCCTGGCACACCTGATTCAAGCTGTGCTGTGGCACAAACAGGGACAGTGCTTCCTCAATGCAATAGGATCCCCAGTGACTCTTAGTGGAGCTATTGCTCTATGCAAATTTATTTTAACCTTCAATCTGGAAGGCAGTAAACAGTGTTTTTCTCAGGACACTTTTGATATACTATGGTAATGCATAGGATTTGACTTTTGCATTGTAGTAATAAATGTCTAAATGTGCATTTAGTAATACAGTTGTTCCAAATTATATGTTTATTGGACCGCGTTCATTTTCACTGCCATGACTCACACATATATATGCAGTGGCAGTGAAAATAAAGGTGGCCCAAAAACACACGTTATTTAGAGTAATCGAACTGGCTTAGCATCTACACATAGGACTGAAACCCTCGGTGGTGCAGCAGATACAACTGAGAAGTGGAGCTTCTTTCTGGCCAGCTGTTACCCCACTAGAAGCTCTGCCTCAGCATCTCTGATTTCATTATTGTGAGGCTGTGGCACATGAAATATAACTACAGAAATCACATTGATGTTTGATAGACACAGTTGTAGGACTATGTCCATGGAGCTCACTTTGACAGAGGAGAGGTGACCCATACTATGTGTTATTGCACTCTGTCTAGGGGTCTTGGTGGAGCTTGTGTTGTGAAGTCATTAGTTTTCTTTTTTTTTGTAAGCCACTGTGTCTTGTGCTCAAGCCGCACCTCACTGATAAGACTTAAAAAGGCAGAAACTGGTCTGCGGTTGCATGTTCTCCTGCTGAAAAGGGACACTGCCTAGTAGAGGGGGTTGGATCAGGACCAAGGCTGATTTGCTTAGGTTGGTCTGTGTCTGTAGTGAGCCAAATAATGATGGACTGGAATGCGGTCCAGAGCAATTAGAAATTGTCAATTTTTTGTTATAATTAATTATGCATTTGACATTGTTGCAGCAGGTCACTTTTTCGTTTTGATTTTAACACACAGTTGGAGAAAATAGGTATTTTTATTAGGTGCAAGCTTAGCTTTAGGCATGAGGAGCCCTCTATGTATTGGTCGTAATTGCGGACTTCATCATTACAGTGTTTTTGTTGGTGTTTGCAAACACCTGTTGGTGTTTGTTTGTGTAACACAAACAACAGGTGCCTGCCTAAGAGTTCCCATACAACTTCACTGTCCCCACTATATAGGTGAAGACTCTATTAAATACATCCTTTTTTCAGTCGCGGCTCGCTGCATGGTGAAGGGGCGAGGTGGCGTGCAGCGGGGGGCTGAATAAACATTACATTAAAAAATAAAAACGTACCTGCCTCACTTCTTCGCGGCTCCTTCTTCCTGACAGGAGGCACAGGCTCCCAGCCAGCCCAGCGGCCAATCCTGACGCTGCTCAAAGAAGCATTAGGATTGGCTGGAGCGCCCAGTCAGGGCATTCCCAGGCAGACTGGGAGCCTGTGCCTGCTCGCAGACAGGGAACCTGTGCCTGCTCTCTCCAGCCCGGCAACACAGTGCCGGGCTGGAGAGAGCACAGTGCGCATGTGTGTTTAGCCAGCTCGAGATGGCCGGTCACTGAGGAGAGTGCACAGTGCACTCCCCCCTGTCCCCGCAATAGCCAATGCCCCGCCCCTTTAACAACAAAACGATAATAAACATGGTTTATTCTTGTTTCATTGTTGAAGGTTTGCAGCGGCTGCTGCTGGAAAGGGGCGACACTCCTCCGCTGCCGCTGCTGCCTTTTTTTCCCCTCACTCTTACCAGGCTGGGTCAGATCTAGTCAGCTGTGTAAGGACAGTTACCAGGTAGAGGATGAGTCGGACCAAACACAATGTAGCGAAATAGATCAACCCTTAACGATTTTGGCTTCCTGGCAAATAATTGCCACTGTTTATAAGTAGGGCTCCCAGTTTTATGGTATTAATTTTCTTGACATTTCCATCTGTATTTAGATATATTTATTTTTTCTACTTTTATTGTTGTTTATTCATTTTTATTTTGGGTTTCGTGACAAAATAAAGCTGCAACTAGTGTATTAAAAATGTATTTAATTGATAAATGTACACTTATACATGAATGTCTGAGACATTTTAGTTCTATAAATATCTACAGATAAATCAACACACTCCGGGAAACTTGCACATTTTAGAATAAACCTTGAGCCACTCTATAGCTGTTTACACCAACTGACTAGGCAGTAATGACTTTCAGTATCTAGAATCGCGAAAAAAAACAACTTTCTGTTTTTATCCATATTTGAAAATAAATACTAGAAAATAGATGGTTTCTGACTATTTCTCTGTAAAAATTGAAAATGGAAAACTAGGGGCCTTATTTATAAGAGCGCTTTCAAAATAATGTAGATGCAAAATGACTTTTGCGGGTTCAATATGTTGGGACAATATTTGCAAAGCTAGTATTCATTATGAGCCCGCTATACATTTCAAAGACTGGCGCCTCCTAGGAATTGGTACAGGATTATGAGTCAGAGGTATGCTCAGAATACTGATCAGGCTGATCATGTGCGGTATGGTATTCCCGCATCTGGATTTACGAATGTGTGAGCACCAGGTACATTTGCCTTGTCTGTAATAAACAGCTGGTAAAATTGAGTATGAGATGCGCAGTGCCTGTGGGCATTCGCACAGGCTGACCATGCCTGACCCTTTTGATGGCATAAACCACTTGGCATCCTTTTGCATGATCTGTGTTTCTTTGCCTGCTGGGTGATAAATAGCCCGCACCTCTACAATGACGTGGATTTGCATTTTTTCTTATTAGTCTTCCAGAGATTTGTTTTAGCAGTGGCTGAATATCACCAAGAACAAGCCAAAACTTATACACATATGGTAACGAATGTTTCATGTTTTCCTGGGGATTACATGCCATTTCCGTGATATATAGGCAGCCTGTCTTGAGCGTCCCTGGACACTGTTTACTTTCAGATAACCAGACTCATTCCTCCCGTGTTAAAATCATTCTCTAAGTAATGAAGAGACCCTTTTCTGATAAAATAAATATCTACCCTAACTTCTTATGAAGGGATATGAGGGTCAGCTAATAAAAAACGTGTCTCAGACATAGAATGTGAGTGTGGGAAACTACTTCAGAGACCAAAAATGTTGCCTATTTTGAGAAAGGAAATTGTTTCTTCATGCAGTATTAGCTTTTGCTGCCAGATATTCTTCATTATCCGTGGGTTCCAAAAACCACTGTTCAAAGACTTGAATATTGTCAGGGCCACTGGAATTATGCGGCAGAGAAGGACCAAATTATGCTGTAGCGTTGACTAATTTATGCAGCATGAAAATTTAAATTTTAAAGTGTAACGAGGCACAATTTGTGATAGTATTATTTCATTATTTTTTCATTTTTACACTTATTAGCACTGGGCACAAGTTTCACCCCATTAGTACAATTGTAACACCCAATTTAAAAAATAGGCAACAGAATGGTAACCAGTAAAACTTTGTGAAGGTCCTTCTACAGTGTAGCAACACGTTTTTGTCTGTTTGAGCTAGAAATAATTATGATGGATTTAAAACCTGCAGATTATGGAGCAGGTGATGGATAATGTGGCAGATCTGCAATTATGTGGAAAATGCAGTGGCTGCAAAATCGCTTTATTCCAGTGGCCCGAATATTCCACCATCTGGATGATAAAAGGCCTTTATTCCTACAAAGGAATGTAGATTTTGAGCCAGAGAGTAGTAAACTTGTGATGAATAGAACCAAGAAGCATCCACTAAAACAGCATACCCCCAATTTGAACCATATCCCCAATGGCAATGCATGGGCAATTAAGGTCTGTGAGCCGGCACTGCTTTGGTTGCTCCTAAAGGGAATTTTGAAACTGTTGTGGTCAAATGGGTCCTTTTACTCCTTAGTTATCTGTTGTGAGAAAATGACTCTTTTTGACATGGTTAACCCCCACTTTTTGCCTGGTATATGATGTAACCTAGAAGTTGTTAGTGCCCACGGTCCCTGCTAACCAGGTTCCCTGGGTCAGAGTTCTTTCCCTAAAACTGTTGTGATGCATTGGCACAATTGGAGATACCTTTAGCTGACCCCATAATTCCCTAGTAAATGGTACTTAGGTACCTAGGGTAGGAGGTACTAAGGGTAGGCCCTTGAGGGCACAGCACTGATTGCGCCACCCTCAAGGGCCATGCACCTAGCTGCACCCAGTCCTACCATTGTAGGCTGAGTACTCTGGGGTAAACCTAAAACACAACTCGACGTGGCACACTTCCTGTGTGTCCTGTCCACTATACACTGCATGCACTATGCGTAAGACACCCCTATGGCAGGCCTTTCAGCCCTAAGGCAGGGTGCCTATAATGTATGTGAGGGCATAGCTGCACAAGCAATATGCCCCCACCGTGGCCTTGCCAACTCTGGGACATAGTGAGTGAACAGAGCAGCCATTTTAATACATGTGCTGGACACTGGTCAATATGAGTTTCACAGCTACACAATGGCCACTCTAAACCCTGGGTTGTTTGGTATCAAACAACTCAGAATGATAAATCCAAACTGGTACCAGTATTGGATGTATTACTTAATGTACCCAGGGGTCAACTTAGAGGTGCACCCTGCAAAAAGCTAACTACCCTTGCATGGTTGCTGACTGGTCCTATCCAGCCTGCCACCGCCAGACAACCAATCTACAACCTTGCTGGTGAGAGATCCTTCTCCATGGGCTGCAGAACAAAGTCCTTTCTGGGTGGAGGTCCTAACAACTCCCCCCCCCCCCCCCTCAGGAATGTGCACTGCCCTGGTGGCAAGCTTCAAAGGGCTTACTGCCTTAGAAACTCAACCCCCAGGCTTGCTGCTAGCAGCAAATGGCCAAACCCATTTCAGACCCCCACTTTTGGCAGGAGCAATGGTGAGAAATTCAAATAAAGGACAAGAGGAGTGGCCCCTAACTGGAATGCACCTCCCCTAAGGTGTTTCCTGTGATGTGGACCCTCCATTTCATTTCCCTCAATCTTGGCTGGAAGGAAATAGCCAATCAGGTGTAGGGAAGAGAACCCAGCCCACAGGAAGCGGTCACTTAGTGGGAGTAGCCACCCTAAGGTTGATGACCCATTGGTCACTACAGTACAAGGTTCCAACTAAATACAGTATTTAGTCTGCATCCCTGAACCAAGAAATCAGGTTCGACAGACAGAAGAAAACCAGCACCACGATGATCCAAGGCATGAGAACTGCAACAATGAAAAGGCGCCAAACCCTGCCTGCTGCACCCAGGACCCGACAGGCACCGCTGAGGAGTTGCTGGACAACTGGAAACACACTAAGAAAACCCAGAAGACTTCCAGTCTTTGCAAAGTGCCAGAGAACTCCCTCCAGAGAGGAGATACCACTCTCAATCCACTTGGGACCAACAAGTCAGTGAGGTCGACTTCACTGCCCAAACACTAACTCTGGAATCCGATGCCGCTGCTGGACCAAACTTCATGCCCGACGACTGTGAGGAAAAATCCTGCTAGTATGCCAAGCTTGGTGGCACTGTGCCCACAAGCAGCTGAATCATACCTATACCCTAGGTAGTGGTCACCTGACTTCGGACACTAGGAAAAACAGTCCACCAGGGACTGAAAAAGGATCAGGAGGAAGCACCAGTCAAGTGACTTCAGAAACAACCCAGACCTTCCACCAGAGTGCCCCTGTGATCCTGCATATGACCCTTGAACTGACCTACCGCCTTCTTCTGAGGGTATCCTTGCGCTCAGCTCCTGTCTCACTGATTCACTCTGCACCCTGCACAGAAAAAACAGCTGTTCCCTAAGGGCCCCCACCCTTGCAACCTCAACACTCCAAGGGGACCACTGGGATTCGCTTTTAAACTTACCTGTGCAGTGCTTTTCCAAGTGGTCCTTCTCAGTGGCCGTGCACCAGCTCCAGAGACCTCCTAGTGCTCCCACCAGAACCGGCAGCCACCCGAAATTCTTCAGCTGGCACAGTGTGCCCCCCGAAGACCACGACCAACCTGCAAAAGAAGATCTTGGTAAACTGACTTTGTGATTGTATATGTATTTTTAAAGGTTATCTTCAGTTGATTGCTATGGTGCGTAATTATGCACAAAAATACTATTTTTTTATTAAACTTCAAAAATTCATATCTCGAAAAGTACTTAACCAGTTTTGATGATCTTGGTCCTAAAAATGACATAAAAATCTGATGTATTTTTATAAAGTTGTCTTGAGTTATTTGTTTGAGTCTGAGTTGCAAGATTGATGCTGTGAGTACAACAAATGCTTTGCAATTCTCCAAGATTGGCCTAACTGCTCTAACAAGCAACCTTAAAAATTAGAGCATTAGATGATCTAGTTGTTACCCCTGTAAACCAATGTGTGGTTGCCTGGACCGCCTACACAGTGTGCCTAGCTATGCAAACTACATAGAGGGCCAGCGTCCTACATCTGTCCCTTATGACGCAGAAAAAGAGGGTCCAACATATATTCATACATATCGCGTAATCAAGACGTATAATGTGGTGTGATTTTAGTAAAGAAAATAATGTACGAGGGAAATTGTGCCCTCGGGGTAGTTCGCCATCATTGTAAACGAGCTTTATTAATCATGAAGAATTGGAAAATGTAGTAATCTGTCATAATTGCAAATGTATGCCATGATTTCTTGTTTGAATCTGTTTTGCTTAGCTTAAATTTAGTACAGGCTTTGGCCTAGTTGCCTGGTCTCAAATTCTAACTGCGTGGCTTTTTCCTTGAACTAATGAAACATATATTCTTGCTTGAAGTTGTATTTTTCCAGTAGAGCTGACTATTACACTTATCTCCAAGGTTTCGTACTAGGCCGGTTTCATACCCCTTTGATACAAGGTCAGTCTGCAGGTGCGGACAATGAAGGTACAGATAGTAAAATAATTGGCAAACCATGTTACAACTTGTGTTCCGAGGCTCCAAGGACAGTGTATGCATAAATGAGTGCTAGTAAAAGACAATTTTCATTGGACAATTTGAAGCCAACTTATGAACCCTCCAATGGAAGACCCTGCAGAATTTGGAATGTTTCTTACTTAAACCCACTGGACAAAGAGAAGTCAGCCATTTTCCTTGATGCCAGTTTGAAGCCAGATGCCAGACTCTAATTTTGGACGACACCCTGATGCCCTTTTCTCTATCTGAGAGAAAGAGACTAAGAATTCTCACCCTAGAGACTTTAACTTTGATTTACCCCGTCTTGCCCATGCAGTAACTTTACCCCATTCTCCTTGCCGCTGCAAGGAAGTTTGCCCTTAACTTTGCCCCCTTGAAACTTGCCCCATGCTGATCAACCGGTACCTGAAGGACGAAGACTTTTCTTGAATGCTGATTGTATTTGGTAAATATGAAAGGATAAATGTATTATGCATTGTGTTTTTCCTTTTAGGTACCAACTGCTATTTTGATAGGGTCCTAGCTAGAAGTTTTCCAAATTTGTGTTGACTAAATTCGTTTTGCATGAAGTCCCACATGCCAATGCTAATTAGAAGTTAGTCGAGGGATTCATTCGATGCACCATGTTGATTTGAAATCTTGTTATGCTGACCAATGTATGAAATTGGCCAAATACAATTAGTCATATTAGTGATTTGTATTGCCATAACTGAGTGTATAATTATCCAGATTTTGCGTAGATTGCGTTTCTTCCGCTGCTATGGACAGCTTGCAATGTTCATTTACATATATCATCTGGTTTTGAGACTTATATACATCGTGCTAGCTTTGTTAATATAGGGAAATAAATTCACTAACTTTTAATAAACTGGTGTGGTTATTCATGACTGAAAGGTCATGGTGCGCCAAATTACAAACTGTTATTGATTTCTGACGTGATATATTGATCTATTAATCGAGTATTGATTACCAATTACAATACTTATTGATTATGGACCTGGGTGACTCGACTATTTTAGGATGAGGAGAGCCCGACTCGGTTAAAAGATTCACCGACCTCCAACGTGTCCAGGTACAGGTCATTTATAAGGGCTGGACGCGTTATCAGTAGATGGTAGCAGAGATTGATGGTTTAGCCCTTTGGGACCCCATCCGAACGATAGACGGAGTCAAGTTAGAATTTTCCTTGTTGAAACAAGTTGGAGGGATGATGATGCCCTAAGTCCCCAATGACTTTCCCGGGATCTCGGAGCTTGCGAATGGAGGACATGGAGGTGTGAGAATGTTTTCGGCGTTTCTAGTGACGGTATGAGTGAAGTTAGGGTTTTGCGCTTGCACAACTTATTGCCGCAGATTAATTGAGAAGTTTGTGAGGATTTTAGGGGGTTAAAAGATATTAGAGAAGTGTTACTCCAAAAGTGTGAGAGTAGGGAAGTCGTCAAACTTCATGTGTATGTAGCGCTTTGTGCAGAAAAATTGTCCACGTGGTTGTTGATGTTGAGACGGGCCCTGCGAGGTCAAGAGACTCCGGAGTATGTTGAAAAGTGTATGAGACACTTGTTTAATGTTGTAATCTGGACGGTTTAATAGGTTGATCGGGCGTGGTCAACGAGCCGGTATGAATGTTGCAGAGTGAAAGAAAAACTTCGACTTTGAGATTTGACGAATTCTAAAGTGCACTAGAATAGTTCATTGATCAGTTGAGAGTAAAGTTTGCGGGTCAAATTTTGCTTGCGAAAGTGGGAAACCGAGAAAGATGGAATAACTGCCGAGGCTAGTGAAAAATCCCTAAGGTTTCTGAAGCTATTGTATTACCCTTCCTGTAGTAATCCAACAGATTTGTTTTATTCTTTTGGTTAGTGCTCGCGTTATAGCGCAGAAATTAGTTTGTGAATGAAAACGAGTGAAAGAGGACAAGCCGTGGGACTTTGTCAGCCGCAGTGTGTGAGTGTGACGTCACTAGGAGCCGCGCTGGGATAGGTCGGTTGGTGAGAAGGGTCGCGCACGGATTGGACGCAGTCCGTGAAGCGCAATTGGAAGGGAAAAGGCAAGCGAAGAGTATTCCGGGAATTAAAGTCACTTATTGATTACATGTTTTAGAAAAACAAAAGACGGAAAGATGAAATTTTTCAAAGCATTTAAGAGTGCCATGAGGGGAGATGTTTATATTAAAGCAAATGTAGGAGAAGAAACACCGCCTAAGGGTACGCCAGCTTACATTGTCATTGAAGAAAAGGGTGTAGCACCATGTGTTTGGTTAAAACAATGGTGCAAATTAACAGAGAAACATGGAAGTGTAGCGTTCCCTATCCACGGGTCGTTTAATCTAAGGGTTTTAGAAAATCTGAGATTTGCGCTATACGACATGAAGGTACCTCCAACACAGTTTGAGGCACTAGCAATTTGGGAGCTAATAGCTAGAAACCAACAACAAAAGAAGTTCGAGACCAGAATAAGGAAAGTAGAAAAGACACTAGCGGATGCTAGATGGGACAGCACACAAAAGGTTTGGAGATCAGATGTATTGCAGGGGATTGAATTGTTTCCAGCGATTACTGATGAAGCGGAGACGGAAGGAAGGAAAGCCACACATAAGACAAACAGGAGTCAGTCCAGAGACAGAGAGAATAATAGAAACTCGAAAAGGGGAGACGAGTCAGATGATGAGGAGTTCATTATACAATTGCTGAATGATCGCCCGCCACCATATGTAGAAAGTGAAAAAGGCTCAAGCATTAGTACTGCCCCTCCAGAACCAACACAGGGTAATGTAACACCAAATTTGAGAATATCTCAGAGGCCGAGCAGCTCCGACATGCCTTTCTCCCCACAAATACCACAGATTCAGAGAATATACCCAGACGTGCCTACATTGAAACCTGCTGATAACTATCAGCCACAGGTTCAAAGGCACTGCTGTGATGAGCATAACATGGGAATGACTTCTGATTCAATGGCGCAGGGAGGACAAAACTATCAGAGACCGACATTGATTCAAACTGAATCAACACAGTTCTCGATGCCCCAAAAGCAGACACAAGAAGTGCGAGTAATAGAAAGCCAGTTAGGTATGCAAGCAATGATGAACCACAATGTGGGGATTAACATGCCACAGAATTCGGGGAACAGACAGAATCCAAACGCGATTTCCCTGCCTATCACTGTAGGTCCACCAGTACCACTGTACATACAGGCAAATTCAAGCACAAGCGACCAAGGGTTAATGATACAGAATGGGACAGGGAGAAGATGCATAGAAACCACTCCAGAGACAACTCTGATAGCGGCACTGCCAAATGGATCTGGGTCCTTGTCGGAATTCAGTCCAATTCCAATTTGTGCTCCGTCAACCGTGGTAAGGTCACATCCACCACTATTAGTGCCGTTAACCTCAGAGACTGAGACATTAGAGAAACCATCAGTAGCAGTTGATGTAACTGCTACACTAATGGGACTAAACGCGGAACAGTTAACACAATGGTTCAACAGCCTGAACTCCCCACAGAGTACATCCAGCGGGAAGGGAGAAGAATACCTGAATAAAATAAGGTTGGGTATGGAGGCAGATGAACTGGTAGAGGGAACAATGGGTTTGAACAGATTAGAATCATACACAGAGGAAGAACTAAGATACATGTGCCCTAGGATTACAAGAGAAGTAAGCAGCATACATAAGAAGTTACAAGAAATTGCAGACAGAAACGAGATCGATGTAAGTAAGACTAAACACCTGAGCAGAAGTTACAGGTTAGACTTTGCGACAAAAGATTTTGAACACATGAGATCCGCAGGGATGAAAACACACCTTAAAGAGATACTGCAGAGTGCACAGGTCTGGAGATGTTTAGACAAGTGGGAAAGCAGGTGGGTTAAGAAAAAGAACAAAAAGAAAGAAAATACTCCAGAGCGGAATGAGAAAAAACAACAGAATGACGATCTGATAACTATGTTACCAATGAGAGAGACAGCAGGGGGAAAACTTGTACATGTACCATGGCACAGGTGCGATATTCAATCCTTTACGGATGACTTTCCCAAATTGAGAGAGAAGCCGATTGAGTGGTATCAACAAACAGATAGATTTGTAAAACTCGAGAAATGTCTCTGGGAAGACCTGAATACTTTATTTGAAATTGTGGTTCCGGCAGATTTGTGGGAAGATTGTAAAAGGGCTGTAGGTTGGCCGACGAGTGAACCAGAGAGAGATAGGGACACAGGTGCGCCATCACCTACGGTAATGAGTTTGTACCACAAGGTGATCGAGCACTTGAAAATCAAGGTTGCGTCGAAAAATGTGGATTAGCAAAGGATTGACAGGACCGCCCAAGAGGTTAAAGAGTCTATACATGCGTATTATGAGAGGTTGTTGAAAGCGTTTAAGAATTACAATGGCACAGAAACGATTGAGGCAAAGGACATGCTCCATTTTGTGTTCAGGTTTGTGGAAGGTTTGAGACCCGAAATCAGCCAGATGATTAAAACGCATTTGATTTGTTGGCAGTCAAAGTCGATTGATGAAGTGTTGAATTATGCAAAATACTGCAGTGATGAGATTGAGACAAAGCAGAAAAGATTGAAGGAAAAGGTGATGGTGATGCAGCTTAGAGCAGCTCAGACAGGTTTACAAGGGTTGCAAGGTTTTCAACAACAGATGCCGCAGCAGCAGCAGCAGGGAAATGCTATGTTTCAGCCGCAGATGAGAGGCAGAAGCCGAGGAGGTTTTGTGAATAATGGTCCTGATTTGAATACCGTTATGATTCCAAATGGTCTACAGGCAATGAAGAAGGTGATGCCATGTCACACGTGCGGATTTGTCGGGCATTGGAAACGGGAGTGCCCAATGATGGTGCAGGAAGGTGTAGGTCAGCAAAACAATGATGTCAATGCATTCCAGACTATGAGAGGACCGAAACTGAGAGGTCCAAACCCAAATTTCCAAAACAATATAAACCAGCTGCAGGGTTTACAACCCATGCAACCGCAACAGGTGCAAATGCCCCGTGTGCAAATGACACAATTGCAGCCAATGCAACAGCAGTTTCCTATGGTCCCTAATCAGCAGATGCAAATACCCTTAGCACCAATGAATCAGCAGCAAGCAATGCTTCCTCAACAGGTCACGGGTCAAGGAATGAATCAAAATGACACAGTACACCAGTTCCCATTACACAGTGAGAATGGAACAAACGATGTATGGGAGAGTGAAAGTTCAGATGAGGAAGGAAATTGCATGCTTGTAGCATCTTTGGAAGTTGATCAAAAGGGTCCGTATGTGGAGGGAAGATTTATGGGTCATCGTGTTTCATTCTTGGTTGACACAGGAGCTACACGTTCCACTGTTAGGAGCATTGAAGTACCAAATTTGCCACATTCAGGGAGAACAGTTCAAGTAGTGGGGGTAGCAAACAGGTACCTGACGAACCCAATCACAAACCCAGTGCAAGTCAGAATTGATAACTACCAAGGGTCACATAAATTTGTGGTGTGTGACTCAAGCCCGATATCACTGTTAGGGAGAGACCTATTGTGCAAATTGGGATGTTCGATTATGTGTTCAAACGATGGAATTAAAATTCAGACGAGCAGTGATGGGGAAGAAGAGGACAGCGTAGGAGGGGATGAAATGGAAACCGTCGATGAAGAGTACCCCCTGATTACCCTTTATCCAATGATCACTGAGGCAGACATTCCTGCTGAGTTACAAGAAACAGTCGGAAAGGAAGTGTGGGATATGACAGGGAAAGAGGTGGGATTGGTGAAAGGAGTGGAACCAGTAAAAGTGACCGTAAAACCCAATGTAACCTTTCCCCAGACCCCACAGTACCACATGGCACAAGACACCCTCATAAAAGTTGCCCAACTCATTGATGAGTTTGTAAAACAGGGAGTACTGAAAGAAGTATTGGCCAGTCCATGTAATTCGCCAATAATGGGACTAATAAAACCCAGTGGAAAGGTCCGGATTGTTCAGGATTTGAGAAAAATAAATGACATAATAATCAAATGTTGCCCTGTAGTACCAAATCCGGCTGTGATCATGTTTCAAGTTCCTTGTGATGCTGAGTGGTTCTCAGTCATCGACTTGTCACAAGCATTCTTCTCTGTGCCTCTTCATGAGGACAGCCAATTTCTCTTTTGTTTCAAATTCCTAGACAGAGTCTACAGTTGGTGTAGAATCCCTCAAGGGTTTTCGGAATCACCATCGATTTTCAATCAGATTCTAAAGAAGGACTTAGAGGCGTTGGAATTGCCATTCGAGTCAACCCTAGTACAGTACATTGACGATTTGTTGATTGCATCCAAGACCGAAAGTGACTGTACAGCTGACACCATTGCCCTACTGAACCACTTGGGAAGGAATGGACACAAGGTGTCCCCTTCGAAATTACAGTTCTGCCAGAAGAAAGTGAAATATTTGGGTCACTAAATAGAGAAAGGGTCACGGAGAATCATGAAGGAAAGAATTACAAGTGTACTTCAAATGAGTCCACCAAAGACGAGGAGGGAGGTGAGAAAGTTTTTGGGAATGGTGAGCTACTGTCGCCAATGGATTCCCAACTTTTCAACTCTAGCCAAACCTTTACTGAAACTGACCCAGAAAGATACATTGGATGAGATCGAGCTGAAAGGGGATGAGATGGATGCTTTTATTGAATTGAAAGAATGCATGTGTAGGGCTCCAGCTTTAGGTATGCCTGATTACACGAAGCCTTTCACATTGTTTTGTCATGAACGTGATGCTTGTTCCTTGTCTGTCTTGACCCAAGCCCATGGTGGCGTAAACAGACCAGTAGCATATTTTTGAGCTACTTTGGATCTGGTCGCAGCAGCACTTCCAGGGTGTTTGCGCGCCGTAGCTGCAGTTGGTATCAGCCTCACTCAGAGTGAAGGAATAGTGATGGGACACCCTTTAACAGTCATGGTCCCTCACTCAGTCGAGATACTTTTGACACGTTCCCGAACACAGCACATGACCTGGTGCTAGACTCACAAGGTATGAAACAATAATCCTGGGATCACCTAATGTGCAGGTGAAAAGGTGCACTACGTTGAATCCAGCAACCTTGATTCCCAGTGAGAATGCCGAAATTGAGAACGCTGAAGACGTCGAGCACGACTGTCTTCAGGTGACTGAATTTTGCACCAAACCAAGACCTGATATCAAAGACACCCTGCTGGAAGAAATTGATCAAATTATTTTTGTTGATGGTTCATGTTTAAGAGATGCACTGGGAATATTGAAGGCAGTATATGCTGTATGTACTGTAACAGGTGTTCTGGAAGCATCTTGGCTTCAAGGAGTTTACTCTGCACAAGTAGCAGAATTGGTGGCCCTTACCAGAGCTTGCCAACTTTCCGCATTGATGAAAGTTACCATTTACACTGACAGCCAGTACGGATTTGGATTAGTGCATGACTTTGGACAATTGTGGTTGCAGAGAGGCTTCATGACCTCTTCAGGATCACCAGTGAAAAATGGTGAAAGAATAAGAGAATTGTTACATGCCATTCAATTACCAGGAGAAGTAGCAGTGGTACAATGCAGTGCACATTCGGAGGGACAAGACTATGGGGGAGATTCCAACCCTGGCGGTCGGTGATAAAGCGGCGGCCAACCCGCCAACAGGCAGGCGGTAAAAAAAAAGGAATTCTGACCCTGGCGGGAACCGCCAACACAGCCCGCCACTTTAACACTCCGACCGCCACGGCGGGACCGACAAACAGCGCGGCGGTCACCGCCAACAGGCAGGTTGCAGACAATGTACCGCCCACCCTATCACAACTCACCAATCCGCCACCTTTTCCGGGGCGGGAGCCCCGCCGATAAAAACACGGCGGAAACAGACTACGAACGGGAAAACGCTCACCTCTACACACTCCACGAGGAAGGAGGACAGCATGGAACCCGAATTAAACATCCTACTAGCTATTGTCTACCTGCTCATCTACCACGAGTACGAACGCCGGCGCAGACGACAACGGTGAGTACTGCACCTACGACACAGGGGAGGGGGGGGGAGGAAAGCTGACGGGCACACACATACGCGACACACCCACCCCCCCACACCCCCCCCAACTACCTACACACAAAAGCAGAGCAACAACTCAGAGTGACACCCCCCAAACCCCCTGGAAAAATGCAAAGACATAATGAAAATGATAATTAAAATTTATGTATAAAATAGGTTCATTGAAGTCATGGAAAATTATCTATATGAAATATAAAAAATAAAAAATAAACCTAAATACATAGGCAATAAGTCCAGCTCATTTTGTTAAAGTTCCACAGTCCGCGGGCCAATGTCCACAAACACATGGGCAAAGCCCACACAGGAGACCAGATACCGTTGGAGAGAACACTGCTGGGGCATCAGATGATAAAACTACAGGCACCTCAGGGGGAAGGGAAGGGGGGGCACCTCAGCCACAGGAGTCCACGACGCCAGATCCACGAGGGGCCTCCATGCCCACTGTACCATCCTGGGGAGTGCAAAGACACAGTCTCTCAAGTCTCTACAGTGGGTGGCTTGCCCACTGCTTTATCCTGGGGAGTGCAAAGCCACAGTCCATCAGATGGATAACCGACTCCACTGGTATTGGAGGAGGCAGGGTGCCCAGAGTGCAGCGTGAACACCAGCTCGACACAGAACCGGCACTGTCAATGGGCCAGCGGTGCTTGACAGGCGGGGCCCAGCAGAGCGGTGCTTGACAGGAAGGGCCCAGCGGAGCGGTGCTTGAGACGGCGGGGCCCAGCGGAGCGGTGCTTGAGACGGTGGGGCCCAGCGGAGCGGTGCTTGAGACGGTGGGGCCCAGCGGAGCGGTGCTTGAGACCGCGGGGCCCAGCGGAGCGGTGCTTGAGACGGCGGGGCCCAGCGGAGCGGTGCTTGAGACGGCGGGGCCCAGAGGAGCGGTGCTTGAGATGAAGGGCCCAGCGGAGCGGTGCTTGAGACGGCGGGGCCCAGCGGAGCGGTGCTTGACAGGAAGGGCCCAGCGGAGCGGTGCTTGAGACGGCGGGGCCCAGCGGAGTGGTGCTTGACAGGAAGGGTCCAGCGGAGCGGTGCTTGAGACGGCGGGGCCCAGCGGAGCGGTGCTTGACAGGAAGGGCCCAGCGGAGCGGTGCTTGAGATGAAGGGCCCAGCGGAGAGGTGCTTGACAGGAAGGGCCCAGCGGAGCGGTGCTTGACAGGAAGGGCCCAGCGGAGCGGTGCTTGAGACCGCGGGGCCCAGCGGAGCGGTGCTTGACAGGAAGGGCCCAGCGGAGCGGTGCTTGACAGGAAGGGCCCAGCGGAGCGGTGCTTGAGACGGCGGGACCCAGCGGAGCGGTGCTTGACAGGAAGGGCCCAGCGGAGCGGTGCTTGACAGGAAGGGCCCAGCGGAGCGGTGCTTGAGACGGCGGGGCCCAGCGGAGCGGTGCTTGACAGGAAGGGCCCAGCGGAGCGGTGCTTGAGACGGCGGGGCCCTGTTCAGCGGTGCTCTTCACGGCGGGGCCCTCTTCAGCGGTGCTTTCACGGCGGGGCCCTCTTCAGCGGTGCTCTTCACGGCGGGGCCCTGTTCAGCGGTGCCTGTCTTGGCGGGGCCCTCTTCAGCGGTGCTCTTCACGGCGGGGCCCTGTTCAGCAGTGCCTGTCTTGGCGGGGCCCTCTTCAGCGGTGCTTGTCCTGTCTTTCAAGGGAGCCAGACCTGGCCAGGACTCCCCGCTTAGTCGCCCTCTGACCATGCGGTTGCTGGCCCCTCCTGTGATGGAGTCCTGGGCCCGTGGGTGTCCTCTGTCACACCCGGTATGGGGCTGGTGGGGCCCTTCTTGTCCGCGCGCCTGCTGGCTGACTTCTCCGCCCTGCTGCCCTTGCCCTCCTTCGATGAAGCTCTCTGGCCCTTGCCTCCCCTTGATGTTGTGGCAGGTGACGGGCCACGACTATGCTCCTTGGTGGCAACCGTCTCAGCCTTCTCGCGCCGGCCCTTTGTTTTTCGGGTTCTCTTCCCAGGGGGTGGGCTGGCTGTCCCCTTGCTGCTGGCCGATGTATCTGCACTAGGAAAAGGTGGACTCCAATACCCGTGCACAATGGTCGCCCTCGATGCAGGGCTGGTGGTGGCTGAGGTGCTCTTAGGACTCTTACCAGATGGAGGGGGTGGGTCAGTGTTTGGAAAGAGGTCAAGGTTGGAAAGGAAAATCAATTTGGAAGGACAGGGACGGGTAGGTGTAGTGGTTATGGGAGTGGAGGAAGAGGATGTGGTTGTAGGAGAGTCAGGTGTGCTGTCTTTGGGTGCAGGTGCTTGTGACGTAGGCTGTCGTGAGGTGGATGGCTGTTGGGTGGGTGGGTGGCTGCCTGCGTTTGTGTGTTTTGGAAGAGGGGGTGACAGACACACTGGGAGAGGACACAGGGGACGTGTAAATGGCAGTGGGGGTGGTGACTGCACGTGTGCGGACTGTACTGGAGGGTGTGCTGGTGATGGAAGTACTGGCTGATGGTGGTGTGCATGCAGGTGTGAGTGGAGACGTCACAGGGAGGGAGGAGGGAGACGAGGAGGAGGGGGACACAGAGGTGGTAGTGACTGTTGGCATGTCTGCATCTGGATGTTGCTTGGGTGAATGCTTGTGGGATCTGTGGTGCTTATGTCTGGATGAGCTGCCCTTGGGTGTTGAGGTGTGTGCAGGCTGGTCAGATGGTGTGGATGGGATAGGCTGAGGAACAGGAGACTGGGACTGGGTGGAGGCAGTTAGAAGAGGGAGGCTGGAAACAGGGACAATGGCTGCCGTCAGTGCTGAGGCCAGAGCATTGAACGATCGTTGATGGGCAGCCTGACCCGAATGAATGCCCTCCAGGTATGCATTGCTCCGATGCACCTCCCTTTCTACACCCTGGATGGCATTCAAGAGGGTAGACTGCCCAACAATGAGTGTCCTGAGGAGGTCAATGACCTCCTCACTGAGGGCAGCAGGGGTAACTGGGGCAGGGCCTGAGGTGTCTGGGGCGAAGGAGATGCCCGCCTTCCTGGGCGAGCGGGCACGGAGTGAAGGCTGAGGGGCTGCTGGGAGGGCGGGGCTGGTGCGCTGGGTGGCGGCTGTACCTGTTGTGGCGGTGGGCACGGATGTTGCCGCCACCGCTAGGGAGCTCCCTTCCGAGGACGTGTCGGTGTTGCTGACGTCTCCACGGGTCCCCGTTGTGGAGCTCCCCTCGCCCTCCGTAGCACTGGTGAACTCGGGGTCTGTAGCATGGCCCTCCGGGGCCATGTGAGTTGCAGCTCCCTCGTGCTCCGATGCCAATTCTCCTCCGCCTGATGATGCTAATGCACACATGCACAGGAAGATAAAGAAAATGGGTGGGGGGAGAAATAAAGACAGGTTGAGTGCATGCATTGGCAACACCGTTGGCGGAGAGGACAGACACAGAAGCCCCCTGCACTACGCTGCGCAATCGGGGTACACTACTCAGTACTTGTGACGAGGCCTACAGGTCTATGGACAACAAATGCACACATGGGTGATGCAGGACCATGGATAGCTGTACTTGGCACCCTACAGAGGTGGGGGGCGGGGGCACAGGGCCATGCCTAAAGGAGGGGACTAGCCTACAGAAAGCGCCCTGGCCTAAAGTCAGCCACAGCCCTCCTCCCCAACCCAGACACCTCCACTGCGCGCAAAGATAGCAGAATGTGCTGATACTCACCCCCTTGTGTCTGCTGTGATGTCCTCACGCGCCCATCCAAATCGGGGTAGGCCACCGCCAGGATCCGGGACATCAGGGGGGTCAAGGTACGACTGGCACCCCTCCTACGTTGGGAGGCCATCCCCAGCAGAGACTCGGCGGTCTTCCTGGTCCCGCGGCGAATGTCCTCCCACCTCTTTCGGCAGTGGGTGCCCCGTCTGTTGTGGACCCCCAGGGCCCGGACGTCCTTGGCGATGGCACGCCAAATCTCAATCTTCTGATGGGCGCTGACCTATTTGACATGTACAGGGTGGGAAAGGAAATATCATCACTTTTCTGCATTGTAGATGTGAGTGGCCCCCCCTCCCCAACCTTGCCATGTGGCACATGCTCTCATCTGTCATGCGTTGCACTCCTCATTCGCTCCCCTCCCCACCATCTTACATACACCCCACTCAACACAGGCATAGCCCATTCAACGTGCACCCAGTGTACTCACCTGTTGGTCTGGAGGACCGTAGAGTAGCGCATACTGGGGGAGGACCCCATCAACAAGTTTCTCCAACTCTTCTGAAGTGAAGGCAGGGGCCCTTTCCCCAGTCGCAGCAGCCATAGTATCTCCCAGACCGAGGTCACAGCAGCACTTGCAGTATAGGTCCTCTCCTGTGGATGATCAGGTCTCGAGTGATTAAGCAGCTAGAAAATGGCGGTCACGCCCGCGGCGGTGCGTACCGCCGTGGTGCGTACCGCGACTGCCGGCGCACATCGTCATTGGCTCCTGATACCCATAGGGTTCAATGTTAACCAATGCGGCTTCGCACCGCGGTCTTCGACCGCCTACCGCCACGGTGTGCCACGCCAGCGCATTGACCTCACATCCCATTGTCACACTTCACAGGTCAGGCAGCCGCCATTTCAAAGGCCCACATGGCTTAATTTCTACTGCGTCACACAGGCCTAGGCTGTGCATTGCCACTCATACACGCCTTTCACTGCATTGCGATTCATTTACTGTGCAAGCTGTGTGAACGAACCTGTGGCTTGCTTGACTCTGTACTCCATGTTGTCCTTCCTAGGCACCGTCGGCTGGGACTTGCGAGGAGAAGGATGAATCCTCCTGTGTACCGACCGCTGGTAGACCTGTCGACAATGGAAGAACAACATATTGTACTTCGTTACAGACTTGACAGAGCCACTATTCATGAACTGTGTGCCCAGCTGGAGCCAGACCTGATGTCCCCCATCCGCCAACCCACAGGGATTTCCCCTCTGGTGCAGGTTCTGTCAGTACTCCATTTTTTGGCAAGTGGGTCTTTTCAGACAACAGTGGCCATGTCATCAGGGATGTCTCAGCCTATGTTTTCTAAGGTTTTGTCCAGTGTTGTCTGCCCTGATGAAATACATGCGGAGCTACATTGTTTTCCCTGAGGAGGATGATTTGGCTACAGTGAAGGGTGATTTCTATGCCCTTGGACATATCCCCAACATCATTGGTGCCATTGATGAGACCCATGTGGCTTTGGTACCCCCCAAAGGCAGTGAGCAGGTGTAAAGAAATAGAAAAAGTTATCATTCTATGAATGTCCAGGTGGTCTGTTTGGCAGACCAGTACATCTCCCATGTAAATGCCAAGTTCCCTGGGTCAGTGCATGACGCGTATGTTATGCGAAATAGCAGCATCCCCTATGTGATGGAACAGCTACAGAGACACCGTGTGTGGTTATTAGGTGACTCTGGTTACCCCAACCTCTCCTGGCTATTGACCCCAGTGAGGAATCCCCGGACCAGGGCAGAGGAACGGTACAATGAGGCCCATGGGCGAACTAGGAGGATAATAGAAAGGACCTTCGGGGTCCTGAAGGCCAGGTTTAGGTGCCTGCATATGACAGGTGGATCCCTAATGTACTCACCAAAGAAGGTGTGCCATATCATCGTGGCCTGCTGTATGCTTCACAATCTTGCATTGCGACGCCAGGTGCCTTTCCTGCAGGAGGATGGTCCAGATGGTGGTGTTGTAGCAGCTGTGGAGCCTGTGGAGAGTGAAGACGAGGAAGACGACGGGGACGACACAGACAACAGGGATACAGTTATACAACAGTATTTTCAGTAGCACACAGGTAAGATTCACCCACGCCATTTTACATTTACTTCAGGCCTCCTGCGTCTCTACTTTCTGTGTTTTCCCCCATTTCCTTTTAACTGAATTGTGACTTTCCCTTCACTTTTCAGAGCTGTTTGACCAACTGCGTGACTTCTGCTTTGTTTGCCCATGGACTACAGCTTGTTGTCATTGGTATGTTGTCATCACAATGTAACAGAACATAATTGCACCGTTATGTGTGATACATAATAGTAAAATACAAGCAGACTCCTGTTATTGTAAGTGCAATAAGTGATTTATTTTAAGTGCTACATATAGGTACATGATAGTAAAACGGTGATGGGTGGGGGTGGAGTAATGTCCATGGCAGAGTCCAGTTCTCAGTTTCACAGGTGCATTGTCCATATGCCTGTGGAAGGAGGGAGCAGGGGCAGTTCAAGGTTGGACAGGGTGACAATGTGGGACAGTGGGATGACATCAGGGGGTATCCTATGCTGGCGGGGGTCTTGCAATCCTACTCTGTCTTCTTGTGTGATCTCAGGTTCCGCTTGCGGGGTGGTTGTTCTTCAGCAGGAGGTGGGGTTCTGGTGGCCTGTCGCTGTGTGGGGGCCTCCTGTCCACTAGCGCCGGCGGAGGTGGTAGGCTGTTCGTGGTCCAGGCTAGTGACAGGGGCCCTTTGGGGTGCCACATGGTCCCGCAATGTGGTGACTATCTGGTTAAGGGCCAGGACGATGGTCCCCATTGCGGAACCGATGTTCCTCAGTTCCTCTCTGCACCCCATGTACCGTTCCTCCTGCTGTGCCTGGATCTCCTGGAACCTGGCCAGTACCGTCGCCATCGTCTCCTGGGAGTGGTGGTATGCTCCCATGATGGTGGTGAGGGCCTCTTGGAGAGTGGGTTCCCTGGGCCTGTCCCCCCCCTGTCGTACAGCAGCCCTCCCAGTTCCCCTGTTTCCCTGGGCCTCTGTCCCCTGGATGGTGTGCCCACTACCACTGCCCCCAGGTCCCTGTTGTTGGGGTGGTGGGTCAACCTGGGTGCCCTGTAGAGGCGGACACACCGCTGATTGACGTGTCCTGGAGACAGAGGCATGGGCCCGCTGGGTGGGAGCTGTGCTGGTGTTCCCAGAGGGGGTTAGGTCTGGTGTAGCCTGTGGCTGTGTGTGGGGAACCGACTGTCCAGAGGTCCCCGATGGGCCGGGCTGGTCATCTGGGTTCAGGTCGACAGAGCTGCTGTCATCGCTGGGGGCCTCTTCTGGGGGTGGGATGGACATCTCTGTACCCTCCGTGGCGGTGTGGTGGCATCCGGGTCCTGCAGGGGTATAAGGGTATGGTTATTGGTTCTGTGTGTGGCATTTCGTGGGATGGATGGGTGTCCGTGTACCCAAGTGCAGGCATTCCCGTGTGGGGGCTTTTGTGAGGGTGGCTTGTGGGGGTGATGTGTGTGTGCAGTGGGCATGCTTTGGTGATGGGTGTCCATGCTTTGTGGTCGCATGCAGGTCTAGGTGTTGGGATGGGTGGGCTGTGATGGTGGTACATTTGGAAGGAGTTGGTGTGATGGGGTGGGGGTGAGGGTGGGGGTATGTGCTGGCATGCAGATGGGGTGGGGGTGGGAAGTAGTAGTTAAGATTTGCCTTACCAGAGTCCATTCCTCCAGCTACTCCTGCGAGGCCCTCAGGATGCAGGATGTGCATGACTTCCTCCTCCCATGCTGTGAATTCTGGGGGAGTAGGTGGGGGTCTGCTGCCAGTCTTCTGCACCGCAATGTTGTGCCTTGATACCATGGAACGCACCTTCCCCCGTAGGTCGTTCCATCTCTTCCTGATGTCCTCCCGATTGCGTGGATGCTGTCCCACCGCGTTGACCCTGTCGACTATCCTTTGCCATAGCTCCATCTTCCTAGCAATTGTGGTGTGATGCACCTGTGCCCCGAAGAGCTGGGGCTCTACACGTACTATTTCCTCCACCATGACCCTGAGTTCTGCGTCAGAGAACCTGGGGTGTCTTTGGGGTGCCATGGGGTGGTGTGGATGAGGTGAGGGATGTTGTATGTGTTGTTGAGTGTGATGTGTGTGGTGGTGTATGGTGTTTTGTGCGTTGTAATTGTGTGGGTGATGTTGTGATTAGCCTCTGTGTGATGGTCTACTCTAAGCAGTGCTGTCTCTCTCTGTCCTTGATTCGCAATTGTGTTAGTAAGGGTTTGTGGGTAATGTGGGTGTGTGTTTTATATTGTCTTAGGTGTGTGGGAGTGGTGTGTGTATGTGTATCAGGTGTGTGTATTTCAAATTGTCCAATGTGGTTGTGTTTTGTAAGGGTGTGTGTATTTTGAGTGCAGCGGTGTGTACCGCCAATGGAATACCGCGGTTGAAAGACCGCCGCGTGGATTCGTGGGTCGTAATGGCATGGGCATATTTCTGTTGGCGTGGCGGTGGAGGTTTGGTCATCGCCAGATTTTCGCTGACCTTTGCTGTGGCGGACTTTTGTGGATGTCGGGTTTTTGGCGGTTTGCCAGTTGCGGGTCAGAATGACCGTGGCGGTTTACCGCGGCTGCGGCGGTGTTATGGCGGTCTTCTGACCGGCGGTAAGCACCTTTTACCGCCGAGGTCAGAATGACCCCCTATGTTTCTCTGGGAAATGGATATGCGGATCAAGTCACAAGGTTTTGCGCATTGAACTGTATATTGCTCAGGGATGATTGGAATTTGATAAATGAGCCAGAACTTCAACCAAGCTAAATCTTTGCTCTAAAAGTTGTAGATACAATGGACGAATTGAAACCTTACAGAATAATGTCGGTGAGGATGAGAAACTCTCATGGACCAAATCACAATGTGTAAAGAGACTAGATGAATTATGGGTTTCGAGTGAAGGGAAATTTGTTCTACCAAACAGCCTTTTGACACAGATTGCCAGATTTTACCATGGACAAGCTCATCTTGGGAGGGATGCCATGATTAGACTGTTTAAAACTGATTGGTTTAACCCCAAATTCCGTCAAGTTGCTGAAGCAGTTTGCCATTGTTGCGTCATTTGCCAACAGATGAACGCAGGGAAGGGAACCGTAGTAAATTTGAGCCACATTGGAAGAGCAGGGGGTCCCTTCAGCAGGATGCAAATGGACTTCATTGAGATGCCTGTGCATGGAGGTTTGAAGTATGTGTTAGTGATTGTGTGCATTTTTAGTCATTGGATTGAAGCATACCCTACACGCAGAAATGACAGCCTCACAGTTGCAAAACTACTCTTGAGAGAGCTAATACCACGTTTCGGATTCCCGATCTCTTTAGAATCAGATAGGGGAAGTCACTTCAATAACGAAGTAATAAAATTGCTTTGTGCAGCACTGAACATCGAGCAAAAGTTGCATTGTAGCTACCGCCCTGAAGCCTCAGGTCTAGTGGAGCAGATGAACAGCACATTGAAATCAAGGATGGCAAAAATATGTGCATCAAAAAACTTAAAATGGCCTGACGCATTGCCCTTGGTGTTAATGTCAATGAGAAACACCCCTGACAGAAAGACTGGATTGTCCCCGCACGAAATTCTCATGGGCAGAGCCATGAGACTCCCAGCAGTTCCCGCAAATGCTCTTTTGAATATTACAGATGATATGGTGTTAGACTACTGCAAAGGTCTAGCTGATGTGGTTCGCTCTTTCTCTCACCAGGTGGAGGCGACCACCTTGCCACCGATCCAAGGTCCAGGACACGCCCTGAAAGCAGGTGACTGGGTCGTGATAAAGAAGCACGTGAGGAAGTCGTGTTTGGAACCCCGTTGGAAAGGACCTTTTCAAGTGATTCTGACGACTACCACCGCTGTGAAGTGTGCAGGAGTTCCCAACTGGATTCACGCCAGTCACACAAAGAGGGTATTGTGTCCCACAGACGAGGAAGTTGACGCGCTGAAGTCACTAGTACCTGATAACAAAGTGCCAAGCACCGAGACAGAGCGAAAAAGAACTAGAAGCGAACAGGCAGAAATAGAGGAGGGAGAAATATTCTCTGAGGACGAAGCAACTGATTCACTTGGGGAAGACCAAGGAGGAGCCTCAGAAAGCGACGAAGCAGCTGAAGGTAACAAAGAGCCTGAAGCAGCTGAAAGTGACAAAGAGCCTGAAGAAAGTAACGGTGACAAAGGGCTCGAAACAGGAGAAGAGGCAGGAGAGCCTGATCAGAGGAGGGTTTTCCCAAGAGCAGACGACACAGGAAAAGAAAAGGAAAACCTGATTGACTTCCCGGAAGGAGAAGACAAGACGGAACGGAACGAAGCTGTTCAGACGTCTTCGGAAGAAGTTGCGGGTCCATCAAGTGGACACAGTGCAAAAAGAAGACAAAGCATATCGCCAGTAAAATTAAGAATCAGAGAAACATTGAACGACAGTGAAGGGCCAAAAGTGAAAGAGAAAAGAAAGGAAGTGTCTGTCGTAGTACCGACACCAAGTGAAGAAAAGGACTTGGCAAAGGAAGAAAGTACCAGCGAGAAAGAATCAAAGAGAGATGTAAAATTGAAAAGAAAAAGGATACCGAGCAGAAGGTATTCCGGTCCGGAGTGGGCATACTTAGCCAATAACGATTGGTCAGACGAATTCGTATCCCTCAGTCTCGAGAACGAAGAGGCAGAACTTCATTTTGGCACATGAGAAATAAAAACTTCATGAACTTTACCGATTAAAGACATTGATCACCTGATTGACTTTTCTACCGGCTAAGACATTGCTAACTTGATTGACTTTGAAACCGATTTTGAGACAACGCTGCTAACCGATAAGAGACTAAAAGCTGCTAAAGAAAACTGTGTGAACATTGAACTCGTTCAGCTTTGTAAATATCTGCAAACCTGCTTTGATAAAGTTTCTTCAACTTTCTGATTCTATACAGATCATGACTAGCTTCACTACACAGGGGCGTAAAATGAAGTGTTGTAAATACATGTGTATAGGTTTAATAGCCGCATGCGTACTAATCATTGTAGCGATAGTTCTTGGAATGCATGGTAAGAATGAGAGTGAGACGAATGATGCTTTTACTTCTAAACCTACTATTGTTACTGAACTAACAGCTCTGAAAAGACTCGAACAAGACGAGAGGCATTTTCATGATAAGAAGGAACTTTCATCTAACGTTTTCTATCGCTTGCTGAGTGAGTATGTTGAGACCATGGATGCGAAAGATTGTTATGTGTGTACACAAATACCTACATCAGTAGTGGAAGGGGTGACATATCACAGCATGCCTCTTACGTATGGAATTACATGTAGTATAATAGCGTCCAGATTTTATGGTCAGACGTACATTCATTATTTTTACTCTAATTATGATGTTACCTTTGCATATGTCCCCATAATAGAGTACCTGAGTAAAATAGCTAGAGATTATTATTTCAAGTTAATGAGAGAATTCTTTGAGCCGTTGTCACCTTTTCACACAGCACACGCACACAGAGAGAACCTTACATGCTTGCTTTCACAGGTAGAGATAAATTTCTTAGAACACACTGATGATAGGAGGAAAGAAATGAAGGAGGAATTGGAAAGGGAATTACACAAAAGGACATCCGTAGATAACTATGCTTTTGCCGCAATAAAGACACAAGGGAAAATAGCTTTAGATACATTGCACGTAGGGAGATTTTGTATACATAGACATAAATCATATTATGACACAGTTTTTGTGGGAAAGAGTGAATGCAAACATACATTTTTGTTTCAACCTAAGTGGACGTTCATGCTGAATGGACAAGACCCAGTTATTCCTGGTATATATTATATTTGTGGACTCAACGCCTATTATCGTCTTCCTAAAGGATGGTATGGGAGATGTTATATGGGAATAGTGTTCCCAAAGATTTACCAAATTTACCAACTGGATGACTTAACGAAATTTCCGAAACTGTCCGAATCACATCATGTTCAGAAAAGAGAGACAGCTTCTGGCGTGGTAGGAGATATATTTGGAGCATTGATTCCTTCAGTAGGAGTCATATTGAATTCAATCAAAATACAAAAGTTGTCTACTATTGTGGATAACATGCTGACAAAGTTTTCAGGAGCCATAATCCTGATGGATGCTGAACTCGCTGCAGAAAGAGCTATGACTCTTCAAAATCGGCTTGCCTTAGACATTCTTTTAGCAAAGGATGGCGGCGTTTGCAAAATGCTTGGTACACGTCACTGTTGTACATATATACCAGACAGCAGTGGAAAAATGTAAACAATGCTTACAAATTTAACCAAAGAAAGTGTAGATTTGAAGGAATTGAAAGAGCCCGGAGTTTGGGAGAAAGTTGGAAAAGGATTTGCTTCAGTGGGAAATTGGCTTAGCAACGTTTGGAACGGATTGTTACTAAAAATAGTAAAGGGAATATTAATAATATTAATTTGTCTATTAGGCTCTTGGGGAATATGGAAAGCTATCAAAATGTTAAAAGCAAGGAACAAAAGGAAAAGAGAAGAGAAAATAGAGAACAAAATGGTGGAAATATATAGAGAAAAATCAAAAGGGATTAAAAGAAAAAGGGAATTGACTGAAGTGCCAAATTACTATACAGAATTTTAATGGAATAAAATTTGTGAGTGGATTTGATGTGATGACATAATTAGTCACCAGAGGAGGGATTGATGACGCAGAAAAAGAGGGTCCAACATATATTCATACATATCGCGTAATCAAGACGTATAATGTGGTGTGATTTTAGTAAAGAAAATAATGTACAAGGGAAATTGTGCCCTCGGGGTAGTTCGCCATCATTGTAAACGAGCTTTATTAATCATGAAGAATTGGAAAATGTAGTAATCTGTCATAATTGCAAATGTATGCCATGATTTCTTGTTTGAATCTGTTTTGCTTAGCTTAAATTTAGTACAGTCCAGTAGAGCTGACTAATACACTTATCTCCAAGGTTTCGTACTAGGCCGGTTTCATCCCCTTTGATACAAGGTCAGTCTGCAGGTGCTGACAATGAAGGTACAGATAGTAAAATAATTGGCAAACCATGTTACAACTTGTGTTCCAAGGCTCCAAGGACAGTGTATGCATAAATGAGTGCTAGTAAAAGACAATTTTCATTGGACAATTTGAAGCCAACCTATGAACCCTCCAATGGAAGACCCTGCAGAATTTGGAATGTTTCTTACTTAAACCCACTGGACAAAGAGAAGGCAGCCATTTTCCTTGATGCCAGTTTGAAGCCAGAGGCCAGACTCCAATTTTGGACGACACTCTGATGCCCTTTTCTCTATCTGAGAGAAAGAGACTTTAAGAATTCTCACCCTAGAGACTTTAACTTTGATTTGCCCCGTCTTGCCCATGCAGTAACTTTACCCCATTCTCCTTGCCGCTGCAAGGAAGTTTGCCCTTAACTTTTCCCCCTTGAAACTTGCCCCATGCTGATCAACCGGTACCTGAAGGACGAAGACTTTTCTTGAATGCCTATTGTATTTGGTAAATATGAAAGGATAAATGTATTATGCATTGTGTTTTTCCTTTTAGGTACCAACTGCTATTTTGATAGGGTCCTAGCTAGAAGTTTTCCAAATTTGTGTTGACTAAATTCGTTTTGCATGAAGTCCCACATGCCAATGCTAATTAGAGGTTAGTCGAGGGATTCATTCGATGCACCATGTTGATTTGAAATCTTGTTATGCTGACCAATGTATGAAATTAGCCAAATACCATTAGTCATATTAGTGATTTGTATTGCCATAACTGAGTATATAATTATCCAGATTTTGCGTAGATTGCGTTTCTTCCGCCGCTATGGACAGCTTGCAATGTTCATTTACATATATCATCTGGTTTTGAGACTTATATACATCGTGCTAGCTTTGTAGAAATAAATTCACTAACTTTTAATAAACTGGTGTGGTTATTCATGACTGAAAGGTCATGGTGCGCCGAATTACAAACTGTTATTGATTTCTGACGTGATATATTGATCTATTAATCGAGTATTGATTACCAATTACAATAGTTATTGATTATGGACCTGAGTGACTCGACTATTTTAGGATGAGGAGAGCCCGACTCGGTTAAAAGATTCACCGACCTCCAACGTGTCCAGGTACAGGTAATTTATAAGGGCTGGACGCGTTATCATCCCTCCATCCAGTCCTCTATCCCTCACTATGTTTTTTTCCTTTCACGCTACCTTGTTTCACTGGTTCCCCCATCACGCAGCTCAATCATGCTGTTCTCTTGCAGTGGTATTTATGACTGTTTGGTGACTAATGTCTCTGAACAAATTTAAAGCAGCCATAAAAAACTTGCTAAAGATTCTATGTCACACACACTGCCCGGTGTCAGCCATCCCAGCTCAAGCTGCTAAAATGGGGGGAAAGAGGGGGCGTCATGATGCCATGAATAGAACAAGTCTATGGAATAAATACCTTTTGGCGCTGTACACGTGCTGAGGGCAGAGGCAGCTGATGTATGGGATATTCTGCTGCTTTTCAAAGGAATGTAGCGAGAAGGCAGAATCATGCACATGCAAAGCCCTGGCTGGGTGCTCCCAGGCAAACTGTGTGCATGTGCATGCTCTCTCCAGCCCTGAAACTGTGTTGCTGGGCTGGAGAGACCCTACTGCACATGTGTTTTTGGCCAGACCGAGACATCCAGCCAAACACACAGGCGCTCGGAGGGGAGTGCACTCCCCTCCGTGGCTGTCATCTCCAATGCCCCACCCCTTTCACCAAGAAAGGATAATAAACCTAGTTTATTATCCCTTCGTGGTGAAAGGGTTGCAGCTCCTGCTGCTGGCAGGGGGGCAACGCTCCTCCATCCTAATGGAGGAGCCGCCCCTGCCTAAATCCATTGTGTTTTTTGCTACTTGTGCCATTCCAGTTTGGACCCAGTCGTATGCAAATTAGTCTTGATCCTGCTCATATGGCAAGGGTATGCCCAGACGTAGGTCCCCTGCTCACTGTGCCACTGGATTCAAGCTAGCCTGGCTGATGAGAGGTGATACTCTGAAACGGGTCCCAGGATGCTTGCTTCCGGTCCAGGGAGGACCTGGCCTGGCAGTTTGGGCTGGACTGTTCCCATGGAGAACAGGGTCAAGAAAAACTGATTTGCATATGGCTGGGTCCCAACTGGGGTGGCATGGTGAGCAAAAGAACAATGGATTTAACCCAGATCTGTGACTGGGTGTGTGTTTGAAAAGTTTAAGATTCAGCACTCCATCCATCATCTTGTTGTGTTGCTATGTTTGTCTTAAGTGGCAAGGGTATGCCCAGACATGGGCCCCTTGCTCACTGTGCCACTGAATTCAAGCGAAACCATTCCCAGAATGCTTGTTTCCGGTCCAGGGAGGACCTAGCCTGGCAGTTTGTGCTGTACTGTTCCCATTGAGAACTGGGTCAAGAAAGACTGATTTGCATGTGGCTGGGTCCGAAATGGGGCAGCATGGTGAGCAAAAAAGGACAATGTATTTAACCCAGATCTGTTACTGGGGGTGAGTGTTTGAAAAGTCTCAGCACTCCGTCCCTCATCTTGTTGTGTTGCTACCCTCAAACTCCATAACACAAATGATTAAAAAACAAAAAAACAGGAAAATCATGTTTTATAGCACATCCTAAATTAAAAAAAACAGGGAGAATAAATGTTATTTCTCCTCGTTGCATCACTTTAATGCCATCCCTGAGGTGGTGTAGGAATCTGACGCATTCCCAGACTTGTAAATCTGGGAATGCACCAGGCTCTGTCAGATTCCATGGGTGATGCTGTGGGACACCGACAGCAGCACCCATTGAACACCCGTTTCACATAGTGTTATGCATGAAAGGGGTCCATATTTCCAAGGCCATGAATAGCCACGCAAGGTGGCTTTGTGTGGCCTTGTAAATATGGGCCGGCACACTGCCCAGCCGGAGAGTAAAAAAAATGTCTCTCCGGTGGCGCAGTGTTCTGCTAGTGCCTTGTAACGGAGGCCCCTGGTCTTTAGCTTCATGCACTTTGCACGTGTAATTTGCACTTACAATTTAGGGAAGAAGATATATTTTTTACCAAGTAATTTGGTTATACATAAAAAAACAGGGCTTCATGGCACGTGTTTGGTTATGTTTTTTCCAGAGAGAAAATGTTACTTTGCAGGTGAGCGATCTAAGACCAGCATTTCCCATAGTATGTAAAATTCCCAGCCCATGCAGCATTGTGACTGGGTACTGCCGTAGTTTCTGCTTTGTTTTTCCCCCATTTCTGCACGGGTCATCCTGGACTAGGGCCAGACTGTCAACCAAAATCAGCCCTGGCAAAAATGTTGAAACAAGACCCACCCTCAAACCCTAGTTTTTCATCATCCTCTTCCTCAAGTGGCGCCCAAGTGGTTTGTGCTTTCTATTCCACGTTGACAGCAGGGCTTTACAGCTGCAAGCCACTGCATGCCTGTCTTCCACCACACACCCACAGAGGAGCCATTTCACCAAGAACCATGGGGAAGTTTCTTTGTATCGTGCACCAAATGACTCTGCAACAAAAACTTATGTCACGTGATCCTGGTGATAACTTAGGAAGTGACATGTATCCAGGGCTTTGAGTGCGATGAAAAAAAGTGTTGGGGGGGTGTCTGAAAGGGGTGGGACCTCTATTAGTAAGGGCGTGGCAGGGCTAGACTGGGAACCCAAAGCAGCCCTGACAAATTTTGTCAGACCAGCACCTGTAGAATGCGTGACTCACCACTACTAGAGGGGTTGGGGGTCCCCCCCCTAAAAAAACTGGGGGGAAATTGTGCATTTTACAACATATTTTTTCATTGTATATTCAATTGTATCCGTTTTTAAAGCATAGTAAATTATCACTTTACAGTGCAATTGGATACAACAATGATTCCCTCATCATTACCCTCTAACAATGCCTCTCATCTCTCCATAATCTCTCTTTCACATGTATTTCATTTGTTTTACAGCGCCTCTCTTACCAGTATAGGGTTTTGTAGCACGCACACACATACAGAGACAATGAATCATGCATGTGTAAATCTGTGTATAGGAAATGTGACATAAGACAAAAGGGAATATCAGGTTTAGGATTTACATGTCATCATCCATACAGGTAGGCATTTTTCTATGAAGAATAAACTCAGGATTTAAAATCTAATGCAGTAGTTGGGTTTGGATTTACTAATAAGCATGTATTTGTACCCAAACTAGTCACTTTTATCAACATTAGGATAATGAAAGACTGGGGAAAAAACATACCTTTTGAACCTGTACCAAACAGTTTGCTTGCAGCTCTTTGATGGCAGTTCATAGCGCACTTCGCTATGTTACGATTGTAGGCTATGAACGGCAAGTTACAAAAGGCTCTCTGTGACAAAAGCATTAATCTACTGAGCTATGCACGATAAATACAGTTCTGCGATCTGCATAGTATACATTCTTTGTAGCAGGCATATAAACCCTCTGTGTTACTTTAGATTAGTCAAAACTGGCACTAGACAAAACTCCATATCTCTCACTCTCTCTCTCTCTCTAGCAGGATCATTAATTACCAGAGATATTAACCTTGACAGTTTTATTGTTGTCTTAAGACTGCTGGATATAGTACAAACTCTAAGAAGTGAGTGATTATGCTTGCCAGGCCTTCCGATTTTGTTACTAGAGGACAATATTACATCACTGCTGCAAAACTGGCCTGCAGTAAGAAAAAAAAAACCGGCCTCACCCTTCCATCCTCATCGGGAAACCCCTGATTCCTGGTACAGCCAGTCTGGCCTTGGGGCGTGGATTAAACATATACCACTTAAATCCCATAGAATGTCAACCTACCCACACATTTGTATAGAACTACATCTGCAACTGGCATACGTGACTATTGCACTGTGCTCTTTCAGAGAGGCCAATAATTGAACACCTATATGCAAGGCGACAGGAGAGGGCCAAATTTTGTAGCAGGGTTCAGTAAATTATGCGACAAGAAAAGGCAAGTTTTGCAGCAGAATGAAGCACATTTTGTAATAGTATTATTTCATTATTTCATCATCTTTAAACTTAGTAACACTGTCTGGGCATTGGTTGCAACGCATTAGTACTATTTTAATACCCAAATATAGCAATAAGCAAAAGGTGACAAGCCAGCTTTACAAGTAGCCTTTCACTGTGTACCAACATGTGTTGCTGCATTTTTAGTAACATTTGAACTGTGTGAGCTCGAAACAATTTTTGGGGTTAAAATCTGCAGATTATATAGCAGGTGATGGATTACGTGACAAATGCAGCAAATCTATAACTATGCAAAAGTCACAGCCGACGGACAATCTCATAATTCCAGTGGCCTTGCCTATATGCCCCTGACAGGCATGGAGAGAAACTAGCATACCTTCAGCCACAACTCAATTGTACCTAGTTATAAACATCCAGATGTGACTCAATTAAAATTATGCACTAGACAAAAAACCTGTAACAGAACCTCCTGGAAAAAAAAAAACACTCATAGAGAATGCAAGATTAAGTAAAGCATGTGAAATATAAGGAGGAATGACATGAATTACTAAATGTTTTTTTTACATTGATCAGTGTTTTTGCATGAAAAGTTAAGTATGTGAATAGAGAGCCTGAAAGGGACCCGTTTCAATGTCCATTTTAAAATGATTTCCGAGTCTGAGACTAGGAGGTTCCGGCCCACTTAAATCCCTCCATGTATTTTGCCTTGGGGCCGAGTGGCATAACCTGGGACGACATCATAGAAAGGGGTAAAATTCCCTTGAATTAATGTACAATGAGTTCGGCATCTTATTGATGCAGCTCACTGACACCAGGTCACTAACACTTCCGTACACCAAAGGCCTATGTACTTGATAAAAATCAGCACTCCGATGGGTTAAATCCAGCGGCGGCTCCTCTGCTAAGGTGGAGGACCGTCGCCACCCCACCAGCAGAAGCAGCTGCAAACCTTTCCCAATAACACGATGATAAATTATGTTTATTATTGTTTTATTGTAAAAGGGGTGGGGCCATAGGGCGTGACAGGGACACGCACCATGCACAGCACTCCCCTCCGTGCGCATGTATGTTTGGCCGGCCATCTCTGGCCGGCCAAACACACGTGCACTGGGCTCTCTCCAACCCGGCACTGTGTTGCCGGGTTGGAGACAGCAGGCAGACGCTCCCACTCTGCCTCGGAGCACCAAGCCAGGGCCCTCTGCCTAAATCTAACCCCTTCCATGCTACCATCAGCGTTAGGAGTGGCTGGAGGTCAGGCTGGGAGCCTGTGCTGCTGTGAGGACCGAGGAGCAGCTCAGAAGAGGTGGTGAGGAAGGTACGTTGTTTTTTAAATGTTATTTTTTTGGATTGTCACACCCCCTGCCGCCCTACTGCCATGGGCTACGCCACCCTATTCCCACCCACGAGCTGTGACTGGTTATATCACAAGAGGTGAAAAGAGGTTCGGGACAGCTACAACATAGAGAAGCCTCTGCAACCACGTGGTCACATCTAAAATATGCACTACTAAAAACTGTCAGTTTGTTGATTTTATGGACACGTGGAAATTGAACGCAAATATTAAACTGTGCATAAAGCTTCCTGAAGTGTTGTTTATAGCAACGTCTTTGAAAATACAATAGCATACCTACTATCTAGTGATATTTGCAGTACTTGATTTGTAAAATAAACAGTGCCGGTGACCAGAGAAGCTCCGCTCAGAAGCTCTCAGCTGTGCAAAATACCAAGGGTGCGTAGTCCTGAATCCACCTCATGCCTCTCTAATCCCCTACCAGACACTCCCTGTCCCTTAATCTCACTCTTGCAGGTGCATGCTTTCTGTCTTTGTGTCGTTTTGTTTTCTTCCTCCTCCTTTCCCTATGGGGTTTTCCCTTTCCTGCTCTCTGGAAGTGTATGTGGAGGAGAAATAAGTGTTGAATCTCAAAAATGAGTGCAGGTGGCAACCGCCAAGCACTGGATGCGTATGAGGGACAACTGGGGAAGGTCACTTCTAATAAAAATGAATCATGCTGCCTTTCTGTTTTTTTTTACATTTCAACAGTGCATGTGTGCTTCCATGAAACAAAATGCAGGGGAGGGCTGGGGGTGTGAGCTTCACATTTGCCAGCAATCACTCCACTTTATCTTGTGGATACATTAAATGCGATAGTCTTAAATTGTACTGTAAAGAGAGAGGAGTGCAGATTGTTTGGACACTTAAACATAATTGTTTTCAAACTAACCAACATTTTTAAGGCCTTCAAAACAGAAACGTGAGATGGCGAGTGTGTTTCTGTCTGTGTGGCATGTAAAAATCACATCTGAAACCCAACAGAAATCTTACCATACCCAAATGAAAACACCTGTGCCTAACTATTTACTACAGACTAGATTTTTTGGGGGGAGTAACATCCCTCACACCCCCTGACAAAATGTCGAGCAGTAAAACAATAGTTTTTTCCTTCAGGGTGCATTTGTTCATGTACAGTTTACATCATGGCCAAAATGCACTGGCCTGTAATTGTGTAAAACCAATATGCTAGACAGTGCTCTTGCAGCCCCTGACAAAACTTTAAAAGTGGAGTCAACTCCTAGGATGACATTATTTAAACCATATCAAAACATCATTGGCTGCGGAACTGAATGGTGAATAACAATGTCTGACACCTAACCTAGAACTAAATTTGGCTTGTAATCCAGATGTCCTACGTGATATATGCTTGCACTGTTAAAGCAAATAGGACAATATCCTGTGTTTGCACAACCCCACTCACTCCACGCAGTCATTGATAGCTCTACATAAAATGCTTTTCACTTTATCATGAGCTGATAAGTTACTTTTCTGATTCCATTCATATACATTGTAAGTTCTAGTGTCTCCGCATTGCTTCATAAACTTATTTGTGCTCCATAAGGTCTTTATCATTCATCCAATCCCATAAGAAAAACTGAACATAACTATTAACATATGCTGTCTCAAGCTCTTCATGGCTCTGGATCTATCATGTTTTTACCACAAGGAGATGTTTTTGTAGGTATAAGAACACAAAGTGTATCTTCCTTGTAAAAGTGATCTATAAAAACAGTGGTAGTTTACTTCATTACGTACATTCTTGATGCATCCACTCAGTATGCTATGTTTCTAGATATCTGTATCTAGCAAGCCCCACATTATGTAGAGTATTTGGGGGAAAAAAGTTACTTACATATATCTGTTCTACAAGATCATGTTGTTATTGAGTTGACTTGCATCAATCAATCAATCAATCAATCAAGGATTTGTAGATCGAGGCTAATCACCAGTAGGGTCTCAAGGTGCTGTACATGGTCATGCTGCTCAGTCGAAGAGCCAGGTCTTAAGGTTCTTCCTGAACTGCTTCAGTGATGCGGTCTGCCTGAGCCTTAGAGGTTGCATGTTCCATGTCTGGGCTGCTAGGTAGGAGAAGGATTTTCCTCCTGCTGTACTTTTCCCAATCTTGGGGATGGCTGCAAGGGTGAGCTAGGAGGAACAGAGATGTCTGTTGGGTACGTAGAAGGTGAGGTGGTGGTTGAGGTATGCCGGTCCTATGTTGTGCAGTGCCTTGTAGGTGTGGATCAGGAGTGTGTATGTGATGCGCTTGTTGACTGGCAGCCAGAGGTGGGAGAAGATGCGTCTGTGTCGGGGGCTGTCTAGGATGAGTCTGGCTGATGCATTCTGGACTCTTTGCAGTCTTGATTGAAGGTTCTTGGTGATGCTGGCATAGTGTGTTTCTGTAGTCCAGTTTGCTAGTGATGAGTGTGTGGGTAACTGTCTTCCTCATGTCGGGGGTAATGCACTTGAAAATCTTCCACAGGAGTCAGAGGGTGTGAAAGCATGGCGAAGAGACGGCATCGATATAGAGGAGTCCAACATGATGCCCAGGTTGTGCATGGTCTGTGGGGGTGGGGGTGTTACCCAGAGCGGTGGGCCATCAGGAGTCGTTCGAGGCAGAAGGACTGGAGCTGGTCACGAGTATCTCTGTCTTGTCCGAGTTGAGCTTGAGGCAGCTGGCCTCCATCCAGGCGGCGACTGTTCTTATCCCGTTGTGGAACTTCCTCTTGGCTTGAGCAGAGTCCTCCGACAGGGAGAGAATCAATTGGGTGTCGTCGGCTTAGGAGACTATGTTTAGCCCGTGTTGTTTGGTGATCTTGGCATGTGGGTCATGCAGATGTTGAAAAGTGTTGGGGTGAGTAAAGATCCTTGGGGCACTCTGCAGCAAATGTCTTTAGGTTCTGACGTGAACAACGGTGGTCAGACACTCTGTGTACTCTCCGTCTTTTGTACTCAGCGCCCCGGGCGAGAGCGCGTACAGGGGCGATTGTGTCAGACTCCTTTATGATCGAATGCGGCACACAGAGGGGTAACCCCCTGTCGCCGCTGCTGTTCGCGTTGGCCATGGAGCTACTAGATATTCAACTACGGACTGGCTTGGATGGTTGAGGTATACAGGTGGGGGCAAGAACGCACATAATCTTATTGTATGCAGATGATGCTCTAGTGTATGTATCGGAGCCTGAACAGGTGGTCCCCCTCTTGTTGGGAATGATGGATGATTTCGGGCAGGTGTTGGGTTTATGCGTTAACAGACACAAAACGGTGTTGTTCCCGATGGCAGGTCTGTCTGTGATAGAGGCTTCGGAGTTGCCCCAATTGGGCTTAACCTGGGAGACTGAGTCCTTTTCATATTTAGGCATCCGAGTTGCTCATTTGCCACAATTGCAATTCAATTTAAACCTGGGAAGAGTACTGGAGGTCCTCCGTGCATCTGTTCAGTTTTGGACCTCTCTCCCACTATCGGTTATGTGTAGAGTCGCGCTCAGTAAAATGATCTTGCTTCCTCGCTGCCTATATGTTATGCAGAAGTCACTCTGTGAGCTCCCTCTTTCGATATTTCGGCAACTAGATAAACTGCTCTTATCCTTAGCCTGGGCAGGCAAACGATGCTGAGTGTGCATGGGAATCCTGAAATTGGACCTGGCTGATGGCGGCTTGAGACTGGCAGACTATTATTTAAATTACTTGGCTGGGTTGCTACAGTACGCATTCCGATGGTGTGAGGATGCACCCAATTGGGCAAAGGATTTGTTAGCCGGCTCGGTCTGAGTGGAGCGCCTCCCGCATATACTGATGGGCGGCTCTAGGGTTCCGCAGGGCACCCCCTACCTGGTGGAGCAGGTGTCGAGGGCTTGGGAGAGTGCAGTGGTGCGGGTCCTACGTAAGGCCCTATATGCTCGCCTGCTCCCCCTGTGGTAGATCCGGCCTTTTACTAAAGCTGCTGAGGTAATGGATTTTGCACAGTGGCGTGCAGGGGGTTGTAACAATGCTGGTGACTTATATCATAATGGCACGTTCATTACGAAGGAGGAGGCAGACTCCATGTTTGGTATAGGTCCAAGACAGTTCTTACAATATGCAAACATCTCGCAGACGGCCAGAGACATTTGGATGTCCTTTCTGGAGGAGCCCGTTAAATCTTGCCTCCTGGCGTCATTGCTTGATCCCAGAGGTGATCGGGCCTGCTATCCCAAACTTACAAAGCTCTCAAGAGTGACAGACTGACTGACCTTCAGGGGATTAGAAGCCAATGGGATACTAGTCTCGGAATGGTGCTCACAGATGGGGAATGGAATAGGTTCTTTGGTGCAGGATGCGACCAGCAATGCTAGGTTTAAGTTGATGCACTTTTATTACTTACATAGAGCATACCTGACACCTCAACGGTTAAGTAGGATATTTCCTTCAAGGCCTCAAAGTTGTAACCGTCATGGAGAGCAGTCGGCTACATTTGATCACACGCATGGGTCTGTGGCTCTGTCCAACCTTATTGGCATCAAGTGGTGAAGACGCTGAGGGAGGCTACGGCTGTGAGAGTGCAGGTGACAATGAAGCACTGCCTGCTGGGCCTGATCCCGGTCCCCAAAAAGGGTCGGAAAAGGGCATATATATTTGCACAGCTGGGGCTTTTATTGGCGAAAAGGTGCATTGCGATTCATTGGGCCAGCCCGTACCCCCCGCTACATGTTACTTTGTTAAGTGATTTAGTTGAATGGGCTACTGCAGAAGAATGCCGTTTACGGAGGGATCGATTAGATGAGTATGCTGACTGAGATTTGGAACTCTGGCGTGCCATGATTAATGAGCTAACTGGTGTGCAGGAGAGTGAGGGAGAGAGTCCTTTGACTGATGCGTCTGCACATTGAGCCCTGGTTGAGCCTTGGGGTGCTGGACCCGGGGATTCCCACGGCACAAATGTGTGTCTTGGTGTGCCCAGGAGGGCATGCTTCCGGCCCTACTACTTCAGGGGGGTCGCCGTGGATGGATCCACCCTCGCTCCCGCGACCTGGCTACTGTGTCACTCTGGGGTGCTGCTGTGTTCCCTTGCTGGGTCCCCCCCCCTCCCCACCCCCTTTGGCCATGCCTGTTGCACCAGATGAATGACAATCATTTGTAGCACTGTCCGCTGGTCTGTCGATGCTTACTATACTTTCAGTGTACTGTTGTTGGTTAATATGTTATAGTGTACTGCACTGTCTCTGAAGGGGGGGGGTTCTGCTCTGTCGCCCGCTGTGGAAGTCATGTTGGTGGGGTTCCCTAATCTAACAACACGGATGCCTTATCTCCGTATGCGCGCTCAGTCAGAACAGTTAAGTGGACCTGGATCTGAACTCTTCAAAACGTTATGAATGAGAGAGCGTAGTTTAAATATTGTATATATTAGACATGAAGGGGGTTATTCCAACTTTGGAGGAAGTGGTAATCCGTCCCAAAAGTGACGGTAAAGTGACGGATATACCACCAGCCGTATTACGAGTCCATTATATCCTACGGAACTCGTAATGCGTCTGGTGGTAAATCCGTCACATTTGGGACGGATTACCACCTCCTCCAAAGTTGGAATAACCCCCGAAATGCTTATACCTAACAATGCTGCATACAAAAAACGATCACAAAATATTATCCACTTGAATGTATTCTTAACGCAATTATAAATGTAAAGCGGCTATTGTACTAATATCGATTATAAGAAATAATTACTTGCATTATGATTAATTGAATATGTTAACATCTATAAGGATTACGTTTATTAGAATCCATGAGTCTTAAGTTTGCGTGAGTTGAAAACTTAGTCGTGTAGATCTCATATTAAAGCATATTTTTCTGTTCCTTCAGTGTGCTGACTCCCAAAAGGCCATGACCCAGCATTTGTTCTTTTCTCCACTTATTGTATCAATAACAGTTGTATTACCATCCGCTTGCTAGATGTTTTAGTATAAGTTTTATACGCTTTGCAACAACTATGGCAACTTTCAAGGACATTCGACCATGGACAAAGGAACTTTTGACCTGATGAACGTGCCAGAAAATGAAGTAACCCCGGATGTGCCACCTACGAAAAACGTCAATTATGAAGACCAATCAAAGTATTATAATTATCATAAAATGACAAATGCATTACTTAATGTATAATTTGATAGGTTGAGGATAGTGGGGTGTAGTGACTATCCAATAGAATTTTGGGGAAATGTATTATGAAAAAGGGATAAAAACTCATGACACAGGAGACTCGAGAGCATTAGGTAGGGAATGATATTGATTGCATCCAGAAACTCTGTCACTCTATTTGGTGATTTGAGACTTAGACAAAACCATCCTCACCCATAGACTGCCCCATTTAAATTTTCCCTCCTTATGAGGGAAGTGTCCCCTGTCCTTAGATGAGATAGACTGTTGGCGCTCTTACTGATGTCCTGAAGATGAAGACTGATCCTGTATGCTGACTCATTCCGAGGAGCGTAACTATGACAATTGCTATCGTAATTCGTCTAAATGCTTTTCCTTTCTAAGTACCAACTACTGTATTTTTGGTTAGAGACCCTAGTTAGATGTTTTCCAAATTGGTGTTCTAAATTATTTTGCATGAAGTCCAACATGCTGATGCCAATTAGCGGTTAGATTAGGTATTCACTTTGACTGACACCAACAGACGTGACTGACATTGTGCTATGTTGAACTAAGCGTATATAATGTTCTATGCATTCTGATCTACGTGCCTCATATATCGATGTCTTATGTTTGTGATCTTTGCGTTGTAAAAATCTTATCACAGTTGCTATATTGTGACTATGCTCTTTGCTTCATGGTTTTGAGATTAAAATTCTTGCTATTAGATTGTAATCAATAGGGAATAAAATTCACAAAACTCTAATAAAGGTGTGGTTATTCATGACTGAAAGGTCATGGTTGCGTCAGTAGTTTAACTAATGTCTAAAGTGAAATATATTGTGGTGATATATGTTGATAACATCATTGACATATTGCTTGACATATTGATCAGTTATCTCGTTCTACGGTGTCTCACCACTGGGTCAAAAGATTCATCGGCCTAAAACGAGTCCTGATGTGTATAAATTAACATAGAGGGACGCGTTAGCAGTTCTGGTAGCAGAGGATGGTTTGGCCCTTGGGGGCCCTAGGACGGAGTTTCATTGTTTAATTTGTTTTTCTATGATAATGCAATTTGGAGGTATGATGGGTTTCTAAGTTCGCCATTGGCTTTCCCGGGATCTCAGAGCCTGCCTAAATGAGTTGGGAATGTTCTCGCCGCCATAGTATGCATGGTTAGGGTCTTTGCGCTTGCCTAAAGCTTATGCATTTTGCAGGTGGTTGTGAAAAGTTGTGTGTATTAGGCCAAATTAAGTGTTGTTTGGCAGGAGTGGGCGTACTCCACAGTATGAGAGTAGGGAAGTCGGCGTACTTCATGTGAATGTAGCGCTTGTTGCTCAAAATTATCCACGTGGTTGGTTGTTGTGTACGGACCTGTTGAGGTCTAAGACTCCGGAGTATGAAAATAAATGTGGTTTGTGTTGTAATCTGTGCGGTTTAATAGGTCAATCGGGCCTGGTTGACATGTCGAGTTTGAGCTATAATGTGTGTATGAAACCTTCGATGGAGATTTGACAAATTCTAAAGTGCACTAGAAGGAGTCATTGACAAGTCGAGAGTAGAATTTGCGTGTCGAATTCTGCTTGCGTATGCGGGAACCGATAAGGGGAGAGTAGCGGCTGAGGCTTCAAGTGAAATCCCTGTAAAGTTCTGAAGCGAATGTGTTACCCTTCCTATAGTAAACCGACAGATTTGTGTTGTCATTTTAAGGTGCTCGCAATAATTTGCATTAGTTTGTGTGAGTTGTAGAGGGTTACTGAGGAGCGGACAAGTCGCAAGACTTTGTCAGCTGCAGAGTGTGTGAGTGTGACGTCAGTGGTGCCGCGCTGAGATAGGTCAGATGTCGAGAGGGGTCGTGCACGGATTGGCTGCCGTCCGTGAGAGGCAATAGGTTGAGAAAGGGCGGGTGAAGAGTGTCCTGGGAACCAAGCCATTTCTGATTAAATACGAAATAAGAGAATCGCAAAAAAAAAAAAAAAATGAATTTTGTCAAAGCATTTAAGAGCGCTCTAAAGGAAGATGTATACATTGTCGCAACCGATGGGGAACCTACACCACCTGAGGGTACTCCAGCTTATACAGTTATGGAAGAAAAGGGTGTTGCACCTTGTTTATGGATGAAACAATGGTGCAAATTAACAGAGAAAGAGGGGTGTCTAGCGTTCCCAGAACATGGGACATTTAATCCAAAAGTACTAGAAAATTTGAGGTGGATGTTAAGTACGCAGAAACCACCTCTGAGACCGGCACAATGCGAGGCTTTGGCGATCTGGGATTTGATGGCTCTTAAACATAGACAAGAAAGGTTTCTGGGAAGACTGAGAAGGGCAGAGAAATCCTATGCAGAGGCTAGATGGGACAACAAGAGCAAAATGTGGAGACGGGGAATTGTAGCTGGGTTAAAGTTATTCCCAGCAATAACTCAGGGAGAAGAAACACAGGGAAAGAAAGCCTCCTGTAAAACTGATAAAGACTCAGGCAAATTTAAAGAAAATAAAAGATCCTGGGAAGAGGAAGATGATTCGGACGATGAGGAATTCATGGATAGATTGTTACATGATCGTCCGCCACCATATGCGGTGAGCGATAGTGCTCCAAGTACTAGCTTGGATCCTGGGAACCAGACGCAAGAAAAGGGAGTTACTGATACAGCACAGATTAGCGATACAGCTTTGATACAAAATAGTGTCAGTGTACCCACTGCACCAGACTTGCCGATACAGTTGCAGCCTCCACCGCAGATAAAGAGAATCTACCCTGATGTTCCAGTACTTGAGACTACTACAAACTTGATAGTGCCGCCAGACCCGATATACACAAAGCCAAAGCTAATACAGATTGAATCGACTCCGAAATTAATGTCTCAACCACCACCACAGCTGATACCAGGGTATAACCCTGTAGCGGGACCACCGTTAGTACCTGTTCCGGGTACATTGGAACAGACCTATGGTGTTGAAGCTCCAAGAAGTCTGGGTCCAGGTCAGGCACCCGCTGCTATATCGTTACCCATTACTGTTGGTCCCCCGTACCACTGTATGCACAAGGTAAAACAGGGGTGTGTGATCAGGGAGTGATGACACAGGAAGCGATAAGAGGAGGGTCTATGGGAACTCCACAGATAATGGCTCCTGGAGAACAAGTAAATGAACAGCCCAGGCCCTTAATGGACCTTAGTCCAGTGGGGGCACCTCTCGAAGCGATGCGTCAAGCAGGATTGGGAGTTTTAACTCCCCAAACAATGAGTACAAATACCTCACACTCCCCAATGATACATGCAGGGAATATTTCACTGCAGGGTTTTACAGTACAGCAGTTAAACGAATGGTTAGAGAAAACTTATACCTCACAAAAGACTGCAGTGGCTACAATTGAACCTGAGAAAGAAAAACAAGATGAATACCTGAATTTTGTACAACTAGGGGCAGAAGCTGCTGAGTTAGTGGAAGGGACAATGGGAATGAATAGATTGGAGGCCTACACTGAGGCAGAATTGAGATACTTATGCCCCAAGATTACCAAAGAGGTAGGCAAAGTACATCAGAGATTAGCGAAACTGGCAGACAAATACAATATTGATATTGGAAACACTAAGCATTTGAAAAGGAGTTACAGACTAGATTTGGACTCAAAAGATTTTGAACACATGAGGTCTGCAGGCATGAAGACACATCTGAGAGAACTGTTGCAGAGTGCACAAATTTGGGGTGCGTTAGAAAAATAGGAAGGTCGATGGGCAAAGAAAAGGGATAAAGGAAAGGGTGATAGCCCAGGGTCTAATCAAGCCAAGACCTCGCCTGATCTAGAATCGGTGAAAATATTGCCTATGAGAGAAACAGCTGGCGGTATTTTAGTGCATGTGCCGTGGTCTAGAGGAGATATTTTGTCTTTTATGAACGATTATCCTAGATTGAGAGAGAAGCCGATTGAGTGGTATCAACAAATGGACAGGTTTGTGAAACTTGCAAAGTGTCTCTGGGAAGACTTGAATACTTTGTTTGAGATCATTGTTCCGCTTGATTTGTGGCTCGAGTGCAAGAGAGGGGTAGATTGGCCAACGAAGGAGCCGGCAAGGGACAAAGTGACTGGAGCACCTTCAGAAAGGTGATGAAATATTATCATAAAGTAATTGAGTTTTTGAAACAAAAGGTGTCGCCGATGGTGACCGATTGGCAGAAAATCGACCGGACCTCTCAAGAGGTTAAAGAGTCAATACATGCTTATTATGAGAGATTGTTAAAAGCGTTCATTCATTACAGTGGTACTGAAACTATTGAACCGAAGGATATGAATCACCTTGGGGGTCATTCTGACCCCGGGGGGAACCGCCGAATGACCGCACCGCGGTCAAAAGACTGCGGCGGCCATTCTGGCTTTCCCGCTGAGCCGGTGGGCGACCGCCAGAAGGCCGCCCGCCGGCCCAGCGGGAAACCCCTTCAACAATGAAGCCGACTCCGAATGGAGCCGGCGGAGTTGTAGGGGTGCGACGGGTGCAGTGGCACCCGTCACGATTTTCAGTGTCTGCAAAGCAGACACTGAAAATCTTTATGGGGCCCTGTTAGGGGGCCCCTGCACTGCCCATGCCCTTGGCATGGGCAGTGCAGGGGCCCCCAGGGGCCCCACGACACCCGTTCCCGCCATCCTGTTCCTGGCGGTAAAAACCGCCAGGAACAGGATGGCGGGAAGGGGGTCGGAATCCCCATGGCGGCGCTGCAAGCAGCGCCGCCATGGAGGATTCCATGGGCCAGGGGTAAACCGGCGGGAAACCGCCGGTTGCCCTTTTCTGACCGTGGCTTTACCGCCGCGGTCAGAATGGCCCAGGAAGCACCGCCAGCCTGTTGGCGGTGCTTCCGATGGTCCCCGGCCCTGGCGGTCATGGACCGTCAGGGTCGGAATGACCCCCCTTGTATTTAGATTCGTCGAAGGGTTGAGACCAGAGGTTAGCCAAATGATTAAGAATCATTTGATTTGTTGGCAAGCTAAACCGATTGATGAGGTATTGCAGTATGCAAAGTACTGTAGTGATGAGATCGAGTTGAAGCAGAAAAAGCTGAAGGAAAAGGTGATGGTGATGCAGATAAGAGCTGCACAGGCTGGAATACAGGGAAATGGAGTTCAACAGATGATACAGCTTCATCCGCAAATGAATGGTGTGTTTCAGGCACAGCCGAGAGGCCGAGGTCGAGGGTTTGTGAACCGCGGTTTGGACATAAATAATGTTGCTGTCCAAAATGATGTTCAAGGAGTGAAAAAGATGTCACCAAGTCACGCGTGCGGGGGCGTGGGGCATTGGAAACGGGAGTGTCCGAATATGGTGCAGGATGGTGCAGTTCAGCAAAGCACTAATGTTGGTACCTTACAAAATTCACGAGGCCCAAGAATAAGACATCAAAACCCGAATTTTCAGAATAATCAGGTACAAATGCAAGGGGTACAGCCCATGCAGCAGATGCAAATGCCACGTTTCCAAACAATACCAATACAACCAGTGCAGCAGCAGATTCCTATGGTGCCTAGACAGCAAATGCAATTACCAATGGCTCCGATGGGACAGCAACAGGTGATGCTTCCTCAGCAGGTCACAGGTCAGGTAACAAATCAAAACAATACTGTGCAACAATTCCCACTACGAGGTGAAAATGGCATGAATGAGGACTGGTCAGATGATAGCTCAGACAGTGAGGAGTGCAGGCTTGCAGCATCCCTAGAGGTAGATCAGAGAGGCCCATATGTAGAAGGGAAGGTGATGGGCTATAAGGTCTCATTCCTGGTTGACACAGGAGCTACGCGCTCCACAGTTAGAAGTGCAGAAATTCCAAGATTACCTTTCTCAGGATGAACTATATGAGTGGTTGGAGTAGCAAATCAGTACCTGACTAACCCGATTACTGATCCGGTGCAAGTTGAAATTGGCAACTTCCAAGGGCTGCATAGATTTGTTGTATGCGATTCAAGTCCAGTATCCTTACTAGGAAGGGACTTACTGTGTAAGACAAAATGCTCATTTACCTGTTCCAATGATGGAATTGAAGTACAGACAAATAGCGACGATGAAGGAGATGAAAGTCAATTTATAGAGGAGGAAGCAGGGACAAATGAAGACTATCCATTGATTACCTTATACCCAATGCATACATTGATCGACCTATCTGTCGACTTGCAAGGAACAGTGACAGAGAAAGTGTGGGATTTGACCGGAAAGGAAGTGGGATTAATAAAAGGAGTAGAACCAGTCAAAGTTCAGATCAAACCAAATGCAGTGTTCCCACAAGTATCACAATATCACATGACCCAAGATGTCCTTATTGAGGTGTCACAAATAATTGCAGATTTTCTCAGACAAGGAGTTCTGAAAGAAGTCTTGAGCAGTCCGTGTAACTCTCCCATCATGAGTTTAAAGAAGCCCTGTGCAAAAGTTTGAATTGTACAAGACTTGCGAAAAATAAATGAAATCGTGATAAAATGTTGTCCTGTGGTACCCAACCCAGCAGTAATAAGGTTTCAGGTTCCCTGTGATGCTGAATGGTTTACCGTAGTAGACCTATCACAAGCTTTCTTTTCAATACCTCTTCATGAGGATAGCCAATGTTTGTTCAGTTTCAAATTCCTGGATAAAGTGTACAGTTGGTGCAGAATTCCTCAAGGGTTTTCTGAATCACCATCCATCTTCAATCAGATATTAAAAAAGGATTTGGAACCTCTTGTGCTGCCTTTCAATTCAACTCTTGTGCAGTACATCGACGATTTGCTAATTGCATCCAAAACCAAAGACAGTTGTAAATACGACACCATTGCATTACTGAATCATCTGGGAAAGAATGGACACAAGGTATCACCCAGAAAATTACAATATTGTCAGAAAGAAGTGAAATACCTGGGACATTTGATTGAGAAAGGGTCCAGAAGGATATCAAAAGAAAGGATAACAGCTGTCTTGCAAATGAACCCCCCAACAACAAAAAGAGATGTCAGGATGTTTGGGGAATGGTGGGCTACTGTCGTCAGTGGATACCCAACTTCTCAATCATTTCAAAGCCATTAATAAAACTGACAGGAAAGGAAATCAAAGATGAGCCATATACTATAACCTTATCAAAAGAAGAACTTGAGTCATTTTTGGAATTAAGAGAATGCATGTGCAGGGCACCAGCATTGGGAATGCCAGACTACGAGAAACCTTTTCTGTTGTTTTGTCATGAACGTGATGCTTGTTCTTTGTCTGTCTTAACACAGGTCCACGGAGATGCAAATCGCCCTGTAGCATATTTTTCAGCTACCTTGGATCCTGTCACAGCAGCCTTACCAGGTTGTTTGCGTGCAGTTGCAGCAGTTGGTCAGAGCCTTTTACAATGTGAAAGCATAGTCATGGGATACCCTCTGACAGTAATGGTCCCACATTCAGTTGAAATTCTGTTGACACGAACTAAGACTCAACACATGACAAATGCACGTCTCACTAGGTATGAGACAACCATACTGGGGTCACCTAATGTCACTCTCAAAAGATGCACTGTACTGAACCCGGCAACTTTACTTCCTAATGAAAATGTTGAAATCAAAGATGGGGAAGAATTTGAACATGACTGTCTTGAGGTGACTGAACTGTGCACCAAACCTCGCCCAGACATACAAGATACCCAGTTAAAAGAAAATGACTGCATTATGTTTGTTGATGGGTCCTGTCTAAGAGATTCTGCAGGAACACTGAGAGCTGGTTATGCAGTATGTACTATAACTGGCATTGTCGAAGCCTCCTGGCTCGACAAAGTGTTCTCTGCACAAGTGGCAGAATTAGTTGCTCTTACAAAAGCATGCCACGCAGCTGTAAATTTGAAAGTTACTATCTATACTGACAGTAGATATGGATTTGGAATTGTGCATGATTTTGGTCAACTCTGGTCACAGAGGGGTTTTATGACTTCCTCTGGTTCCCCTGTAAAAAACGGTGAACAGATAAGAGATTTGTTACACGCGATTCAGTTACCTCTCAAAATTGCCGTTTTAAAGTGCAGTGCTCACACCAGATCACAAGATTTTGTGTCTATGGGAAACGGCTATGCAGATCAAGTTGCAAGATTTTGTGCACTAAACTGTATATCGTTTAAGGAGCAATGGGAATTGTTACCACAAACTGAAAAGGACACAAGTTTAAATCTAGCATTACGAGTGGTTGATACCTTAGACGAACTGAAAACATTACAAGGTCGTGCTAGCAAGGAAGGAAAACGCTCCTGGCAAAGAATGCAATGTGTACAAAGAGCTGATGATCTATGGGTTTCAGACGAGGGAAAGTTGGTCTTGCCAAATAGCCTTTTGTCACAGTTTGCCCGGCTCTATCATGGGCAGGCACATCTGGGAAGGGATGCCATGATCAGGTCCTTTAAAATTGATTGGTTTAACCCAAAATTCAGACATGCCGCGGAAATCATTTGCCACAGGTGCGTCATCTGTCAACAGATGAACGCCGTAAAAGGAACTGTGGTAACTTTGAGCCACATTGGGAGAGCTGGAGGTCCATTCAACAAAATGCAAATGGATTTTATTGAAATGCCTGCTTGTGGAGGATTGAAGTACGTGTTGGTGATTGTGTGTGTTTTCAGTCATTGGATTGAGGCATATCCCACATGTAGGAATGACAGTCTTACAGTTGCAAAACTACTACTCAGGGAACTGATACCCAGGTTCGGGTTTCCGGTTTCTATAGAATCAGATAGGGGGAGACACTTCGACAATGAGGTGATTAAACTCTTGTGTGCCGCACTTAACATTGAACAGAAGCTGCATTGTAGCTATTGTCCTGAAGCATCAGGACTAGTAGAGCAGATGAATGGTACTATGAAATCACGAATGGCAAAAATGTGTGCAGCAAATAATATGAAGTGGCCAGATGCCTTACCTCTAGTGCTGATGTCAATGAGAAACACACCAGACAAGAAGACAGGACTGTCCCCACATGAAATCCTCATGGGCAGAGCTATGAGATTACCAGCAGTACCTGCAAATGCACCAGTGAATATTACAGATGATATGGTGTTGGATTACTTCAAAGGTTTGGCTGACATGATTCGCTCTTTTTCTCACCAGGTGGAAGCTAACACGTTGCCGCCGATTGGCGATCCAGGCCACTCTCTACAAGCCAGTGATTGGGTGGTTGTCAAGAAGCACGTAAGAAAATCGTGTCTAGAACCACGTTGGAAAGGACCATATCAAGTAATATTAACGACTACTACTGCTGTGAAGTGTGCCGGGGTTCCCAACTGGATACATGCCAGTCACACGAAAAGGGTAACGTGTCCTGTTGAAGAGGAACTTGAAGGTTCCGGTACAGCAACCTTGGATGGAGGTGCCTCAGGGTTAGAGAACAGTCTAGGAGGAACTGAAATTACTGGAGAGCCCACTGAGAACAGCCTTGTCCCTCAAACAGTCAATGAGTTTGAGAGAGGTGACAGAGTGCCCATCTCAGTAGAGGCAGCAGGAGAACTAAGTCAAGGAGAGGTTCTCCCAGAAGTAGACAAATACGGGCTAGAGCCCGAACCCAACTTAGAACCGGAAGAAGAAAGAGAAGGAGAAACTGTAAATACAAACGTGTCAGAGTTTCCCGAACCAGTTGCAGGTCCGTCAAGAGAAAACACCATATCACAAGAGGAGGGTGCTGTCCAACGTCCTGAAGGAAAACATCGAACCAAGACACATAGAGGCGATAATTGGCCAGACAAGTCGCATCCTAAGATAAGGGAGGTATCAAATGACACCATAATAGAAGAGAGCGATACCTCACAAGCAGATGATTTAAGTGAGGGAGAACAACAAGGTGAACGAAGATTAAAAAGAAAAAGAATTGCAAACAGAAGATATACAGGTCCCAAATGGGCGTATGCTACAACCTCTGAATGGCAACAGGAGTTCCTAGCATTTTGTTTTGATCGAGAAGTACCAGGCCAATACTACGGCACCTGAATAAGTTCAAGAAAATCGTTTGGCTAAATTGAAAACTAGAAAGAAAAAGAGACTTAGAAACTACCAGATGTGACACTGAAAACCTGATTTGACTTTTTAGAGAAACCTGATTACGACAAGCTGCTAACCTGAATTGACGAAAAGAGTCCTGGAGTGAGGAAGGCGCTGTAATATACGCAGAAGGATTTTTTATTTTTTTTCTCCTCGAGTTGATTGTTGATCTGCTATTCTGATTCTATACAAACATGGCTTACAATAGAAATAGTAGCAAGGGAAGTAAGGTGTGTGGTTGGTTAGGTCTTATAATAGGTGTTGTGTGTGCAGTGATAATTGTGGGAGTGATTATAGGAATGCCATGGATAGAAAAAGAAACTATTAACGCTACTTCAAAACCTGAAACTACTACAAAATTAACACCATGGGAGAGATTTGAGCAGGATGCAAGACATATGCATGAGGGAACTAATGCAAAAGGGGAACTTTCTACTAACGTCTTCTATCGCTTACTAAATGAGTATGTGGAAACTATGGATGCGAAAGATAGTTATGTATGTACAAAAATTCCTTCATCTGTGCAGGAGGGGGTCACTTATCATAGCCTCCCTCTTACTTATGGAATTAGTTGCAGCTTGCTACTAACAAGATTCTATAATCAAGAGCATGTGCAATACTTTTATTCAAATTTGGATGTTGTGTTTTCTTTTGTGCCTGTGATTGAGTTCTTAAATAAATCAGCTAAATCAAATCAAATCAAATCAAATCATTAACATTTATAAAGCGCGCTACTCACCCGTGCGGGTCTCAAGGCGCTAGGGGGGAAAGGGGGGGTTATCGCTGCTCGAACAGCCAAGTCTTTAGGAGTCTCCGGAAAGCGGAGTGGTCCTGGGTGATCCTGAGGCTGGTGGGGAGGGAGTTCCAGGTCTTGGCCGCCAGGAAGGAGAAAGATCTCCCACCCGCCGTGGAGCGGCGGGTGCGAGGGACGGCAGCAAGTGCGAGGCCAGCGGAGCGGAGGGGGCGGGTGGGGACGTAGAAGCTGAGGCGTCTGTTGAGGTATTCCGGTCCCTTGTTGTGGAGGGCTTTGTGTGCGTGGGTGAGAAGACGGAAGGTGATCCTTTTGCTGACTGGGAGCCAATGCAGGTGTCTCAGGTGTGCGGAGATGTGGCTGTTGCGGGGTACGTCGAGGATGAGGCGGGCCGAGGCGTTTTGGATGCGTTGCAGGCGGTTTTGGAGTTTGGCTGTGGTCCCGGCGTAGAGGGTGTTGCCGTAGTCCAGGCGGCTCGCGACGAGGGCGTGGGTCACGGTTTTTCTGGTGTCGGCGGGGATCCAGCGGAAGATCTTACGGAGCATGCGGAGAGTGAGGAAGCAGGCGGAGGACACGGCGTTGACTTGCTTGGTCATGGTGAGAAGAGGGTCCAAGATGAAGCCGAGGTTGCGGGCGTGGTCTGCGGGGGTCGGTGCGGTGCCGAGGGCCGTGGGCCACCAGGAGTCATCCCAGGCGGACGGGGTGTTGCCGAGGATGAGGACTTCCGTTTTTTCAGAGTTCAGCTTTAGGCGGCTGAGCCTCATCCAATCTGCGACGTCCTTCATACACTCTTGTAGGTTGGTCTTGGCGCTGGCGGGGTCCTTGGTGAGGGAGAGTACAAGTTGGGGGTCGTCGGCGTAGGAGGTGATGATGATGTCGTGCTTGCGTACGATGTCGGCGAGGGGGCTCATGTAGACATTGAAGAGTGTCGGGCTGAGCGATGAGCCTTGAGGTACGCCGCAGATGATCTTGGTGGGTTCTGAGCGAAACGGAGGGAGGTAAACTCTTTGGGAGCGGTTAGCGAGGAAGGAGGCGATCCAGTCCAGGGCCTGGCCTTGGATCCCGGTGGAGCGTAGGCGGGTGATTAGGGTGCGGTGACAGACGGTGTCAAAGGCAGCCGAGAGGTCGAGGAGAATGAGGGCGACTGTTTCACCGTTGTCCATCAGGGTTCTGATGTCGTCTGTGACTGAGATGAGGGCGGTTTCCGTGCTGTGGTTGGTTCGGAATCCGGTTTGTGAAGGGTCGAGCAGGTTGTTGTCTTCCAGGAAGGTGGTCAGCTGTTTGTTGACGGTCTTTTCTATTACCTTGGCTGGGAAAGGTAGAAGAGAGATGGGGCGGAAGTTTTTCAGGTCGCTTGGGTCAGCCGTAGGTTTCTTTAGTAGGGCGTTGACTTCAGCGTGCTTCCAGCATTCGGGGAAGGTAGCAGAAGAAAAAGAAGAGTTGATGACGGTCTGGAGGTGCGGGGCGATGATGTCGTCGGCTTTGTTAAAGATGAAGTGCGGGCAGGGGTCCGAAGGGGCGCCGGAGTGGATAGAGTTCATGATGGATTTGGTTTCTTCCGTGTTGATGTGGGTCCAGTTGTTGAGGGTGATGTCCGGGGAAGCGGGTTCAGTGGTGTATGGTTGGGTCTGGTGTCCGAAGCTGTTGTGGAGGTCGCTGATCTTGCGATGGAAGAAAGTGGCGAGGGATTCGCACAAATCCTGTGAGGGCGTGACGGCGTTGGCGCTGGCGCTGGGGTTGGAGAACTCTTTGACGATGCTGAAGAGTTCTCTGCTGTTGTGGCTGTTTTTGTCTAGTCTGTCGGTGAAAAAGTTCCTTTTGGCAGTGCGGATCAGGTGGTGGTGTTCGCGTGTAGCGTTCTTGAGGGCGGTCATGTTGTCAGCTGTGTGGTCCTTGCGCCAGGCCTTCTCAAGGGCACGACAAGTTTTCTTTGATTCTTTGAGGGTGTCAGAGAACCAGAGAGGTTTTTTGGTGTTGGTCTGTCGATGCGTGCGTTTGAGGGGAGCAAGGTTGTCAGCGCAGTTGGAGATCCAGTTTGTGAGGTTGAGAGCTGCGTCGTTGGGGTCGGTGGTGAGGGTGGGTTGGTTGGCGGCGAGAGCGGAGAAGAGTTGCTCTTCAGGGATCTTGTTCCACTGTCGATGAGGGATGGGTTGAGTGCGGAGGTGGGAGGTCTCGCGTCGGAATGTGAAGTGGACGCAGCTGTGGTCGGTCCAGTGTAGGGCAGAGGTGTGGCTGAAGAAGACGTGTTTGCTGGCGGAGAAGATAGGGTCGAGCGTGTGTCCGGCGATGTGGGTGGCGGTGTTCACCAGTTGTTTGAGGCCGAGGTTGGCGAGGTTGTCGAGCAGGGTGGTGGTGTTGGGGTCGTTGTTTTGTTCCAGATGGAAGTTGAGGTCGCCTAGGAGGATGTAGTCCGGTGAGGCGAGGGCGTGCGGGGAGATGAAGTCGCCGATGGCGTCGCTGAAAGAGGCGCGAGGTCCGGGAGGACGGTAGACGAGGGATCCTCTGAGGGTGGTCCTTGGGTCGGTGCGAATCTGAAAATGCAGGTGTTCAGCGGCGAGGGGGGGGTCTTCGGTGGAGGTGGTGACGCTGATGGAGTCTTTGAAGATGATGGCGACACCTCCTCCTACTTGGTTGGTGCGGTCTTTTCTGGAGATCTTGTAGCCTTCGGGGATGGCGGGTAGCGATGTCTGGAGCAGAGGAGGCGTTCATCCATGTCTCCGTGATGAAGGCGACGTCCGGGGCTGTGGAGTCCAGGAGGTCCCAAAGTTCAACGGCGTGCTTGTGGACGGAACGAGCGTTGATCAGGATGCACTTGAGGTGGTTGATGGCGCGTGGGCTTGTGGTCGTGGTAGTTGCGTGGTGGAAGATGCGTTTGCAGGAGTTGCAGGCGAAGGGTCCATGGGTGCGTTTGGGGTGAGCTAGGAAGCAGGTTTTGGAGCGCCCTGGGTTGAGGGCGTGGAGGGTGGTGGGGTCGTAGCGGATCAGCGGGGCTTGGGGGAGCTGGGGACCAGGGGTCGTGGCGCTGGGCGCGGGCCAGGCGCGGACGGGCGCAGACGGGCTTGCCTCTGGCGCGCCTCCGGCGCGCCAGCGGCGTGCCCGTTGCGCGCGCCCGCTGCGCAGTTGCACAGCGGCCGCCATAAGAGGTAGGAGGGGGGGGGGGGAGGGGTCAGCTGGGGGCGAATGGGAGCTGGGGGGCGGGGGCGTGCAGGAGGTCGCGGCGGGAAAGCGCGAGGGAGGGGGGGGGACAGGTAGAGTGAGAGGAGCTGGGGGAGGGGGTTTAGGGTGGAGGAGGGTGAGTGTTAGGAGGTTTGGAGATTAGGGAGAGAGATAGGAGTAGGGTTGTGAAGATAGGGGAGGGGGGGTTGTAGAGGTGGGTGAGGGAGAGAGGTAGAGTGAGAGGATAGGGAGATAGGTAGTAGAGGGGGGTGGCGGGAGGGGGGGAGAGATAGAGAAATAGATAGAGAAAATAGATAGAGAAGTCGATAGATAGGGAAATAGATAGATAGACAGATAGGTAGGTAGGAGGAGGTGGAGAGTGGGGGAGTTAGATAGTGAGATAGGGAGCTAGAGAGATAGGAAGATAGGAGGAGTGAGGGAGGTAGATAGCGAACGGGTTAGCTAGGGGTGAGAGAGGGGGAGGCGAGTGAGGGAGGGGGATGAGGAAGGAGCAGGAGGGCAGGCTCGGGGGAAGAGGACGGAGGAGGTAGAAGAGCCGAAGACAGGAGAACAGAAGACAGAAGAACAGAAGACAGAAGAACAGAAGACCGGAAGAGCAGAAGACCGAAGAACAGAGAAGAACAGAGAAGAACAGAGAAGAACACAGAAGAACCGAGAAGAAGAGCACAGAAGCACCGAGAAGAACAGAGAAGAAGAACACAGAAGACCGGAAGAACACAGAAGAACAGAAGGGAAGAACAGAAGAACAGAAGAGAAGAACAGAAGAACACAGAAGAAGATTGCAGAGGGGGGGCGAGGAGGAAGAGACAGAGAGGAGGAAAAGAAGCAGGAGCAGGAGAGAAGGTGAGTGGCGCGGGGCAGGGCGAGGGGCTGGGAGGAGGGGGGTACTTACAGTTAGGTGGGTCTCAGGAACACAGGAACTCGGGAACTTGGAGGAGCTCCAGCGGCAGGGGGAGCAACCTACCCTTGGGTCAAGGGTCGCTACCACTGTCGCGCAGCGGCCGCCATAAGAGGTAGGAGGGGGGGGGAGGGGTCAGCTGGGGGCGAATGGGAGCTGGGGGGCGGGGGCGTGCAGGAGGTCGCGGCGGGAAAGCGCGAGGGAGGGGGGGGGGGACAGGTAGAGTGAGAGGAGCTGGGGGAGGGGGTTTAGGGTGGAGGAGGGTGAGTGTTAGGAGGTTTGGAGATTAGGGAGAGAGTTAGGAGTAGGGTTGTGAAGATAGGGGAGGGGGGGTTGTAGAGGTGGGTGAGGGAGAGAGGTAGAGTGAGAGGATAGGGAGATAGGTAGTAGAGGGGGTGGCGGGAGGGGGGGGAGAGATAGAGAAATAGATAGAGAAAATAGATAGAGAAGTCGATAGATAGGGAAATAGATAGATAGACAGATAGGTAGGTAGGAGGAGGTGGAGAGTGGGGGAGTTAGATAGTGAGATAGGGAGCTAGAGAGATAGGAAGATAGGAGGAGTGAGGGAGGTAGATAGCGAACGGGTTAGCTAGGGGTGAGAGAGGGGGAGGCGAGTGAGGGAGGGGGATGAGGAAGGAGCAGGAGGGCAGGCTCGGGGGAAGAGGACGGAGGAGGTAGAAGAGCCGAAGACAGGAGAACAGAAGACAGAAGAACAGAAGACAGAAGAACATAAGACAGAAGAACAGAAGACCGGAAGACCGGAAGAGCAGAAGACAGAAGAACAGAAGAACAGAAGACCGGAAGAGCAGAAGACCGAAGAACAGAAGACCGAAGAACAGAAGAACAGAAGAACAGAAGAACAGAAGAACAGAGAAGAACACAGAAGAACACAGAAGAACACAGAAGAACCGAGAAGAAGAGCACAGAAGCACCGAGAAGAACAGAGAAGAAGAACACAGAAGACCGGAAGAACACAGAAGAACAGAAGGGAAGAACAGAAGAACAGAAGAGAAGAACAGAAGAACACAGAAGAAGATTGCAGAGGGGGGGGCGAGGAGGAAGAGACAGAGAGGAGGAAAAGAAGCAGGAGCAGGAGAGAAGGTGAGTGGCGCGGGGCAGGGCGAGGGGCTGGGAGGAGGGGGGTACTTACAGTTAGGTGGGTCTCAGGAACACAGGAACTCGGGAACTTGGAGGAGCTGCAGCGGCAGGGGGAGCGACCTACCCTTGGGTCAAGGGTCGCTACCACTGTCGCGCAGCGGCCGCCATAAGAGGTAGGAGGGGTCAGCTGGGGGCGAATGGGAGCTGGGGCGTGCAGGAGGTCGCGGCGGGAAAGCGCGAGGGAGGGGGGGGGGACAGGTAGAGTGAGAGGAGCTGGGGGAGGGGGTTTAGGGTGGAGGAGGGTGAGTGTTAGGAGGTTTGGAGATTAGGGAGAGAGATAGGAGTAGGGTTGTGAAGATAGGGGAGGGGGGGTTGTAGAGGTGGGTGAGGGAGAGAGGTAGAGTGAGAGGATAGGGAGATAGGTAGTAGAGGGGGTGGCGGGAGGGGGGGAGAGATAGAGAAATAGATAGAGAAAATAGATAGAGAAGTCGATAGATAGGGAAATAGATAGATAGACAGATAGGTAGGTAGGAGGAGGTGGAGAGTGGGGGAGTTAGATAGTGAGATAGGGAGCTAGAGAGATAGGAAAATAGGAGGAGTGAGGGAGGTAGATAGCGAACGGGTTAGCTAGGGGTGAGAGAGGGGGAGGCGAGTGAGGGAGGGGGATGAGGAAGGAGCAGGAGGGCAGGCTCGGGGGAAGAAGACGGAGGAGGTAGAAGAGCCGAAGACAGGAGAACAGAAGACAGAAGAACAGAAGACCGGAAGAGCAGAAGACAGAAGAGCAGAAGAACAGAAGAACAGAAGAACAGAAGACCGGAAGAGCAGAAGACCGAAGAACAGAAGAACAGGAGAACAGAGAAGAACAGAGAAGAACAGAGAAGAACACAGAAGAACCGAGAAGAAGAGCACAGAAGCACCGAGAAGAACAGAGAAGAAGAACACAGAAGACCGGAAGAACACAGAAGAACAGAAGGGAAGAACAGAAGAACAGAAGAGAAGAACAGAAGAACACAGAAGAAGATTGCAGAGGGGGGGCGAGGAGGAAGAGACAGAGAGGAGGAAAAGAAGCAGGAGCAGGAGAGAAGGTGAGTGGCGCGGGGCAGGGCGAGGGGCTGGGAGGAGGGGGGTACTTACAGTTAGGTGGGTCTCAGGAACACAGGAACTCGGGAACTTGGAGGAGCTGCAGCGGCAGGGAGAGCGACCTACCCTTGGTAAAGAGCACGATATAAAGATAGTTAGAGGATTCTTTGAGCCAACACTTACATTTGGCACTGCCTATGCACACCGCAATAATTTGACTTGCTTACTATCGCCTGTAGAGAAAAGCTTTTTAGATCACACAGATGATAGACGCAAAGCACTGAAAGAAAGATTAGAAAAAGGATTAGAGAAACGTACATATGCAAATGATTATGCTTACACTGCAATTAAGACACAAGGCAAATTAGCTATGGATGCATTACATGTAGGTAGGCTTTGTATATATAGGCCAAAATCTGAACAGGATAATTTGTTTGTGGGAACGAGTGAATGCAGACATGTGTTTTTGTTTCAGAGTAAATGGACCTTTATGTTAAATGGACAAGATCCAGCAATTCCTGGAATCTATTACATCTGTGGGCTAAATGCTTATTACCGTCTTCCTAAGGGATGGTATGGGACATGTTATTTGGGGATAGTATTCCCAAAGATTTACCAAATCGATGACTTAAAACAAATTCCTAAAACGTCTGAATTACAACATCCTAGACAAAAGCGAGAATCAGTGGCGGCTGTCATTGGTGATATATTTGGAGCTATCATCCCATCAGTAGGGGTTATCTTGAATTCCATGAAAATCCAAAAGTTGTCTACTATAGTGGATAACATGTTGACAAATTTTACAGGAGCTATACTCCTGATGGATACTGAACTTGCTGCAGAAAGAGCTATGACTCTTCAAAATCGGCTTGCTTTAGACATTCTTTTAGCAAAGAGTGGAGGAGTCTGCAAAATGCTTAATGAGCGTCATTGTTGCTCATTTATACCTGATAACAGTAAGAAAATTAGAAGCATGCTTACTAACCTTACTAGAGATAGTACAGATTTAAAGGATCTGAAAGAACCTGGGCCCGTATTTATACTTTATTAGCGCCGCATTTGCGTCGTTTCTTGACGCAAAAACAGCGCAAACTTGCAAAATACCATTGTATTTTGTAGGTTTGCGCCGTTTTGCGTCAAAAAGCGGCGCAAATGCGGCGCTAAAAAAAGTATAAATACGGGCCCTGGTGTATGGGAGAAATTTGGAAAGGGAATTGCCCGAGTCGGAAGCTGGTTTACTAACATTTGGAATGGGGTACTTGCAAACATTCTCATGGGTTTACTGATTGTTTTGATTTGTCTATTAGGATTATGGGGGGCATGTAAAATTAATGACAAAGTAAAAAGAAATTGGACCAAAAGAGCCAGAAGAAATGAAGAAAGTGTAAGAGAGAAAATGTTCAATGAAATATGGGAAAGCTCACATAAAGGGCAAGATGTTGAAATGCGTATTATGCGCAAGGTGAAAAATTAAGATTAAAAAGAAATCTGTGTGATGACGAGCGTCATCAGAGGAGGGACTGAGAGAGCGTAGTTTAAATATTATATATATTAGACTTGAAATGCTTATACCTAACAATGCTGCATACAGAAAATGATCACAAAATATTATCCACTTGAATGTATTCTTAACGCAATTATAAATGTAAAGCTAGTATTGTACTAATATCGATTATAAGAAATAATTACTTGCATTATGATTAATTGAATATGTTAACATCTATAAGGATTACGTTTATTAGAATCCATGAGTCTTAAGTTAGAGTGAGTTGAAAACTTAGTCGTGTAGATCTAATATTAAAGCATATTTTTCTGTTCCTTCAGTGTGCTGACTCGCAAGAGGCCATGACCCAGCATTTGTTCTTTTCTCCGCTTATTGTATCAATAACAGTTGTATTCCCATCCGCTTGCTAGATGTTTTAGTATAAGTTTTATACGCTTTGCAACAATTATGGAAACTTTCAAGGGCATTCGACCATGGACAAAGGAACTTTTGACCTGATGAACATGCCAGAAAATGAAGTAACCCCGGATATGCCACCTACGAAAAACGTCAATTATGAAGACAAATCAAAGTATTATAATTATCATAAAATAACAAATGCATTACTTAATGTATAATTTGATAGGTTGAAGATAGTGGGGTGTAGTGACTATCCAATAGAATTTTGGGGGAATGTATTATGAAAAAGGGATAAAAACTCATGACACAGGAGACTTGAGAGCATTAGGTAGGGAATGATATCGATTGCATCCAGAAACTCTGTCACTCTATTTGGTGATTTGAGACTTAGACAAAACCATCCTCACCCATAGACTGCCCCATTTACATTTTCCCTCCTTATGAGGGAAGTGTCCCCTGTCCTTAGATGAGATAGACTGTTGGCGCTCTTACTGATGTCCTGAAGACAAAGACTGATCCTGTATGCTGACTCATTCCGAGGAGGGTAAATATGACAATTGCTATCGTAATTTGTCTAAATGCTTTTCCTTTCTAGGTACCAACTGCTGTATTTTTGGTTAGAGACCCTAGTTAGATGTTTTCCAAATTGGTGTTCTAAATTGTTTTGCATGAAGTCCAACATGCTGATGCCAATTAGCGGTTAGATTAGGTATTCACTTTGACTGACACCAACAGACGTGACTGACATTGTGCTATGTTGAACTAAGCGTATATAATGTTCTATGCATTCTGATCTACGTGCCTCATATATCGATGTCTTATGTTTGTGATCTTTGCGTTGTCAAAATCTTATCACAGTTGCTATATTGTGACTATGCTCTTTGCTTCATGGTTTTGAGATTAAAATTCTTGCTATTAGATTGTAATCAATAGGGAATAAAATTCACAAAACTCTAATAAAGGTGTGGTTATTCATGACTGAAAGGTCATGGTTGCGTCAGTAGTTTTACTAATGTCTAAAGTGAAATATATTGTGGTGATATATGTTGATAACATCATTGACATATTGCTTGACATATTGATCAGTTATCTCGTTCTACGGTGTCTCACCACTGGGTCAAAAGATTCATCGGCCTAAAACGAGTCCTGATGTGTATAAATTAACATAGAGGGACGCGTTAGCATGAACATAAAGGTGCGATTGGTCTGATCACCCCCCCCCCCCCCCGAAAGCACTATGTAATAATGTAGTACACAGTTGTATGTGTTTATCTTATGCATAAATAAACAAGTTAAAAAAAGAATAATATCATCTAGAAGAGCAGCAAATTCCTATTCTAAAGTGGGTATGTAAATAAGCATGCACAAGAATAAATATATATACTTATGAGTTTAGGAAGTAGAGAGGAATAGTAGTGTTAAAAATATGTTATATTGTGTTTCTTTACAGTTGCTCCTAATCCTTAATTAAGAGCATAAATGCTACTGGGTGCTCATGCCAGAAGACAGGGCATGACTACGGAAGACCACTCAAGAAGATTAGGCAGTCTCTTCTCTTACCCATACCCTTTCCCCCTTAGAGCACTCTGTTGTCCAGTAAGTTGGATGCAAAGAGACTTCAGGAGGGGCATTGGGAACAATCCTCATTCTGCTCCAGTGTAAGTCTCAGGTAAGAATGGTCCTGACAGAGTTAAGTGCCATGTTAATCTTTCACCTGAGCATAGTGGCAGAAGGGATAGATTTATAGAATTTGAGTGGAATTTAGAAGCTATCCAAAAGGTATTAGTGGCTGTTAGAGAGGAGAATAAAGGTCTAAAACAAATGTTAGACCTTTCTAGAAGAGAAACATCTGATTTGGCTACTAAGATGAGTTGATTTTTTTCTGGGACACATTTTAGGGCTCCACCATCTGAGAATGAAGGGACAAGTTCCTCTACCAGCCCAGTATTTAGAATCTCTACCCAAGAGATACATTTGTTATCCTCTGTAATTCCTTTGGCCCCCTCTGAGCACTTTAGTGGAGACCCACAGAAGGCTTAAGTTTTCCTAACTCAATGCTCCTTGTATTTCATGTGCTGTCTTTAGATTTGTCCAGATGCACAATCTCAAGTGGCTTTTATTCTGTTGTATCTCAGTGGTGATGCAGCATCCTGGTCTATGCCAGTAGTCTCAAGAGATGACCCAATTGTGTTCAATTTTGAAGAGTTTTAGAAAGAATTTCTTGAATCTTTGATGGGCGAAAAATGTCACAAGTCACCAGCAATGAACTGTTAGAATTGAGACAAGGTAGTAGAGAGTTATTCACTTATCTTGCTCAGCTAAATAATTTGGTGACAGAAACTAACTGTCCCGAAAGAAAAAGAGCAGCAGTGGTTTACAGAGGCCTTAAGCCTGAGTTAAAAGATGAACTGGCCCAGAGACTGAATCGTCCAACAGACGTTTCTACGCTGATCGATCTGGTGTTAGAAATCGATTTTCGTTTAAGTGAAAGGAGAGGAGAGAAAAAGAAGGAATTTGGTTTTAGTTTTCCCAGGTTTGACAGAATCAAGGTGAAGGTTTGAAGGCTTCAGACACTCAAAATGGTGTAGAACCAATGCAAATAGATACCATCAGAGGACCTCTATCCTAGGAAGAAAAGGAGAAAAGAAGACAGAATAACCAACGTTTATACTGTGGAGCAAGTGGGTACTTTGTAAAGGCCTGCCCAAAGAAACCAAAACAATCCCCAAAGGAAAAATTACGGCACCATCAGTAGGAGGAGCTGGACTGATGGGTGCAATCAAGAATACTACCAGAATCTCACCAATTAGCATACACTCTACAGATGTCTTCTCCTCTCCTGGTTTTAACTTTGATACTTACGTTTCGAGAAGTTGTTCTATCAGAGGTCTATGTGATGGTTGATTCAGGAGACACCAGAAACAGAGTGAGGCAGTTTGAGCAGTCGACGGAACGAACTTGTCATCTGGTCCCATTGCCAGTCATACAGAACAAGTAGACCTCATCTCACGAGAAGGGCATAAAGAAAACTTACAATTTAATCTCATCGCCTCTCAATTTTAGCTAATCTTGGGCTTACCTTGGCTAACAGAGCATTATCTTACGATCGACTGGAGTACTATAGCTATAACAATGAACTCGGAATATTGTAAGGAGAATTACTTTGGGAAGGAAGAACTGTCTTAAGGGAACAATACAGCTACCTTACTACGTGATGGAGGGGTTTCAGTCTGTGTCATCCATACAAAGGATATTCCTCCAGAATATCAAGATTTTTCTGATGTGTTTAAGGAAAATGAAACTGAGAAATTACCACTGCACAGAAGCTATGATTGTGGCAGCTCCATAACATCATGGTTAAAAATCATTATATAGATAATTTTATAAAAGTATAACATGACAGAAAAAACGAAATCCATTCATTCATCATGACAAAAGATGGTACAGGAAACATGGACATATAAAAGGCATTATTAGCTTCATGATTCTGCTGCTCATATGCCACTTCCCCTGATTTCAGTATTGTTAGATCAGATTAAAGGTGCACAACTGTCTACAAAACTCAACTTGAGGTGTGCCTATCACTTTATAAGAATAAAAGAGGGTGATGCGTAGGAGACAGCCTTTCAGACAACATATGGCCTATAGGAATACCAGGTGATGCACCACAGGTTTTGTAATGCACCCACTGCTTTCCAATACTTTATTAATGATGTGTTAAAATAATTCATTGGTAAATGTGCCATTGGGTACATAGATGACATTCTAATTTTTTTTGACTCAGAGGAAGAACATCAGAAACGTGAGAGGTGTACTTGAAAGACTGAGAGAAACTGGAGAAATTAAGTTTCAACACTAAGGGGCAGATTTAAGACCCCCTTGTGCTAATGTGGCCCAACGAGGCCAAAATCGCCACATCGAATTTACAAAGTAAAGCAATGCATGCACTGCGCCACGTTGTAACTCTTTGCCCTACATTATGCCTGCACCAGGCATAATGTATGCAAAGTGGCGTTCCCCCCGTTAAAGGGGGCAAAAAAATGGTGCAAAGAAATCTGGGAGATTTCTTTGCATCATTTATCTGTTAGAGACTTTTAGTTGTAGATTCCTTACCTTAGAATTTCCCCCAGGCGTCAGGCTGGATCCGGAGATTTTTCTTTGAGCAATACCCTTCCCCATCGGTAGGTGGCGTCAGTCCACTCCGCGGGTGTCGTTGGCGTTGTAGTCTCCGTGATGATGTTGGGGGATAAATAGATGCTGCCTCAGCGCAGTGATGTCAGTTCTTTTCTTTACGGGCCATGTGCTGGTCCGGAGAGAGCTACCCTGGTCTCTTTTTGACCGATTTCGACCATTTCGTCGAGTTTTAAAGTGAGTTTTTGGTGTGTCAAGGATGTCCCCGAAGACCGGGTTCAAGCCGTGCGAGGACTGTCATCACATGATATCGGTGACAGATCCACATCGCGTTTGTCTGTGGTGTCTGGAGCGCAACCATGACCCAAAGTTGTGCTCCGAGTGCTGGGCCATGCACCCAAAGGCCTTGAGGGAGCGTTCCCTCAAGCTCATGGCGGCTTGGTGCTCGACTCCAGGTAGGTCCCGGTCTCGCTCGAGAGGAAGGTCTCGAGACCTTTCGTGGAGCCACAACCACTCGTCTGCCTCAAAATCTTCGGGTGCAGGTTAAGAAAAAGAAGTCTTCTAAGTGGTCTCATCGCACTTCGACTTCGCGCCGTCGCTTGGATGACGCGACGCAGGAGGAGCATCGACGCTCAAGCCTTCCGTCCTCGGAGCCTACTTCTGGGTCTGCTCCGCACTTCCCTGAGTTTCCTGGAGCCAGAGCGACCCCCGCCCTGCTTAAGGAATTCTATGAGGCCATGCGCCTCATCTTTGGGTGGCCCGACCCCAATACGGTGCCTTTGGGCCCAAGGGGTTCGGGTGCCTTCAGGTTCCGTGCCGGCAGCTTCGGCCACCGAGATCCCCTCCATATCTGCTCGTGGATCCGCACCGGCACCGGTCGCACCACTGAGACCCTCCCCAGCGCCGGGTCGATTGTCGACACTCCTGACGTCGGTAGTGCCGACTATCGACCGGATCCTTATCCCAGATGACTCGAGTCGGAGCGGCATCAGCCGACGCCGCCTCTGTCTTCGATGGGTCCTACTCACCCCAAGTCGGATTTGGACCCTTTTTCCTATGGGTACTGTAGGAAGTTGGCTCTGTATGTACTATTTCAAAGTAAGAAATAGCATGCACAGAGTCCAAGGGTTCCCCTTAGAGGTAAGATAGTGGCAAAAAGAGATACTTCTAATGCTCTATTTTGTGGTAGTATGGTCGACCAGTAGGCTTATCAGAAGTGAAGTGTTAAACATTTGTTGTACACACACAGGCAATAAATGAGGAACACACACTCAAAGACAATTCCAGGCCAATCGGTTTTTATATAGAAAAATATATTTTCTTAGTTTATTTTAAGAACCACAGGTTCAAGATTTACAAGTAATACTTCAAATGAAAGGTATTTTACTCAGGTATCATAGGAACTTTGAATCAACACAATATCATGTACAGTTTTAGCAAAAATGGCAATAAGCTATTTTATAACTAGACAGTGCAATTTTCAACAGTTCCTGGGGGAGGTAAGTTTTTGCAGGTAATTAAAACACCTACAGGGTTCAAAGTTGGGTCCAAAGTAGCCCACCGTTGGGGGTTCAGGGCAACCCCAAAGTTACCACACCAGCAGCTCAGGGACGGTCAGGTGCAGAGGTCAAAGTGGCGCCCAAAATGCATACACTTCAACGGAGAAGGGGGTGCTCCGATTCCAGTCTACCTTCGAAGGGCAGACAAAAGGGGTTTTGTAGGGCACCGGGGGGGACACAAGTCAGCACAGAAAGTACACCCTCAGCGGCACGGGGGCGGCCGGGTGCAGTGTGCAAACAGGCGTTGGGTTCGCAATAGGTTTCAATGGGAGACCCAGGGGTTTCTTCAGCGATGCAGGCAAGGGGGGGGGGGGTCCTCGGGGTAGCCACCACCTGGGCATGGGAGAGGGCCACCTGGGGGTCGCTTCTGCACTGAAGGACAGATCCTTCAGGTCCTGGGGGCTGCGGGCACAGTGTCTTTACTAGGTGTCGGGTTCTTTGAAGCAGGCAGTTGCGGTCAGTGGGAGCCTCGGGATTCCCTCTGCAGGCATCGCTGGGGGGGTTCAGGGGGGTCAACTCTGGCTACTCACAGGGTCGCAGTCGCCAGGGAATCCTCCCTGTAGTGTTGGTTCTCCTCAGGTCGAGCCGGGGGCGTCGGGTGCAGAGTGGAAAGTCTCACGCTTCCGGCGGGAAACGTGTGGTCTTTAGAAGTTGCTTCTTTGTTGCAAAGATGCAGTCTCTTTGGAACAGGGCTGCTGTCCTCGGGAGTTCTTGGTCCTTTTAGATGCAGGGTAGTCCTCTGAGGCTTCAGAGGTCGCTGGACCCTGGGGGACACGTCGCTGTTGCAGTTTTTCTTGAAGTGGGGAGACAGGCCGGTAGGACTGGGGCCAAAGCAGTTGGTGTCTCCGTCTTCCCTGCAGGGCTTTCAGGTCAGCAGTCCTTCTTCGTCTTCGGGTTGTAGGAATCTATCTTGCTTGGTTCTGGGGGCCCCTAAATACTCAATTTAGGGGTGTGTTTAGGTCTGGGGGTTAGTAACCAATGGCTACTAGCCCTGAGGGTGGCCCTGTGGCGCTGTAACAAAGGGGGTGAGCCTTTGAGGCTCACCGCAAGGTGTGACAGTTCCTGCAGGGGGAGGTGAGAAGCACCTCCACCCAGCACAGGCTTTGTTACTAGCCACAGAGTGACAAAGGCACTCTCCCCATGTGGCCAGCAAAATTTCTGGTGTGTGGCAGGCTGGCAAAACTAGTCAGCCCACACTGGAAGTTAGGGAGGTTTTCCGGGGGCATCTCTAAGATGTCCTCTGGGGTGTATTTCACAATAAAATGTACAGTGGCATCAGTGTGCATTTATTGTGCTGATGTCAACACCAGAGCATTACGCACTCTATTGGCGACTAGAATGCAAAAACCCAGCACTCTCAAAACACCGTAATTTATGCATTTTGCTGATATGTTGTGGTTTAACCTTTTGCATTGCAGAGTTCAATCCTGAAGACTGATTTTTAATATGCTTACAAATACTGTTCCATTGCAATGTATTGTTGCAGGTTTTCAAAGTGTGCTAGGGTGTGGCCCCTTTCCAGGGTCTTCCAGAGACTTTCCCTGCAGCATGCCTGGGCGTGGTTGTGGGCTGGGCCAAGACTCTATAAAAGAAGAGCCAGCCCAACTCCCAGTGCTCACTATTCAGAGGTCCAGGTGCAGAACAGCAGCTATTTCCAGAGTTCCTGTCCCAGTGGCCTATTTGATCTTCCAGACCTCTGCTTTTCATGCTTCATTGGTTAACCTTTTTCTGGGCGGTAAGACGGTAGTTGGGTTTACTCCCCAATGCCGTTTATTTTGAGAACTCTCATATTCTTGAGTCTAATTCTTTATTTGATTACCAAATTACTTTTCAGCTCATGAAAAGTGCACTTGAGTGTTTGTAATATTTACATGGAGGTTTATGAATCGGCAAGACGCGCGATTCGTTTTATGAAAATTTAGAACTTGTGTTTCATTATGCGCTACCATTTATTAACATTTACATGGAGGCTTATGAATTGGCAAGACGCGCAATTCGATTCAAGATGATTTAAAGCTTGTTGTTTATTGCGCGCAACCATTTCTTGACATTTTGCATGGTGGCATTCGAATCAGTAAGACGTGCGATTTTCTCCTCGAGCCTGTTTCATGTTGTTCATTGTATGCTACCATTCTAGGACATTTGTTTGGTAGTATTCGAGTTGGCAAGTGTGTGATTTATTTCTTGAACTCATATAGTGTTAGTCATTGAAGCACAATTCTTCCATAGTGTTTACTATATATAAATATATATCTGCAAAGTGTGTAATCTGTGTTGAAACATTTCAAGAAAACACAAAAGGCCAGAGTTTCTAAAAGTAATATTGTATGCTTCTATTATGCATTCTTAAAAAAAGGATTCATACGACTGATTTAAAATGTAGTCCGAATTTTTTTTCTGATTCTCATGTAAAGAAAAATGCTTGAATAAGAAAGTTTTAATTTAATTCATCTTGATTCCCTTACAGGTATCAAGCCATCTTGAAACTTAGTCATTTTAAACTTCATTCTTAGATTGTTCATGTTTTCAGAATGACTATGCTTAAAACCATAGTCTAGTATTGATTTCAGGAGATATAATTTTCATATTGTGTGTTCTAACCTTTTTTCTTACTACAGGTCTCCTTCCCAGCTGTTCCCTTCTTAATCCCCTTTTCCCCTCTTGAACTCTCTTGATTTATCTATCAGAGTCTTGGAGCTGTTCAGTGGTGGACGTGTTGGGAACGTGCGCAGACCCCGAGGATCTGGTGAGTCTGACAGCTGAGAAGTTTGATACCAAACTCCCCAGTTTTCAGTGTAGCCATTATGGTGCTGTGGAGTTCGTGTATGACAGATTCCCAGACTATATACTCTTATGGCTACCCTGCACTTACAATGTCTAAGGTTTTGCTCAGACACTGTAGGGGCATAGTGCTCATGCACCTATGCCCTCACCTATGGTATAATGCACCCTGCCTTAGGGCTGTAAGGCCTGCTAGAGGGGTGACTTATCTATGCCATGGGCAGTGTGAGGTTGCCATGGCACCCTGAGGGGAGTGCCATGTCGACTTACTCGTTTTCTCCCTACCAGCACACACAAGCTGGCAAGCAGTGTGTCTGTGCTGAGTGAGGGGTCCCCAGGGTGGCATAAGACATGCTGCAGCCCTTAGAGACCTTCCCTGGCATCAGGGCCCTTGGTACCAGGGGTACCAGTTACAAGGGATTTACCTGGATGCCAGGGTGTGGCAATTGTGGAGACAAAGGTACAGGTTAGGGAAAGAACACTGGTGCTGAGGCCTGGTTAGCAGGCCTCAGCACACTTTCAAATCATAACTTGGCATCAGCAAAGGCAAAAAGTCAGGGGGTAACCATGCCAAGGAGGCATTTTCTTACACAACCCCCCTCCAAACGAAAGAGGATGAGACTAACCTTTCCCAACAGAGTCTTCATTTTCTAAGTGGAAGAACCTGGAAAGGCCATCTGCATTGGCATTTGCAGTCCCAGGTCTGTGTTTCACTATAAAGTCTATTCCCAGTAGGGAGATGGACCACCTCAACAGTTTTGGATTTTCACCTTTCATTTGCATTAGCCTTCTGAGAGGTCTGTGGTGAGTTTGAACTACAAAGTGAGTACCAAAGAGGTATGGTCTCAGCTTCTTAAGGGACCAAACCACAGCAAAGGCCTCCCTCTCAATGGCACTCCAACGCTGCTCCCTGAGGAGTAACCTCCTGCTAATGAAAGCAACAGGCTGGTCAAGGCCATCATCATTTGTTTGAGACAAAACTGCCCCTATCCCATGTTCAGAGGCATCAGTCTGCACATTGAACTGCTTGGAGTAATTTGGAGCTTTTAGAACTGGTGCTGTGCACATAGCTTGTTTCAGGGTGTCAAAGGCCTGTTGGCATTCTACAGTCCAGTTTACCTTCTTAGGCATTTTCTTGGAGGTGAGTTCTGTCAGGGGTGTCACTATTGATCCATATCCCTTCACAAACCTCCTGTAGTACCCAGTCAAGCCAAGGAATGCCCTGACTTGAGTCTGGGTTTTTGGAGCTACCCAGTCCAGAATAGTCTGGATCTTGGGTTGGAGTGGCTGAACTTGGCCTCCACCTACAAGGTGTCCCAAGTAAACCACAGTTCCCTGCCCTATCTGACATTTGGATGCCTTGATAGAGAGGCCTGCAAAACCTTCTTCAGGTGGACCAGGTGATCCTGCCAGCTGGAGCTAAAGACAGCAATATCGTCAAGATAAGCTGCACTAAAGGACTCCAAGCCAGCAAGGACTTGATACACCAACCTTTGGAAGGTGGCAGGGGCATTTGTTAAGCCAAAGGGCATAACAGTAAACTGATAATGCCCATCAGGTGTGGAGAATGCTGTCTTTTCTTTTGCTCCTGGTGCCATTTTGATTTGCCAGTACCCTGCTGTCAAGTCAAAGGTACTTAGGTATCTGGCAGCACCTAGTTTGTCAATTAAGTCATCTGCCTTTGGAATGGGATGGGCATCTGTCTTGGTGACAGAATTAAGTCCTCTGTAATCCACACAAAACCTAATCTCTCTCTTTCCATTGTTGGTGTGAGGTTTGGGGACTAAGACCACTGGGCTAGCCCAGGAGCTGTCAGAGTGCTCAATGACTCCCAATTCCAGCATCTTGTGGACTTCCACTTTGATGCTTTCCTTAACTTGGTCAGCCTGTCTGAAAATGTTGTTCTTGACAGGCATGCTGTCTCCTGTGTCCACATCATGGGTACACAGGTGTGTCTGACCAGGGGTTAGGGAAAAGAGCTCAGCAAACTGTTGTATGACTTTCCTACAGTCAGATTGCCGTTGGTCAGAGAGGGTGTCTGAATAGATCACTCCATCTACTGAGCCATCTTTAGGGTCTGTGGAGAGGAGATCAGAGAGAGGTTCACTCTCAGCTTCCTGGTCCTCATCTGTTACCATCAACAGATTCACATCTGCCCTGTCATGAAAGAGTTTGAGGCGGTTCACATGGATCACCCTTTTGGGGGTCCTGCTAGTGCCTAGGTCTAACAGGTAGTTGACCTGACTCTTTCTTTCTAGCACTGGGTAAGGGCCACTTCATCTGTCCTGAAGTGCCCTGGGAGCCCAAGGCTCCAGAACCCAGACTTTCTGACCTGGCTGAAACTCAACCATAGCAGCCTTTTGGTCATACCACATCTTCTGGAGTTGTAGGCTGGCCTCAAGGTTTTTGCTTGCCTTTTCCATGTACTCTGCCATCCTGGAACGTAGACCTAGTACAGATATCTTGTTTAGGCTCATGAAGAGGTCTCTCCCAAACTTCTTTTACAAGAGCTAGTGGTCCCCTGACAGGATGGCCAAACAGAAGTTCAAATGGGGGAAAACCCTACTCCCTTCTGACGCACCTCTCTGTAGGCGAAAAGCAGACATGGCAAGAGGACATCCCGTCTCCTTTTGAGCTTTTCAGGGAGCTCCATGATCATGCCTTTCAATGTCTTGTTAAATCTTTCTACAAGACCATTGGTTTGTGGGTGGTATGGTGTGGTGAATTTGTAAGTCACCCCACACTCATTCCACATATGCTTCAGGTATGCTGACATGAAGTTGGTACCCCTGTCAGACACCACCTCCTTAGGAAATCCCACTCTGGTAAAGATACGAATGAGTGCTTTGGCTACTGCAGGGGCAGTAGTGGACCTAAGGGGAATTGCTTCAGGGTATCTAGTAGCATGATCCACTACTACTAGTATGTATTGGTTCTCTGAGGCTGTGGGAGGTTCAAGTGGACCCACTATGTCCACACCCACTCTTTCAAATGGGACCCCCACCACTGGAAGTGGAATGAGGGGGGCCTTTGGGTGTCCACCTGTGTTACCACTGGCTTGACAGGTGGCACAGGAGACACAAAACTCCTTAACTTTCAGGGACATATTGGGCCAACAGAAATGGTTAACTAACCTTTCCCAAGTCTTGGTTTGTCCCAAATGCCCAGCAAGTGGAATATCATGAGCTAAGGTTAGAATGAACTTCCTAAACTCCTGAGGCACTACCACTCTCCTAGTGGCACCAGGTTTGGGATCTCTTGCCTCAGTGTAGAGGAGTCCATCTCCCCAATAGATTCTATGTGTTCAAGTGATCTTTCCTATGGTCTCTTCAGCAGCTTGCTGCCTAAGGCCTTCAGGAGAGGGACAGGTTTCTTGCCCCTTACACAACTGTTCCCTTGTGGGTCCCCCTGGGCCTAAGAGTTCAACCTGATAAGGTTCCAACTCCATGGGCTCAGTTCCCTCAGAGGGCAGAACTTCTTCCTGGGAAGAGAGGTTCCCTTTCTTTTGTTGTGTTGAAGCTGGTTCCCCAGTCTTCTTTCCTTTCCTCTTGGAGGGTTGGGCCATTATTCCAGGCTCCAACACCACTTTTTCACCCTGAGCTTTGTACTGTGCCCTTGTATTGACACACACCAGTTCAGGGATACCCAGCATGACTGCATGGGTTTTCAGTTCTACCTCAGCCCATGCTGAGGACTCCAGGTCATTTCCAAGCAAACAGTCTACAGGGATATTTGAGGAGACCACCACCTGTTTCAGGCCATTGACCCCTCCCCACTCTAAAGTTACTATAGCCATGGGATGTACTTTAGTCTGATTGTCAGAGTTGGTGACTGGATAAGTTTGTCCAGCCAGGTATTGACCAGGCGAAACCAGTTTCTCTGTCACCATGGTGACACTGGCACCTGTATCCCTCAGGCCTTCTACACTAATCCCATTAATCAAGAGTTGCTGCCTGTATTTTTGCATATTAGGGGGCCAGGCAGCCAGTGTGGCTAAGTCCACCCCACCCTCAGAGACTAATGTAGCTTCAGTGTGAACCCTGATTTGCTCTGGGCACACTGTTGATCCCACCTGGAGACTGGCTATTCCAGTGCTAACTGGAGTAGAGTTTGAAGTGGAACCTTTCTTGGGACAGGCCTTGTCTCCAGTTTGGTGTCCCTGCTGATTACAGCTACGACACCAGGCCTTTTTGGGATCAAAGTTTTTACCCTTGTACCCAAATTGGGGTTGTGAAGAGGCTTTGGACCCTCCCTCCTGAGCAGGTTTTTGGGGCCCTGTAGAAGACTCTTCACTGTTACCCTTGGATGTCTCAACACTCTTCCCCTGGGGAGTCTTTGTGACCCCTCTCTTTAGGTCACCCCCTGTGGAAGTCTTGGTCACCCTAGTCTTGACCCAATGGTCCGCCTTCTTTCCCAATTCTTGGGGAGAAATTGGTCCTAGGTCTACCAGATGCGGATGCAGTTTATCACTGAAACAATTACTTAACAGGTGTTCTTTCACAAATAAATTGTACAGCCCATCATAATCATTTACACCACTGCCATGAATCCAACCATCCAGTGTTTTGACTGAGAAGTCAACGAAATCAACCCAGGTTTGGCTCAAGGATTTTTGAGCCCCCCTGAACCTAATCCTGTACTCCTCAGTTGAGAATCCAAAGCCCTCAATCAGGGTAGCCTTCATGAGATCATAGGATTCTGCATCTGTGTGAGGAGTCTATCCCTACACTTTCCAGTGAACAGTTCCCAAAGCAGAACACCCCCGTGAGATTTGTTTACTTTTCTGGTTGCACAAGCCCTCTCAAAAGCTGTGAACCATTTGGTGATGTCATCACCATCTTCATATTTAGTTACAATCCCTTTAGGGGTTTTTAGCATGTCAGGAGAATCTCTGACCCTATTTATATTGCTGCCACCATTGATGGGACCTAAGCCCATCTCTTGTCTTTCCCTTTCTATGGCTAGGATCTGTTTCTCCAAAGCCAATCTTCTGGCCATCCTGGCTAACAGGAGGTCATCTTCATTGAGGCTTTCATCAATGCTTCAAGAGTTGCTGGACTCTCCTGTGAGAGAAGCAGCATCTCTGACTATCACTTGTGGAACCCTGGCCTCCCTATCTAGGGTTGGAGGTGGGAGTTCCTCCAACTCACTAGTGTCCCCCTCTGTGAGGGCATCATCAGAGGGGTTGTTTTTAGCAAACTCTGCCAAGAGCTCCTGGAGCTGTACTTTGGTAGGGTTTGAACCAGTCTTTATCTTTTTGATTTTACAGAGAGACCTTAACTCTGACATCCTAAGATGCAGGTAAGGAGCGAGGTTGAGTTCCATCACTAACTCTTCTGTATACATTTGGGCGGTCATTACAACATTGGCGGTAAAAGCCGCTTACCACTGTGCAGAAGACCGCCAACACACCGCCGCGGCCGCGGAATTCCGCCACAGCTATTATGACCCACATTTCGGAATCCGCCAAAATTCAGACACCCACACAAGTCCGCCACACCAAAGGTCAGTGATAAACTGGCGAAAACAAAACCTCCACCGTCACGCCAACAGAAATACGCCCACACTATCATGACACACGAATCCACGCGGCGGTCTTTCAACCACGGTATTCCATTGGCGGTACACACCGCCGCGCTCAAAATACACACACTCTTACAAAACACTACCACATTGGACAATTCGAAATACACACACCTGATACACATACACACACCACTCCCACACACCCATTACAATATAAAACACACACCCTCATCACCCACAAACCCCCAAGACCACAAATTCCGAAAGAAGGCCACCATCAAGAACAACAGCATCCACAGGCACACAACACCATCACCCACAGAACTTCCACGCACCTCACTCAACACCCCACTACATATCAGCACACTTATCACCCCACACATCACCTACACCACCCCCTGGCATGGCAAAGACACCCCAGGTTCTCGGAGGAGGAGCTCAGGGTCATGGTGGAGGAAATTGTTCAGGTAGAGCCACAGCTATTTGGAGCACAGGTGCAGCACACCTCAATTGCAAGGAAGATGGAGCTATGGCGAAGAATAGTAGACAGGGTCAACGCAGTGGGACAGCACCGAAGAAATCGGAAGGACATCAGGAAGAGGTGGAACGACCTACGGGGAAGGTGCGTTCCGTGGTCTCAAGACACCACCCGGCGGTTCAGCGGACAGGCGGCGGACCCCCACCTCCTCCCCCACAACTAACAACATGGGAGGAGAAGGTCTTGGCGATTCTGCATACTGAGGGCCTCGCAGGAGTAGCTGGAGGAATGGACTCTGGTAAGACAAATCTTAATTATAACATCCCCCACCCTACCTGCATGCTATCACACCCTCACCCCCAGCACCCCAACTCCTCACATATGTCCCAACATCACAAACCACCCATCCCAACACCAAACCCTGCATGCAACAACAAAGCATGGACACCCATCAGTAAAGCATGCCCACTGCACATACCCATACAACCCCCTAAACCATCATCACACAAGGTCCCACACAGGAATGCAAGCACTGGGGTACATGGTCACCCACCCATTGCACACCATGACACACACAGATGTAATAACCATCCTTTTATACCCCTGCAGGACCCCTTCCCAACGTCACCGGACAGGAGGGTCCACACATGTCCACACCACCAACAGAAGAGGCCCACAGTGAAGACAGCACCTCTGTCCAACTGGATCTAGATGACCAGCCCGGCCCATCAGGGACCTCGGGACAGTCGGTTCCCCTCACACTTGCACAGGCCACCACAGACCTTCCCCCCTCTGGAAACACCAGCACAGCACCCACCCAGCGGGCCCATACCTCCGTCCCCAGGACACATCAATCAGCTGTGTGTCCACCACTACAGGGAACCCAGGATAACCCACCACCCCAAGAACAACAGGGACCTGGGGGCAGTGGTAGTGGGCACACGGTCCAGGGGACGGAGGCCCAGGAACACAGGGGAACTGGGAGGGCTGCTGTGCGACAGGGGGCGGACAGGCCAAGGGAACACACTCTCCACGAGGCCCTCTCCTCCATCATGGAAGCCTACCACCACTCCCAGGAGACGATGGCAATGGTACTGTCCAAGTTTCAGGAGACCGGGCGCCTGCAGGAGGAACATTATTTGGGCTTCAGGGAGGAACTCAGAACCATCAGCTCCACCCTGGGCACCATCGTAGGGGTGCTGAAGGAAGTACTCAACACCAGGAGGGACTCTGTGGCACTACAAGGGGCCCCTGACACTAGCATGGACGATGAACTGCCCACAACCTCCGCCGGCGCTAGTGGACAGGATGTCCCGCCACAGGACCACCACACCAGCACCCCACCCCCTGCAGAGGGAGAACCACCCCGCAAACGGTCCCTGAGATCCAGGACAAAGACAGAGCACGATGCCAAGACCCCCGCCAAGAAATGAGACCACCCTGATTGTCATCCTACTGTCCCACTTTGTCACCCTGTACATCCTTAAACTGCCCCAGCTCCACTTCCTATGCCCATTTGGGCAATGCACCTGTGAGACTAATAGACTGGACTCTGCCATGGACATTCCTCCGCCATCACCCCTCACCATTTCACTACCCCCTCCAATATTGATCACTAAAATAAACACATTTAAAGCACAAAACAATCTGGAGTCTGTCTGTGATTTTGAAATAGTGTATTATCAATTGCAGTGACAAAATGCTCTTTCAATTATAATGTCAACATACCTATGTCACACAGCTCTAGTCCATGAGGAATCTAAGCAGATGTCACACAGTGAGACCCACATCTGTGAAATCGTAAGGGAAAGTGACAACTCAGTGACCATACACTGGGTGAAAATGACAGACAGGAGAGAGGTAGTAGTGTTAAAGTACATGTAGTAGGCAGGTCTGTACTCTTACCTGTGTCTCACTGGAAATATTGCTGGATCACTGAGTCCCTGTTGATCATGTCTTCTTTCTCTGCTTCCTCGTCTTCACTGTCCAAAGGCTCCACAGCTGCAACAACACCGCCATCTGGATCATCCTCCTGCAGAAAAGGCACCTGTTGTCGCAAAGCCAAGTTGTGAAGCATACAGCAGGCCAAGATGATCTGGCACACGATGATCTGACACACCTTCTTTGGTGAGTAGAATAGGGATCCACCTGTCATATGGAGGCACCTGAACCTGGCCTTCAGGAGGCCGAAGGTCCACTGGATCACCCTCCTAGTTCGCCCATGGGACTCATTGTAGCGTTCCTCTGCCCTTGTCCTGGGATTCTTCACTGGGGTCAGTAGCCATGACAGGTTGTGGTAACCAGAGTCACCTGCAAATGTTGAGGGACAACTGTTAGACACGCACTAACCTGGAGGGATATCCCCAGACCCAGACAACCATTCCCACTGACTTGCCTCCAGGTGCTCACCTAATAGCCACACACGTTGCCTCTGGAGTTGACCCATCACATAAGGGATGCTGCTATTCCGCAGGATGTAGGCGTCATGCACTGAGCCAGGGAACTTGGCATTCACATGGGAGATGTACTGGTCTGCCAAACATACCATCTGTACATTCATAGAATGATAACTATTCCGGTTTCTGGACCGCTGTTCACTCCTGTAGGGGGGGGGACCAAAGCCACATGGGTCCCATTAATGGCACCTATGATGTTGGGGATGTGTCCCAGGGCATAGAAATCACCTTTCACTGTAGGCAAATCCTCCACCTGAGGGAAAACGATGTAGCTCTGCATGTGTTTCAGAAGGGCAGACAACACTCTGGACAATATGTTGGAAAACATAGACTGGGGCATCCATGATGCTATGGCCAATGTTGTTTGAAATGACCCACTTGCAAGGAAATGGAGCACTGACAGCACTTGAGGGGGGATTCCTGTGGGATGGCGGATTGCTGACAAATGGTCTGGCTCCAACTGGGTACACAGTTCATGGATTGTGGCACGGTCAAGCCTGTATGTGATAATCACATGCCGCTCCTCCATTGTCGACAGGTCCACCAACGGTAGGTACACCGGAGGATGCCGCCATCTTCTCACATGTCCCAGCGGACGGTGCCTATGAAGGACAACAGCGAGCACTGAGTCAAACAACTCAGAGGTACGTACCCACAGATTACCCAGAACACCAATCATACACAAAAGGTGGCCTGTATGTGTGTTGAGTCTAGGTATGTGAGACGCAGTTGGAAATGAAGCCATGTGGGCCCCTGAAATGGCGACTGCCTGACCTGTAAAATGGGACAATGGGATGTGAGGTAACTGCGCTGGCGTTCTACACCGTCGCGGTAGGCGGTCGAAGACCGCGGCGCAATGCTGCATTGGTTAACATTGGACCCTATGGGTCCCAGGAGCCAATGACGATGTACGCCGGCGGTGACGGTAGCCGCGGACGTGACCGCCATTTTCTATCTGTTCAATCACTCGATACCTGATCTTCGACAGGAGAGGACCTACACTGCAAGTGCTGCTGTGACCTCGGTCTGGAAGAGACAATGGCTCGAGTGTCTGGGGAAAGGGCCCCTGCCTTCACATCGGAGGAGTTGGAGAATCTCGTGGATGGGGTCCTCCCCCAGTACACGCTACTCTACGGTCCTCCAGACAAACAGGTAAGTACACAGGGAGCATGTTGTATGGGCTATGCCTGTGTGGAGAGGGCTGGATGTAAGGAAGGGGGGAGAGTGCTGCGTGCATGAAAGACAGTGAATGCGTGTGCCACATGGCAAGGGTAGGGATGGGGGCCAATCACTTTGACGGTGCAGCTGGTAATAACTTCTCTTTTTCCCCTGTACATTTCATGTAGGTCAGCGCCCACCAGAAAAAAGATATTTGGCGTGCCATCGCCAAGGACATCCGGACCCTGGGGGTCTACCACAGACGGAGCACCCACTGCCGGAAAAGATGGGAGGACATTCGCCGCTGGAGCAAGAAGACGGTGGAGGCTCAGCTGGGGATGGCCTCCCAACGTGGGAGGGGTGCCCATCACACCATGACCCCCTTGATGTTCAGGATCCTGGCGGTGGCCTACCCGGAGTTGGATGGGCGGTTGAGGGCATCACAGCAGCCACAAGGGGGTGAGTTTACTCTCATTCTGGTGACTTTGCGCGCAGTGGAGGTGTCTGGGTGGGGTAGGTGGGCTGTGGGTTTCCCTAGGCCAGGGCGAGTTCCGTAGGCAAGGCCCCGCCGTAAGGCAGGCCATGTGGCACCCCACCCCATCTCTGTAGAGTGCCAAGTACACCTAGTCATGCCCCTGTGTCATCTATGTGTGCAGATGTCGTCCATAGCCTTGTAGGCCATTTCCCAGGAATTGAACAGTGGAGCCCAAGAGCGCGGCGTAGTGCAGGGGGCTTCTGTGTCTGTCGTGTCCACCAACGGTAGCGGTAATGCATGCACTCAACATGTCTTTCTTCTGTCTCCCCCCCCCTTTTTGTGTTCTCCCTGTTCTAGAGTGCATTAGCATCATCAGGCGGAGGAGCAGTGGCACCTAAGCAGGAGGGAGCTGCATCCCACATGGCCCTGGAGGGCAAGACTACAGACTCAGAGTTCACCAGTGGGACGGAGGGCGAGGGGAGCTCCACGGCGGGGACAGGAGCTGACACCAGCGACACAGACTCGTCCTCTGATGGGAGCTCCCTTGTGGTGGCGGCAACATATGTGCCCCCTGCATCTACAGGTACAGCCGCCACCCCCCCTACCAGCACCGCCCTCCCAGCAGCCCCTCAGCCTTTGCCCCGTGCCCGCTCACCCAGGAGGGTGGGCATCACCTTCGCCCCAGGCACCTTAGGCCCGGCCCCAGTCACCCCTGCTGCCCTCAGTGAGGAGGCCATTGACCTCCTCAGGTCCCTCACTGTTGGGCAGTCTACCATTTTGAATGCCATCCAGGGTGTAGAGAGGCAGTTGCAACAAACCAATGCATTCCTGGAGGGCATTCATTCTGGTCAGGCGGCCCTTCAGCGAGCTTTTCAGACTCTGGACTCAGTACTGATGGCAGCCATTGTCCCCGTCTCTAGCCTCCCCCCTCCAACTTCCTCCACCCCGACCCAATCCCCTGTACCTCAGCCTATCCCAAGCACGTCTACAGACCAACATGCACAAACGTCAACACACAAGGGAAGCTCAGGCAAACATAAGCACCACACATCCCACACGCACTCAAGCAAGCATCACACACATGCAGACACAACAACATCCATTGCCTCCACTGTGTCCCCCTCCTCCTCGTCTCCCTCCTCCCTCCCAGTCTCTTCTACACTCACACCTGCATGCACTACTTCTACAGCCACTACGTCCCTCTCCAGCACACCCACCACCACACCCCGCTCACGTGCAGTCACCACCCCCACTACCATTCACACGTCCCCTGTGTCCTCTCCCAGTGTGTCTGTGACGCCCCCTCCCAAGATACACAAACGCAGGCACCCACCCACCCAACAGCCTTCCACCTCACGACAGCCTCCAGCGCATGCACCTTCACCCAAAGTCACCAAACGTGCACCTCCTACAACCACCACCTCTTCCTCCACTCCCAAACCCCCTCCTTTCCTGTCCAACCTTGACCTCTTTCCCACTCCTCCTCCACCCTGTCCATCTCATAGGTCCCGAACTAGCACCTCAGCCACAACATCTCCGGGACCAGTGGTGCCTGTAGTCACCAGAATCTGGAGTGCACCGGCCACCAGGGCAGCCAGTGTGTTACTGAGCCACAGCACAGACAGTCCCCCACCTGTGAAGCATCAGAGGTTGGCCAGTGCCCAGCGGGAGAGGGGGAAGACTCCAGCCACCAAAGCCGCTCCCAGGGGTCCCGGTGGGAGTGTGGAGTCAGCTGTGACACCTTCCAAGGTGGGGAAGGGCTACAAGAAACCCGGCAAGTCTGGGAAGAGCAGCACGGCGGAGAAGACCGACATCATCCCCGATGCCCAGGAGCTCACCTCCAGCACAATCCCAGCTGCCCAGGACAGTACCGCCAGCACTCGCCCAGCTGCCCGGGAGGCCACCGCCAGCACCAGCCCAGCTGCCCAGGAGGCCACCGCCAGCACCAGCCCACCTGCCCAGGAGGCCACCGCCCGCAGCAGCCCAGCTGCCCAGGAGGCCCCTGCCAGCACCAGCCCAGCTGCCCAGGAGGCCACCACCAGCACCAGCCCACCTGCCCAGGAGGCCACTGCCAGCACTAGCCCCGCTGGGCCTTGAAGTATCGCCAGCAAAAGCCGCGCTGGGCCATGAAGGACCGCCAGCAAAAGCCCCGCTGGGCCATGAAGAACCGCCAGCAAAAGCCCCGCTGGGCTAGGAAGGACCGCCAGTAAAAGCCCCGCTGGGCCATGAAGGACCGCCAGCAGCTGAGACCCTGCAATGGAGACCGCCATCTCAAGCACCGCTGCACAGGGCACCACCATTGCAAGCACCGCTGCACAGGGCACCGCCATCTCAAGCACCGCTGAACAGGGCACTGCCATTTCAAGCACCGCTGAACAGGGTCCCGCCATCTCAAGCACCGCTGAACAGGGCACCGCCGTCTCAAGCACCGTTGGCCCATGAGCGGCAAGGGCACTGACGCAACTGAGTCTGTCACGGGGTGAATGATGCACTCTGGGCACCAAGCCCCCTCCAGAACCAGTGGAGAAAAGCATCCACTACCCCAATCCTTGGCAGGATGAAGCACTCTGGGCACCATGCCCCCTCCAGAACCAGTGGAGAAAAGCATCCACTACCCCAATCCTTGGCAGGATGAAGCACTCTAGGCATCATGCCCCCTCCAGACCCAGTGGAGACTGTCATCCACTTTTTGAGACTGTGGCTTTGCACTCCCCAGGATATGGCAGTGGGTAACCCGCCCACTGTAGAGACTTGAGAGACTGTGGCTTTGCACTCCCCAGGATATGGCAGTGGGCAACCCACCCACTGTAGAGACTTGAGAGACTGTGGCTTTGCACTTCCCAGGATATGGCAGTGGGCAAACCACCCACTGTAGAGACTTGAGAGACTGTGGCTTTGCACTCCCCAGGATATGGGAGTGGGCAAATTACCTACTGTAGAGACTTGAGAGACTGTGGCTTTGCACTCCCCAGGATTGAACAGTGGGCATGTGGCCCCCTCGTGGATTTGGCGTCGTGCACTCAAGTGGCTGAGGTGCCCCCCCTTTCCCTCCCCCTGAGGTGCCTGTTTAGTTGCTCTCTGATGCCCCTGCAGTGTTCTCTCCATCATGGTGGGGGATCTTGTGTGGGCCTCGCCCATACCGTGTGGTCCCAGTGTTCCACGGACTTTCTTAGTGCACTACCTGGACTACTATGCTTGGTATATATGATGTACATGGTGTATATATATATATTTCTGCCTACTTGCTTTTAATATATTACAATGGTTACGTTCATTTTCTATTGTCTTTGCATTCTTCCAGGGGGATGGGGGGGTGTAACTGTGATGTATTGATATGCATTAGTGTGTGTGTTGTAGTGGGTGAGGGTGGGGGGGTTGCGAGTGTGTGTCCCTGTTTTTTGCCTCCCCCGTCCCCTGTGTTGTAGGTGCAGTACTCACCGTGGTCTTCGCCGCCGGCATTCGTGCTCCTGGTAGAGGAGCAGGAAGACTATTGCAGGGAGAATTTGGAGTTCCGGGTCCATGGCGTCCTCGTTCCTCGTGGGGTGTGTAGAGGTGAGCGTTTTCCCTTCGGGATTCCTGTTTCTGCTGTGTTTTCATCCGCGGTGAATCCGCCCCGGAAAAGGTAGCGGATTGGCCTGTCATAATAGTGTGGGCGGTACATTGTCTCCCGCCTGTCTGTTGGCGGTGACCGCCGCGCTGTTTGTTTGTACCGCAGTGGCGGTCGGAGTTTTAAAGTGGCTGTCTTTGTTGGCGGTTTCCACCACGGTCCTAATTGCAAATTTTTTACCGCCGGCCTGTTGGCGGTCTTACCACCGCTTTAACACCGACCGCCAGGGTTGTAATGACCACCTTTGTTTCTAAAAGTTGGAATACTTTTTAAGAATCTAAAACTATCTCTAGAACTTAATTCAAACTTTTACAAAACTTTTAAACTCTAAAAGAAATGCTAACAGGGACTAACACAAGGCCCTAGCAGGACTTTTAAAAATTTAGAAAAATAGTTAAATTTCAAAAAACAGTTTCTAATGAAAATTTTGGGAATTTAGTTGTGAGATCAGGTATTGGCTGAGTAGTCCAGCAAATGCAAAGTCTTGTACCCCACCGCTGATCCACCAATGCAGGAAGTTGGCTCTGTATGTACTATTTCAAAGTAAGAAATAGCATGCACAGAGTCCAAGGGTTCCCGTTGGAGGTAAGATAGTGGCAAAAAGAGATAATTCTAATGCTCTATTTTGTGGTAGTGTGGTCGAGCAGTAGGCTTATCAGAGCGTAGTGTTAAGCATTTGTTGTACACACTCAGGCAATAAATGAGGAACACACACTCAAAGACAATTCCAGGCCAATAGGTTTTTATATAGAAAAATATATTTTCTTAGTTTATTTTAAGAACCAGAGGTTCAAGATGTACAAGTAATACTTCAAATAAAAGGTATTTTACTCAGGTATCATAGGAACTTTGAATCAACAGAATATCATGTACAGTTTTAGCAAAAATGGCAATAGGCTATTTTAAAACTAGACACTGCAATTTTCAACAGTTCCTGGGAGTGGTAAGTTTTGGTTAGTTTTTTCAGGTAAGTAAAACACCTACAGGGTTCAAAGTTGGGTCCAAAGTAGCCCACCGTTAGGGCTTCAGGGCAACCCCAAAGTTACCACACCAGCAACTCAGGGCCGGTCAGGTGCAGAGGTCAAAGTGGTGCCCAAAATGCATAGACTTCAATGGAGAAAGGGGTGCCCCGGTTCCAGTCTGCCAGCAGGTAAGTACCCGTGACTTCGGAGAGCAGACCAGGGGGGTTTTGTAGGGCACCGGGGGGGACACAATTCAGCACAGAAAGTACACCCTCAGCGGCACGGGGGCGGCCAGGTGCAGTGTGCAAACAGGCGTTGGGTTTGCAATAGGTTTCAATGGGAGACCCAGGGGTCTCTTCAGCGATGCAGGCAGGCAAGGGGGGTGGCTCCTCGGGGTAGCCACCACCTGGGCAAGGGAGAGGGCCACCTGGGGGTCGCTTCTGCACTGGAGGTCGGATCCTTCAGGACCTGGGGGCTGCGGGTGCAGTGTCTTTACCAGGCGTCGGGTTCTTTGAAGCAGGCAATCGCGGTCAGGGGGAGCCTCGGGATTCCCTCTGCAGGCGTCGCTTGGGGGTTCAGGGGGGGTCAACTCTGGCTACTCACAGGGTCGCAGTCACCGGGGAATCCTCCCTGTAGTGTTGGTTCTCCACAGGTCGAGCCTGGGGCGTCGGGTGCAGAGTGGAAAGTCTCACGCTTCCGGCGGGAAACGTGTGGTCTTTAAAAGTTGCTTCTTTGTTGCAAAGATGCAGACTCTTTGGAACAGGGCCGCTGTCCTCGGGAATTCTTGGTCCTTTTAGATGCAGGGTAGTCCTCTGAGGCTTCAGAGGTCGCTGGACCCTGGGGGACGCGTCGCTGTTGCAGTTTTTCTTGAAGTGGGGAGACAGGCCGGTAGGGCTGGGGCCAAAGTAGTTGGTGTCTCCGTCTTCTCTGCAGGGCTTTCAGGTCAGCAGTCCTTCTTCGTCTTCAGGTTGCAGGAATCTATCTTGCTTGGTTCTGGGGGCCCCTAAATATTCAATTTAGGGGTGTGTTTAGGTCTGGGGGGTTAGTAGCCAATGGCTACTAGCCCTGAGGGTGGCTACACCCTCTTTGTGCCTCCTCCCTGAGGGGAGGGGGGCACATCCCTAATCCTACTGGGGGAAAAGTTAGTCACCTCAGCTCAGGACACTTTAGGGGTTGTCCTGACTGGCCAGTGACTCCTTTTTTTTCTCATTATCTCCTCCGGCCTTGCCGCCAAAAGTGGGGCCGTGGCTGGAGGGGGAGGGCATCTCCACTAGCTGGAATGCCCTGTGGCGCTGTAACAAAGAGGGTGAGCCTTTGAGGCTCACCGCCAGGTGTTACAGTTCCTGCAGGGGGAGGTGAGAAGCACCTCCACCCAGTACAGGCTCTGTTACTAGCCACAGAGTGACAAAGGCACTCTCCCCATGTGGCCAGCAACATGTCTGGTGTGTGGCAGGCTGGCAAAACTAGTCAGCCCACACTGGAAGTCGGGTAGGTTTTCAGGGGGCATCTCTAAGATGTCCTCTGGGGTGTATTTCACAATAAAATGTACACTGGCATCAGAGTGCATTTATTGTGCTGAGACGTTTGATAACAAACTCCCCAGTTTTCAGGGTAGCCATTATGGTGCTGTGGAGTTCGTGTATGACAGACTCCCAGACCATATACTCTTATGGCTACCCTGCACTTATAATTTCTAAGGTTTTGCTCAGACACTGTAGGGGCATAGTGTTCATGCACCTATGCCCTCACCTATGGTATAGTGCACCCTGCCTTACGGCTGTAAGGCCTGCTAGAGGGGTGGCTTATCTATGCCATGGGCAGTGTGAGGTTGGCATGGCACCCTGAGGGAAGTGCCATGTCGACTTAGTCATTTTCTCCCCACCAGCACACACAAGCTGGCAAGCAGTGTGTCTGTGCTGAGTGAGGGTTCCCCAGCGTGGCATAAGACATGCTGCAGCCCTTAGAGATCTTCCCTGGCATCAGGGCCCTTGGTACCAGGGGTACCAGTTACAAGGGACTTACCTGGATGCCAGGGTGTGCCAACTGTGGAGACAAAGGTACAGGTTAGGGAAAGAACACTGGTGCTGGGCCCTGGTTAGCAGGCTTCAGCACACTTTCAAATCATAACTTGCCATCAGCAAAGGCAAAAGGTCAGGGGGTAACCATGCCAGGGAGGCATTTCCTTACAGGTATGAATTCAGGGAAGGATTGGAGGGGGTCCCTGGACTCTTATGAATACCAGGATGACCCATCTTTGGACGGGCATAGGAATTGAGCGAAGCCAGTAGACTGGACACTTCTCCAGACGCTGGCATGCTGTCTCCTCCTACCGTGGATACGGCGGAGGGAGCGACTTATGGTCTGGTGGTCAGTAGGGCAGCCGAGGTTCTTGGCCTTGAGCTACCTACTGTAGAGGTCAGGTCCAACCTCCTGATGGAGGTGCTTCAGCCAGGGGCTTCCACATTTGAGCCCCTTTTACCTTTCATTGAAGCCCTCACCAATGTCCTTTTGGGTACTGGGTCCAAACCCAACACAGGGGCTCCTGTGAATAGGACTATCGCACTCCACCATCAGCCCGCTCCGAACGACCCTAAATTCCTGTCCCAACACCCCAGGCCTGAGAGTCTTGTCATCCAGGCTTCCTCTTCCTCAGGCGCATTCCCTTCCGCACCCCCGGATAGGGAATCAAAAAGGCTGGAACAATTTGGGAAGAAGTTGTTTTCTTCCTCCAGTCTCGCGCTGCAGTCCGTGAACACCGCATGCCTTTTGGGCCGCTATACCCACTCTCTGTGGAATACAGTTGTGCAAGTCCTGCCGCAGACACCGTAGGAGGCCTGTGCTATCGTCTCACAAGCTGTCAACGATGGAAAGATGCGGCAAAGTTCACCATCCGATGTGGGCTGGACACGACCGACTCTCGGGGCAGATCGGTTGCTACGACAGTGGCCTTAAGACGACACTCCTGGTTGCGTACTTCTGATATGTTGGGGGATGTCCAACAGTCTTTCATGGACATGCCCTTTGATGGCTTGCATCTCTTTGGAGAGATAAAGCGGACTCGGCCTTTGAGAGATTTAAGGATTCCCTGGCTACGTCTCAGTCCCTTGGTCTTTCCACTGCCCCTCGCCCTCAGCAGTCCACTTTTCGCCCCTTTCGTGGCCACGGAAAGGGCTCCCTGTCGCGCCCCCCACCCAGCCACTGTGCCACCCATGCCGTTCAGCCGCTGCGTGGCCAGGGACGTGGATTCCCACATGGATGTGGGACAGGGATCCAGAGGTCTGCCCAATCCACCTCTGTCCCCGCTGAAGCCTCCAAACCCTCCTAGTCCATCACCTACATCCCATCCAATTGGCGTCAGGATTCGCCCTCACCTGCCCCACTGGGAATCCATCACTACAGACAGGTGGGTTTTGCAGATCGTTCGAAAGGGCTACTCCATCCCTTTCGAATCTGCCCCAACAGTCATGCCTTCATCACTCAGCCAACTCCCAGAGGATCATTTGGCACTTCTCCACCAGGAAGTCACGGCTCTCTTGGCCAAGGGAGCGATAGAGAAGGTCCCTGTGCCAAAAGTATGTTGTGGATGTTATTCCCGCTACTTTCTGTTGCCATAAAAGGACAAGGGCTTACGTTCTATCCTAGACCTTCGGATCTCAACTACTTCCTCAAGAAGGAGAAATTCAAAATGCTCACCATGACTCAGGTTCTGTCTGCCTTAGACCCAGGAGACTGGATGGTAGCGTTGGAGTTGCAGGACACTTATTTCCACATCCCCATTCTGCCTGCCAACAGATGTTACCTACGATTCGTGGTAGGTCGTGAACACTATCAGTTTACCGTGTTCCCCTTCAGCCTTACCAGCGCCCCTTGGGTCTTCACAAAAGTGATGCCGGTGATTGCAGCTCATCTGTGCAGGTTAGGGGGTCTCAGTCTTCCCCTACCTAGATGACTGGCTGTTGAAGGCAGACTTGCCCAGAAGGTCATCTCCCACCTTCCGACTACGGCGAGCCTCCTGCACGTGCTGGGGTTCACTATAAACGTGCGGACGTCATACCTGACTCCCTCTCAGATGCTCCCTTTCATCAGAGCTGTTCTAGACACACTGCAGTTTTGGGCTTATTCTCCCGATAAGCGAGTCCAAGATATTCAAGCTATGATTCCGATCTTTCAGCCTCTGTCTTGGATTTCAGTTAGACTGAGGCTGCTGGGCCTCATGGCCTCCTGCATCCTGCTAGTGACACATGCCAGATGGCATATGTGGGCTCTGCAGTGGGACTTGAAGTTCCAATGGGCACAGCATCAGGGGAATCTTTCTGACATGGTCCAGATCTCAGAGGGGACTGTGGGACGACCTGCAGTGGTGGCTTTCGAATCCGCTTTGGGTCCACGACAGATCCCTCTCCCTTCCCCAGCCAGATCTATCTATAGTGACAGATGTGTTGCTTCTGGGTTAGGGCGCCCACATGGGAGAGGCAGAGATCAGAGGCCTCTGGTCTCTGGCAGAGTCTGGGCTCCATAGCAATCTTCTAGAGCTCCAGGCGATCAGGCATGTGTTGAAAGCATTTCTTCCCTCTCTCAAAGGGAAGGTAATGCAGGTGTTCACGAACAATACTAATGCCATGTGGTACTGTAACAAACAGGGCGGAGTAGGGTCCTGGACCCTTTGTCAGGAGGCACTACGCCTCTGGGCATGGCTGGAACATTAGGGCATTACCCTGGTGGTTCTACATCTGGCGGGTTCTCTCAAAGCCAGAGAGGACAAACTCAGCTGTCGATGCAAAGCCGATCACGAATGGCATCTCCATCCGGCGGTGGCATAAAGGTCTCTTTTCGCAGTGGGGAGAGCCTTGATTAGATCTATTCGCCACCGCAGACAACGCGCAATGTCAGCTGTTTTAGGCATTGGAGTTTCCAAGGCAGCACTCGCTCAGAGACGCTTTTCATCTCGAGTGGAACTCTGGCCTCCTTTCCACCTATACCACTTCTGCCCAGAGTTCTCAAGAAGATCAGGAACGACTGGGCCCAAGTCATCTTGATGGCTTCAGACTGGGCACGGAGAGTATGGTATCCAGAGCTATTGAGTATGGCCATCGATCCTCCACTCAGACTGCCTCTTCGGGCGGCTCTTCTATCTCAGCAGTAGGGGACGGTACTCCACCCGAACCTGTCCAATCTCCGCCTTCATGCGTGAAGGCTGAGTGGTGCCGGTTGATGACTTCTGATCTTCCACCCGAAGTCGCTGTTATCTTGGCAGCCAGGTGTCCCTCCACTTAAACAGTATATGCCTGTCGTTGGCATAAATTTATGGCATGGTGCAGCAAATAATCTGTTGATCCCCTCTCTGCCCCTCTATCTGAGGTTATTTTGGTCAATTTTTTTTAGGCCCAGCAGGGTTCTGCTTTGGGCACCCTTAAAGGGTATTTATCTGCCATTTCAGCTTTTCTTAGGTTACCTGACCAGCCCTCACTCTTTAAATCTGCTATTGTGAGTAGATTCCTAAAAGGTCTCACCCATTTATTTCCTCCCACTCCATTTATCATGTCTCAGTGGGACCTCAATCTTGTCCTTACTTATTTAATGTGTACTCCCTTTGAGCCAATGCACAATTGTCCCTTATGGCTCCTCACCTTCAAAACTGTCTTGCTTGTTCCCATCACTTCTGCTCACAGGGTGAGTGAGCTGCAGGCCCTTTGGTCCAAACCTCCATACTTGTCTGTGCACCCTGACAAAGTGGTGTTGCGCACTAAGGCTTCCTTCCTTCCAAAGGTGGTTACGCCTTTTCATGTAGGCCAGTTTTTCACCCTGCCTACTTTTTACACATCCCTACATCCTTCCCATGAGGAGGAGAGACTCCACCATCTGGACCCAAAAAGAGCATTGGCGTTCTATCTTAATCTTACTAAAGATTTCCGGATGGACGATCAACTATTTGTCGATTATGTGGGTGCGAAGAAAGGGAAAGTGGTGCAAAAACGTACCATCTCATGATGGGTACTTCTTTGCATCAAGAAGTGTTTCGCTTTGGCCAAGAAGCAACTGCCTGAGGGCTTGCATGCTAATTCCACCAGAGCAACTGCTGCTTCCACTGCGTTGGCATGCTGAGTTCCTGTCCTGGATATCTGCCAGGAAGCTACGTGGGCATCCCTGCACATGTTTGCTAAACACTACTGCCTGGACAGTCAGGTCCGTCGGGTCGGCTACTTTGGTTGTTCGGTTCTGCAGGACTTTCTACTATGATCTTGGTTCGCAGCCCACCTCCGAGGATGGCCTTGCTTGGGTATCTATTCTAAGGTAAGGAATCTGCAACTAGAAGTCTCCATCAGCTCTACAAGTTACTTACCTTCGGTAACGAAATATCTGGTTGAGACATACTCTAGTTGCAGATTCCTTCCCGACCCACCAATCCTTCCTGCTTGCGAACTGATTTCTAGTGACAGGGATTCCCCCTTCAGGTCCTTAGCTCTGGCGCACCGATCTTAGTGTTCTTAGTGGCTCTGCGCTTTGGCATGGAAAGTCATTAAAAGAAACAACGTCACTGCGCTGGGACCGCGTCTATGTACTACTCCCGACGTCATCACGAAGACTACGACACCAATGACGTCCGCGGAGTCGACCGACGCCACCTACCAACGCGCAAGGGTATTGCTCGAAGAAAAATCTTTGGATCCAGTCTGACGCCTGGGGTAAATTCTAAGGTAAGCATTTCTTTACCGAAGGAAAGTAACTTGTACTTTCTGCACTTTTAATGCCTGCTCAGAACAGGCATTAAAATGAGGAACACCATTGTTTACAATGGACCTCAATGAGCTGTGGAGCATTAGCGTCAACATTTTTGACAATAATCCTGCAAAGCTCTGAACTAGCATCAACAGTTTTGATGCTAGTTCCCTAACTACCACCATTGTGCCCATATCTTAGATACCGCGCACACATGGTGGCCTTAGGGGCACTAGGGGGTGCAAGAAAAGTGGCACTGCACTGGGTACAGCACCAATTTTCTTAAATCAGGCCCTAAGTCTGTCAATATTTTGGGTTTTGCACTCTCTCCAGCTGGAGTGAACATCGACGAATAGCGATCAAAGCAGTTGTAGAATGGATGTCTCCAAAATCAGTGATGTCCAGAGTTTCATCAGCTTTGCAAACTTTTATCAGAGATTCATTCAAGACTTTTCTCAAAATATCATTCCTCTAACACGTTTGTTGAAGAAGAGAGTTCCTTTTCAATGGTCAGAGGAAGCAGAAAAGGACTTTGTATCCTTAAAACAAGATTTCACCAGAGCTCCAATTCTGTTGCATGCCGACCCTTCAGAACCATTGTACGTAGACACGGATGTCTCAACAACATAAAAAGACTGGACAAATGCACCTGGTTGCTTGTCGGTCACAAACATTGACTCTGGCAGATGTAAACTATACAAACACAGAAAAAGAATTGCTCGCCATCAAAGATGCCTTCAAGGGTTGGAGACATTACCTCATGGGGGCTCACCACACAGTTATTGTATATACTGATCTTTGAGATTTGAAATACCTAAAATCTACTAGAGCCCTAACACCTAGACAGTTTTGCTGGTCCCTGTACTTCTCCGATTACAATTTTGTCATCACTTATAGACCAGGAAATAAAAATGGGATTGATGCAGACAATTCTAAGAATCTTCCAGAACTTCAAGAAATAATTCCAAAAGAAAAAATGATAGGTGACACCATAAATGAAACCTTGGAGAAACATGTCAAAATGTCCATGAAACCAGAAGAAATGCAAGAGTGGGATGATCAAGATTCTAGGAGAGAAATCAGAGATCATATGCCGTACCAGGATGGAGCCTTATAGTTACCGACACAAGAACTTCAAGAGAAGGTACCACAGGAGAGTCATTATAGTCCATTAGCGGGCCATGAAGGAATATTGAAAACTGAAGATCCGATCAAACAAAAATGTTGGTGGCTGCCAATGACTAAGGATATCCTGAGGCACATAACTACTCGTAAGATTTGTGCTTGGGGAAAATCGGAGAGACAGTCCCCTAAGGATTATCTACAACTGTTGCCAACTCTCCCATATCCATGGCACACATTGACCCTAGATCTGATAGTGGATTTGTCTTCTAGTAAGGGATTTAATACCATCTTAGTGTATGTAGACACTTTTACCAAAATGAGCCATTTCATTCCCTTGAAAGTAATTCCCGCAGCAAAGGAATTGGCACAACTTTTTAGACAACACATAGTGCGAATACATGGCCTTCCAAGAGTAATTATTTCAGACTGAAGATCTCAATTTATGTGACATTTCTGGAAAGCCTTCACTGAAGCCTTAAATATAGAGACAACATTTTCCACTAGTTACCACCCAGAAACAGACAGTCAGGCTGAAAGGACCAACCAGGAGTTAGAGGAGTATTTGAGGTTCTGTTTACGGGATCAAGAGGGGGACTGGCCAAAGTATATTTGGGCAGCAGTGTTCGCACACAATGATGCCAAAAATGTGTCCACTGGTTGCTCCTCTTTTTACCTAAACTATGGTAGGCACTCAAACTCTATGGTAGTATTTCGAGAACATGCAGTTCCAACAGTCAAAAATATAGCACAATATCTAGCATTAGTGCACAAATCAGCATTGGAAGATCTAACAAAGGACAAGGAAAAATACAAATTCTATGCAAACAAAAAAGAAGGAAGGCACCTGGTCTTAAGGTTGGATGGAGACAAGATATGGCTTAATTTAAAAAAATCTCAGATTCAAGGGTAGCAGAAAATTAACCTAGCTATGTTGGGCCATATCCTGTTGAGAAGATCATAAATCTTGTAATGTTCTGTTTAACCTTCCCTAAACAGGTAAAGATTCATCCAGTATTTCATATCTCACTGTTAAAAAGGGTGCCTCAAAATTTGAGAAGAACGTTACAACCCAAAATAGTTGGAGGGTTCACCAGAATTTGAATTTTGGATTCAAATGAAGTGAGGGATCAGGTATATTATCTGATTGAGTGGAAAGGTTATGGATCTGAAAAAAGATCTCTGGAATTACATTCCGATGCTACTTGATTAACCACGGCCTTTGATAAACAAAATCCCAACCAAACCTCAACCGGAATGACCCTCTTTGTGAGGGGGTACTGTCAGAACCACCTCCAAATTACCCAAATCAAAACCAAAAAGGATAAATGTAATCCTTTCTTAGGGTTGGTCATTCAGCAAGGAAAGAGTCAGATCTTGTTAGACTTGCCATCCTTGGCGTGATCTCCCCTACCATTTTGCCTCTGTTTCCCAGGTTGTTGATGTGTGCTGGACTCTGTTTTTGCTGTTTTTGATACTCCAGGCACTTTAACACTGCTAATCAGTGCTAAAGTGCAAGTGCATATATGTAAAATGTATGTGTAATTGGTTTTCCATGATTGGCATATTTGGTTACTAGTAAGTCGTTAGTACAGTGTACCAGAGGTGCCCAGGGCCTGTAAATCAAATGCTACTAGTGGGCCTACAACACTAGTTGTGCCACCCACATAAGTAGCCCTGTAAACATGGCTCAGACCTGCCACTGCAGTGTCTGTATCTGCAGTTTTAAACTGCCTATTCGGCTTGGCAAGTGTACTCACTTGCCAGGCCTAAACCTTCCCTTTTCATACACATAAGGCACCTTTAAGGTGGGCCCTAGGTAGCACCATGGGCAGGGTGCAGTGTATGTTTAAGGTAGGACAAACATGACTGTGTTTTACATGTCCTAACAGTGAAATGATGACAAATTTGGTTTTCACTGTGCAAGGACTATCTTTCTCATAGGTTAACATCTGGCTGCCTTTAAATATTATTAAATTGTAGATTCCCTTTGGGAGCAGATAGAAATGTGGAGTTTAGGGTCTCTGATCTTACAATTAAAAAATACATCTTGTGGTAAAGGTTGTTTTTGGACTGTGTGTTTGAAAATGCCACTTTTAGAAAGTAGGCATTTTCTTGCTTAAGCCATTCTGTGATTCTCCCTGTTTGTGGATTCCCTGTCTGGGTCGGTTTGACAGTTGGGCTGTTTGCACCTCTCCTCTAGACAGTGACACAAAGGGAGCTGGGGTGTAGCCTGCATATCCTGATGAGCCATCTGGGCTGGAGGGGAGGAGTGGTCACACACACCTGAAAGGGCTGTGCCTGCCCTCACACAATGCAGTCTCCAACGCCCTAGCATGTGTCTGGGGCCTGGCCTGGGCAAGGCAGGATCTTACAAACAAGAGAGACTTTCCTTTGAAGTTTGCCTACTTCAAAGGCAGAAAGGGGTATAAGTAGTGGACCCAAAACTCCTGAAAATGAGATCACTTCTGGAATCAAGCAGAACCTCTGCCAAGGATAAGACCTGAAGAGCTGAGGAGAAGTGCTGTCCCCGCCTGTGACTGTGCTTTGTTGGGCTATCCTGCAGTTGCTGCTCCTGCCCGTGAAAGAGGACAAAGACTGGACTTTGTTGTGCATTCCTGCTTGAGAAGAATCTCCAAGGGCTTGAACTGAGCTTACCTCCTGTTGTTGAAGTCTGAGGGCCATCAAAGACTTCATCTGCCAGCTCCTGGACTCTCTGCTGGGGGAAATTTAGGATGCACCTTCCATAACGTGGCTGATAAACGACGCACCGCCAGCTTCACGGCTGAAATCGACGCTCCACCTGCATCGCGGCTGGGAGATTGCTGTATCGCGGCTGGAGAAACGTCACGCAACATCCGCTTACGGAGGCTGATAACGATGCAAACCCCACACAGCGCGGTTTTCTAACACTGTGTGACTGGATTTTCCATGCATTGTCCCTGGGCATCCAAGTCAACCCGACTGTGCGTGAATCCGAGGTGCCCCATCCAGAAATCGACACATCACTCTCTTGTGAGGGAGAAAAACAACGCATCACTGACCCGACCGTAGAAGGAAACGCCTCACAGCCTCCCTTGCGAGTAAGGAATCAACACATCCTTACCCTTTTACGACGCACGCTCGCCAGTGCAGCTTTATTTCTGACGCTAACCAGGTACTTTGCGTAACAACAGTATTCTCACTGTTTTCAAAGGATTAAGACTCTTATTCTTTTGGAAATTCATATCTTGACTTGTGTATGTTGGATTTTTGTCATTTTGGTCTTGTTTGATTTAGATAAATATTACCTATTTTTCAAAACTGGTGTGGTGTCCATTTTGTAGTGTTTTCACTGTATAACTGTGTGTGTTGGTACAAATACTTTACACATTGCTTCTGAAGTTAAGCCTGCCTGCTCGTGCCAAGCTACCAAGGGGGCGAGCGGGGGTTAACTGAAGGTGATTCTCCTTTACCTTGACTAGAATGAGGGTCCTTGCTTGGACAGGGGGTAACCTGACTGCCAACCAAATAGCCCATTTCTAACAGACCTAAAAATAATTAGAATATGATATGGAAGCTGAGGAACTCCAAGATAGACACTGGTGTGCACTCAATAGACCACCATTCTTGCGTTTCAAGAACTTTTCAGAGAAGCTCAGAATGGAATGTCCAGCGCACTTCACTGAAGAATTAATCCTGTGAGGAAGGTATTTTTGTGTCTCCCTCGTGTTAGTTTAGTTCTGAGGGTAGCAGCGTTGTTTTTGAGCACCGTTCTTTAGTTCCTTTGGTGAAATATATTTTGGGTGGAGTTTTGAAGAGGAGACAAGTGCTCCGTGTTATGAGTCACCTCTTTATTGGGTGTGTGAAGTTCCTTGCTCCTCCCAGTGATATACAGTAGTGTCTCATCTTCCAGGCAGTGTTATTTCCTCAACCTGGAGTCATAGAGACTACATATTTTTCTTGCAATTGTGCTCCATGAAGCAGGAATGTTTACAGGATATTTAGGGCAAGAATTCATCCTGCATTGAAGTCCAGAAGCCCAGCATCAACTTCCTCTTCTTGCGCTCTTTGTAGGAGATGCGTGCTCACCAGCAAGACAAGAGTTAAACTAGAGCAAGCAGGAGTGCACAAAAACTTCAACAATTAGAGCAAACCCAACAATCTCCTATGAAAGCTGAGTGTACAATTGAAGTTGAAGAGGAAAAGGTCGCTAATCTACAAAACTTGTCAGCATTCCTGCATGTTGTAAGGTTATAAAGGTGCTGAGTTGAGCAGTATGCGTGTAGACAAATAAACCTAGAAAGGCCAAAGATCTACCTGAATATTTGCTGAACTCATGTGTGTTATTGATATATATATATATATATATATATATATATATATATATATATATACACACTTCCAACAAATAAGAAAGAGAATAAGTCATCACTATTATTACAATTCATCTATCTAAATTATAATATCATCTAGAAGAGAAGCAAATTCCTAATCTAAAGTGGGTATGTAAATAAGCATGCACAATAATATGTATATATTTATATATATATATATATATATATATATATATATATATATACACACATATATGAGTTTAGGAAGTAGAAATGAATAGTAGTGTCGAAAATATGTATTATATTGTGTTTCTTTACAGTAGCTCCTGAGCCTTAATTAAGGGCTGCTTGGTGCTCATGCCAGAAGATAGGGCAAGACTACGAAGAAGGAAGACCACTCAAGAAATTGGGAAGTCTCTTCTAATCCCCATCCCCTTTCCCCGCTTGGAGCGCCTTGCAGTCCTGAAAGTTGGATGCAGAGAGACTTCAGGAGGGGCATTGGGAACTATCATCATTCTGCTCCTGTGTAAGTCTTGGGTGAGAACGGTCCTGACACCCTTCTATGTAGTTGGACTGACAGTTTTAAAACTTATTGAAAATATCTTCAATACTTTTGCATATGAAAGGTTTACCTAGCACATTAGCATGGGAACAAATTGTTAAAGGCTTCACAGTGTCTGCGTTTCTCTATTTGTAATGTAATTTCCTTGAAAAGAACTTGCAGGTATATAAAATAATGTCCATATGCCCTCATCATTTCTTTTTTTTGTCATCATTTGTTTCCAGTGGACAGAGCTGGTAAACCACAGCAGACCAACCCTCAAGATCCTCAACTACAAGCAAGTCGCAGAAACTCTGAGCAGACCCTGCAGTCATATGGACCTGCACCTTCCCATTCCTTAACTCCTGAAACCCCTTGGCCTCTGTATCAGCATGGTCACCAGCTGCAACGCCTGCTCTACGTCCTCCTCACCCTCAACTAAGTGCCACCAGGAACATCAGCAGTCGAGGGAGACATTCACCCAGACACCCCTCAGCCGTCATGTGTTGCCCTCAACAGTAATTCTCAATGGTTACTCTCAAGTTGGCCATGAGACTCAGAGTAAATAGTCAGGTAGCTATCTTTTGGGATATGCAAGAGTTGACTTTTAGGGCTTCCGAAAGTCCCCATCTGCCCAACATAGGGAACCGTGTTCTGTCTTTACCACCTTGTTTGCAGGCATTACATCTGATATCTCCCCTCCCCACAACACTCAACACCTGCTGTTGTCAGGCCTCCTGGTTTGTCCAATAGTTTCCACCCAAACCATGTTTTTCGAATTTCTCAGGGGGCTGTCCTGTCCTGTCAAAGCATCCTGTACTGTCAGCGTCAGAGAGGATATCAATGTAGTGGTGGTTAGCAGCAAATCAGGTGATGGCCCTGAACCTTTGCTCCTAACACAGGAACATTATTGTACTACTCAATCCTGCTTGGGGGAATGACTCTGTCTGTAGGTTAGAATATTGACTGTCATTTAAACATTTTACTTTCTTTTAGGGCTTTTTAACCATGTTTTGGGGCTTTTGGGTTGAGCTTTCTTTTCATATTGTTTAAAATGTTATGCTCTTTTGTAAACTAATTTAGCTCCTTATGTTCCCTATGTTTTTTACACTTTGCCCACTCCTCTCCAAGTTTAACGTTCACCTCTGAATAAAGTCATTATTTCAATAATTTAGTCCAATCCCAAGAACTGTCTGCAATATTTTTATCTTACATCTTAAAAATAAATTTTGATTTACTAATACATAAAAGTTAAAAGGAAATGTTTTAACGTTTTGTTGTGGATGTACTGCTATGCAATTGTCTTACATTATTGTGAAGTGTGTAGGTATAGATTTTGTTATAAAAATACCTTCACGCACACTACTAGCATAAACACTTTACATGGCAACACACATTAAAACTTATATGACTTTAACCGAGGTATTCTAAAGTTTTATTTTTAAAGGGGCTCATAAGTCAGATTTTTGCAAAAAAAAAAGTAGGTTTAACTGTGTTTGAGAGAGTGAGGTGTTAAAAAGATAGATGTGGGTGAGCTGCTGAAAACTTGAGCCAGGCTCTTGCCTGAAGCCTGGCTTTGGCTCAGCTTTAGTTCTCCTAGCCCATAATGAGCCGAACTTTCATGTAGCATCTGCCTGCCACCCTCACTTCACTCCCAAGCACAAAGAGGTAAAACCATGGCATTAGCATTTGAGGTAAAAAGGAAAGCCATTTAGTGGCAGAGCAGTGTAAAGTGAAACCAGAAAGCCAGGATTAATCGCAACATACTCGCTTAGCCAAATTGTTTAATCTTTGGCAAATATTTTATTTTACTGATCCTCCTTTCTCTTCACTCATATGAAAGCACCTTCACATATGCGAGTTCTGAATACCCACTGTACACAAACTGGCCACATACTGTACAGCTGTCTATATACTGGGATGACATAACAACCGTCTTGCCTATTTCACTAATGACACTGTCACCAGTGTGAGGGCAGGGGCAGGTATGGTTTTAAGTTCATGTTTTAAAAGTACCATGTTTAACAATTACTGCTCAATGCAGTGCTATAATGTGACATAATAATGTCAAATATTCCATATCCTACAGAAATACACATTTTTAATTTTGAAGAGACTTTATCATATTTTACGTAGTTTGTTGTTTGATTTACAAGGCAAGCATTTTCAAGTCTTGGCTCGTGCACAGCTCTAAGAGATAAACCATACCATTGGCTTGGTTCTGGCTCAGCTCGCCTGTTAATTTGTTGGCTCACACACATCTATAAAGAGAGTAGTGCAGTGAATTGGGGAATGGTTTTAATGTCCTGGGAGGGAGAGGACAGAGATTGCCCATGTTTCCAGCTATGTAATACCGGTTGTTCCTCTAGTTGTGGTTGGTTGTGACGGTGTTTATGGTTTTGGTATTGGTGGTGGTGTTTGTGAGGGTTGAAGTGGAGGTGATTGGTTTGTATGTGTTGTAGAGGGATTCACATGAGTGGTTGTGGGCCTCTTAGCTTGTGGTGCCTCTTTAAATCTTGTGCATGTCTTGGCCCTGTAGACTGAAATTGAAACTTGTTTGTTATTGCCTTCCTGTTCAGGTTTGTTGCCTTACACTCTTTTCCCTCAAAAAGAAGATGTCTACAAAGCATTTTTCCTATATTTATGTACCATTTAACAATGTTGGCCAAAGCATGGGTCTGGTTGTCAACCATCTGAGGGGCTCCCTTCAGGTGATACGCAATCTCACACAAAGTTGCTGCTATGTCATCACTGGGGCACCTGTAGAGTTGTGAGGCGGTGAGTTGCGCATAGCTCTAACAAACATTTGTGGCTGCTTAGCTTGTGGCTGGGGTCTAGCAATTCTCTGAGGAGACTTTGGAGGAAGTTTGCATGTCGGCCATTTGGTGGTTTTGGCAAATGGTTGGTAGGGGGGAGCTCAAACCTTACATCAGGAAGTCCCTACCCAACCAAGATGGCATTTGGATTTTGAGCTTCCCTCACCTTTCAGTCACTTCACCACCACTATTATCTCAAGGTCCATTGTCTCCTCACTGGAATTCTCTCATTGTGTTGCATTGCCGTTCTTGCAGCCACTGGCCACAAAACAGGAGCTACCTAGTGTTCCCCATTAGAGACTTGGCCTCGTCCACATCACCATAGGGTGTAGTAACTGCCTGTTCTCACGCCTTGGCCCTTGGCTACTTATTTCCACCACCATTCTCCAGCAGTTTGTCTGTGTTGAAGCAGGGTCCATAGTATCACCTGCCAAGTTTCCTCCCACAGTAGCCACATCCCCAATCACCTTCAGGCTGTGCAGACACTTGCACCAGCTGCTGGCGATTTTCACCTCCCACTGTGGACTTCCTACAGTTCTTGCCCTTCAATACAAGTATTTTTCTCTGTGCTCCTTCAGTACAGCTGGCTGTTACAGAACATTTGTCTACAATCTTATTATTTAGGGTTGCTTATATTATTGACAAAGAGAACCCTCAAGTAAACTTGTCTACTTAATCAGCCATCTTGACTTCCCCATTACTCAATACCTTAGTTAAAGGTTTTTTTTAGCAAAACTTTGGTGGATATTTATGAGCCGGTTTGCATTGGGTGTGTACCACGCGACGTGGTACATGCATGATGCAAACCTTAAATGTGATTTATGTAACCAGGCAAGGCCACTTTGTGCGGCCCTGAGTGGCTCCATAAATCTGGAATAAGGCAACGCAGTGCAAACCGCTGCATTGTCGTACTCTGCCCTGGGAAAGAGTTCCATGGGCATTGTGTGGGTGTTCCTATGCAACTTTCATGGATTTTGATGTATTCAACTGGTAAACCTCGGAATGCGCCAAAATGCTATGCCTTCCCACGGGAGGCATAACAAGGAGAAATACCTGTATTTCTCCTTGTTACTTCCTCTTTCTACCTTTAATGCATTCTGCAGCACACATAGAAAGAGGAATTTGATTTGTTTTGATTTTGTGCAGGAAAGTGCCCCTTCCTACACAAAACCAATCTTGAGTGAAATGCAGGCATCCTTGCACCACAGTGCAAGGGTGCCTGCGTTGGCACTAGGCTGCCAAGAGGGCACCAGCCCAGGGGAAAATGGAGGAATGTGCTTGACTTAAATATGGTGATTCCTGCCCTTTCCCTGTGACAGTGCAGAAAGGTGATTTGCGCTGCGCTGTCACATCCCCATAAATATGCCCCTAAGTTTGGAAGTTGAAGTTTTTTATCTCGTTTTAGTTGTAATACTGTGTATAACACATGCAACCCCATGCAAACTTTCATCTCGTGTACAGTTTTGCTACCGATGCAGAGACATGCTTTTATCTCTTGGTGGATCAAGGGGAACGAGTGAAATAAATTTGTTTCACATACGAGCAATGTTTAATCACAGTGTTTGGACTCTGGCTTTTATGAATTGGCCCCATACTAAATCTAGTAGAAAATATTTGCAACAAGTGAACGTGTAGTCCTACGGTGTTAAGGACAGACTTTGGAAAGGAGCACTTGTGAGGTACACTATGCACAGATATTGTCAGGACTGACTGTAATTTCTGAAAACCTAACATAATGTCATAGATCAACAGGTATTCGATACACACCACTCCCGCTTTCCCTAAAACAACAATTGCTTGAGTCTGCAGCTGTTTCAATAACCAAAGAGTTTAGGACAAACAGCAGGTTTAAAAATAGGCGCGGAGTGCGTTTGTTCTTTTGTACTTTTTGAACCTACCTGTTTGCCTTGTTTTTACTGGGTGGGGTTGGAGCACGGCTGTACACTACTACACATCTCAGGTATGCTGCTCCAGAGCAAGTTGCGATCCTCCACTATTACACAGCTCTGCATGCAAGCCACGATTGCCCTTAGAGAAGGACACAGGCGGCCGACCTTTGGGTCATGACTCGGAACATCTCTGGACGCCATCTTGATCTTATCGCAGCTACTGAATGTAATAAGTTCCCTGCATTTAGACCTTCTTTGTTCTTTTACATCCAAAATCTCCTATCTAGCTAGAATGGTGTCAGAATTACAGACCAGATCTGCAGGGATTTCACGCAGTGCAGCAAGGCAACTTGCTGCTCTGCGTTGCATCAAAGGAAGACAGCAGAAGTGCGCCATGTTTGCACAGATACGGCACATGTTTGCTGGCTCCTAGTGCTGGCGCACTCTGTGACGGAATTCTGTGACCCATGACCGTTAAAGATGCTACTTTACTCCATGGACAGTGTAAAATCAGATTTACTATGCACTGTTTGCCACATCGTATTGTGCCCCACTGGTGAAACGCTACCTTAAATGTAAAATGTAGCCCCAGAGTTATTAAGGAATTGAGTTGCTTTGCTGCACTGCGTTGCATGAAAGGAAGACAGCAGAAATGTGCCGTATTGCAAAAATATGGCGCATTTCTGCTGCCTCTTAGCACTGGTGCACTGTGTGGTGACTAGTGCCAATGCAGGCACCCGTGCGCCATGCTACAAGCGTGCCTGTGTTGTTTTGGAGCTGGAGCAGATACCTTCCTGCACTGAAACAATCCTATGAGGCATTTTCCCCTTTCTATGTTGGTCAGAATGCAACACACAAAGAAAGAGAAAGTAATGAGGAGAAAAAATTATATTTCTTCTCGTCACGCCTGGATCAGGGAGGTGCAGTATTTTAGCATAATCCCAGGTTTACTGCTATTAGTAAATTTGGGATTGGGTTAAAATCCATGGGTAGACGCACAGAAAGCCCATGCTTCACCTGTGGAACGCGTGTCTCAAGGAATTGTAACTCAATGCAGTGCACGCAGCTGTGTTCCGTTATATTTGATTTCAAAGCCATGCAATGCCATGCAAATTGGCACTTGGTTCCTTTGTAAATCCCAGTTAAAGACTTGAGTTGCCTTGTGGTGACTTGCGTCACACATGGAGAACACAACTCCTTAGTAACTCTGGGCCTACATTTTTTATGTAAGGTTATGGTTCGCCAGTGGCGCACAATATGGTGCAGCAAATGATGCACAATAATTCTGATATTACATTCTCCATGGAGTAAAGTAGAAATGTTGACAGTCACAGGTTACAGGATTCTCTCTGACATAGCAAGAACATTTCACTCATGAAAGCTACTACATTCACTGCACTTCTTTCCACTGGTATGATATTGGGGTGTGGGTCACTTACCATATTCTCCACCTTGCTGCACTACAAAAGGGGCCACAATGTATTAGCAGCTCATGTCTTCCTTGTTTGTGTTTGCAATTGGTAAAGTTAAGTGAGACGAGCCAATGCCATTGGCAAACAACAAGCCGCGCTGCAGATGTGGCTGTCACCTTGTTAATTCCAAGCTCACAAAGGCCACTGGAGATTGAGGACTGTACATTTAAAGATTGAGGATATAAATATTGTGGTTAAAGAATGGTATGGACAAAGACCAAAATATCGAAAGGTAAGTGCATATAGAGGAAGTACACATTTACTATTTCTAACTCACCTTCTACATATCTGGAAAAAAATTATATTGCTAAACTACTTATATGTGGAAGTAGGTATAGAACATCTATACTTACCTTTTAATACTTTGGATACAATATTTTGCACTCAATATTTTTATACCTTGATATACCATCTTCTATATTTAGGAGGGGATCGAGATTGTGATGTCAGGTCAATTATTATTATTGGATTGGATTGAACTTGAACTGACAGAGTCAGATACCAGCTTAAACGTATGAATGTTATGGTTCTAAAAGGGTTTTGTGTCTTCTCATAGGCTTTCCAAAAGCTGCATATAAGTGTTTTATGCTCCGGATTTGTGTGTTTTTGCCATTTGGTCTTACACTTTCAATTCATTTGTTCAATCTCCGTACGCAAAAGAATGTACCATTCGGCCGGGACAGGGAAGAACCCTCGATTTTCATAGATCTTGATTATGGTTGCCCATGTAATTTTTTGCGACATTTATTGCACCAAATTATTTTTCCCCTCATAAATTTCGACAAGTCACCCCAGCCAAAATTTAACAAGGGAATATACCCGGTAAAAACGTAGATGTGCTATTTTGCCACTCAAAGCATCTGAATCTGAATTTATGCCCATTTTGCAAGGCTTACCTTCTAATAGGCGTTATTCTTTGCCCAAGCTAAATTCCAGTCCCTGTAATATCGGAGAGTGGAATCAGGTGCGTGCAACGAATATGTCCTGCCACTCTGGGACACTTATAATCAAACCCATACATGGAAACTCTTGCAATGCCACCCATAAGAGTGTATGGTTTTGCCAACTAAAATTCCAAATCTATAGTGTCTCTCTGAATACATGCTATATGTATGTAGATTATACATGCTCATAAAATACTATGTGAACCGATTCTATGTCTGGACCTGGAGACTCCGATTATGCTTCTCAATTCTTTACTACTCAAAAACAAAAGCCAATGAAAAAACAATAAACATTAATGAGGCTTTGAGCCCCGCCTTCCATAACCACCAATAGCAGACCAACATAGTCTATAAACAGAGGAGGCACCAACTGACGTCCTCTTTCTTTGCTGCTCCGCAGTCAGATAAGTGTCTTCACATTTGTACCTAAATTTTGGTCATTGTTATGTGAAAAGGTATTATCTTGATGTATTTTCCTTCATGCGCTCTGTTTTTCTAGGTTCGCTAGGGTGCGTGTTGCGCCCATAATCTGTTTCTTTTCTGGCGCCGCTGTTACTAGTCGCCATGCGTGCCTTGCACACGCACTGCAGCTCTTCTTATCGGGCGGCCTATGGGGCTTTCTTTTTCCTGCGCCGCTTTCTTCCTGGGAAGCACGCACCTCACACGGGCACTGCAGACTCTGTGGCGGGCGGCCTCTGAGGCTTTATTTTCTTCGCCGCATAGCGGTGGCAAACGTTTGCATCGCGGCTATCTCTTTTCTCCCGCGCCTGTGCGCGCCAGGGAGATTGTGACGGCCAGAAGGTCAGGCACGGCTTGCCTGACTTCCGGGTCGTGAAGTATTTTGTTCCGCACCAGGAGACGCACATGTATAGCCCAATTGGGCTATTCATGCATGTACATCCCACGAGGGAGGGAAGTGACGTGTGTCAACTTGCCTTTCTCGTCGGACCACGGACACCGGCCCCAGGCTGATCCAACAGGGGCAGTGATTTTTTCAGTATTCTACACATTACTGTGCCTCGTTTTGTTTAAATAGCGAGTCTGCTATTGCCCTTTACTGTGCAGGCACTCGTCTTCTGGTGCAGCTAATCAGCTAATTAGCTAATTTATTTTGATTACTGGAATTTCTGACGCCCCTGACCTGTGCTGGCTGGGGTTGGAACAATAAAAAATTTGCTTTTCCAGCAATTGTGAGCACTTCAACCTTTGAGGTTTTGACAGTGGTAATACCATGTCTGATGAAGAGTATTATTGTCAGGGCCTTGAGATGTAGGGCCCTTATGAAGACAAAGATTCCTAGTATGACCCCTGTTTGGAACAGGCTACTGACACTTCCATACAGAAGTCTTTGGATAAAGCAATTTCTTCGGCCCTTGTACCCTTATCCAAAAAGATTGATGACCTGGCTGGCCCTTCTCCCTCTCATCCTTCTGGGGATACTTCATCTCTGTCTGTCCCTTCTACTGAACAACTGTGGCCTCACAAGAGTAAACTGGCCAATATCCCCTTTCCTTCTATCTCTAAGCACACTTATGCTTCAGATCCTTCCACTTCTATTACTTTGCCTACAACAGTTTCTGATTCTGACTCTGTTTCTTCTCAGGATTCCGCTCCACCTAAGAAACGCACGTAGAAGCATAAACTTTCCTCTTCTTTCTCTCCCTCTCCTTTTAATTTCGAGCCATCTGATATTATTCATCCTAAATCATCAGATTGGGCTCCTGCCCCTGCTGTAGCGGATTATATGCATCTGCATATCCGAAAAGGGTTTGAGAAGGAGGTCAGATCCAGATTGAGATCGGAGTGTCCGCAACACAAAACTGCGCTCACTCCTTAGATTGAAAACACGATGGTGACATTCCTTAAAAATATAACAAAGACCCAAAGAAAGGAATAGACAGGGCCCTCAAGGCTTGTCAAGGTAAATTGCTAGATGTGTCCAGTCCCCTCGCAAAACTTCAGGCTCAGGAAACCGGGGCAGCCATCCACTCGAAGGTGCTGGCTGGGTAGACTCAACGTGCCATTTGTTTCCTTGGCAATGCAAATTGTGCGTTCGCGTCAGAATGCAGAAAGTCCGTCTTGCTGCGTATTGACCAAATTGACTAATTTTTGGGGACAAGTTTGTGAAGGACATTGCAAAATTCGTTAACACTTTCACATCTTTAGATAAATCACAATCTTCCCTTAAAAGAATGTTTAACCCACTTTTTGGATGGGCCGGTCGATTTCGAGGACGCAGGACCGGCCGGGGCTTTCAACAAGGTCCTGCAAGAGGAAATTATCCAAGACGCAGGGGTAACACCCAGGACCCTTCCCAAGCAGGTTTCTACCCCTCCAGATATAGAGGAGCACACAACCGCAACGTACGAGGCGCACATAGAGGTTAAAGAGCAATCGATAACACCCCCACAGGTAATAAATCTTCCTCTTCCTTCTATCCCCTTAGGAGGCAGACTGAAATTTTTCATTCAAAGATGGGCTTCCATTTCCTCAGACACATGAGTTCTAGTTACTGTTCAAGGGTATTCCATAGAGCTGGTATCGGTCCCTCCACAGCACGCCCTATCTCATCCTATCCTTTTTTCCCAACTAGACAAATCTTTTATAGATGGCGAAATTCTGGAATAGTTAACAAAGAAGGCTATTGCTATCACTTCACATCACCCAAGGGGTTTCTGCAGCAATGTTTTCTTGGTGCAAAAGAAGGGATGTGGTCAGGGATTAGTACTCAATGAAAGACACTTCAACCCCTTTGTGGTATACCGTCACTTTAAGATGGTGGGCATCCATCTGTTGAGAGATCTTCTTCAGAAGGGAGATTGGATGTTTCGTCTAGATCTGAAGGACGCTTACTTATCAGTCCCCATAGCACCTTCCCACCGATGTTTTCTCCAATTTCAGTGGAGAAACAGTTGGTACGAATACCTGGCGCTCCCTTTCAGGCTGTCTTCAGCTCCTTTGGGTGTTTACAAAACACTTGAAACCAGTATTTGGAAAATCTTTGCGAGAGAGGCATTTGACTGATAATCTATCTAGACGACATGATTATCATGGCTCAAGATCGATCTCTGTTAATGACCCATCTGCTATGGGTAGGTTCTCTTCTTCAGGATCTGGGGTTTGTGATCAATCACAAGAAATCATGCATGGTTCCATCCCAACAATTGGAGTTCCTGGGGTTCCAGGTAGTTTCAGTACAAGCCCATTTGCTTCTTCCCCCTCAGAAAATGAAATCGATCAAGAGGGAGTTGAGGATGTCGTTATAAAAAAAGATGGGTTTTTTTAGGTCCCTAGCACGGATTGTATGCCTTTTGGCCTCTTCGATTCAGGCGGTTTTTCCAGGTCCTGTCCATTGCAGAGCCTTGCAGAGATTGAAGATCCAATTCCTTCAACAGGGTTTCTCGTATGATCACCTGGTTCCACTCTCTCTAGAAGCCCGGGAAGAGCTTCAGTGGTGGCTCGCTCACATGGAGGCGTGGAATGGCAGGGCCATATTTGGGGAAATCCCAAGGTAGTGATAGAGTCGGATGCCAGTCGCTGGGGCTGGGGAGCGAGATGCGGACCTTTTTCGACAGGAGGGAGGTGGCCCTCAGAGGAATTGCATCTCCACATCAATTGTCTGGAACTCTTAGTGGGTTCTTTTGCCATTTATCTCTGTCCCCCCTCAGGAGCAATTGTTGTATTTTTCTGAAAATGGACAATGTGTCCGCAGTCCGGTATATCAACCATCTGGAGGGAACGAGGTCTCGTCTCCTGGTGAATGTTGCCAGGGAGTTTTGGCATCTTTATCTGGATCGGAAGATCATGGTGGTAGCGGAATTCCTTCCATGCAAAGACAACCTAGTGGTAGATTGGAATTCTCGATTCCTGAGGGATTCCAGCGATTGGAAACTTCTACCTTCTGTCTTTCAGAAGGTCTTGGGGTTGTTGGGACCGTGTCAAGTGGATCTGTTTGCGTCTCGCCTCTATTTCCAGATCCCACAATTTTTCAGTTGGAGGCCGGACCCATTGGCCATGGCGACAGATGCGTTTCTACAGGATTGGTCATCTCAGATAAATTATGTGTTTCCTCCATTTGCCATGATTCATCGAGTCGCAACGTGCCTGCGCCAACAAGCAGCGTCTGCAGTTCTCATAACCCCCTTTTGGAAGAGTCAACCCTGATTTCCATCCCTTCTGGAACTCTCGATTGCTCTTCCTCCTCAGCTTCCGGTTTTTCCACAGCTCTTTCTGGATCCGGTGGGTTCCCCGCATCCCCTTCTTCTATCAGGCCAGCTGTGTCTCATGGCCTGGAAGATTTCGGGAGACATTCACAAGTGCAGGGCCTTTCTGCTTCAGCTTCCTTGTTTATACGACAAGCTTGGGCTCCTTCCACCCACAAACGGTACTCCCTGGCATGGAAGAAGTGGGTGGGTTGGTGCATTCGAAGAGATGTGGATCCCGTGGGATCTGAAGTCAAGGACATTTTAAATTTCCTGTCTGAGTGTGCAGACTCTGGTCTATGTTACAGGTAAGTAAATAATTTTAGATCTGATATTTCAGCTGGACATTCATGGATTAATATTAAACCGGCTGGGCAACACCCTTTGGTATGTAAATTGCTGAAAGGTATCAGAGTGGCCAATTCACTTAGACCACGCTATTCACAGCTTTGGGATGTGAATGTTGTTTTGTCTTTTTTGTCTAATTGGCCGGATAATCATTTGTTATCTATGAAACAGTTGTCCGCAAAGTTAACCATGTTACTCTGTTTAACTTCTTGTCGCAGGGTGTCAGATGGGAAAGCGTTCGATTTAGGAGGGAGGTTATTCTCTCCTTCTGGGGTTTCCTTTATCATTTTTAGGCGTACTAAATGCATGTCTTCTTCTGTGGATTACCCAGCTTTTCCACATAATGCAAATCTGTGTGTAGTCAAATGTTTAAAGGTATGTGAAGAATACGCACTGCAAGTTACAAAGTTGATCCAGTGGGTCCTCTTCTTATTTCCACCCAGATGCCCTTCAAACGGGTTTTGGCAGCTACTTTAGCACGCTGGGTTCGTTGGGTGATGTCAGCGGCTGGAATTTATATGTTTTTATATGGGGCCCATTCTACCAGTGGGGCCATGGCATCAAATGCTTTTCTTTTGGGTTCCAGATTGGAGGATGTTCTTAGAACGGCCAATTGGTCTAGTGATTCTTTGTTTAAAATGTTTTATTATAAACCAATAGTACATGTGTCTAATTTGGTGGTGGATCAGCTTTGAACCAGAATAATCGGAGCCTCGGGTCCTGACATTGAATACAAAATTTTCTAGTGTAGCGTTAAGAATTTTAGATTCTATTAAGGACACGGAGGTGACGATTATCCCACCCATCATATAAATTGAAATGAATGTTATTATTCACTGATTTATATTATAATTTTTTCCTGCCCTGGAATTTTTAGTCGTATTATTCTTGAGTCTTATAATGGATTTTACTTTCAGACACGGATTCCAAACAAGGATGAAGTTTTGACGGACCGTCGTTTGGTCGTTTTTGGCAAGTTTGCATTCTGGTGGATTGTTCTTCGTCCCAGAGACTTTTGATGGACTTGGTCACTTGATGTTTTTTTCTGATTATTCAAGATAAAGGACGTCAGTTGGTGCCTCCCCTGTTTATAGACTATGTTGGTCTGCTATTGGTGGTTATGGGTGGCGGGGTTCAAAGCCTCATTAATGTTTATTGTTTTTTCATTGGCTGCTGTTTTTGAGTAGTAAAGAATTGAGAAGCATAATCCTCGCCTCCATGTCCTTAATAGAATCTAAAATTCTTAACGCTACACTAGAAAATGTTGTATTCCTGTGCAAATATTTCTTCAAAGGAGGTGGGGCTTCCAGTATTTGGGTCATATGTGTTTATACTCATATTCTAATCACTAACGTGGTCCTCTTCAGCAGCTCTCTTTGGGCACGAAGTGGCATTTCCATGCTGCAGGCCATAGTTTTTATTGTACGCCCCTGAGAGCAACCAGCAGATTCCTCAACGCTTTTAAGAGTCTACCAAAATATTGGCACGCCCGCATGTACTGCTAGCCTGCGCCTGCCTGCAAAATGTAGGCTAATTTGATGTAATGTGTCACTGAATAATGTTTGCATAAGGCAAGAGTTTTTCTTGGATTACACCCAGCGCAAAACTGCGCCAAACGCGTACTATGACATGCACCTCGACCACACCTATTGACTTAAGGAAAAGTTCAAGTTGCCCTCGTCAGAATGTATTTACCTATATAAGTATAACCTTCAGTTCGCACACGTCTACAGTGAAAACAGACTCGCCTAAATTATTTTACTGGGTAACGTTGTAAATAAAAGGTCAAGATTATAACGTATTTGAGCGATTATGTAAGGAGCTAGGCGCCATGTGTATGTTTTTTACAGGCCTACTTCTGTTACAAACTACAGCCCAGGCTCCTTCTGCGGCCCAGAGCTGAGCGCCCTGTCAGTAAGTTTACTTCCTGATCCATTCCTCTGCTGTTCTTTTTACTAAACAGCGCAAATGATGTTAAAAATAAAACATTTCAGCGATATCTAACTCCTGTTATTCCTATCTACCACAAAGAAACCTGTAATGCCTGGAATGGTCTCCTTGAGAACACAGATCTAATGCCAATGACCATTTACGTGAGGCGCTTCGACGCCTCCTCAGGAGTAGCAAGAGCTACATAAATGCAATTACATTATAAAAGTTCAGTACTCTGCTAGAGAAGCGAGGGCTCTAAAGGGCTGGGGCTCTGCAATATATAACCATCAAGGGCCCCTCTGCAGCGCCCCATAACTATTCGGTTGCTGAGTCTAGCAGTATGACGGAGGAGGTATTTGTGAGCTCTGTGCTTTATATTTTTTGTGACACCCCTCAGGGGCTGGACTGTGGCTGCTCTGAAAGAAACAGTGCCCAGATGCGCTCCGTGTTTTTTCTGGAAGCCAGCTAGCAGCTCACCAGCCTGCTACCATGGAAGGAATTTATAAATCAACCTTTTAAGAAGTTTCAAGGTCGGTCAGGTATGTGAACCCCAACTACACTTTTGCATGTTGCTGAAGCAAAAACCCATCGTATAAGCTTTTCCTTTGTGCAAATGACTTTTTTTTAGATCTCTACGCATTTATGTTTGCATTTCAAGTTGTGGTTTCAGCTCGGCTCGGCATTGTGTCTGCATTTGTTCACTCGGAGGCTCGGCCGCTTTGAATATTTCAAACTTGATGTAACATTTCGCAGCACATACTTCTCATTTTCTACTGCCTTGGCATCTTCTTCGAAACGAAACAATCCATTCTTTAAATTATTGTCTCATTTTTGCTCTGGCATGACGATAACTGGTTCCTTTATTTAAACAACTATTGCTGCACCAGGAAAGCATTGGGCTGGTCAGTGATCTGTGTATGGGGTAGACCAGCGGTTCGTAACCCGTGGTGCAGCGTAAGGGAATCACTCAGAATATAGGTTGGTAGAAGGGTGCCCTCAGTTTAATTTAGATCTCCAACCTTCCCATTATAATTAATTTTTTTAATATATATATGTGATTTAAATTAAATATTTTGTCATGTATGTATTTGTTTGAGGAATTCTTGTTACCTTATTTTTGTGTATTCTTTTGTGGTACAAATTATCGAAATTGCTTAGGACAGGGGCCCCCGATTCAAAAAATGACTCCGTGTGAGTCCCTGGGCTCCAATATTGATACAGTGGGTGTCCACAGAAATCAAAAGGTTAATAACTACTGGGCTAGACTATTTAGAAAGCCAGTGCCCCCAGCTGCGTATGCACACTGCTACTCAGCACTCCCACTACCACCCATCAATCATCATCACGCTCATCTCAGGGCTACTCACCACTCATCAGAGTGTCACGTGGCACAGGGGCAATCAGCACCTATCCTACGCCACTCAATAGTTATTACAGTGCAACTCATCACTGACCCGTTTTCAGAGTGTCATTCGTCTATCATAGGAGTGAGTGCCACTCAGCTTTTTCCACGCAACACTCAACCACTCATCACAGTTCCATTCAGCACTCATTACTATGCTATTTGTCAGAGGGCCAGTCGCCTGTCCACCAGTGCCATTCAGTAATGTGGCACTCAGCACTTTCATATGCCCCTCATCAGAGTTCCATTTCGGACTCATCACTGTGCCTTTCGGCACAAGGCCACTCACCTACCATCACTGTGGCGCTTAGGACAGTGCCATTTTGCACTCTAAGGTGCTACAGAGTTCCACTCATCACTCCTCACAGTGCCAGTCGACAAAGGGCCACTCACCTAGAATCACTGTGGCTCTCGCTGCTACGGTACTCCACAACGTCACTTACAACTTATCAGAGTTCCACACAGCAATCATGCAGAATAGGTTAGGCTACAATTTGTGTTCCTGTAAAATGAAAGTTCCGTCATTCTCCTTATTTGTTTTGTAGTTTGTCTATGTGATTATAGGAAAAATATTCCTACATCAAATGATATGTGATTATATCTAATGAAAGTACCAACTTTGCACTTAATATATGTATATTTTAAATACTTCTATTTCTAAGTGTATGGCACATCGTTTTTAAAGCAATATATGCGCCTAAGAGGAGAATTCATTCAGACACCTGACATGCCTCTATGGACCTTTATTCGGCAAACAAGTGATTCGAGCATCTGTGGAGGCTCAAAGCTTTGTTTGATGTTTCTGGCTCCTTTCATATTAACGTGTTTACTGTCTGTTTAAACATTATTATGCCCTGTCCTGCCCTGTGGAAGACACATACTGCCTGGTCTCTGTCTGTCGTGGGACACCCGAGCATTGTCCTTGTAAAAAAATAGCTTTTATTTGATCTAAAATCTGAAATGAGTCTGCTTAACATTACCACTGAGTGTGTGTCTTCTGCTGTTTAGTAGATTAATATTCACAGTTCTCGTAAAAAGTTTTGCACTTAAAATCTTTTGGAAAGAGGCCTGCACCCCTTTCTGATTTTAAATCCCACTTTAGATGGCCTTACTAGATCTTCAAGAAATGGCTCCCAGCTTAGGAGTTGACTAGTGTCCAGGCCCGTCAGAAGCTGTTTTGTGGTTGAATGTCATGCGCTGCCCTTTTCTAGAAACATGAGCACCTCATTTAAAATAAAAACAAAATAAAACCTGTTACACCTTTTAGAAGCAGCTCCAGCACAAGGCGATGGCTAGCAGAAGTTGACCACATGTGCCTCATTATGAATATACCACAAAAGCAAGAAATGTGGTGTTCTACTGGACATAGACGTGCCCTTCAGCATGTATTAATTCGCCAGCTATTCCTCGAGGGCTGGCAAGAACACGTACCCCAAACCCAGTCAACACAGGTGCCACCAGTCAAGTGACCCTGCAAATAAAAGAGCCCGAGTGCACGTGCTCGTTGCTAGTTGAGTACAGTTACCATCCGTGTCTGTGTCATTATTGTCCAGCATGTGGGCCTTGGGCCCACGAAATAACAGGAAAACCCTTCTTTTGTGATGTATAAATACTTTTAAAAGTAGTGACATGAGGCTCTGAAAAGAGAGAGGCTAGAACACACATCCCCTATTGCCCCCACCCTTCCAAAGATCCTCCTAGTGCCATAACAATAGTTCTGTAGTATTGCTTTGTACTTGTGATTGTGCTTTGTACTTTGGAGAGTCTATAGCATTTCACAGCCTTAACGAGCTTCCAAAGCTTTGCAGTTTGCATTGCATTCTTGAGCACCCTTTCGAAGGGCGTGGTCAATATAGTGCTGGTGTAGTTTGACGAATATGGGAACCATTGGGTGAGGCCCATGAGGTTCAGAGACAGGCTTCGACCATGGTGTAGCAAACATCACTGCACATAAGCATGTCGTGTTTCAGAGAGTATTTCTAGGGGTGATTTGCAGGCCCTTATTAAAAGTGCAGTAGAATGTGCCATTCAGGAGAATATGATTCCATCTAAACGTCCTCACCTTGATGATGTTGCTGATGACTCAAAGGGGAGATATATTTAGAGTGAGCAACAGCGCAAAGATGTTTTGGGCCAAATCATGGTCCTTTTTGGGGTTGCACCTTCAGATGTGGTAGAAGAGGACTTTCTGGCTCCATACCATTCTGTGTCTCAAGATGTCCTGCTCCTTCATGATGTAATCCAGGCTTTGCTGCAGAAGGAATGGAAGGACATTGATAAGTCTGCTGTTCCCCGTTTTCTTTCCAAGTATTACTTGCTAGAGGGGTTTAATGAGATGTTCCCTCAAGCACCTAAGGTGAATACAATTTTGGCATCTATGTCTTCTTCTTCATCCTTGGTTTCGGAGGACACTGTTCTCTCTGATGCAGTGGATCGGCATTATGAATCCACTTTGAAATGGGCAAATGCTGCCTCCAATTATGGCATTTGAGTGACTCTGTATGCTGACTATGCAACCCAGGCTCTTCTTAAGGGCTTCCACGCTCTCTTTGATTGTTTTCAAAACCCAAGAAGATCCCTCCACACTTATATCTAATATATATAGAAATGCTGTCCGAGTTTTTATCAGACTCAGTTTTCAATTGTCTTTGGGCTTCTATGGCGTCAGCAAGTGCATCCATTTCTTGTCATCTGTCACTGTGGTTGAAATCCTAGAAGTTGGAGACTTCCCGGCAAGCCATGACTCATAAAATCCTTTTTTGAGCCCAAAGCTGTTTGGCCCTGAGCTGACTGGCATGGTGGAGAAGGCTGCAGAAGAGAAGATTGTGCAGCCTTTCCTTTGTGCAGGAGAAGAAGCAGTTTGGATTCAAGCAGCCTGCTTTTTAGTTGGCTGAGCAGTGTCCCTTTCGTGGGTGGGCACGTAGTGGGGCCGCCTTTTATAGAAATTCCCAGCCTTCATCCTCCTGCACACCAGACGTCCAGTAGCGGCAGAAGTGACTATATGTTGGTGGGAGGACGTCTTTGGCTGTTTCTCCCTTAGTGGAAGAAAGAGGTGATAGATGTATGGGCCCTTTTGATAGTCGAACATGGTTATCGGATACATTCACAGGTCTCATTCCGCTGCCTCACTTCAGACCTACTCCTTCTCCAAGGGACCGTGCCAGGCTTCAGTGGCTCCGGTTCAGGTCCAGTTTCTTCTTCTCAAAGGGGCAATTGTTCCAGTTTAAGTCAGCCAAGAGAGTTTGGGGTTTTACTCCACTCTGTTTTTGGTCCCCAAGCCGGATGGGTCCTTCGGTCCCATTCTTAACCTAAAAACCCTGAGCAAATTTATTCTGGGGGAACATTTCCAGATGGTCATCAGTCCACTGCTCATGGAAGGGGATTCCCTAGTGGCTCTAGATCTGCAGGATGCATATTTCCACATTCCCGCTCATATGGAGAGTCAGCAATACTTGAGGTTTGCAGTGGAGGATCTTCAATACCAGTTTCAAGTTCTGCCTTTTAGTCTGGCCACATCTCCCTGTGTCGTCACCAAGGCATTGGCTCTGCTGGTTACTTTTTTGCATTTGAAAGGGGTTGTTTTGTATCCTTATCTTGATGACTGGTTGATGTCTGCTCCTTTTCTTTCCAACCATTACTTAACAATGGGGCAGTCCAGTAAACCGTAGGACCTGGGTACAGTGTTATACAAACAACAAATGGTCCTGACAAGTAGTCTAAAGGTATAGCAACTAAATTGGCCTATCCTCAATCTATACCCATAGTCAAACAACCCCAATCCAGGAGACAGGGGAATCAACCATTTTTTCATAAAGGGAAGAGTATACACTCATTATATCACAAAAACACAACCATTTCCTTGGAATTAATTCAAAATTGTACTGAAATTAAATACATCCATGTATGTCTTTATCACAAAGCTGTTTTTCCAATGTGTGAAAAACCAGTGCTTAGAAAAAAGTGCTCGTGAACAGGTGAAAAGAAGTCAGGAAGAATGCAGTGTAAGTCGAACAGTTTAACAACACAGAAATATAGTGTTTAAGCCTGTCTGAGAATGCAGACTTGGTGTGGCTTTCAGCAACAGTGTTTTTTTGGTGGCCATTACTTCTGCGAGATGCTGTGGCAAGGTCGGGGCTCTCATGGCAGTTTTTCCTTATCTGAAGTTCTTTCCTGACCTGGTGGTTCTTCACCTGGAACCTAACTTTGTTCCTAAAGTGGCTTCTTCCTTGCATTTGGCTCAGGATGTCATTTTGCCGACTTTTATGGATTCTTCTTCTAATCTCCCTTCTATCCTTGATGTCAGGAGTGACCTTCTGATTTATTTAACGCGCACAAAGACTTCGGATGTCTATCTCTTTGTTCATTGCTAATGGCTCTGTCGCAAAGGGTAGGAGGGACTCCACTCAAACTCTTAGTGGATGGGTCCTCAGGCCATTGCCTGAGGTTATGAAGTGGCTGGGTCGGTTCTTCCTACTGATGTCCAAGGCAGAACCACTAGGGAAGTTTTTACCTCTTGTCCGGAGGATGTGGTTGTGTCACTCTTCGAAATTTGCAGGGCGGGCACTTGGTCTTACTCGCATACTTTTCTTCATCATTATTGTCTTTCTGTTGGTGCTGACTTGGATGGCATTTTTGGGTCACACATTTTGTCAACTGCTACAAAATGAGGTTGTGTTGGTTTGAATATTAAAACCTGTTCTGCACTGCATCTTGTGTGCTTTGTGTTCTTTCTGAGCTTGCTATATCCTGAGTTCTTAGGACTGGGATGAGGAGGACACTATAAGGGGGTAATGACATTCTTACTTACTGGTAATCTTCAGTACCCCGACTAGGGGTCGTCCTCGTCCTAGTCCTTTTCCCTCCCTCTCTCCCTGGTTGTTCTCATTCTTCCTTGGCACCATAACAGGACTAGTGTGCTAGGTCTGTGGTGAGGGCAAAACCCTCAGTTGGTAGGACTGGGATGAAGAGGACCCCTAATCAGGGCAATGAAGATTACCAGTATGCATGAATGTAAAAAACGCACACACACTGTCTCACTCTCTTGGAAGCCTTCAAAATAGTAGTTATTTCACAAAATATTGTGTTTTCTCTCACTTATCACCCTTACCAATCCGCATTCCTCTACCTTTCCACTGCCCCCTAAGCCCATGTTTGACCTAAAATGTACTTCACCCCCACCTCCCAATCTTACTGACCAAACTACGCCCCTGATTTGAGGCAGGAATCAGTTGTACAATACTCCGCTTGCAGTCTTGGCGCCTCCGACTTAGAATTTCATCTTTGCAAAGTCGACAAGGATAGTATTGTTGAGTTGGGTCATTATAACACCTGCTATTTCCAATACTTAAAAGCTTCAAAACGGTTTAATGAAGGGCTAAACACAAAAGCATATTGTTATTGTAACGAGGCCACTCGAATTACAATTTCAAACTGTCCAAAGGTGCTGGCGTGGCGCCTGGTCGTGCTGCCGCCGCCGCATCTGTTATGAAGCCAATACTCCGTATAAAAGAACCGGTCTGTAAACTTCTACAGCAAGGGAGTTGTTTTAGCGTTTCTAAATAGCACGCTATCTTTAACCACAGCTAAGCTATCAAAAGATACGGCAACCGCCGAGATTCGCGACGCACATTTCGAATTTTGAAACGCCTCCGTGGCCGAGCCACTGACATCTCTGTTGCAAAATGTACTTAACCAGTTTTAAATGGCTTCTTCTCCGGGTTCGGACTGAGGCAGAAAATAGGGTCGGACTTGGGTAGAAAATAGGCCCTGTCACCATATTAAAAGTGGCCCAAATTAGTGAATTAAAAAGGTATAGAAGTGGCCCATGTTTGCAACTAGGAGCAGTTTGTTGAGCTTGTTAATGCCCCCCTGTACAAGTGTTTTGCAAGGTTTGAAAGACTGCATGGATTCGAGCTTGCTGTAGGCAGCCTTTTTTTTTTAATATCAGGGAAATCAACAGTAACATGCATTGGCAATGCCAATAGGTCTGCCTTCAAATTAATGTTATATGGTGATGTGGAAGATTACAAGTAAATAGCATGGGATTTCATATGTTTTGTGTGGAAGTAAAGAACTGTAGAATAATATTGGTGTGGCTAAAAATGTCAGTTGACCGTTGCATTGTCAAACTAAATATAAAATGCATGTAGGTTGATGACTGCCCTCCTCCCATCTGTGCTGCTACCAGAGAAAGACAAACGCCACAAATTAACTTGTTAACTAAGACACTTTTACAGCATTGTGTGTGCTCCTGAAAAGTTCGACCTCAGCAAACTTGACAAATAAACAAAATGATCACAGCTTTGTGCAGGGCAAGCACTTTCTTGTGGAAGCACACAACTTCTGCTGTATCAAAGCGGGCTCCCAGCTTGTAAGCGGAGCTAAAGTCCGTCTCTAGTGATGCTCATATAAATGTCTGGCACAGTGTGCTGTCAAGCAAGACCATAGAAACTGGTACTGCATACCACGAAAGAGGCCCACAAAATGCCAAAACACGTCCCACACACTGACCTGTCAGATCCAATGCATCAGGCACTGCCTGACTGCCCAATAGGCCATTCTGACCTTGCTTCTATTGTATCCAATAAAAGCATATAGGTGTAGAACGAACTATGTATATCAAAGAAATGTCTACTGGGAATAAAAAGAATACAAGCAAAAAACAAGCAGACACCACTACATACCAGTAACCAAATCTAATCAGCTGCAATGGTCTCTGTAGCAGTTCTACTGTATCCAATAAAAGCATACAGATGCAAAACGAACTATGTATCAAAGAAACATATACAGATAATAAAAAGATTATCAACAAAAAACAGACACCACTACATTCCAGTGGTCAGTTCTAATCAGCTACAGCGGTCTCTTTAGCAGTTCAGGAGGTGGGGTAGTTTGTGGACAATGAGGCAGCGGGTACCAACTGTAGGTGAATGCTAGCTTGAACCCTGAAAGCCTACATTTTGTTTTGACCCATGCAATGGGAGAGGAAATTAGAATGCACATCCAAAATCCATGCAATGCGCCTATTTGTAGAAAATCAAAACCTTATCTACCCACAACTGTAATCTGTTGAACCACTTGTAACTGGTTGAATAGGAAGGGCATCTACTATCTGAACCCACACTTGTACTTGTGGATGAGAGGAGAGAGACAATTTTCCATGGACAACGAAGGACATAGTCTCCCTAGCTACAATCACATCACCAAAGGTATCCTACCATCCCCTTTTTCTTGCCTTACTAAATGTGTGTGTATTTCTCAAGAAAAGCACATGTGCTTATTCCTTATGGACCTTCACTCACCAGATTAGTCTCATGCTTCATCAGGTCACACCTTGGTCCCTTAAACTGGAGTAAGCTCATCCATATTGCGGGGAGCACTTTTTAAATTTACCCCACCCTGTGTTTAGGGACCCAGGTGTGACCCGATGATGAGGCATAACAAGAATGGTGTGTTTAAGAGTCAAGAAAGAATAAGCGAGGCAAAAAAAGAAGGGGCGGTAGGATGCCTTTGGTGCTGTGAATAGAAAGCGCACCAGGGATTCTTTCAGCTGCTGTTGCTTTGCTTAATGCACTAATTGCTTACTGGTAATGTTCATTACTCTCTTTGCCATTCCTCATTCCAGTACTTGTGTTAGTAAGGTGTTTCCTTCTGGTAAAGCCCCTTCATCTACACGACATATAAATGGTGGTGTTTGGGGAACTTTTCCATCCCATTTAAACACATACAACCTTTTTGAAACTGATTTTAGATGCATAAAGGAGATGGGAAACTCAGTTAGAAATGTGTGCGAATTCTCACAGTGACAACTTTATGGGTGTTTGCCACTCCTTTCCCCCTTTTCAGGAAACCACCATCTTCCCACTCCAATGTTCAAATTTACAGTAGGAGAAAATCTGTTAATCCGTTTTTATTGATTCTCTGAATTAGGATCATGGACGTACATTAGAAGCTGGAGTAGAAGCTACGCCGCCTGGATTGATAGCCCTTTTGTACACCTGGCAACACAATTTCTACTTATATCCTGGCGTTCATAAAAGCAGTGCCCCAAACAACAAGTAAACTGGATTCACAAAGCCATCTTTATTTGGTCCGACTACAGACAGCTGAAGCTTTTATAAGACACAATTTTATCACTTCTTTAAAAAATGTGGTTAAGAATTGCAGAAATAGAGCAGACTTTGGGCTTTCCACCTTCAATCATTGGCTTTCATGTTTTTTTATGCTTGGCCATTACTTAGATTGTGTGTCCTTTAAGCCCATTACTGTTAGAGAATGTTTACATTGTCTAATTTGTGTTCCTTTTAGGATTTGGTGATGGAGGTCAAGTAGGCTTTTTGTTAGACTGCAGATGCAAAGTAACCTGTAGCTTCTAATTGAGAACAGCAAAGTCAAAAAATTCCCCTTGGGACAAATATATATCTCACACCACATAAAGCTAATTTAGAAGGAAGCTAATCAACAACAATACTCAATTCTTCGCTCAATAATTCACACCTGAAATAGCAAAAGCGAGTATCACATGAAATTGAAGAAAGTACACAAAGTTTTAAATAATTAATAAACCACAGCCAATGATGCATTCATTTTCCTTGTTAAACTGTGCAAAACAATTTAAAATAAATCATCATAAAAAGAATTGTAAATATCTTGAGGCAATGATTATAACAAAACCATAAGACAAAAAAGATCAATAAAGGGCGAAATCGCTAATAAACCAAAGTTCGTCTATTGTAATCCTTCAGGTCTGCACAAATATCGACCGTGATACACAATTTCTCAACTACGATTTCCCTACGTTTAGCAGATTTTGCATGTATAGATACATCAATGCGTTCTGGTTGAGATGTTAAATCGCAAACACATGCAGGGCAGTACAATTGATTCAGTCTCCCACAGATTTTCACATATCAAATATCTATATAAGATTTAAATATAAAACTTCACAATACAACAAGATTTTTTAAAAACCCAGTGTATTGCCCAGTCCAAGTGGTATGGTACCCACAAGAACAGTTTATGCTCTTCAAATCATTCATATCCAATCAGCCAAAATTTAAAAAAAAACTAAAATCACAGGTACTCCGTAAGTTGAGTCACATTATTGTATCCCAAAGCATACAAACATTTTAAAATCCAATAAACATTCATCTTTATTTACTCATCACACTTCCAATTCCCCTTTTAGGGTCACATCCAAATCCTCATCTTCAAATTTCTTTGCTTTCAAAACTACTCTATACCTCTATATGAGCATCACAACCAAATAATAAGGTGTATTCACAACTCACCAAAGGGACAAAACTTGGGGCCTGATTTAGATCTTGGTGGACACATCACAAAGCAGCGCTGGCGATAGACCCGAGAAGCCCATCAAGTCGACGGTCTTCTGCCTGTCGTATTTAGATGTTACAGACCTGCAGGTGGTGTACTGGTGGCTGTTTGCTCACTGAGGGAGGACATCGCAAGACTCAATGGACATCTTACAAAGGCAGTGGCTGTGGAATAGAGGTAAGTCACACACTCCACCTTTGCCACATGTGTCCCCCTGCATCACATATGACACAACATACCACATACACACCCGTATTCATTGCCATACCACCACAACACAACATGGACATGCCGCAAACACACATTGCCAACTCAACTTCATTTTCTGACTTCTTTCCCTATTCTTCTTCTTTGAAAGTACAGCTTAACTCTGCTAATGCAGTTTCTTCCACGAAGAGGCCTACTCCCAGCTTCCATATTGTTGTAACCCAAGATGTTACTGAACTATGGGATTTTCTTTGTCGGACAGCCGGGCATTACACACAGTGTTTCCACGCTAGTACTAAATAATTTCGCCTAACAAGTTATACCTCTTCCCCTGGCCTCTCAACAGCAAATAGAATATAGCTAAAGAAAAACAAGAGTTCAACTGTGTTATATATTCAAGGGGTCAAGTTGTGCATTATGTCACTGCTGCCAATTCAGTGACACGAGATTTATGATCAAAGTGTGGGGTTTCAATCTGCAATTTTTTTTAAAGAAATGAGATACACTTAGGTGCGCAAATACTGTCTTTTAATAAGTCCCTCTTTATTTGTTGTTGGTAGTTTCTATGATGGTGATTTTTTTAGGTCACAACCTACCAGACAGTGCAGCTGTCAGGTTTGCTAATGACATATTGAGGACTTTCAGAAAGTTGACCTAGGAATGCATTCCACCTGTTGCTTACCATTAGCTTTGTGGTTTGTAACTCACACTTTCTGGCTTTCTATTTTTGCTTTTATTTACGTGAGGATCTCCAGGTTTACTTCTTCCCCCATTGCCTAAATGTGTTTACTGTATCCTTCCACAAACTCCATTTCTTTAAACAGGCCTTTAAATCTTCTTCTTATCATGTCACATTTGCTGTGTATTCAAAGGCCGGGGTCAAATGTCAGGCGCTATCTTCCAAGGGCGGTTGTTTACTTTTCTTTCTCTGACTTCAAAGTGAGAGGGTTTAAGTGACAATCTTGCTGGATACTGAGGATAAGAAAGCTTTTGTCTAGCACACAACATTTAAATGCACTGTAAGAGTATTTCAGAATATGTGGGGCGGACCAAGATGGCAAACGGATAGGGCGGATGATCGCGCCTCTTCGTCCCTTCCTTCGGGGAATCCCTCACCCGCTGGTCCAAGGGGGCGACAACTTGCATGGCCACTGTGCCCTTAGCACCCAGGACTCACCCCACATGTCATGGGGGTGAGTGAAGCAGGTGACGACCGGCCCTGGAGGACGGAACACGCGGGCTTAAGGCCCCGGGTTGTCACAAGATGGCGACGCCTTCGGACCATTAGGGAACGCAACTGGCAGCAGCGTCTGGGAGGGTTGGTTCCCCACCGGGAGACCTTGAAGAGGGGCATGCACAACCAGGCAGAGGAGCAGTGAGGGATGAGGGAGCTCTTGAGGGCCCTTTCTGGGACGCGAACATGGGGTCTGACTGAGGCGGGGCACGTCTGCCAGCTCGGTGAGAGGGAGTGGTGGGAAGAGACCACCCCCAGAGCCGGCGAAGAGGGGAGGACCTAGTCATGTTGACCAAGCCGGTGGTGGGCAAAGTGGAAGCTGACAACCCAGTGACAGGAAAGCTAAGAGAGGAGGAGACAGAAGAGGACAATGGGGCACCTGTCACAAAGAGCTTCCTGGAGGGTATCTTTACATTGCTTTGAGATGATATACATTTGTTGAAGAGAGACCTATCGCAGGACCTGAAGGTGGTACGCCGGGAACTGGAGGAGGTCAGCGAGAGAGTGGCCACTCTGGAAAAGCACGAAAACACCAGAGATGAGGAGATCGAGCAACTACAACAAGAAATAATTTGGCTACAGGAGCAACAAATTGAACTCCAGGTGCATGCGGAGGACCTCAAGAACCGGTCGAAGCGGAACAACATCCGCATCTGGGGAGCACCAACTGGGGCCGAAGAGCAGGACATACTGGCTTACATATGGGTCCTCTTCCACCAGATACTAGGGGAGCCATCGGAAAGGGAAGTACGCATAGACACGGTCCACAGAGTGGGGGCGCCAAGGCGGCCTCACATACCTCCAGCAGATCTCTTACCCTGCATACTTCGGTTGGTGAGAGAGCAGCACCACTTGAATTTCTGGGGACACACACTGCTTCTGTATCAGGACCTAGCTGCCATCACCCTTCAAAACGGAGAGACTTTTCTCCAGTTACCTCCCACCTTAGGGAGTACCTCCCTACTCCTGAGGTCATCACTTCCATATAATGTTTTGGATGGGAGGGTAAACTGCACCAACTACGCTCACTGAAGGAGGCTTACAACGTTCTGCAACTGGATTAGCCCTTAGAGGGGAATCAAAGCCTGACAAAAACGTAATGCAGGAACAGGAGACGCATACGTTGGCAAACTGTACCGCATGGAAGCACCAAGCCTGATCGAGAGACTATGGCATCAGAAAGAAGAGCAATCCTGGAGTCCCTCAATGGGGACAGGAAGAAGGCAGATATGGACAAGGGGTGAGGGCCTTAGGCCTGGAAGACAAGTAGCTGCATCAGACGGGGAAGGGTGATGGAGGGGAGTCCAATGAAGACTGGATCACTTGGGACGCTAGCTCCTGGAACTTAGGTTCACCCTCAGGACTACAGCTGGCCACCCCGGCTTCCCTTAGTAGGGTTGTTTGACTATGTTGTTTAAATGTGTTTGTGTAGTGCTTTCCTCTTATTTAGTTTCTAAGCACTAACATAACACAACAGAAATGCACTTCTGAGGTCAAAGAAGACTTTTATTGTTGTTAATTCTTCCCCAACCACAATATTTATGAATGACGAATTAGTAGCTTTCAAGTCCGCGTTAATCAAACAAAATATATCAGTTTGCAATATACACAGCAGGTTATATTTATAAGATATTGAATGCAAAGCAAAACAAATACTTCACCGTGTGGGAACTATCTACAGCTTCATCTTTTTAAGGTCTGCAAACTGATGACCCCTGTCAGCCGCGAGAAAGAGAGATTCATCTACCCACACGGGATTGCTGGCAGCCTGCGCCAAGCTCCAGCACGAGGTCCGGCAGATTCGAATCTGACCCTCTGCAGCCTGTTACATTCGTTACAAAGGTGTGCCCCCTCCTCTCAGACCTGGGAAACTGAGCAAGCCTTTTGGAGACTGGCCAGGTCTCCAAGACTACTCCTGTTCCCAAGCTCAAGCGAAGAAAAAACAACACCCATGTACTCTCTCTTATCATGTCTAGTCTACTGTGAGAAAAACATCTTGGTTCTCTGGTGCAAAAACACAGTTTGGAAAAATACAGCTTGGATTCTCAACTGCAAGATCTAACTCCACGTTAAAGGCAATAGGCAGCTAACCTAAATATCAAATGCAATGTCTAGTGTCATGTCAAAGCCAATAAGCATCTAAGCTGAATACAAAATGCAATGTATAATATCATGTCAAAGCCCATAGGCAGCTGAGCTGAATACAAAATGCAATGTATAATATCATGTCAAAGCCAATAGGCAGCTGAGCTGAATATAAAATGTAATATATGATATCATGTCAAAGCCAATAGGCAGCGGAGCTGAATACAAAATGTAATATATGATATCATGTCAAAGCCAATAGGCAGAATATCTAATAGCATGTCAAAGTCAATAGGCAGCTAAACTGAATACATCATGTCAAAGTCAATAGGCATGCAATGTCAAAGCCAATAGGCGGCTCAACTGAATACAGAAAGTAATGGCTAATGCCATGTCAAAGCCAATAGGCGGCTAAACTGAACAAAACATACCATGTGCTACTGGTGAACATTGAGCAACTAATATGCGCAGTGGTGAAACACAAAGTCATTGGTCAAAACAAAATTCAACAAATGGCAGTACATTCCGCCCTTTGACCAATGAATTTTTGTTTCACATATCTCTTGTTTCAAACAAAAACAAAAAACAAAAAAAACATCAGCACAAAAAAAAACATTATCAGTAAGTCAGATTTGAATGATCAAAGCAATCCCTGTAAAGCAATAGAAGTGAATTAACACATTGATTTCATAACCTTTCACATCAGATACATCTACATAGAGAAGACTGGGCAATTTTTATACTCTGAATGAGTCTCTAATTCAACAGTGTTAGCAATTTGATGTGGCATGAGTTCTACTCATGTAAAGATGCACGGTCCACCTGAAAGGTTTGCTGGAAGGTAAGCAAAAGTCAGAGTTCCATACGAGAAGGGAACAAAAAAAATCACAGCTTAGTTCCAGTGGAAGAATGCAATCAAACAAGTTGAACTTGAACTGAATGGATCCATGGTGCTGGCACTTTACTCAGCCAGGTTCAGGTTGGGGATTCGGTCCCTTCCCCGACCCCACACGCACACACCGGAAGGGGGACCACACAGCACACTCAGGGACAGTGGCGAAACGTGGTAGGATCTGCAAAAGAAACAAGTATGACTTTTCTTGCAAATAACATTTTTCATTTAAACTGCACCCTTCCTCTTTCTTTCCCTGTTTTATAATCAGCAGGACGTTTTTGGGGCCCTTTGTTACATTCGCTGCAGGTTCTGGAGGATCACTTGGGGCTTCAGCCCACACATCAGTACTGAGGTTTTTATCTGCTGCACCACAGCTTCCCTTTTCTTGCACTGTCAGAAGGGCTGGGGCAGACTCCTTCTTTAACAAACCTCCATTCACTGCACTTTTGCCAATTTGGGCCATTCTGTCTCCAATTTGTATGAATGAATCAGATTCTTTTCTAGGTATCAGCATAATTTCGATTTTTCCTTGGTAATCTGCAGCAATCACTCTCCCTAAAACCTGATCAATTTGCCATTCCTGTGCTGGTAACGTTCCTCTCCCCAACTGCTCTGTGACTGCTTGCATGACAGATTGCTTTTGTGCGTGCTGCACAGTTTTGATCAAATCTAGGGGAATGTGCATCTCTCTCATCTCTGCCCACCTGTAAGTGGCTTTTTCTCTCAGCTGTTCACATTTCTGGGGCACCCACTTAGCCATCCCCACTAAGGCAGAATTCTGGGTGAACACTTCTCTCTCTGAATTTTTCTCATTAACATCTGCAAGGTAATTGAACCAGTTAGGTACAAGCCATATGTAAAAACAAACAGCTAAAACATTAGCAATGAACCAAAAATCTGCGTAAAAATGACACATCTCACGTAGCTCTTGCTTTAAAATCTGACACACATTATACAACTCTGTTCCTTCTACTGTGCCAGAAAACAACATTTCAGTCAATGAATCATTAGTAAAACAAACATGCTTTTTATCTTCAGTGGACACGAATTCAAATGGTGCACTCAATTTCATTGGTAACTCTTTTACCTGTGGTACTCTAGCCCTGTCTTGCAAGTACCAGATCCATTGTATGATTCTAGCTAGGGGCACTATTTTCTTTCCTTGTTCTTGAATTACATGTACATAAGTATTTCCTTCTTGCACTGCGCAGAAACCTAAAGTCTGCATTATTTCATTTGCCAAATCACAAGCGCGCAACTGCATATAATTTTTCACAGTGACCATATACAAAAGTGTTAGGATTTCTCTCAAATGAGGGCTATTCTTTTTCCAAAAATCAAACAAGCTAATGAAAGTCGGCTCTTGCTCTAAAATCTTTCGTTTTACTTGTGCATTTTGCAACGGTAACTCGTAAATCACATTCTGGTCGCTCTCGTCTGTGTTATCAGTTAAGGAATGCATTTTGGCTGCCAAAAACCCTGGCTCACACGGAAACTCAGTGCAGCTCGGAGCTGTCTTAACCCCCTCATTACTGGAATGGGAAAAGAAAGATTCTTCATAAACAGCCTTTTTATAACTTTCAGTCGGGCTAATTTGCTCACGTAAATTCCTATTTTCATGTTCCAACTTCCTACATTTCTCCTGCATTTCTCTGTAAGCAGATAAAGGTATCCAGACTTTTCTGTCATCATTACTTCCAAAACACACGTTTTCTACACATGCATTTTCTTCTGTAATTCCCCAAACAGAAAACAATTCACAGTTTTTCTTAGCACCATCAGGCAGTTTAACAACACATGACATGGTCTGCCGTGCTACTGTGATTCTCCAAACAACAAACAATTCACAGTTTTTCGTAGCACCATCAGGCAGTTTAACAACACATGACATGGCCTGCCGTGCTACTGTGATTCTCCAAACAGAACAATTTCTGTAATTCTCCAAACAACAAAAAACAATTACACTTTTAAAGTGTGCACTTAGAAATCTACCAACTCGTCAACACCCTCTTAATCACCTCTTAATGACCGACCCCACTTCTGGTACCAATTGTAGTGCTTTCCTCTTATTTAGTTTCTAAGCACTAACATAACACAACAGAAATGCACTTCTGAGGTCAAAGAAGACTTTTATTGTTGTTAATTCTTCCCCAACCACAATATTTATGAATGACGAATTAGTAGCTTTCAAGTCCGCGTTAATCAAACAAAATATATCAGTTTGCAATATACACAGCAGGTTATATTTATAAGATATTGAATGCAAAGCAAAACAAATACTTCACCGTGTGGGAACTATCTACAGCTTCATCTTTCTAAGGTCTGCAAGCTGATGACCCCTGTCAGCCGCGAGAAAGAGAGATTCATCTACCCACACGGGATTGCTGGCAGCCTGCGCCAAGCTCCAGCACGAGGTCCAGCAGATTCGAATCTGACCCTCTGCAGCCTGTTACATTCGTTACAAAGGTGTGCCCCCCTCCTCTCAGACCTGGGAAACTGAGCAAGCCTTTTGGAGACTGGCCAGGTCTCCAAGACTACTCCTGTTCCCAAGCTCAAGCGAAGAAAAAACAACACCCATGTACTCTCTCTTATCATGTCTAGTCTACTGTGAGAAAAACATCTTGGTTCTCTGGTGCAAAAACACAGTTTGGAAAAATACAGCTTGGATTCTCAACTGCAAGATCTAACTCCACGTTAAAGGCAATAGGCAGCTAACCTAAATATCAAATGCAATGTCTAGTGTCATGTCAAAGCCAATAAGCATCTAAGCTGAATACAAAATGCAATGTATAATATCATGTCAAAGCCCATAGGCAGCTGAGCTGAATACAAAATGCAATGTATAATATCATGTCAAAGCCAATAGGCAGCTGAGCTGAATATAAAATGTAATATATGATATCATGTCAAAGCCAATAGGCAGCGGAGCTGAATACAAAATGTAATATATGATATCATGTCAAAGCCAATAGGCAGAATATCTAATAGCATGTCAAAGTCAATAGGCAGCTAAACTGAATACATCATGTCAAAGTCAATAGGCATGCAATGTCAAAGCCAATAGGCGGCTCAACTGAATACAGAAAGTAATGGCTAATGCCATGTCAAAGCCAATAGGCGGCTAAACTGAACAAAACATACCATGTGCTACTGGTGAACATTGAGCAACTAATATGCGCAGTGGTGAAACACAAAGTCATTGGTCAAAACAAAATTCAACAATGGCAGTACAGTTTGGTATAAGGGGGGGATGGGTGGTGTAGGGAAATGCCTCCCTTGGCCTGGTTACCCTCTAACTTTTTGCCTTTTGTTGATGCTAGTTATGATTGAAAGTGTGCTGAGATCCTGCTAACCAGGCCCCAGCACCAGGGTTCTTTCCCTAAACTGTACCTTTGTTCCAACAATTGGCACAGCCTTGGCACACAGATAAGTCCCTTGTAACTGGTACCCCTGGTACTAAGGGCCCCGTGGCCAGGGAAGGTCTCTAAGGGCTGCAGCATGTATTATGCCACCCTGGGGACCCCTCGCTCAGTACATGCACACTGACTCACAGCTTGTGTGTGGTGGTGGGGAGAAAATGACTAAGTCGACATGGCACTCCCCTCAGAGTGCCATGCCCTCAACCCACTGCCTGTGGCATAGGTAAGTCACCCCTCTAGCCGGCCTTTGAGCCCTAAGGCAGGGTGCACTATACCACAGGTGAGGGCATAGTTGCATGAGCACCATGCCCCTAGAGTGTCTAAGCCAAACCTTAGACATTGTAAGTGCAGGGTAGCCATAAAGAGTATATGGTCTGGGAGTTTGACAAACACAAACTCCACAGTTCCATAATGGCTATACCGAAATCTGGGAAGTGTGGTATCAAACTTCTCAGCACCATAAATCCACACTGATGCCAGTGTGGGATTTATTGAAAAATGCACACAGAGGGCATCTTAGAGGTGCCCCCGTATACCAGTACAAACACCAGTATTAGGCTGACCAGTTTCTGCCAATCTGCCACAATGAGACGGGTTTCTGGCCACATGGGGTGAGTGCCTTTGTCACTCTGTGGCCAGGAACAAAGTGTGCACTGGGTGGAGGTGCTTCTCACCTCCCCCTGCAGGAACTGTAACACCTGGCGGTGAGCCTCAAAGGCTCATGCCTGTTGTTACAGCGCCCCAGGGCATCCCAGCTAGTGGAGACAGCCCCCACTTTTGGCGGCAAGTCCGGAGAAGATAATGAGAAAAACAAGGAGGAGTCACCCACCAGTCAGGACAGCCGCTAAGGTGTCCTGAACTGAGGTGACCCCTGCCTTAAGAAATCCTCCATCTTGGTTTTGGAGGATTCCCCCAATAGGAATAGGGATGTGCCCCCCTCCCCTCAGGGAGGAGGCACAAGGAGGGTGTAGCCACTTTCCAGGACAGTAGCCTTTGGCTACTGGCCCCCGGACCTAAACACATCCCTAAATTGAGTATTTAGGGGCAACCCTGAACCCATGAAATCAGATTCCTGCAACCTGAAGAAAGAAGGACTGCTGACCTGAAAGCCTTGCAGAGACGACGGAGACAACAACTGACTTGGCCCCAGCCCTACCAGCCTGCCTCCAGACTCAAAGAACCTGCACAGCGATGCATCCAGCAGGACCAGCGACCTCTGAGGACTCAGAGGACTGACCTGCACCTAAAGGACCAAGAACCTCCTGAGGACAGTGGCTCTGTCAGGAAACAACAACAAAGCAAGCAACTTTAAAGAGACTCCAACTTCCCGCCAGCAGCGTGAGTCTTCACACTCTGCACCCGACACCTCCTGCTCGAGTTCAGGACAACCAACACTGCAGAGAGGACTCCCAGGCGACTCCAACAACGTGGACACCCTGAGTCAACCTCCCTGCACCCCCACAGCGACGCCTGCAGAGAGGATCCAGAGGCTTCCTCTCACCGCAACTGCCTGGTAACAAAGGAACCCGACGCCTGGACCAAGCACTGCACCTGCAGCCCCCAGGACCGAGATGGCAAACCCGACACCTACTTTGCACAGTGCACCTGGCTGACCCCTTGGCTGCTGAGGGTGTGGTTTGTGTGCTTGTGTGTGTCCCCCCCCAGTGCTCTACAAAACTCCCCTGGTCTGCTCCCCGAGGACGCAGGTACTTACCTGCTAGCAGACTGGAACCGGAGCACCCCTGTTCTCCATAGGCGCCCATGCTACTTGGGCCCTCCTCTGACCTCTGCACATGACCGGCCCTGTGTTGTTGGTGCTGTGGCTTTGGCATTGCCTTGAACCCCCAACGGTGGGCTGCCTATGCCCAGGAGACTGAACTTGTAAGTGCTTTACTTACCTGAAAAACTAATCAATACTTACCTCCCCCAGGAACTGTTGATTTTTGCAGTGTCCACTTTGAAAATACCTTAATGCCAATTTTGCCAAAACTGTGTATACTACTGTTTTAATTCAAAGTTCCATACTTACCTGTGTGAAGTACCTTACAATTTATGTACTTACCTAACATTTGAATCTTGTGGTTCTAAAATAAATTAAGAAAAGAGTATTTTTCTATATAAAAACATATTGGCCTGGAGTTGAGTCTTTGAGTGTGTGTGTTCTCATTTATTGCATGCGTGTGTACAACAAATGCTTAACACTACCCTCTGGTAAGCCTACTGCTTGACCACGCTACCACAAAATAGAGCATCAGTATTATCTAATTTTGCCACTATCAACCTCTAAGGGGAACCCTTGGACTCTGTGCACACTATTTCTCACTTTGAGACAGTATATACAGAGCCAACTTCCTAAAGTGCGCAATACTCATATGCAGTTATATTAACCACGCGGATGGGACTGGTGCCCATACTGAGACTCACTTACTTGAAGGAGGAGATAATGGGACTTGCATGGGGACATACTGGCTGATGATACTCTACTCATACGGCCCACACAACTGTTAAAATAGTCACTCTCAATGTCAAGGGAATGAATAACCTAATCAAGCGCAGAGCAATCCTTTCATATTTAGAACACACGAGTGCTGACTTATGCCTCCTGCAGGAGACCCGCCTACTCCCAGCAGATCATCATTGAAATCGGTCCAGATCTTTCCCTATACAACACTTCTCCTCATGCGGAACCAAGGTGGCAGGAGTGGCACTCCTGGCATCAACTCCCCTTCCAGGGGAGGGTGGGAGACAAGATTGCTGAAATACAGGGTCGCCTACTGGCCTATGAGTACCCAAGTCGTTTTAGTGTCTATATACGTCCCCTATGAGGGATAGGAGGGGTTAATTCACAAGGCGCTTGCAGAGGTCATGACTACACATGACACATAGGGGGCGACTTTAACATAGTTTTATACAAGGAATGGATAAATCTGATTCCAAAAATGGTTGTACTAGAACTCTATCCGCAAGAGTACTGGGGAGGATGGAGGAACTGGGGCTCCGGGACCTCTGGAGGGGCAGGCACCCTACCACTAGAGACTACACCTTCTATTCCCAAGCACATAAGACCTACGCTCGCATCAACCTCTTTTTGGGGTCTAAGGAAATCAGACAGATGATGGGTGACATAGATATTGAGCCCTGTGCATTATCGGACCATGCGGCGTTTACCCTCATGTTCAACGTCCCCCTCCGGGTCGAAGGTCTCCATCCTGGTGAATGAGAACGACACTCCTAATGAGGCAGGAGGTGGTCGTCCAGATAACCAAAGCTATCACTACCTCTCTAGAATTTAATGACACGGCTGACACTTCGATCTCCCTACTGTGGGATAAGCTGAAAGCGGTACTTAGAGGGGAACTTATAGCAATATCAGCATCGGATAACAAAATCAGACGCGAAAAAGTGCACAACTACAGCAGCAGGTGATGGAACTTGAGAGGATAGACAAGAGGACGGAGGGCCTGAGAGTTTGGAGACAACTCAGTGAAGCTAGGACCCAATTAGCGAGGCTTGACATGGATAGGTCGGAATACCTAGCTCTCCGACTCCGTCATTCCTATTACGTTGGCGACAACAAATGTGGTCGCCTTTTGGCAACCAGGTTTAGGGCTCAGAGGCAGTCCGTGGTGGTGGAAGTGATTAGGCACCCGCAGGGATCAGAGGTAATGAGCGACACTCAGATCACCTTGGCCTTCCATAGCTTTTATCAGGGTCTTTACTCTCCCCAACAGACTGACTTGGGCACCTCACTGCAATATCTCAAACAGGCCCACATGACTAAACTGACACCTGTAGAAGTGGCCCCGCCTTCAGGTCCCTATTAGGTTAGAGGAGGTAATCTCAGCAATAGCTCAATTGGAGGCCTCAAAATCCCGGGACCAGACGGTTTCCCTGGCTCCTTCTTCAAAACATTCTGTACCAGCTTGGCGCCAATCCTAACCTGACTTTTTAACCATATAATGGGTCCGGGGGAAATGCCATCATCTATGCTGGACACAGCCACAGTGGTAATCCCAAAGCCTGGGAAGAACCCCGCTGAGTGTGGTTCCTACAGACCTATCTCATTACTAAATGTTGACTTCGCTTTGCTTATGGGTATTCTTGCCGCTCACCCGAACCCGCTGATGCCTGGATTCATAGATCCCGACCAGGCGGGTTTCATCCTGAACCGACAGTGTGGAGATAACACCAAACGGATACTACACACGTTAGACAAAGCCCAGCGAACGGGGAGGAAACTGATGCTGCTCAGCATAGATGCTGAGAAGGCGTTTGATTGAGTCCACTGGCCACACCTTCACACTACGCTGGAGCACTTTGGCCTGGGGCCTGGTTCCGAGCTTAGATAGCGAGTGCATGTAGCCAACCGAGGGCCTCCGTTAGAGTTAACGGGGTGATATCCACTCCCTTTTGGGTGGGTCGCGGGACTCACCAGGGGTGCCCACTGTCCCCTACTTTTTGCTCTCTATATATAGCCCTTTGCGCAGAGGGTGAGGGAAAACCGCAGAGATCACTGGTGTTGTGTTTGGTGGGGAAGAATATACCATTGCGCTTTATGTACACAATGTGGTAGTGGCACTTGACAACCCGTTAAAGGCCCACCTGGCTTTTCTGGATGAGGTGGAGGCTTTTGGGACGGTGTCAAGTTTCTGGGTAAACCTCTCAAAGTCCCAGGCACTCAGTCTCATGCTCCCAAGGGAGATGGTGACCATATTAGCATAGCAATAAACCTTCCGGTGGCATAAGGACTCTATTTCATACTTGGGCATTCCGATAGCTAGGACAGTATCAGAATCAGCAATGAAAAACTATCAGCTTGTCCTGAAAGAGGTCAAGGCTGACATGGCAAAGTGGAGACACTATGTCATCTCATGGATTGGCAGAATAGCTGCCATTAAAATGTTGGTCCTCCCCAGGGCACTATTTCTATTTCAGGCACTGCTGGCCGAACCTCGTTCCGGTTCCATCCAGGCGCTGCAGGGTGAAATCAACCGATTTGTATGGGGAGGGCAAAAAAACCAGAATGGCTCGCCTCCTGGCGTATCAACCCCCACAGAGGGCAGGCCTGGGAATCCCAGATGTCCGGCAATAATATAAGACTACGCAGTTAAGGTACCTGGTGGAGTGGTCCAGGCCAGACTCGGATAAGCGTTGGCTCTTCATTCACCTCACAATTGTGGGTGCTTCCCTTTGGGGCCTGTACTTGTCACCAGCGCTACCATGAGGGGGTGGGACCAAGCGGCCCGATCAAGCAACCTAACCTCTTTTCCCTCCCCCCGTGACACCTATCGTGGGGAACATGGATTTCACTCTAGACATGGACCACAGTGCCTACCGCACTTGGACAGCTCCCTCCTGCCACTCCATTAGACGTTTGTTTGACGCTGAGGAAATATTATCCTTCGAAAATTTTAGAAGGACCCAATCTCTCCCGGAAACAGAGAGAATGTGTTATATTCAGATCCGCCACTGGGTATTGCACCTCTCAGTCAGGGAAAAGACATGTAGACCCCTCACACAATATGAAATATGGCTGCTAACAAAGAAGACAGACAAACACATCATTATAGAACTCTCTGATTTTCTCCAGTGGGCAGTCCAGACTCCTAAAATCCAGAGTCAGGTTTGTTGGGAGACAGAACTGGGAAGATCCGTGACACCGGGGGACTGGGAGGCGATCAATTATAGGGTACACCACACAGCGCATTGCCCAACCAGCACAGAGACTACAATGAAGATAGCTCTACCTACTGGTATCTCACCCCGGCTCCATCAAATGTACCGCTCACGTTCACCACTTTGCTGGAGGTGGTGCAATGGCCTTGGCACACTGACCCATTTCTTATGGGAATGTCCAAAGCTGACCTCATACTGGGAAGGAATCTTAAATGACATTGACCTCCACGTGAACATCCAACTCCCATGCTTCCCAGCATACATCATTATATTAGGTCTTCCAAGCCCCCTGACATTTCCGCTCAAATCTAAGCGGGCCGACAGATCTGTCTCACCTTGGGGGTGGCCCTTCAAAACATTCTGACTCACTGGGGAACACCTCAGAGCCCAACGCAGCTGGGATGGTTACACAGGGTCTGATCGATCTTGGGGATGGAAAAGCTCACTCTATCCCTCACATCACAGGGGGATTCCTCTAGGGAGCTATGGCACCCCTTCTTGTCCTTGCTGTCTGGAGTATTCAGAGAATTGACATGCCTTAGTTATCTGTGACTTCTCCGTCTACAAGAAAGGGAAAGTACCTAATGTGCGGATCAGTGGGTAGTCGTGCCAGAGACCCCATTCCTGGTCCTGCAGACGTGACTATAAGCTGGCGCACCTGGAGTGAGGGGGTAACAAGGAGTGCGGCGGCCTGTTGCCTGTTTGTCCTTGTGGGATTGTTGGGTGCTGCGACACCCCTTGAGTTCTGCTTTTCTTTTTCCTTTTTCTACACTGGAAACTCATAATAAAGAGATTTGAACAATAAGTATTTCAGAATGTATCGACTAGCAACACATATGAAGCACATTTTGTGTTATTTCTGAAGTGTGTTGGAAACAAATACTTTCATTTGATCAAAACAAATCATTACACTAGGTGATGCAATTTCCACCCATTTTCGTTTGAATACTGTATTGTTTTATTAGTAAACTGTATGTCTGTGCAAATGTAATGGTCATTTCAATTTAAAATGTGTTGTCTGTAACGGCAGTGCGCTACTATACCATGCATACTCAGCTCTACGCCACTCCATTCTACTCTGCACTACTATACACAACTGCACTGTACTCTGCATCACTCCACTTTACACCACTCCATGGCACTGTACTCTGCACCACTGCACTCTACACCACTGCACTCTTTGCCACTTCATACTACACCTCTTTACTCTACCCTCTACCACTCTACTCTTTGCCAATGCACTCTTCGCCACTCTACACTACTGTACTCTACTTCACTCCAGTCTGGGCCACACCAACCTACTCTGCACAGCTCCACTTTAGCACTCTCTACTCTACACCACTCTGCAACACTGCACTCTACGCCACTGCACTCTATGCCAATACACTCTACACCAATGCACTTTACTCTGTAACATTCAACTCTATGCACCTGCACTCTACACCAATCCACTGTATACCACTCTAATCTACATTGCATCATTACACTCTATGCCACTGCGCTCGACACCACTTTATGCCATTACACTCTATGCCACTCTAACCTACACCACTCCATTCTACACCACTTCACTCTACTCTGAAACAATATACTGTACGCCACACTCCCCCCCTCTGCACCACTCCACTCCATTCTACTCTGCACTACTATACACAACTGCACTGTACTCTGCATCACTCCACTTTACACCACTCCATGCCACTGTACTCTGCACCACTCCACTCTACACCATTGCACTCTTTGCCACTTCACACTAGACCTCTTTACTCTACCCTCTACCACTCTACTCTTTGCCAATGCACTCTTTGCCACTCTACACCACTGTACTCTTCATCACTGTACTCTACTCCACTCCAGTCTGGGCCACACCAACCTACTCTGCACAGCTCCACTTTAGCTCTCTCTACTCTACACCACTCTGCAACACTGCATTCTACGCCACTGCACTCTATGCCAATACACTCTACACCAATGCTCTTTACTCTGTAACATTCAACTCTATGCACCTGCAATTTACACCAATCCACTGTATGCCACTCTAATCTACATTGCATCATTACACTCTATGCCACGGCACTCTACACCACTTTATGCCATTACACTCTGTGCCACTCTAACCTACACCACTCCATTCTACACCACTTCACTCTTCTCTGAAACAATATACTGTACGCCACACTCCCCCCTCTGCACCACTCCACTATATGCAACTGCACTCTACGCACTCCAATCTTAACCACTGCACTCTACACCAATGTACTCTACACAACTGCACTCTATGCCTCTGCTCTCTATGCCAATCTACTCTGCTGCACTCTGACACTGTCCTCTGCAACACTGCACTTTCCAGTACTTACCTCTGCACCACTCTGCTCTGCACTGCTCCACTCTGAGCTACTCCACTCTATGCCACTGCACTCTATGACGCTGCACTCCACAGCACTCTACTCTGTACCACACTATGCTACTCTACTCTGCACCACTCTTCGACACTGCACGCTATGCTCCACTCTGCACTATTGCCCTCTGCATCACTCAGCTCTATGCCACTCCTCTCAGCACCACTCTACACTACTGAACTATGCGCCACTCTAATCTGTGCCATTGCATTTTACGGTACTGCATTGTATGCCTCGGAATTCAGTGCCACTGCACTCTATACCACTATACTCTGCAACACTCTACGCCAATGCACTCTATACTAGCCTACTCTAATCTATGCCACTCCAGTGTATGCACTCTACATGACTCCACACTATGCCACTCCAATTCACAACACATTCCATCAGTCCATTCTACAACGCTCTACTCAAGCCTTCGCCATTCCACTCTACGGCCCTCTATTCGACTCTCCTCTGAGCACTAACTTTTAGCCGTGCTGAACCGCAACATGTACAACAAGGCTAAAACTCATTAGCAATGCCAATAGCTCTTTCTTGGGCAATACCTATTGCCTTTGCTAATGGTTGTTTTAAATGCTGACAATAGTTATCTAAAGAGATTAGGCACTGGACTAGATTTACGTTATTTCCAGGCGTGTTTGTTCTTTTTCTATGTTTTTGCTTTTTTGAGGGGGCCGACCTTTGCATGGGATAGAAGCAGAAGATGTGGCTATTTTTAGTTGGCATCTTCCGTATTACGCAATCTATCAGGCGCAGTGTAACCAACAGAGTTACATCTTGTCTGTGCCAATGTATACAAACCAGTGTATTCCCAGATCGCTCTTTGACTTGTCTTTCCCACACCTGGCCAGACACTTGTATCTACCACACACCACTAGTCAAAACATTTAGCAGAGACAAAACACACAAATTATTAATTACAAGTTGGAAAAACTTTGTTTTATTTTACATATGTTTTTATACACATAATAACTGTAATTTTAAAATATGTTCTGTTTATATTGAAGTTCAGTCAATTTTGTTACCTTTTCTTTTACAAACCACCCACTTTAGTCAGATGTTTAGTGTGTTTTCACGATTAAAAGTCTCTTCTTAAAAAGAAGGGTAGTCAATTTTCTCCAGGAAGTTTGAGCACAGAAAGTGGGAGAAGCAGTCCCGGAACACCTTGCCTTAGCAGCCCTCAATAGAACGAGTGAGAGACTCTTGCCTGGACAGGTAGAATTGACTCAAGAAAAGATTCGATTTTAAGAATTATAATCCCTGTTGTTGGACCTGGCCCTCTCTGCAAGGTCACCCCCAAACCTTTCACTGTTACCCCTCCTATTTTTACTGAATTCGTATTTTTTGGCCTTAGGACTCTGTCCTTGGGCTCACTCGCTACATGGTAAAATTGGCTTACACCTGTTTGCCATATTTAATTTACTTATAAATCCCTAGTAAACTGGAATACCACTTACCTAGGGCCTGTCAATTTAATGCTACTAGTGTACCTGCAGCACTTATTGTGCTACCCACTTAAGTAACCCTTAACTGTCTCTGGCCTGTCATTGCAGCCTGTTAGCACTTTTTAATTGCTGATTTGACTTGGCAAAATAACCTCTTTCCAAATCTTAAACACCCAATTAATACATATGTCACCCCTAAGGTAGGCCCTAGACAACTCATAGGGTAGGGTGCATTTTAATTAGAAGGTTGGACATGTATATTTCAGTTTTACGTCCCTGTAGTGAAAAACACACATATTTGTTTTTCACTATTATGAGGCCTCTCTAAGTACTAACTTTTGATTGAGGGCAGATAGGAAAGTCATATTCAGTGTCTGAGAAAATGTAACTTTCAATTCTCTTTAACACTGAAGCCATATTTTAAGTCACGATGTTGAAAATGCCACTTTTAGAAAGGTGGTATTTTTTTGTCCTAACTGGTGCCCACAGCCTGGTGCTGGGTCACACACGCAGGTCGTAGTTGGCAGTTGGACTTGTATATTCCTCCCAGACATCCACACAATAGCGGGATAAGGTGTGGCTGGAGGGGTCATCTTTGGCAGGATAGGTTGGTAGAGCTGGGAAAAGTCTCACTTGTAAGTCGGTAGACTGTGCCCTACCTTCACACAAAGGACTTCCCATTAGTCCATTGTGCCTGCAGACAGGGTGGAGCCAGGAAGGAAATTCCGATCACTTTACAGAGGGAATCACTAGAAACTTATCCTGCTTGAAAGAAGGCACCAGGTAAAAAAAAGGACCCTCAGTCCCACGCTTCGGTTAATTTATTGGACCTGTGGATGGACTATTAGAGGACTGCCTGCTGCTGTGGCCAGCTGTGTACTTCAGAAGACTGCTATGCAGCACTTGGAGTGACTAGTCTGCTGCCTGAAACCTACCTTGAGCCATCAGAGGCCTGCCTTTCTGCTTGAGCCCTTTTCCACTTCTTCAACCAAGGACTGCTAGAGTTGTTGTATAGCTATTTTGGCCATATTTTAGCCAGGTTATTTTTAGCAAACTCAGCTTGCCGTTGTGCACTTTAGCCCAGTTACATTTTATTCAGCATCGCTTTATTTTTCTACCATGAGCCTCATTTGCCATGTTGTTTTGTTTTCTTTATCTGTTTGTTCTTTTGCTTAGGAAAGCATCACGTTCTTAGCACTGCATTCATTTCACTTTGTGCTTTCCTCAAGGCAGCAGTCAGATAGGGTTGCCAGCAAAAGTGGGACACTGTGTCTCTGACATTCACAGAAACATACATATCATTACCTGGGGACCTTTTCTTAGAACATCAGTTGTTTTATTATAAAACATTTCTCTCTTCAATACATGTTAGAGGGAGATTCCAGCCAGATAACCACGACTGCATGCTGATTGCTGAAGGTCTTCGCTATAGCTGCTTCCTTAGATTGCCGAATCCCTGGCCTATATGGGGACAGTGTCTTTCTAGACAACAGGCTTCCTTGCTCAGGTATAGGAGATGATGTCTTCCCGGCGGGATCCTGAAGGGCGGATCAGGGCTTATCACGCTGTGCTGTAACATAGCTTAGGTAGGAAAGATATATATATATATATATATATATTATTCCTAATGACAGTATGGTGGGACTGTTTTTGTGTTTCATTCTCCTTGTCACAATTTTGCTTCTAGTGTGTTTTATCATCCTAGTTATTGCAATACATTCCATTTTATCTAAGATGCAGTTACTTCAGTAAACCTTATTGAACCATACTCGGCTTCTGTTTGTCTTTGCCTGTGAGGGAGAAACTGAGAGAAAGGAATAAGATCTGAACTACCACGATTCCCCTAAGGAGTTCTCTCTGTCATGTGCTCGGTTATCTCAATCATCCCCACTCTCGGTGGAGATGAGACACTGCTAGTTGGCCGGAAAACCTGAATTAGGTGGACAGGAGTCACATGTTGTGGGATTGTACTCAGTACTCCACGATTCAGGTGATTCTGCCGCCCAAATCCAGTAGTCTCATTAGGATAATGGGAACCTACGCAACACAGTGACTTCAAGAGCTAGTTGGCTGGCCTTCTGATCACAGTCTTAGGGGCAGAGAAGGCTCTGTCCATCATGAACCCGCACCCAGACCCACCCTGAATGAGTACTGAGCCTCCAAGTCGTGCCCACCCAGTACTGAATTCAAAAAGTGCTCAGCCAAAATCCAAAACTTAGGACTTGGACATTTTTTGGCTCAAACGTGTTGTGAGAAACAAGAGAAGACCAATATCTTCCTGTTTGTCAACTGGCCCAAGGTGCATCTCTATTCGGTCTGACTTTGCACCAACTCCCTCTACGTTCTTCTCTGAAGCATCAAATCATGTTCAGTAGCTCCTATGTGAAGGACTTGTCAGCTACAGCCTACAGCTTCTTCCCAGTGGAGATTTTTATTTGGTTCCAAAAACAGACTATGTTCAAACACAGAAAGCTTCAACAAGACTTCGTCCAGCAGCTCCATGATGATGATGCCTTCTCCTCGGACACTTCCTGCAGCCTTGCCCTCTGAACTTTATCTTCTCATACATTTTTCCCCGTGCTTGGTCTAAGTAAACCAAGCCCAATGCACTTCTTTTATCCAACCCGCACTCTATGGTTCCGTAGTTGGTGCTTTAAACTTTTATGCACTAGATTTCACTTTAAACTTTAAAAATTCATAACTCCAGCCCTGCTGATTAGATTTTTGACTTTTTTGTGTCAAATAGTTTATTAACATGTGATCTGTCATTCTATTGGTATGGGATGTTTCTTGTGTTGTTTTGTCAAATTATTGATGTTTTTTAAGCTGCATAAATACTTTATCCAAAAACAGTGGTACACTTCAGAGAAAGTATTTACTTAAACGGCGATGCTAAGGAGGAAAGAGAAAACAACACATGAAGTACAAATAAGCCTACCATAATGCAACCTACTAAGAAAAGTGATAGTTATCCCATGTAAGATAATAAAACACACTGAAGAAAACACTGCAAAATAAATATTCAATGCATTTTATAAAAACCATGAAGCATAGAGCACGAAAACAAATAAAGAAAATACACTGAATAATCAAACACAAATGTGCAACACAAAAAAACTGATATATAATATGCAGAATAATAGGCTGCAATGATTTACCTAAGGCATCCAAAGAAATATCTCACATCGAGAAGCATCACGTTTATAAAAAACAAACAACATTTTTATCAATTACTGCAGTCTACATTACATAAACAAAAGTATTTTTTTCAAAGTATTCAATTAATTTTATAAAAAACATAAAGCATAGAGCATGAAAACAAATCAACAGAATACACGTAATATTCAAACAGAAAGGTGCAACACCAAAGAACTGGTCTATAATATACAGAATAATAGGTTGCAAGGGTCTAACTAAAGCATCCAAAGAAATATTTACATATAAATTAAAAAGGACATTAAAAGAACAAATACACGAAAATTACAGATAAAACAACCGATATGTAATAGACGGTAACGCTCCAATACCTGCAAAGAACAGGGGGTGAGAAGCTATTGAAATATATACTGACTTGAGTACCTTTGACCTAAACAGAACTACAGTAGGAATGTTATAGTGCAACAAAGAACGGAGCAAATAAAATATATATATAGCTAACCACCAAAATAGCTTAAAGAAAGCATTCTTTCAATAAAATATATACATCTTTTTACACCGATTTACAATTTATGTGCAATGAAAATAGAAGGAATCACACAGAACACTCCTCCGAAGTTTCTCCTTTAAAAGAGGTATTGGAGCTTCACCCTCTTTTACATATTGGTCATTTTATCTGTAATTGTTCTCCTAATTTTCTTGTAATTGTTCTCTTAATTTTCTCCTTAATTTCTAATCAATTCCTGGGGGAATACTTCTTTCTTAGCATGACATTTCTATCTTTGGAAGCTTTTTGCATGGTGATAGGTCTCATGCATTTATCACCTTTTGGTGTATTATTTGATGAATATATAAAGGGATTGGTACTCTGTTTTTGATTCTGAATGGTCTTGTGTTTATTAATAGCCATGATGACCGACTCAGCTGAGGCATAGACTTCATTTATTGCCTATAATGATTTTTCTGGAGTGTTCCTTTTTTCATTATTAGTGAACCTTAGATTTTTATATACATGCTTAGAATTTCATTCCATTTAACCATGACCATTTAAAAGTCTAGTTGTGTTTGTTATTTTTTCTTTTGTTTACTTTTCTTGATTTCTAAGGAGTTAGTTATAAAGTGTTCTGGAAGCCTTATATTTTGTGTCTTTTTGATTGTTCCAATAGTATTTTGCCATCACACTATTTTTCTTTTTTCACAGGCTCAGTTAACATCCTACCCATATGTGGGGGTTTTGATAAGCATTGGTATGTATCTGAGACTTCTAGTTCTAGCCTCCCCAGTCCCTAGCTATTATGACCAAGTTGGTTTAGGCGTATATTTGATTCATAATCTATGTTTCCCGATTGTTCCTTATTTTTATTATTTGTGAACCTGGATTTTTTTACATGCTCCGAGCTTTGTGCTATCTATAACTCAAGTCAATTTTGGGATTCTTTGTTTTGTTTAATTATGTTTCTTGGATTTTAAGGACTAAGTTATCCATTGTCCAGGAAACTTTATATTGTGAGCGGTTTGAGAGTCTGAATAATTTTTTGCTGCCATATTTCCATCTTCTGGTTGTTGATAAGCATAGTTATGGAGTTGATACTACAGGTTCCAGCCTCCCCAGCCCGTACTTAGTCAGTGCTCATGTTGCACCCACTGTATCCCAGCTGGTTAGTCAAGCCCCTCCCACAGATGACACACTGGTGACTGGAAGTGCACAGAAGCTTTTAAACGCTGCAGTTTCCATCCTGGTTGGTAGGTGGTACTATAAGTTCTTAGCTCTTATGTATTAAGTGTGCCTGTCATTCTCGCTCCCTCCGACATATGGCATACTGATGATTTAACGTGTGCGGGCACTTTTTCTGACTTCTCCGGGCTGCACGCATGCCACAATTATATGGTGTGAGCAGCATGTGCTTAGTCGCATCTGGTGTGTTTTGACTCAGACTTTGGAGTAAGTATGGGTTTAGTTTTTGGGGTTTACTCTGTACTAATGATTTTTACCGATTGCGGACCCTCTTATTTAGTCTTTGTTCTCTAGTTTACTAGTTCACTAGGATTGTTTCTTTTGGACTTTTGTTTCGGATTTGGTCTTTGTTTATGTAAGTACTTAGTAAGTTTCCACAACTTTCTTGATTCTCTGCACCTGGCGAATTTCATATTGGCTTGTTTTTTACTTGCATTCAATCTATATTGTGGTAGGATCATTAATGTACCTGAGACTCCACTGCCTCCATTTTTATTCTTTTTGAATTGTTTGAGGTAAGCCTACACACTGGGTGTTGGTGACTCCACACTTGTTTTTTCTCACAATCATCACATTTGGTGCAGTATAGAGTTGTTAATACGCTCTCTTCTTCTTTCTTCTTCCTCTATTTTGGTTGCTTTTCACATAATGTCCTTGGGATACCTTGTCCTGATGATGGCTCTGGTTTGTTTATATAATACAGACTTCTGTAATTGATTAAATTTTTGTTTGGTTTACATAAACTTGTGATGTTTCCCCATGTGAAAGACTTCTTTGGATGCTTCATTCCTTGCAGTCTGTTATTCTGTGTATTATATATCAGTTCTTTTGTGTTGCACCTTTCTGTTTGATTATTTATTTTATTTTGCTGATTCGTTTTCGCACTCTATTCTTTATGTTTTTCTAAAATTCATTGAATATTTTGCAATATTTTGTTAAGTGTGTTTAATTATCCTCCAGGGGATCACTATCACTTTTCTTAGTAGGTTGTCTTGTGGTAGGTTTACCTGTACTTAATGTACTGTTTTCTCTTTCCTCTGTAACATCACCCTTTAAGTAGATGCTTTCCCGAGTGAACAATCGTTTTTGAATTACACATTTACCCTGGTTCTTACAGTTATTGGGTTGACCCTGTTATTTGACGCTCTGCATAAAAACTTTAACATTGCCTCTAAGTTAAGCCTGGCTGTGTTTATGCCAAGCTACCAAAGGGTTAAGCACTAGATATGGTTACAAGACTGTAGTGCTTCACCCTGACAGGAACTGTGGCTGTTACTTGAGCAGAGTTTTCACTCCACCTAACCAACAACCCAATTTCACACACCTGGGTACTCTGGTTACAGTACAAGTGCCTCCTCAAACAAATAGGTTAACTGACTGGACCTCAAGTTAAAATGTATTGCAACGAAATACAGCTACAGTTTACAATGGTTGATGGGAAAATGTAACTGAATGATCTTCCTGATGACTTCCCATATTTTGTCATGGTTCTATGCAGGCTGTGCCAGAAGAAATAAACCTACAAACTGTTTTTCTAAAACTTCAGGTCATCGCCCACCTATGAGCTCCCAATATATAAATATTTAATATTTATTATTATCAAGCTGTAGCACATGTAGAAGTATACTGCAGTGATTCTAAAAGGTGCACCTACGTGAATAGCTTTTACAAATGAACTTCATCAGTCCTGAGTTCAATAAGAAAAATAACATATGGCATAGAACAAATATTAGCTTATGTGATCTATTACCAATGCCAAGACTGTAAACAAATATGTCGAGTTCTATTGCAGAAAGAATAGCTCTTCTGGATACTGACTCCATAGGAGTACACCTTTCTAAAATATCAGGTAACAAACTGATCCAGGAAAACTCAGATGCAATCACTTGGCCCATCCCCCTCCCAACACCGTTACAAAGTCAATAAAATGAAATATCTAGGGGTCTGGTTTACCCCCGCAAGTTATACCCCCTCGGTTTAAAGAACCTGTCCACATCATAAGACGGCAGCTGACCAAGTTCACGTTTGTAAGCTGGCCAAGATCTGATCCTAGTGGAAATATATTTTAAATGGGACGTTCATTGTATGTGGGATAACCCTGCCCTGGGAAACCCAACTAATCATTCTAGAATATACTTCAAGTATCAATAGCAAGTGTGTATTGTGCTGATCCTATCTGAAGGGGTATTAATTGGTCAGTGGAAAGATTTAAAGTATTAATCCATAATTATTGATTCAAGGTGTTTTGGACATTTATTCGTTTTAGAGTCAATTGAATGGCTGTAATTCAACCAAGTGTATTCTAAAGACTTGTGATAGATTTCATCTAATTGTTTTGCAATTGAAATAATACATTACACTGATATTGACTTAACGGATTGTAGGGAGATGTAAATTGAGGAAAATTTGAAATGTTTGTGTATTGTGACATTTTCATATTTAACTTGCCCCAAAAAATGAAAATGTAGCCCTTTACACATTGGTCCCTGTAGATCCAATAAGAAATGAAGAGTTATCAGGAGAATTGAAAATTTGTTGTTAGTTTCCCATGGTAATTCCTCATTTTGGGCCATATTTATACTTTTTGACGCAAAGCTGCGGCGGCGCAGTTTTGCGTCAAAATTTTTACCGCTGGCTAACGCCATTTCGATGCGCCGTGCGGGCGTCAAATCTATACTTTGACGCACGGCGGCGCAACCAACAGGTGGGAGTCATTTTTTTGGACGCACATCGCGGCGTCAAGTCGTAAAGGAAAACGACGTTAACGCAACGTAAATGACTGTGGGTCGATTTACGACAGCGCAACCCGGAAAGCACCGTTATTTTTGGCGCAATAGCGTCAAAAATACCCGCGAACACTGCCCTTTCAGCAGAGGAGAGTCAAAATGGATCCCAGATGCCACTACAGACCCCAGGAAGATGACAGCGGACCAGGAACCAGCCAGGATGATCCATACAGGAACCAGGACATATATAGAAAAAAAAGAAAGTGTCGCTTCAGTGCAGAGAAGCAGGAAATCCTGGTTAAAGAGGTGACGGAACACCAGCACCAACTGTTCATCACCTCTAAGTTGCCAATCAGCAGGAGAGAGGCCATATGGCAACAAATTGTTGACAAGATCAACAGTGTGGCTGAAGTACGCAGAACAGTCACCGAGTGTAAGAAACGCTGGCATGACTGCAAAAGTAGGACAAAGGAAAAAATGGCCAGGAACAGGAAGGCAGCACTGCAGACTGGAGGTGGGAGTCCAGCACACCAGGAGGCCCTGGACCACATGGAGGAGATGGTCGCAGCCGTCATCCCTGAGGAGATCGTCCCAGGGGTTCAAGGACAGGACAGCGCAGACTACCACGAGACAACGCACATGCAGGGTAAGTCACATGGGGAATTATAATGCAATAATGTTGACTGTAAGCAGGGGGGGAAATACCACTACACATTGCATGTAAGTCAGCATATCCATGGAGTGGCATGGGTAAAGGGGCACGGCAGGGGGGCATGCCCTGCACATACAGAAGCTGGGGCATGACATTACACAACACCAACAACAGTCCCATGGGGGCATCCTGTCATGACAACAATGGAGCTAAGGGAAAGCCTCAACAGGTGGGAAGTCCACTACGTCAAACTTACATCCTGGCACTCGTCAGCCAAAATATCTCCTACATCAACTAGGTCCCTATCAGTAATCCAGTAGCCAAAACAACAACTGCAATGTAACTGCGACAACAGTTGACACTACCACCTCTGATCTCTGTGCAGCACAAGTAGCCAATTGCAGTAACCTCCCCATGGAACATACATACCTAAATTAGGGGGTGAGGATGACATCTGCAACAATCTCCTGAAACAAGACAAAGGCCCCAGTACACTCAAATGTCAATGCCCATAGTTGCCACATACATCAGCCATAGTAAACAACAATAGGAGCGACACAGCACTAAGGACACACACATGCTGCATATGTCAGGGTCCTTCACGTGCCTAACAAGCCAACATCACAAATGTCATACTGCTCAGACAACAGCATTGAGGAGGGGACACATGCAACTGGTCACTGAAATACACCTGCACAGTCAGAGGACCATATAGGACATTGATACGATAAACAGGGCAATCCAATTAAACACACATTACCCAACATCAGCTGGACACATTAACAATGTCTACATCCATATCACATCATCACATTGCCATGCATAGGATATGCCACATGTCAATTACAATTAAGTCAATGTGAACAATCAGGGATTGGGACAGGTCCTGAGAGGCAAGTGTGCTGCCAGGGCAATCACAACACCCACAGCCAGTGAAAGGTCTCACCATAAGAATAGATATACACGGAGGGTCGAGTAGGACAAAAATATGGCTATTCCCTATTTGGTACAAAGCAACACCTAGAGGGGATTAGGCAGACAAGTCTGATAACTCAATATCATACATGTGACACACAGGTGGGCCATAGGCCTATAACAATGCCCATATGAAGGACAGCAGATACCAATACCAAACAAGATCACAAAGTGAATTCATCAAAAGGCTGGCATGTTACGTAAAAATTGTCACAACACAGACACAGGCCCTCATTCTGATATTGGCGGGCGGCGGTCGCCGCCCGCCAATATCTGGCCGGCGAATGACCGCCCCGCGGTCAAAAGACCGCGGCGGCCATTCCAACTTTCCCGCTGGGCTGGCGGGCGCCCTCCAAAAGAGCGCCCGCCGGCCCAGCGGGAAAGCCCCTGCAACAATGAAGCCGGCTCCGAATGGAGCCGGCGGAGTTGCAAGGGTGCGACGGGTGCAGTGGCACCCGTCGCGATTTTCACTGTCTGCTAAGCAGACAGTGAAAATCTTTGTGGGGCCCTGTTAGGGGACTCCTGCACTGCCCATGCCAGTGGCATGGGCAGTGCAGGGGCCCCCAGGGGGCCCACAACACCCGTTCCCGCCATCCTGGTTCTGGCGGTGAAAACCGCCAGAAACAGGCTGGCGGGAAGGGGGTCGGAATCCCCATGGCAGCGCTGCAAGCAGCACCGCCATGGAGGATTCCCTGGGCCAGGGGAAAACCGGCGGGAAACCGCCGGTTCCCCTTTTCTGACCGCGGCTTTACCGCTGCGGTCAGAATAGCCCTGGAAGCACCGCCAGCCTGTTGGCGGTGCTTCCGCTGCCCTCCACCCTGGCGGTCAGAGTCCGCCAGGGTTGGAATGAGGGCCACACTAATTGTACCCTGTTTCATTGCAGAGGAACATGGATCTCCTGCCGATATGCCTGTCCCTGATTTCCCTGATGACATGGATGACAAGCCCATAAACATTCCCCAGGAGACCATCCAAAAGGTCCTTGAAACCCTCCAGACCCCACCTTCAGTCACAAGGAGGAGCACAGAACAAGCAGCCATCACAGAAGAACCACCCACCACCCCAATTGCAAGACCTGCCAGCTCCTACACAGCTGAGGACTCTGACGACTTTGGCACCAGCTTTGAAAGAACTGTAGTTGGAGTACAGCGGGAGCTGGCCAAGGAGGTGCGGGTGGGGATGCAAAATATGGCAGCCAGCCTTGAGGGGGTGCGCTCGTGCATGATGTCATCTGCAGATCAGGCAGCAGCTATGCAAGCCCTAACATCCATACTGCAAGGACTACAAGAAACTATAAAGGAATTCACCACTGCAGTAAGGGAGTTGCCACAACACCTCGCACCCCAAACTTTCCACTGCATGCACGAATGCAATCATGACTCCCTCAGGGCCGACCTGGCTGCCTACCATCGTGATGTAGCTGCTATTCTCAAAAACCAGCAGGCCCTCCTTGCTGCAGTACTGCCCTTAAGACCTTCACAGGGAGCAGCCACCGGGATGTCTGACTCCACGTCTTCTAACACTGAGGTGTGTGTTGCCCCTTCACAACCAACAACAACAAGGACAAAGCAGGCAACACACACATCAGAAGAAGAAGACATGGAACAGATCACATTCACACGGAAGAGTACCCGGAAGCACTAGTCTCTGCACCATGGCCAACTTTGACCAAGGTCCTACGTTTTGTCAATTGCCAGTCTCACTACAACTATACTCAATGACTGTTCTGCTAACCACTGTATGACTTGTCAGCATTGCCTGTGAATGTCTCTCTCCTACTAATCGGCAAATCCTGTCCCTCTGCACTGTCTGTAACATCACCCCAGCATGTCAGGAGCATCATCCACACCCCTTCTGTAGGATCACCATGTAAGAATGCACTAGAACGGACTCAGCAAACATGGACAATGTACATTTTGCACGACAGCACCTATCAATAAATAGCACTTGCCCACCTAATATGTCTCTGTGTTATTTGACACATCAACTGTGCAGTAGATAACTCTAAAGTGCCTGTGTGACAACCATGTAGCTTGTCAATACAACTGTCCTGACATCATGTAGTCTGATACATCTGTGCAGTGGCCAGGATTGCATCATAGCCTGACCATCCTGAGGAGAATAACTGATGAAGGGACAAACCACACACAATCATGCTGTGTTGGACAGAATAATGCTCCATCTATAGCAATCAAAGTCAACTAATGGTGGTGATAAATGTGGGCACCATGCAATACTAAAACATGAAATAATGCAGTATAATCTAAGCAAACACAACTAAACACAGCATCAATCACCCTTTCTGATGTTACTTCCATGAAGGGAAGTCATGCTGAATTTTTGCACACATGATCTATGTCAGCAATGAAGACAACAAGACAAGAGTGTTAACAACACCTCATCTACAAAGATGTCCCTGAACATCACACTGCAGTCCGACCTAATAAATTACCCACAATATGAAGTCTGGAAGCACACTTTGTGATGTAGAAAACATACTCATCAACACAATTCCTTGGTGATCCATGTAAACTACAAATGGTGGTTCTATCAAATGGTGGATACTTACCAAGTTAGCACAGGGGTAGCTGCCATTTTAAACCTCTATTTTCTTCGGTGTGTAGCATAGGACACAAATGTCATAGAAAAACAATCACCTACACATGTCAAGGCCATGATCAAGTAGCAGTTAACACATAATGCAAAGGGTTAACTATATATTTATTCATATGTATTCACACCAGAGGCAACTAAGGGAAAAGTCATACCTACACTAATCTAACCTGACTACTGCTAACCCACAACTGTCCCTAACTAGCCTATTCTAAACTTACTCTACACGTATAACGAATCGATCTAAACATCAACCCCCCACCCACCATTATGAGACAGGACACATGCAGGACAACACATACTAACCTACACACATACTATACTATCCTAAACAATCATATATTTTTTTCATTTTTTTTTTTATATATATATTTTTTTTTTATAAAAAGACAGGAATCCCAACATTGACCCCCACCCACCCACACACTCAAAAATGAAAAATAGAAAGAATAAGGACCCCCCACCCTCCTCCCTAACACTAACTAAGCTAACAAACTATACTAACCTAACTCTAATCCCCAAAACCCACCTATCATGATAAAAAGGAAAGAGGAGAGAGGGGAGGGATAAATTAAAATGAACCAAATAAGTCCTAGAGGTTGGCCCTCCGTAGGGTCTGCCTGATGGACCTGACCCGCTTCTTAATGTACCCCACATCCTGGCTCAGCTTGTCCACCTTCCGAATGAACTTGTCCATTTTCCGGTCTAAAGCCTGGAATGCCGCAGGGTCAATTGGAGGTGCTGCTGCTGTCTGTGTGCTGGCAGAGGTGCTCGGTGTGGGAGTTGTTTGTAGCCCACTGGACTGTCCTACAGCTCTGAAATTGCTGGGTCCAGGTCGTGCTGCAGAGGCAGGGACAACTGTCCCCGCCGTTGCTGGGGCCACTTGGGGAGAACTGGTGGATGTGGCGGTGGTGGCTGTAGTGGGCAACGTTGGGCCACCCTGTGGTGAGGCCCACCATGCTCCGGAGGCCCGATCCGCCTGGTATTTCCGGGCCATCCATCGGAACCCCGACTGCACCTGCAGGATGTGCCGGTATCTCATGGCCCGCCTTTCAAAATCATGCCTCTGTGCGGCACTCATGTTTGCAGCTGTGAAGAGAAAGGTCAACTATTTACCATAGGAAATGCATTGGGTGGATTAGCACAATGGGTCAATTGGAAATTACTTTTACTGTAGTTGTAACAGCTCATTTCACCACATAGATCATTGAAAGTCTCAGAGGAAGTACATGGGAAGCCTGCATACAAAAGGGCATCTCACACCTAGCATATACATGTCTATACAGGGAGTGCAGAATTATTAGGCAAGTTGTATTTTTGAGGATTAATTTTATTATTGAACAACAACCATGTTCTCAATGAACCCAAAAAACTCATTAATATCAAAGCTGAATATTTTTGGAAGTAGTTTTTAGTTTGTTTTTAGTTTTAGCTATGTTAGGGGGATATCTGTGTGTGCAGGTGACTATCACTGTGCATAATTATTAGGCAACTTAACAAAAAAAAATATATACCCATTTCAATTATTTATTATTACCAGTGAAACCAATATAACATCTCAACATTCACAAATATACATTTCTGACATTCAAAAACAAAACAAAAACAAATCAGTGACCAATATAGCCACCTTTCTTTGCAAGGACACTCAAAAGCCTGCCATCCATGGATTCTGTCAGTGTTTTGATCTGTTCACCATCAACATTGCGTGCAGCAGCAACCACAGCCTCCCAGACACTGTTCAGAGAGGTGTACTGTTTTCCCTCCTTGTAAATCTCACATTTGATGATGGACCACAGGTTCTCAATGGGGTTCAGATCAGGTGAACAAGGAGGCCATGTCATTAGATTTCCTTCTTTTATACCCTTTCTTGCCAGCCACGCTGTGGAGTACTTGGACGCGTGTGATGGAGCATTGTCCTGCATGAAAATCATGTTTTTCTTGAAGGATGCAGACTTCTTCCTGTACCACTGCTTGAAGAAGGTGTCTTCCAGGAACTGGCAGTAGGACTGGGAGTTGAGCTTGACTCCATCCTCAACCCGAAAAGGCCCCACAAGCTCATCTTTGATGATACCAGCCCAAACCAGTACTCCACCTCCACCTTGCTGGCGTCTGAGTCGGACTGGAGCTCTCTGCCCTTTACCAATCCAGCCACGGGCCCATCCATCTGGCCCATCAAGACTCACTCTCATTTCATCAGTCCATAAAACCTTAGAAAAATCAGTCTTGAGATATTTCTTGGCCCAGTCTTGACGTTTCAGCTTGTGTGTCTTGTTCAGTGGTGGTCGTCTTTCAGCCTTTCTTACCTTGGCCATGTCTCTGAGTATTGCACACCTTGTGCTTTTGGGCACTCCAGTGATGTTGCAGCTCTGAAATATGGCCAAACTGGTGGCAAGTGGCATTGTGGCAGCTGCACGCTTGACTTTTCTCAGTTCATGGGCAGTTATTTTGCGCCTTGGTTTTTCCACACGCTTCTTGCGACCCTGTTGACTATTTTGAATGAAACGCTTGATTGTTCGATGATCACGCTTCAGAAGCTTTGCAATTTTAAGAGTGCTGCATCCCTCTGCAAGATATCTCACTATTTTTGACTTTTCTGAGCCTGTCAAGTCCTTCTTTTGACCCATTTTGCCAAAGGAAAGGAAGTTGCCTAATAATTATGCATACCTGATATAGGGTGTTGATGTCATTAGACCACACCCCTTCTCATTACAGAGATGCACATCACCTAATATGCTTAATTGGTAGTAGGCTTTCGAGCCTATACAGCTTGGAGTAAGACAACATGCATAAAGAGGATGATGTGGTCAAAATACTCATTTGCCTAATAATTCTGCACTCTCTGTACATGATGGGTGACATCAGCCTAAACTTCTAATCAAAATAATTGGTAATGCAGCTGACATTATGGCTGCACCTCCTCCGCCTATTGCCTTGACTACATATGTCAGTCTATGTGATAACAATCACAACCCTCAATATCTGCCATTTGTAATTGTTTTTGCAAGTATAGAACTCATGTGCCATAACCGAGTGTGTACTCTAGGGGCCAGATGTAGCAAGTCGGCAATTTGCGACTTGCAAATTGCGAGTCCCTGCGACTCGCAATTTGCAAGTCGCAAATTGCTATGCAGTACGGTGTCTCAGACACCGACTGCGACTCGCAATGGGGTCGCAATGACCCACCTCATGAATATTCATGAGGTGGGTCACAAATTGCGGCCCCATTGCGAGTATAGGCACTCGCAAACATGGAGGCCTGCTGTCGTCAGCAGACCTCCATGTTTGCGACCTGCTTTTCAATAAAGCAGTTTTTTTATTTTTGAAGTGTAGCCCGTTTTCCTAACAGGAAAACGAGCTGCACTTCAAAAAAACCGAAACCTTTAGTTTCGGTTTTTTTTCAGGGCAGGGAGTGGTCCCTTGGACCACTCCCTGCCCTGAAAAAATATTTTGGGGTCCAGTCACAAACTGGAAGGGGTCCCATGGGGACCCCTTCCAATTTGCGATTGGGTTACCATCCACTTGAAGTGGATGGTAACTGCGATGCCATTTGCGACCGCATATGCGGTCGCAAATGGTATTGCATCCCAATGCGACTCGCAAATAGGAAGGGAACACCCCTTCCTATTTGCGAGTCTGAAATACATTTTGCGAGTCGGTAACGACTCGCAAAATGCATTTCTGCATTGGGATACGCGTTTAGCGAGTCGCAAACGGCAAATTTTGCCGTTTGCGACTCGCTAAACGTTTGCTACATCTGGCCCTAGGTTCTTAACAAAGTTTCAAATGGTCACAAGTATGTGTAACATACTGGTTGCTACAGTCCTAGGTACTCTATTCCCAAACACATGGCAGTCTTTGAGGGTGGGGTGGGAAGAACAACCAACAATCCCATAATCAATGCACACCCAGGAGTGTATAGAAAGCTCAACAAGTTTTTGCCTCCACACACACAATACCAGTGAAGGCCTAGCAACAAATTGGAGTCAGCTAAACCTTGTCCTATCCAAGGTCCACCCATGTCAAAATGTACTGACTTAGGCCAACATCACATACTACCAGTGAGGCATATTTTACTACAGACACAGAGGAGCAAGAACACCCATGATCATGAGTAGAATGTACACCTAGGCCATTGCACTCTAGTCCCACACACTTTTAGTTCAACTTGTGGAAGTATATGCCCCCGGAAGATCCAACCTACAGTGTACTCAGTCCATCGTTAACTAGGGAAGCAGCAGATTTCAGACAAGCCTTTTGCAGAAGCTATCTGGAAGAATGTCAGTCTGAAATGCAGACTCAGTCCGAGACAAGTCCCAGAGCAACTCTTATATTAACCAGTGTATTCCACATGACTCACCCCATTCCCTGTAGCGGGCCCTACTGGAATGGCCTACAGACCCAAATTCTGAGAAATGGATAAGCATAGGTCTACTCAAAATGAAGTGATAATTGAAATCCCACTAATGGAACAATACTAATGAATGGGCAGCGCATCAAACCTTGAAATCTGTTGAACACACAGTAGTCCATCATGCATCACCAGCAAACATTAAAAATAGCACACATGCAACACTCACTGTAGGTGTCGGGGTCCGCAAAATGAGCCACCTCTCCCACTGTGTACGGTGCAGGTCCACCTGTAAAGCATGGAAGGATGAATAGACTCAGAATCCGTGAACTGACAAACAATTGCAATTACAAAGACAATGTGAGAATATGACATGAGTAATGAAACACTTTCACACATGCTCATACTGCATGGAATTATTCTTGAGCAACATTTACATTGGATGAGTGTCCTGCTACAGTTACACAGTTATGGTTTAGTGGCATGTTTCATTCTTCCTGCTAGGTTACAACTGGGACACTACTGTGATCGGCTGCTTGCAAATATTTTGTTGATTGGATGGTACATGTTTATGTGTGTGGTCCAATATTGATCCACTATCAACTGTCAGGGTGTATGTTGTCACTGTAACTTCCAGGTCTCCTCATGTGTTAGTGGCAGCTAATCTTGTTTCAATTGGGTATTGTTTGTAGCAAAATTTGAGAGAAGCCATTGAGGACATGGTCACCTACACATGGATGGTCCCACCCTGTCACTGAAAACGTGTAATGAGACTTTCAACTGGGCAACCTTGGTGTGCTGAGTGAGAGAATGTCTCAGGTGTCTGGATTTGGCATGTGTCATTGCAACATTTCTACTCCAGTTGGCCTCTGTGGATGGTAATGTATCATGAAACATCATAGCCTCTGTGCAGAAGTAAATGGCTGGTATTCAACACACGACTCATCTTTATCATTTGAAAAATGTTACTCAGCGTTTGAACAGTCAGGGTCCTCATATGTGTTACCTTTTCATGGACATTATCTGAGGTTGCTGGCTTTGATGGAGGCCATTTACACCATCATACACTATGGTCTTGGTCCACTGTCACACTTTGTAGTTTAGGCATTAATGAGGGCCAGACAACGGAAGGGCCAAGATTTGGCTATTCAAGGGCACTGTCACAAATCGGATGCAAATAACAGTCAGATGATGCACTACTATGTATTTGAGTATACATTGATGAGGCTAATGACAAATTAGTGTCTGAGGTACAAGAGGTTTTGGACAGCACGTGTGGTCCATAGGTGGACCCCAGGTATCTGTAGAGTGACCCACGGACAGGTGCCAGTCAGGCTGACAGGATGCTGGGTCAATCAGGAGCAAGTTCTTTCAGTAATTACATGATCACGTGTTCTGACTAGGACTGGTCAGAGGGAGCAGTAGACAGTTGAGATGTCACACTGTGTATGTCCTGTGTTGTTTTGAAGGTGACACATGAACCCTGATAAAGTTTTCTATGGCAACATTAGTGTCAAAGCTTAATGATGTAATAGCTCCAATTCAAACATGTATGCTGTAGGAGGCATCAGCAGGGACGGGGCATGTACATTTGGGTGGTGTGTATGGAGGGGATCACTGGTGTGGCCTCCATCTGTGTCTCACTAGTCCTGTCAGTTGGGATTTGCTGATAAATAGCCTACAGTACCTTTCACAGAAGAATCAATCTACAGGTGATACCAGGCCTTATAAACTCCAAGGCAGTGTATTATATGAGCTGAGTTCCATTCAGTGAGATAGTACTATGACAATGGTAGGCATAGTAAAGGGTGTGGCACACTGGATGACTCTTGTGAGTGTGTGTGTGTAGATGAGGGAATCTCTGTGTACACAAATCGGCATTCCAGGGACCTCTTCAGACAGGTGGGGTGTGAGCAGCTGCAAGTGTGTGTAATGTATTTAGAAAAGGGCTGACATGTAGATGGGATGTGATGTGCTGGATGCTTGTCATAGGTGTAGCACTTGTGCTCTGTATGTTCTGCTTATGTGTAACTCTAGTGACAGATAGTCATTGCAATGATAGTAAGTAGTTGGAATTACTGTTGGCAAGAGTCTAGTACTACATTCCTGTTCCTGAAGCATTAGCATGTGAACTGCCTGATGTATGAGGCCTGTTTTCCCCTATTTGAGTGATGGTGTTTTAGTTGTGTGCCATCTGCTGCGATGATCCATGTTTACTACATGTATGTGAGTCATATGTGTGGTCCTCAGCTATTGCCCTTCAAAGGTGAACTGTACAGGATGTCTGTCATTTACATTGTGTGTGTATGTGACCATTGTATGGTGGCCATTACATTTGTGGTGTATTTTTTTGTGTCATGATTGTTATATCATTATTGCTCAATGAGACGACATTCTTCTTCAGATATTTCAAGCTAAAGGTGGGCAGAAATGAATAGGCCAAACCATGATGTGGTGTTTGTTATCAGTGTTTATTTACAATAGTGCATTAAGGGGTGATGGTGATAATTATGAAAATAAATTATTTACAATGTGTTGGCGCCTACGCACTCCAGCAGCCGTGTTTGGTTGTTCCCCCTCCTGTTGCAGGCCAGCATCCTCCTCTTCGTCGTCTTCAGGCATGTATGGGTCTGGTTTGAGGAGGGGAATGTTCCTTTTTACACAAATGTTGTGCAATATTGCACATGTGAGTATGATCCTACAGACCATCTCGGGGGAATATAGTAGGCTACCGCCAGTGATGTCAAGGCAGCGGAACCATGACTTTAGGATCCCAAAGGTGCGCTCGACAATGCTGCGTGTCCTCTTATGGGCGTCGTTGTATGCCCGCTCTGCAGCAGTACTCGGGTTCCCAAATGGTGTCATTAGCCATGGCTGGATGCCATACCCCTGATCAGCTGAGAGAAAAACACAGAATGGGATCATGTAGATGTAGCTGACACTATTGAAAAGACCTTTAATGGCAGTAGTTGTCTTGTGTTGTCTGTGACTCTTTTGTGTACTAATGTGACATCCTATACTTGTAGGCTATACCATCTGCATTGTGTTGTTTCCTTGGCTGAGCAAGTGTTTGTCTGCTAACCGTTTGTCATCAATATGTTTTGGGATTTGCAGTCCAGTGTGCCCTCCCTAGCATTGAGACTTGTGATACAGGTGTCCGTGTGTCTTCACTGAGGGTGAGATGATAGTTCCATGCACATTTAAATTTGGAAGTGTTGTTAACACGTTGATATCAAAGTACCCTGTACATCCCATACCTTGAAACTTATGCAATGTATTAATGTAAAGGTCATTGTGACACCTACAATTTGCCAGGTGACATTTAGGCAACCACACTCATTAATGTCTTCACATTAGGCTGTACATTAAATTCCAATGTGTGACAGGTTCAATGGTGACATAAGAAACATGGCTAGTGATGTAAGGACCTCAGTGTGTTCCTGTCTAGATGTTGCTGTTGTGGTGTATGTGTTGTGTGTCCTAGAGGGTTGCTGTGCAGTGAGTATATAAGTACGTTTCTGTACTTACCAACAAGTAGTCCATTGCCATACCATCCATCCTGGAAGTGTTGGTTGATGGTGCAGTGACGGAAGATGTATGAGTCATGTACACTCCCAGGATATTTAGCCACGATGTTGCTGATCAATCCCTGGTGATCGACTATGGCCTGCACGTTGATTGAATGTGTGTGCTTCCTGTTGTGGTAGAGGTGTTCTGTTGCAGCAGGTGGCACAAGGCGTACATGTGTGCAGTCGATTGCACCAAGGACGTGTGGGAAGCCACTGATGAGGTAGAATCCCTGTTTAGTTTCCTGCTGCTTCTGCAGTGTGTTAGGGAAGCAGATGTGGAGGGGTGTCAGGCGAATGATGGCATCCAGTACTTTTGGCAGAAATGCGAAGAATGATGGTTGTGATATTCCGCCAACCAGGGCACCAGTTGTTTGAAACGAGCCACTTGCCAGCAGGTGAAGTACGGAAAGCAGCTTTGTTTCTGTTGGGATGGTGCAGGGTGTCACTAAAGTGGGGGCCAACTGCGGTTCAATGCTGCGCAGCAGCTGCTGAATGGCCTGCCAGTTCAACCGGTACCTCTGGATGATGTTGTGTTCCCTGAGGCCATGCAGGGTTGTTCTTGGGCGGAATATCCTCTCCTGCCTTCTGCGCTGCCTTTGGGGTCCCTGCTGGTGTTGTTGTAGCTGCTGTTGTTGCTGCAGGGCTCTGCTTCTGCGTGCACGCTGGATAAAAATCACCTCCATGTCTCCCTGTTGCTGCTCTGCTGCTCTGGTGCTCTGCTGCTCTGCTGTTTGTTCTGTGTATTCTTATTAAAAACAGGTGTGTTTGCCCCATTTAAACGCCTGCCCTGACCCAGGCGTTAAATTTTGACGCAAATCAGGCTGTGCGTAATTTTTTTGCTCCGCCTCCTGCACGAGAGTCATTTTTGCCCGGCAGCATAAATACGACGCACGGCCGTTTGCATCGTTTTTGGGACGGGAACGCCTACCCTGCATATCATTAACGCAGGGCGGGTTGCCGCATCCAAGAAATGACGCACACGGTGGATTTTTGTCGTCTGCGGGCTCGGACGTCAGAGTTTAAATATGGGGCAACGTTTGCGCTGATTGTGCGTCAAATTTTTTGACGCACAATTGGCGCAAACGGAGTATAAATATGCCCCTCTGTTCCTTACTTTAACATAGAGATTTTGGTTGTTTTCAGCAGCTGAAATACCTGGGTTAAAGCAAAGCGGTGAATGATGTTCAAGTATTTTATGACGCCCCATCCGGATTAAGAGGTCACTCATAATGAGGGTCTTTATGTTCACTTTTTGCAACATTTGCAGACATTCCAGTTATATGTTTTCTAAGATAAAAGACTATACCAACCACTGTTATGTTTATCATGGATCCACTAAAAATATTAATACAGTTTATGTGACATGATACTTAACTTGCTTGTAGTCTCAAATTTATATTGCCAAGAAGCATTTTAGCATTTACTATGTGCTCCTCTTTACTATATTTACGTTGAAGAATGCTAGGAGGCTTTGACAGAAATACACAGGCCTCTTGCTGCAAGCTGGCAGAGCAACTTTCTGACTTGGTGGGCCTATATTGCTCTGTGAGATGATATATACTTTAATATATTTCCTTTCTTTGTAAATCCTAGTTCATTTATTGGGGCACAAAAAAAAACCGCCAGCTGCAGTTTAGGTTCAGTTGAGAAAAGTTTGTTAAAACGGTTCAACTGAGGATCCCCACTGCAATGGATAAAATATGTTAAGGTGATTTTTGGATTACATTAGGTATATAGGGGGTCATTACGACCCTGGCGGCCGGCGGTATGTTGGCGGTAACACTGCCAACAGGCTAGCGGTGTTCCGCCAGCAATTATGACCGTGGCGGAATTGCCACAGCCATACCGCCGGCCCCTCCATTTTCCCGCCAGGATTCCGCCTGGCAGTCATAATCCCCAGGGCAGCGGTGCAAACACCGCTGCCCTGGGGATTATGAGTCCCCGACCGCCGGCCTGTCCATGGCAGTACACACCGCCATGGAAAGGCCGGCGGTAAGGGGACTGGGGGTGCCCCTGGGGGCCCCTGCACTGCCCATGCACTTGGCATGGGCAGTGCAGGGGCCCCCAGGCATAGCCTCGTCACGCATTTCACTGCCTGAATTTCGGGCAGTGAAATGCGCGACGTGTGCTACTGCACCCGCTGCACATCAGCATTGCCACCGGCTCTATTACGAGCCGGCTGCAATGTTGATGTGACATTTCTGCTGGGCCAGTGGCCGGTAACACTGTTACCGTCGCTGGCCCAGCGGAAATGTCATAATAGGGAGACAGAAATACCGCCTGCAATGGCGGTATTCTGTCTCCCGCGGCCTCGGCGGTCTTTTGAAAAGACCGCTGAGGTCGTAATGACCCCCATAGTGTCAATCTGCGATGTCAGATACCTGGATAACTACGTAAAGCATGAAGAAAGACCAGTACTTTCAAAGTTCACCATTCTGTTGTAGGCAATAGCTATCATCTTCTTCATACAATGTTTCCCCCACAGTTTACATCACCAGATGCACGAGAAAGGGTGTTGATTAGGTAACTTCTAGAGTTTGTCTAATTATAATCTGGTTACTAAAACATGTCATTAATTTTCTCAATAAAACTGTCATGGGATACTTTCTTCACCATGACTACCTAACAACATAAACATGCGGGCTAGCTTCTGCTTAAACTGAAAACAGATAGAAGGTGAGCATGCATGCTTCACCACCAAGCACCTCCACATTTAAACTAGGTCTTCTAAACAGAGTCTAGTGTCCTGATTTCAGAATCAGAAAACACAAGGGAAATCAGGAATAAAGACCACCAGTGTTACAGGGGAATGATGAAATGTAACTCTATTCTTTTTGCACTCTTTCATCCATATATTCCAGTCACACTGAGGTTGAATACAAGGTCACATCATTGACGGCATCCTGCTGGATCAGTAACCATAACACATATTGCAAGGGTACAGTCATTTTCATATAGTCATTCCCATTCTAACGGCATTCAAGACATTTTGTAGGGTTTCTTGGCCCATTAGAATGCTTTATGTAGTTGAGTTGTCACTATGTAATTCTCTGTATCAGGAAAATGTATCCTACTTTTTCTTTTGGTTTCCCTTTTGGTTTAAAAAAAGACCTCTTGGCCATACTTGGGACTTTTATTTATCCAGATAAAAGCTATTATTATCTGATGTGTGGCTGAAAAAACAGTTCCAAAAATTGTAGCAGGATTATTTGAGCCAAATACAGAAGTCTTTGCATTACATTTATCTTGATGCATGTGACTTGTCCAAACCAAGAAATCACCAGCCATCCTCAACTTCAGAGGTCTTCATACAGAGTATCCAATGTGTGTAGTGCATTACATTGAAACAATTGCCTGACGAAGGATGGAGACAGATCCCAAATATCTTAGCAGGCTGTCACAGCAGCGTAATATAAGGGATTGATATTTCTCCAACAGAATCAGCAATATGAATAATGGCATTAAAGTGCAACACCTCTGAAAATGTGTTGATATTGCACACTGGGTAAGGTAACAACTGCACCAGCTGTGCCAGAAAACAAAGTATATTGTTAGCACAAAATGCTAGTTTATGATGTTCTGGCCAACATTGTAAACCATGAATGCAGGAAGTATTTTGTATTCAATGAATAAATAATTCTATTGATACGGAAAACATAAGGGGTGACAGTCTTGCCTGGCCCTTCTAGTCAAAATTATATCAGGTGACAATGTTCCATTTATGTTGATTTTGACTCCCAGGCATTGATAGCAAAAAAATATATGTTTTTCATAATGGGGCGATACATGATATATATATGAGTTTGGTAAGAAAGCTCCTTTCAACGTAATTGAACGCCTCCTTGGCATCTACTATCATTCAAGATTTTGCTTGCTCTGTGATGTTGAACAGACACTTTCCCAGGGGAGATCACGCTTGACCATATGGGATTTAATTTAAGTGAAAACCATAGTGTTGAGTTTTAATAGTGCTATTAGACAATAGCAGTTTTATAACATGCTATCCTTGTTTGACTTAAGTAGCAATGTGAATGTCGATTCTCCCATGTTATCTGCCATAGTTATCCACAACAAGAAATGATTAAAGAATTTATTCAAGGGGCCAACCAAGAAGTGAAAGGTTTTATAAGATGAAACAATAAAACTGTCAGTACCAGGGGACTTTTCTTGGCATACCATCAGTGGTAGGTCTTGGTGCCCGGCCATGTGTTCTTCAAAGTGCAACATTTCCTACCAGTCTATGGGAGGGAGTTGGAAATCTGCAAGGTAACTGCAATACTGAGTCATCTATTCTAGCTGATGAATACAAATCTACATAGTAGTTATGTAGGACACAGAATTTTTGTCAGTGGTTTCATATAATGTTCCACTGCCATGCCATATAGATTGTATATAATTATGGATGTGCTCTTTCTCACAAGCGGCCCATCTTGTTGCCACACTCCTATTATTTCTGGTTAAGGAATAGCAAATTATGGATTGATTCAATAAGTACAACCTGCTCAATTTCCCCTCTGGCTCTTTTAAGGAATTGATGTTCTGAATTTTTCATTTGGGATTTAGGGTCAGTTTTGTTTCTTTTTATTGAACTGTAGGATTGTGGTTGTTCGGAATAACTTATTTCACAGGATATCACATTATATCCTGCAACTTTATATTCACTGTTTTCCCTAGAAAAAATGTTCTAGTGTTTCCTTTACAGAGGCTGTTAATGCTGAATTTTGACGGGCTTAGTCATGGAGTTGCCACTGCAGGCACATCCTGGATTGCTATGCGTTATTGTCTAGCAGCGGTTTGACTGCTGTGATGTCAGATTAAGCTGTTGTGCCTATCTGTCCATCTAGTACTGAGAAGGCTAATGTGGAGCTGGCCAAGCAAAAGTTAATTCTTGGGTATGGCTTAAGAACAGCTAAGAAGAAAGGATAGCTTCTTCCCATCATGTGTTGCCTGTGCCATATATATGAACAAGGTCTAAAATATCCATGCTCTATGAGAGAACCAAAGAGGAGGACTGTGCCCGAAATCAATTAAAAAATTACCCAAAGTTGGGCCTACAGTGGAATTAAAGTCACCCTGTTGGGGGTGTTAGCACCTTACCTTTTGCATTTTTGGGGCCCATAAAGCGCTATTGAATGAACCAAAGTTCACAACTTAGGCTGGTCAACAAATCAATACATTCAGTGAACATGAAACACATTGGGCTCCTCAAGAAAGACAGAGACTGATTGAGTTTTCAAACCATAACGCTCCTTAAAGGTTAAAGGTTTACAGAAGGCAAAACCATCAAGTTAGTATTAATCAACATAAGAATGCATCAATTAATAGGAAGTTCAAATCAATCAAAGTTGTATGAGTTAGATGACGAACTAGCATGGAGTCTCCTCAATGGGATGAGTTAAGA